>NC_143533.1:15637374-16237374 GCF_031878675.1 Megascapheus bottae | reverse complement strand
CTGCGTTCCGGAGCGCAAAACGCGACGGGAGAGCCTCCCGCCGGAGCTCCAGGGGAGCCTTCCCGGAGTCGCGGGGCGCTCGGGGGCCCGGGAGGGGCAGCCGGCCGCGCTGGTGTGCGTGTGCGTGTGTGTGTGTGTGTTAGGGGGAAGGGGTGCAGAATGGCGCGCACGCAGCCTTTTTTTTTTCCTCATTCCTTCTCCACCTTCAGCCCCCCACCACCACCTCACCCCCCCAGTTCCCGGGGCGCCCGCTCGCGCTCACCTGCCAAGCGGAGCGCGGACATGCGCTGGAACTCGGGCTCCTGCAGCCACTTCCACATTCTCCGGAAGGTCTCCCGGCCGGATTTGAGTTTGCTCCAGGGTTTGGGGTTCCGCAGCAGGTCCGAGAGGGTCCCCTGGGAGCGGCAGAGCACCCTCTGCGCGAAGATGGCCTGTGGGATGCTGTAACGCTTGAGCTCGGTGGTGATGCGCTGCGCTACCTCTTTGGTATTGATCTCTTCCATCTGCCCCGAATTACTTCCATTGCTGACCTGGGCGCCGGTCACCGAAGGATTGGGTTCCCGGGCGGCGGTCGCCAGGAGCTGTCCGTGGCCCTGGGCGTTCAGGTGGGCGTGGGGGTGGTGAGGTGGGAGGCCGTTGATGGGCACCATGCCGGCCGAGGTGGGCGTGAGGTGCTGCTCCCCGTGGCGACCGAGCATGGCCGGGTGGTGGGCTTCAAAGCCATTCGGGGTGAGCATCTTGTCGGTGGGCATGGCGGCGCCCGGGTGGGCATAGTGGGGGAGCCCTTGTTGGGAATTGTGGATGCCTCCCAGTCCCGAGCCGGAGAGGGGCGAGAGGCTCTGACCCATGCCGGCCACGTCCTTGTGATAGGGGCTATAGAGGTTGTTCATGGAAGCCAGTCCGCGCTCGTCCCGCATGAGGGTGAAGCTACCGCTCACGTTGCCCGCCAGCCGCTGGTGGTGGTGCGGGTGGTGGTGGTGGTGATGGTGATGGTGATGGTGGTGGGGGAACTTGTCCGACACGGTGGAGATGGGTGGCAGCGGCTGCAGAGGGGTTAAGGTGGTGTAGGTGGTGGGCATGCTCATACCTGGGGGCGTCTCACAGGCCATGGTCATCGTGGGGTGCAGGGGGCCCGCCAGGCTGTGCTCGGGGGCTCGGTGGTGGTGGTGGTGGTGGTAGTCGCCGCCTCCGCCTCCTCCTCCTCCGCCGCCGCCGCCGCCGCCTCCACCGCCGCCGTCCAGCAGAGACGCCATGCCCACGGAGCGCGGGTGCGCCGGGGCCAGGTGGCTGCCGCGGTGCGCCACCGAGGCGCGCGCGTGGGGGCTGCCCCCGAGTAGGTCGGCGGGAGCGGGCACCGGCTCATGGCTCACCCCGTGCAGCTCTCCGATCGCCTCCATGGTCAGCTGCGCGTTCATCGTGGTCGGGGCGAGCGGGCGGCGGACACCACATCGATGTGGCCGGGCAGCGGGCGGCGAGGGGCGCGCGCGCGGGGTCCGGGCTTCACATCGGCGGCGGCGGCGGTGGCGGTGGCGGCGGCGGCAGCGGCAGCGGCGGCGGCGGCGGTGGTGGCGGCGGTGGTGGTGGTGATGATGGTGGCCCGCCGGCCGGGAGGCGGGAAGACCGCAACCTCTCCTCACCGTGGGGTTCTGGCTCGGTCCGTGCGTGCGTCTCGCTTTCTCTCCACCGTCCGTCCCCCCTCTCCTGTGTGTCCTCTTCGGCCTTTTTTTTTTTTTTTAATATTAATTTCCAAAAAAAAAAAAAAAAGGATCCGCGCCGTTGGGAGAGCGCGGCGCCCCCCGCTAGTTGCTCGCCCCGAGCCTCCCCGACCCCTCCGTCTCTCACCACCCCTTCTCCTTCTTTAGAACTGTGAGGCCCCCCGCTCCCCTGACGCGGCCCGCGTGCCCGTCGCGGCGGCTGCTGCTGCTGTCAGCCCGCGCCGCTCGCCAGCTCCAGCCATGGCTCCGATTCACTGTCGCCGACTCTGTGGCTCAGGCTTCGCTGGTGCCGGCCGCCGACACCGCCGCCGCCGCCGCCGCCGCCGCCGTTGCCGCCGCCGCCGCCGCCGCCGCCGCCGCCGTTGCCGCCGCCGCCGCCGCCGCCGCCGCCGCCGCCGCCGCCGCCGCCGCCGCCGCGGCCCGCCCTCACGGCCGCCGGGAGCAGCGCGCATGCGTGCGGCGCGGCCACGCCCCCTTCCTCGTTTCCCCTCCCACGTACTCCCCCTCCCCTCTTCGCTGGCGCGCGCGGGGCTCCTGACGTTTTCCCCCCTCCCATCTCCACGTACAAATGAAGGAGCGCCCCCTCCCTCCCACTCCCGCGCTCCGGCCCAGAGGCACCGGGTGGCCCGCGCGCGCAGTGGGCACGTGTGAGTGGGGGGGGGGAATGGCGCGGTGCGCGACCCTGGGCTAGCCGCCGCCATCCCGGGAGACCCGCTTCCCGCTCGCCTGGCGTTCCCAGCCGGGCTCTGACGCGTCTCCGCGGGCGCGCTCGAGGGTCTGCCGAGATCCGTCAGCCCGGACTCCCGCGGTCGACCTTCCCCGATGCCAGGTGGCCGGGCGGCTTGGAGACTGTCATCATCCCCGGCCCACACAGCTTTATTTCCCCGGAGGGCTGCTGGGTGTCCGCGCGCGTGCATTTCCCCATCTTTAAAAGCTCGGCTTGAGGTGTTGGGGGGTGAGGTGGTGGTGGGGACGCGCTAGGATCTCAAAGGCCCGGGAGCTCCACGGGTCGGGTTTGGGGGAGTCCCCGGGCCCACCCTGAGCTGCTGGTGGGTATTCTGGAAGAGAGGCGCACGCGGGGTCCCCGATTGTGCGGGGCGGGGGGTCGGGGGGCGGGGAGAGGCAAACCTCACGCTCCCCCCGCCGCCCGAGTCCCTTCTCCACCTCGGCTCAGAATTCAGGCTGCGCGCTCTGGCCTCGCCAGTGACGGGCGGAGACGGGGAGCGGGGGGGGGGGGGGCGAAGGGAAAGGGAGGGGGTGCCTGGATGGGTTCCCCGGATAACTTCCGGGTGCTGAAAGGCGGGGAGCTGGGGGGCGTCCTCTGAGGCTCAGACCCAATTCCTTCTGTTACTCCACAGTCACCCCGCGAGGCAGCTCCTGGGAGTGGATGCAGCTTCCCTGGAGTGGGAGGAGGGGGGGCGTTCCCCGCTGGCCCTTAGGGACAAGCCCTCTTCTTGGTGTCCCTGAGTGAAGCCTCCAGATTTGGGGAACAACCGCACACACAAAAAAATCAGTTCAACTTGGGGTGCAATTGAGTCCCCCCCCTTCTCACACACTCCGGAGTTGAACCTGCTCGTTAGGCCTGGGGGTGAGGACAACGCCCCCCCCCCAAACACACACAACACACCAACTCCACCGCAGTGTGGGGCTTACACCCGGCCGCCACATGCCGTGCGCTTTCTTTCATTTACAAAAGAAAGAAAGAAAAAAAAATCCGTAACAAAAGGCAGAGCCGTGTCTGCTTAGGTGCTTTCATCCCTCAGAGAAAGGACAGATGTGTCCATTGTCCCTGCCCTTGGCAGTTATGGCCGGGTCAACGCCAGAACCTCAGCCCCGGGCAAGCAGTGCTCACAATAGGAATAGCCTCTCACACAGGCTGGGGTATCTGGGCCCGGATAGGGAACAAAGTGTGTGTGGGCCTGTGCCGGGGCTATACTCAACACTATGGGATTTGTGTGCTAGAGCACCACACAATTCTGGCCTGAGTACACTTTCCCAGGTCAGTGTTTCCAGATCCTCGCCAAACACCAGAGCGGGAGTCGGTGGTAAGAGTGGTGGCTGAGTCTCTAACACAACGCAGAGATTTGAGCTCCATCAGCTAAAGGTAGAAGCCTTGAAAGAAGGCTCATCTCTGCCCCGGGTCAGGTTAGTGTGTGCAGCTAATCTAGCTGAGAAACATTCTCATCCTACCCAAACAATGTGTTGCTGGAAATAGTGGTCCATCTGATGACCTTCATGTCTACTTTTTTTTTTTCATGAATATTTAGGAATTTGGAGCTCTCAGGGAGGAAAAGGCTTTTGGGAGGGGAAACATTGGCAAAAAAAAGGTACTCAGGAAAACAATTATTCTATTTTAATTTACGTGTTTACCCCTTCATATACATACTTCTTGGTCAAAAAACATCTTGTTCTTACTTAGCCACTGGGACATTTTTCCTCTTTGTAAGGATGAGTGGTAGCCTCAGAATGGAAGGCACATCTGATGTCTACACAAAACATTTTTTTTTCCTGACTAGTGAATCACCTTGGTTGAAAGCTGAATCTTTGTTTCTTTCCCTTTTCTTATACTGTAGAGCATTCTCTCTCATAAGAAATCAAACAATGGGTTAAAGTAACAGCTCAAAGTCTGCTTTGAGCTAAACTGTCCCCCCCCATATTTTAATCCCCGCCAAAGTGATTGATCTGCCCTTATGACAACTCTCTTCCCAAAAGGCATCGTGTTAAAAGAAAGAAGCAAATACCACCAAGTGCACAAATTGTTCATGGTTTTCTGTTTGTGTAGCTAATTAGGGACTTGATCCTGAAAACCCTCCTTCATGTAACTCTCCCAGCTGAGCCCCTGGAGGCTGTCAGAAGAGGCCTAGGATCAGGTGAGCTCAACTTTGTCCTTTCCCTCCCAAAGGTCTTTGAGGAAAAAAAAAATAGAGGGAGGCTGTTTTAGTTTCTAGTCCCTAAAGGAGAAGGGAAGGGAAAGAGCTGGACAAGTATGTGTTGGGAATGCTTAGTTCAATGTTTGACATTCTTTAAAAAAAAACATTAAAATTGATTATACAGGAATTGCTTAAGTGGTAAATCTCCCCCCCTCTTTTTTGGGGGTGGTCTATTCATATCTTTTATTTAACCATTGTTTTCTGGTGGCTGAAGAGTCTGGATACAGCACTTGATAGCTGAGGGTGAAGATTTGGTTGTGGGTGCTTTTTGTCAGGTTTTCTCTCTGCTTCTGGAAGTGTGTGTGTGTGTGTGTGTGTGTGTGTGTGTGTAACGGGGACACTAGACAGATTGCAGTCACTAGACTGATTTTTTTTTTTTTACCGTTTTTCCCTTCTTCCCCTCCCAGGCCCTCCAGGAATTCATTAGATGAACTATGGGGGAAGGAGGGAAAGAATCAGAATCCAAGGAGGAGCTCCTGAACACTTAGTAGATTATTGTGTGTGTGTGATGAGAGAATGGCTTGCATTTAGCTGTTCAGTTCTGAGTAGCTAGAGGAAATTTAAAGAAAAAGAATTGTGTCAACCAATATCAGACAATTACATATGAGTAAAGAGGACCAAATACAACCATTGACTGCGTGCTAGACACCAACAGTATTTTCAGTGTGAGAAGTAGGATTCCAAGTATTTATTTTGTAAATGTCAAGTGAACAGCCATTTGGTGTGTGTGTGTGTGTGTGTGTGTGTGTGTGTGTGTGTGTGTGACAGGCTAATGCTTGCCAAGCAGCCCTTCCAGAAAAAGAGAATAAAGTCATTCCTCTAATACTGGCCACACACGGTTCTCTAGGAAATTTCCATAGGATTCAGAGTTAACACTTGTGAGTAGTTAGAGATGTAACACATGGCCCAGTCTCAGTGTTGAAGACCATTCCAAATAAATGTTTCTAGTTCTTCTGAACCATCAAACGTTCATCTGTTGAGCATTCCTATTTGTTGGTCTCACAAGCAGCATTCCTGAATGTTAGGACAAATATCCCCACCCAGGGCTTCAAGGCAGAGGCTGACGTCTTAGGTAGAATGTCACAACGGAACCCCCCATCATTTCTAAAGTCTGTATCCAGTCTGGAATGAAACTGGGGAGCCTTTTCTTCCCTGTCTGACTGCAGTAGTGCACCTGGCAAGGGGAAGGTGAAGGATTTGGTTCTGGATGCTACTTTTGGAGAAATTATAGTCAGAAAACTGCTATTGATTTAAAATAGCAATTTCTTCTAATTGCTGTTAGACATTTAGGAGAAAGTTTTGTGAGGATTCACTATGGAAAACTATTTTAGAAAAACATTCTATATGTAAACATTGAAGATGGCAGAGATCTTGCTAGGGTATGAGTCCTGGGTTTAATCCCCAGGAACATCAGCACTAATCAAATGATGCTGAGAGTTGGTGGCTTATGCTTGTAATCAATCCTAGCTACTCAGGAAGCTGAAATCTGAGGATCACAGTGGCTCAAGGCCAGGCAGGCCAGGGAAGTCAGAGACTCTTATCCAAATAAGCATCAGAAACCCAGAAGTGGAGCTGTGGCTCAAGTGGTAGAGCTCTACCCTTGAGCACAAAAACTCAGGGACAGTGCCCAGGATTTGACTTCAACAAGCCCCAGGAGCAGCACACACACACACACACACACACACACACACACACACACACACACTCAGTGACTTATCTTCACCCTCAGGGGGTAAGGAAATGATAAGCAATCATTCTGGCTCTTCTTCAATCCTTGATCTTCCAGTTAACATATAGTATTCGTGTGTTTCTTTAAGTCCCCTGTCCATACCATACATATACATATACATATACATATATACATATACATATATATATATACTGGTTTTACTGGAGAGAAAATATTTTAAAACTCAGCAGTTTGCACTTCTCTTTGTCTCTTTTTCGTGCCTCTAAACCCCAAAGAGAAGATACTTGAAGAAGAGTGATTATCCCCTGTCATCCCCACCCCCAGCCCCCACCTTCTGCTCCCAACTAATTCTGAGTTCCAGGAAACTATACAGAGTCGCCTGGGTGGCCATCAGAGAAAACCAGAGACGACTCCTCCTGCATCTCTGGTTACTTCCTGGGCAGAGGAAGAAAACCACTAGCCCTCTTGGGACCAACGGTGAACTAGAAGCCGCTTCTACTGGGTTGAAATCTGTTCTAGCGGTCACCCACTTTGGTGAGGGCTTTTTCAAGCCTTCAAGTAAGATCGCTAAAGGGCCATCCTGAAGCTGTTGGTTGGACATAGGAAGGATTCCAGGTTGCTGGTGACTCTGAGTGTGGGACCTGGGTGCTGGATCCAGCCCAGCTAGATGGAGGGAGGGAGCTGGTAGGTGGGGGGGGCACTTGTCTCCTCACTTAGGTCTCAGCTTTGCCATAAATTTACATCTTTGAAATAGTACAAATGGAACCTGCCCAGGCCATGGTCATGGTGGAGGTAATGAATTTTTCTTATTGGGAACAGCTGTGAAACGCTCCTTTTTCTATGTCCATTTTATAGGGGAGAGGGTTCTCTGCAGATATGTCAAGACTGAGAGCCACAGATGTAAGAGACAAGATCCTAGAGTTTGATGAGGTTCAAATCGACCCCCAACAAAATGAAAACTCAGAGGGGCAGAGAGAGGGCAAAGTCACCTGAGGTTCCTTGTATGGCCCCACCACACCCCCTCACAATCTCCTTACTGTGGAGGGCTGGGAAAGAGCAGAGATCCAGTCTCACTTCCTAGCCTCAGATCCAACCACCAACCCCAGGGCCGGCTGCTGGGCCTGGGGTTAACCCAGTGGTCCACACCCTTTGCGGGTACCTGGGACTGGGAAGAGGAGAGCAGCTGCACGTGGAAAGGAAAAACCCTTTAAACAAATCATTTTGGTGTCTAATCAATTAGTGTTTGCGCAGTCAAGTACCATAGATTTAACAGAATAATCGTTACCGCCCTTGTCTTTATTTGACCCGCAGACACCTAGACGATTTAAAAATAAAACGCAGGTGTTCTGGGCTCCCTGGTGGCAGCTGGCTCTGCACCTTCCTTCCTGGGGCCTGGAAAGCCTCATCTTGTCCTTTTGCTTCCCCTAAGCCTAGCTTCCCTTTTCTCCCTTCCAGTCTACCCTTCCTTTCCTTTCATGCTTTCCACACTGAATCTTTTTCTTCTTCTCGCCTTTTGGGGCTCTTCCACTAATCGGGCCTCTTCATCTCCTGCCTTCATCCCAGGGCCCAAAAGAGGAGGAAATCAGTATTTCGGATCCCTTAGAGACCGGCGCCAGCAGCATCTGCCCTTTGGCCTGAACGCCATCCAGGCGTGGGATTATAAACTCACTCGCCAAGCATCCAGTAAGCCTCCCCCAAACCTCCCACCCTACCCCGACCCCACTTGCCCTCTTGCTCCTGCCTGAACCTGTCCTCAAGGCCGGAGAGATGTTCTAAACTGTCCCTTAGAGTCTGTGGAAGGAAGCTCTGGAAACTTCTTTCAGCCCATGAGGCCGAGTTTGTGTGCAATCTATGTTTTGCTCCAGAACTGCCCGGTTAGCCAGGGTGTAGAATGGAGGTTCATAGAAAAAGCTGAAAGCACTTGGTCCCTAACTCATCCATGCAGGGTTGGCAGGGGGTGGGGGTGGGTAGGGGTTGGTGGGGGTTGAGGGGCAGGTAACACTTAAGCAGATGACATTCAGGGTTAGAGGACTGTCTTGTCCCACCAGCTTCTCTTGGCTCTGCCAGTTTTTAACAACCAGAGTTCAAAGCTAAGGGTGCCCAGAAACTCCTTTCCAGGGGTACTGGGGTGTGTTGTGTGTGTGTGTGTGTGTGTGTGTGTGTGTGTGCAGGCAGGTTTAAGCCACCAAATGCTGTGCTATGAGAGACCCTGGCCCTAAAAGGAGGGTGAGGAAAACCCTCTTTTTAAAAGACCCAGTGTCTAAGAATACCTGACTGGGCTAGAAATCCCTTGTAGAGTCTTCGTTATCGCTAAAGAAAGGTTGCTCTCCACAATAGATGATTATAATGTACTTGAGTCATGCCTGTATTTTCCTGTTTAACATGCATTAATCCAAGTAACAAAAAAATCAATATTGCTAACAACATTGCAAACAAATCCTAGTCCATCTCACACAAAAACCTACTGCGATTCTTCAGTCACTCCTAGTTTCTTGATTTTTGTTATTTTCCTGTAGCTCCTGGTTTGCTCAGATGCCAGTTCTTTTCTTTCTTTTTCTATTTCAATAGCTCTTCTATAAAAATTCAATTTTTCGGGGGGGGGGAGACCTAAGGAAGCGGTGACACTGATCAAAGCAATTGCGCTGATAACCTGATTTCTGGAATTGTAATCCCCTTTGTACAACTATTTAATAATAACCATAATAAAAATTAAAATCCCATTTTTTTCCTTACAAGGAGAACCCATCCACTTCTCTCCTTGGGATTAATTGTGGGTCCCAAGATTACCAGCACTGAATGCTCAACCAAACTCACTGATCAATGATTTTTTTCCTCTGCCCTAATAAAACCTCATATGGAGCCCCCGCATCTGCTCAGAGCCCATCACTACACTCAGGTCGTCCACCCCAGTCATCCCAAACGAAAGTTAATCTCAGCTGGCAGTTCTTGTTGAGAGTTTATGACTTTCAACTATGATGATGATGATGATGATTGAAAAAAAAAAAAACCCTGGCATTTTCCCACTTGGAAGGAAGAAATCGGAGGACCTGGCTAATGAAGGAACTTTGGTTTGCAAAAACACCGTAAATAATTTAGTATTGTATTTCAAAGAAAAAAAATAGCTTTCTTAAATCATCCCCCCCCCCTGCCCCGCAATATAAATTGCAGACTTACAGTATGGTCCTGGTAAGTCTAAATTTTTAAAGGAGCAATATTCAAAGAGACATAGATGTCTGTATTAATTATTTATTCACTAGTGCCTTCCTTCGTTTCTAACTTATTATTAATTAGGCGCCTCTAGTCTTTCGCAGAGCGCTCCACTGAGTCGGTTGCAGCTTTAAATATGAATTAAAAGCAAATCCAAGCTACTGTAATGCGAAAATTATTCTGTGTCTTGCATGGCAGAGATGAATAGCTGCTCGGATCAATACCGTGAAACTCGGCTCCCAACGACAGGGTTATTGATAGCTTATATTAATGATGTTAATGATGGAAAAAAGGGAAACAACCGGCCACCCCACTTAGAAACTTTTTAGCCGCTGAACCACCACCACCACCCCCCCCATGCCATAAAAATGGGGAAAGGGGAATCGGACTTCACTGTTTCACTGTAATAAGAACATTATTTACGAAACCAGATAAATGAATGACTTCAGAGTGTAGGGTGCATTTGAACCTAACGCTCTTGGCTCCTGTCGACCCCCTGGCTCCAAGCTGGGGAGACCGCGAAAGCCCCAAGCCTGGCAGAACTGGAGGGGGAGGTTGTGGTGGACAGGAGAGGCGCTCTGCCGGGACTGGGCACCCTCTCTTTTTCCCTTTCCCTAGCGGGGAGCCCCGGCAGGAGAGCTACTGGAAGTTGGTGCGGGGCTGGTCCCCTCCGAGGGCTAGGGAGGGAGGGAGAGGAGGAAGCCGGGTGCTGGGTGTGGTGGGATCCACGGTGGGTGATTTGAACCAAATTTCTGGGCACGGATTCCCCCTCCTCCCCACGACGATGGAGGCCTTACAAGTGTGTGTGTGTGGAGGGGGGAGTCCTCCTCCCAATTGTGCACCACAGCCTGGCATCACGCAGCTCGCCTGAGGCTCTGGGGATCCTCCCCAAAAGCAACCCCGGTGACTGGGCCTGGAAAGAAGCTCGCCTTTGGGACAACACTCCTGTCACCGCTCCATCCTCCCAGCCGCCGCCCCCACCCCGCCTGCCAACCCCAACTATCGACCCATCCCTTCCTTTCCACCCTGCCTAGGGCTCCGGGAGCGCTGAAAAGGCTCGGGAGTGGGAGAACGGAAAGGTCAGAGCCTGAGGGTCAATCTGAGGCCTGAGCTCCCATCCCTCCCATTCCACCCCTCCGCTGCTGGGGGTCAAGCAGTCTGCTCTCTATCATATTCTCCCCCTCCTCAGCCAGGGTCTTACTCCTGGAGAAGGGGGTGCCCCGTGGACAGGATGCCACTAGGGTGCTAGGGTGGTCTTCGTGGGTGCCCGTCTGGCTGCGCGGCACTGACTGACCTCAGTTTTGGAGGGCAAGGAAAGGAAATTGGGGACCTTTGTTCAGTGCGCCTAGAAGGAGGGGAGGCCGGCCTGGTTGGGGGGGGGAGGGAAGGCTCAGGTACTCCCCAGTAGCTATCCTTCCTGAGGTTCTGATAATTCCGTATTTATCATTAGGTCATTTAAGTGCTTCCTTCCTTCCTTCCTTCCTTCCTTCCTTCCTTCCTTCCTTCCTTCCTTCCTTCCTTCCTCCCCTCCCCACTTTTCTCCCTTTCTCCCCCTCTCCTTCCAAGCCTCTCTACTTTTCCTTTCTCATTTTCCTTCCTTCCTCTGCCTGCTGTCCCCGTACCTTTCTTTCTTCCCCGCATTCCTGCAGCACCTTCCTCAGGTTGGTTGGTATTTTGCTTAGACTTGCATGTGAAAGGAGCCAGCTGCATTTGCCACCAGTGTGAACGAATTCTGGATGTGAGAAAAAGGGGAGGCAGGTAAGGGACGGAGATAGCCTGGTATCCCTGGGGCCTTTTGATATACCGGGTGTATTGCCACACTTTTCAGCTAGGTTCATGAGGCGCCAGGGTGGGGACTATTGCTGTAGAAGGTGAAGCTTTTCTTGCTCCTCACACCAGCAAAACTTGGAGGTCATTTATTTATTGTGTGGGTTCTGGGGCTTCAACTCAGGGCATTGTGCTTCTTGGTTGCCTTTTTCCCTCTCACTCTGTCACTTCAGCCACACCGCTTCAGCTTTTTGCTGGAAGTTAATTGCCCCCACGGCCAGGAGTCCCCCCCCCCCACTGGCTTTAAACAAAACAGCAAACCTCATATCTCTGCTGAGTGGCTAGGATTACAGGCGTGAGCCATCAGTACCCAGTAATTCATAATTTTTATTTATTTGATTTCATTAAATTAAAAAAAAACGAATTACAGGGACTGTCATCACTAACCTTAGAAATTATAGCACTAGGAATGGCTAAGTTGAAGCTATTAGGCTGATAATTAGGCAAAACCCCAAACTTCCTCTGCCCAACAAGAACTCCCTTCTCAGCTATTGGTTGCGAAGTCCACAGTGAACTGTGATTTTTCAGAGAGGAGCTAAGCCCTCGACCCAGCATCAGTGCCACAAATGTACCAGCAAACCGGCCCTTCTCCAGAAAGGAAATACATCAAACACTCCAAAAAGAAAAATCACTTGATTCTGGGGAAAAAATCAATATCAAAATTAGATTTATTTTCTGCTTATGTGATTAAAAATGACAAAGTGTTGCCTTTATTTTCATAAAATGACAGAAAGCTGAACAAAATAATTTGCGTTTTAGTTCTGCTTGTTTCCTTTGCCTGGCAAAAACCTGAAGGAGGCTACTAGTGGTTGGGAAATATAAAACCAAAGCCAGAGGTTTTCTGAGAAGAGGTCTGCTGCAGGATACAAATACAGCTGTGGATACCCAGAGAATACATTTCTTAGTCTTCCATTTTCTGCAGTATGAGTTCAGCTGGGTACTTCTCAGTTCGGTCTCCTTTCAAAGAAATGCTAGGTGATTCCTCCTTTTCCTTCAGCTCTCCAACTCAAATCCATACCTCAGGTCTTAAGTTCCCCCCAAACTATTGCTAGGCTATTTTTGCTTTCTTGGTTTCTGAACTAAAAAGGGCCGGCATCTTCTTTCTGACCATCTTAGATAACTACCATATCCCATACCGACACCCAGACTTGAGTCCCGTATAGAACTCCTGTGTCTCTGTCTCTGGTCTCTGTGCAGGCTATTTTATGTGTTAAGCTTGTTGCTTTGCTGGGGGTGAGGCGCCCTTCTTGAGAAGGGGTCTTGGAGAATTCACAGCCTGAGCTTGAATCAGGAATATTATTTTTTCCCCCTAAAACTCTGTGAACAGGATTCTTCAAAGGTCACGATCAAGTAGGTACATTTGAGAAAAGTACAGCGTTGGGCATGGGAGGATGACACCAGTACTGGAGGTTAGATCTACATTAGAAACTTAAAAGGAAAATCTCTAAGCAGAGTTACAATCTGCTGATTTCTGTCCTCTTCAGTTTTCAGGTGAGTGACCTGGGTGAATAGTGAAGAAAAAAAAATTCCTACCTAATCTTTGCCTGGTTCTGGAACAAATGGTTCCTTGACCAGGACAAATCCTGGGGCACGGCTAGCCTCCAGCTTGGCGAATCTGGACCTGTTCTCGGCCGCACTAGAAATACAACTATGGAGCTGGGGCCCTTAGAGCCCCCCAAATGTGCCTTCCAATCTGGAGCTGGCACTGTTTGAGGACCGCACACTCCGGGGACTTTTTTTTTTTTTAATTACTAAGTGGTCTTCATTTTTGTTCTGGGATGCAATCTAGAGGGTTTATCCCCTGGCAGTTGTAGAAATGAAATCCACCTATCTTTTCCAGAGACTGTCCAAATGCATGGCTCCTTCGAGATCGGTGGTCTAGACTTCTCTTAGGGTGGAAGGTGTAAGGAGAAGTGGACTGCATAGATCTCTCTGCAGTCCTATGGAGTCCTATGCAGTTCTATGGAAATCTGACAAGCCCAGCAGCTCAGTTGGCTGCACTTGGTTTTTGTGCCGGTGTCTTGCTGTGCCTGCAGCATCCTCCAGGGTTCTCTTCCTGGAGATTTCTCAATGGAGGCAGTTAGGCAGAAAGGCCTAAGTAGACCTTCTTGGACCTGGACTAAGGCAGCCAAAAGGTTTAGGCAATTGGATAGTGCCTTGTGGTCCGTTAGCAGCAGCTCTTTTCTAGTCCGAGGGAGCACTCAGCTTCTCCCAGTCTACTCCTGGGATCCTCTTTCCAGTCTCTTCTCCACATCAGCTGTGCTCTCCAGCCTAGAGCATCCTCGAGGTGTGTGTCTGAGGGTCAGAGGTGAGGCCTGTGATAGGAACTGCTTTTTTCTCACAGATACAGGGTTGACTGCTGGAACAGTATTTTCTGTCCTTGAGGCTGGGCATCCACTGCTGCTGGAAAGAATCTCAGAGCTCCCCAATCCCAATCTCTGCCAATTTAGCCTCTCTGACATGATACAGGGTCTTGACTGGGTGGTTAGGAATGGTGCAAGTTAAGTTAGGAAATTATATCCAGATCATAGAGCCACAAATTTAGATAGTTCAGGTTTTCCCTCCTCTGGAGGATGGATGCTTAAAAAAAAATCTCCCTAAGTGTCCATAATTGGAGCAGCTTTGATCAAAAGATTAAGGAGTAATCTCCCCCCCTTTTTTGGATCATTTTCATTTCAATGAAAGAAATGATACAAGAAAGGTAAATGAACACTCAGCTCTCCAAGTAGACAGCTCTGTTCCAAAAGGGCCTGACCTTTTGCTTGAATGGGAACAAGGCCTACAGAATAAAAAGCCGATTTCTATGCTTGTTCACGTGGCCTAATGTGATGAGCACGTCTCCATCAATTCCTGGAGGCAGAGGGCTTGATTTTCTTGTTTAAGCCACTGAACATCCTGTGGCCCTACTTCTGACCCACCCGAACTACAGAGCAGCCAGGAGTTAGAATTCTTTCTCCAACGGAAGTGATGGTCAATAGAATTCTCGGTATCAAATGAGCAATAATTCGCTGTGGCTACATGCTGGATAATGAAAGATGTTAGTGGGAATCAATAAAAAATGAAAACACTTTTACTTACATCATGAGTTACTGTTTTAAGAGAACAATGAACCCAAAGTTAATGTTCAAAGCTTTCTAGTACCTTCTTCAGAATCTACTGGCACACACACACACACACACACACACACACACACACGTCTTGCCACGGTGTGACAGTCCTTCCATAGAAGGCAGTAATAATTCAACCAATATGTCTTTCTATGTACACATTTCGTCCCCTCCTTCATCCTCCAAGCACAAATATATTTAAAATTCTTTCTCACCAGAACTGAAGGTTATCTAATTAATTGACATCTACAAAAAATCTGGGCAAGTGTCCGAACACTGAGTTGCCTTTGAAATGCTCAAAATGTACACTTGATCAAGATGGCCACCCGTGGCCTGTGTTCTTAGATTGTGTACATAGAAGCAAAGGAAAAGATTTAGTTCCTTTGGATTTAAGTGTTTTTCTTAGGAGCTGGAAAGTACATCCTAAACCCACTCCCCTCCCCACATATTATTTCTGTCATCTTGTGTAATCCTTCCATTGGTTCAATTTGTTTTGGGTTTATTAGTCCTACTCAGCGTATTTCTTTTCATCACTCAATCTCAGACACTTCCTTCCCTTTCTGATTGTTAAGGAACCTATTATGAAATGATCACAGAAACATTCTATTTTGAAAAGATACCAAGGTTTAAAAGGAAACGAGAAAGGCATACTTATAAACGGATTTGGTGAATTAAAACCCCTTTGAACCACTACTTAAAGATACAATAAATAATAAAATTTTTTTTTTTAAAAATGAGAAACGCATCTGGGTGTTCGGCAGGCTCCAGGAAAAGTCTCCCTTGCCAGCTGTACTCTAAAGAGCACGGAGCCAAAAACATTTAAAAATGTGTTTGGCTGATCTTGCGGGTTTAAAAAGCCTATGGCTCCCCCCGCTCCCGCCCCATCACCATTTTAAAAACAAAAAAACAAAACAAAACCCACAAAATTAGCTGCCGCTTTTAATGCCCTCTAACGAGGAAGGAGTTGGTTGTGCCATCGAGTTAACCCTCAGCCTGGCAGGGTCAGCGGCCTGGGGGTTATGTTCAGCAAATCTAAACCTTTAGGTTAGATTTGGAGAGGTCCTGAAACAAACCTAGGTGGTCAGGACAGGGGGGACAAATCCAATGGGGGACAGTTCCTCTCTCTGTTGTCTCTCTCTGTCTCTGTCTTTCTGTCTCACTCTGTGTCTGTCCGTCTGTCTGTCTGTCTTCTTCTGACTCTCCCTTTCTCTCTCCCTCCCCACATCCCCTCACCCTTCACCGATCTGGTGGTGATCTCAGCTGTCCTGGGTTTACTACTAAGCTCACCAATGGTGAGGCTGTGCTTCCTAGAGGGAGATCCACGCGCAGAAACCGCGGACGCGCCAGGGTGGTGGTGGTGTGGGGGTGTCCCTCGCGCCAGTGCCCACCCTCAGCACGCGGGGCACACTCGTGTTAGTTACACTCCCCCTGCCTTACTCTGAGGGTTTCACCCCGGGTGAAACTCTGGGGGGAGAGGGGAGGAGACCTGTGACCCTCTGTGGCCGTGGGGCCCCGGCAGAGGCTGGGAGGGTGCGGTGGGGGGTGGGGAGGTGTGGGGCGCGCCCGCGCGCGGCTCTCCGCCTCTCCCCCCGCCCCGGCATCCACACGGTTTGCGTGGCCACCGGGCTCTCTAGCAGTGGACTCGCGTGGCCCGGCTTCCTGGAGCCGCCAGCGCTGGCCCTCGGATCCTCCCCGCCCCCTCCACACCCTCGTCCTCCGCCCACCTCCGCCGACGCGGGGCCGGCTGGCTTACCCCGGGGTGGTGTGCGCGTCCCGGGCCCCCGCGCTTGCAGGTAGCCGACGTCAGGGCCAGTTGCTTCGGTGACACGAGATCGGGTTTTTGTTTTTGTTTTTGTTTTCCGCGTTCGAGGATTTTTTTTTTTTTTTGCCATCCTCACCACCCCCACCTTTCCAGGAAGGAGGGGACACGGCCATCCAATTTGCTAGAATTTCAAATGAGAAAAGAGGGGAAACTCAAGTTTTCAAGATTTCCCCCTTTCCCCATTCCTCTTAACTCCAGAACCTATCCATCACAACCCACCCTTCACCTCCCCCCCCCCGCAACCCCCGTCTGGGGCAGAGCAGGGGGGAAAAAAATCCCCCACGCGCAATGCAGGGGGGTACCCTTTATGAACGCTCATTTTGGACAGTCCCCTCGGATTGGAGACTTCCCTGGTAGCCCAGCCTGGCCAGGCCTCTCCTGGGGGAACCCTGTAGCTTCTTGCAAGAATGTAGAATTTGGGGTGTGGGGGTGTGTGTGGGGGAGGAGGTGAGTGTCCAGAACTCCCCAACCTCTCCCCACTTGGGTAGCCAGGATCTCAGCCAGACGCACAAAACCCCAAATCCCCTTCCAAGCTCCTTTCGGCTCCATCTTTAAGTCCAAGCAAAGATCAATTCCCTCCTTTCTCTCTCTAGATCTCTCTAGCACACACACACACACACACACACACACACACACACACACACACACATTTGTAGCCATAAATAAATAGCTCCCAGCTAAATCAGGAACCGTAGAAGAGAACAGGAGAACAAATATATATATATGTATATACACATACATACATATATATTAAAAACAACAACAACAAGAAAGAGAAGAGAGAAAGAAAGAAAGTAGATAAAGAACCGGAGCGCGGGTCTTGCCTCTCCTGGCTGGCGCCGAGTGGCTCTTTTTGGTCAGGCCAGCTTGGCATTTGGGGATGCTACTAGCATTTGAATAGCTTGCCTGGGCTATTGGTGGACCCCGGGAAAAAGCTCTGAAAGGGAATCACTATGCAAATTGTCCCAGTTACAATCGAAAGATTCGATCTCCAGGAGCTGCCTGACGGAAGTTGATGTCAGCTATCGGTGCATTAGGGTTGCATTACCGCCTTGGCCGGCCTCCTCCTCCTCCTCCTCCACCTCCTCCTCCTCCTCCTCCTCTTCCTCCTTCTCCTTCTCCTCTTCTACCTCTTTCTCCTCCTTTACCTCCTTCTCCTCTTCCACCTCCCTCTTGCTCCTACTGGGAAAGATGCATCCCTCCCCCCCACCCACACTTTTGTGTATATATTTCCCTCAATCATTTAAATAAAGGGAAAGAAACAAAGAGGTGTTAGTGGGGTGTGTGTGTGTGGGAGACTGAAGGTAGCCTCAGCATAGCTGGATGGGGCCAGAGAGGCGGTGGAATGGGGTGCGGTGGAGTGGGTGGCTTGGGTTGGGGTGGTGTGTGTGTGGGGGTCCTTCTCTTGGAGCAGATGTTGAAGGTCCTTCTGAAATCAAACCTTTCGGAATTGTGGGGTTTCTTTTTCTTTTTCTTTCTTTCCAAGCGCTTTTCAGGATGAGGAGGTGTGTGTGTGTGTGTGTGTGTGTGTGTGTGTGTGTGTGTGTGTGTGTGTGTGTGTGAAGGGAGGAGGGCTTGTTGTTGGGGGCGCGGCGAGGTCTGCTTCCACCTTCCCCGCCCCCCCCTCCATCTCTCCATCCGTCCTGTCCGCTTGATCCTACAATGCCGGCTGCAGATCAATACCTCGCTCACTGTAATCCCAGTAATTGTAGAGCTCGCAGCTTTTATTTTTAAAGAAATAGGACACGAGGGCGCAGGCGGGTGGCAGAACCTGCGCAAAGGGGCTGCGGTGCCTGGGGGTGGGGGTGGGGGGGGAAGGAGGGCAGGAAGTTGGGACGGGGGAATGGAAGGGGGAGATGGGAAGCGCGGGTGGTGGATAACCCCACATTTGAACAACCACCTCGTGTCTTTCACCCGAAAGCCCAAAGGTCTCCCCACAGCAGCCCAGTGCGCGCGCGCGAGGAATTGGGGTACCTGGACAATTAGCCCGGATTCACCTCCTGCCCATTTAGCCTCCTTGGGGAGGAGAGAGAATGCGCCAGAAGTCCAGCAAGGGTCTCCTGATGGGTGGGTGGGCCAGGCCTGACCTGGGGCTTGGGTTTGGGCTGAGGATACCGAGCCTGGGTGGCCTGGATCCCTGGTTTTGTTGATTGAGGCGTGAAGAAGACAGAATCCTGCCTCCAAAGAGAGAGAAGAGTTTTCTTCTTCTTCTTCTTGGTTTCCTGCTCCAGTTTTTTGTTTTTACTTTCTTTTCGGGTCAGAGGCTGGGCCAGCCAGGCCTAGGTTGGGCCTAGTTGTGCGTTCAGCCTTGGACTTGGCTGGACAGTTAGGGCGCTAGGACCTGAGTCTCCTTGCAAAAGCCTCCTGGCAGGCTCCTCGGTAAGCCTCCTGCTGCAGGGCCGCCACATCCCTTGTTGACAGTCCTGGCTGGACTGCTGGGGGCCAGAGACTGGCTGCTGCCCCCGCAGCTTCTGGTGTCCCCCAAAATGACCATCTGTCATTCAATTAAGGTTTCAGGGCAGCTGATGGGGGGGAGTCAGGGTCAGCGACCCCAGGACAAAACGGCCTGCTGCCTCGGATGGGAGAAGTTCAAATGTTAAATGCAGAACATTGCGTCCTCTCTCAGCCCTGGCCCCCGCTGGGCCGCAGGTCTGGCCGGTGGACAGCAGTGAGGTGAAGGCCAGCGGTCATTAGCACTTAGATTTCAGCGAGTTCCTTCTGTTGGGCTATTTTGACCAGAGAACCTTTAACCCTTTCAGGCCAGTCTTCCCTCTAGGGGAAGGACAGATTGTCTGAAGGAGAAAAGAAACAGAGGGGGGTCAGAGGTACCTATTTCAAGAGGTTTCCAACTCTCTTGCTGGTCACTAATCCATAGGAAAATAAAGGACATGTGTATTGGACAGAACAAAGTTTCTATGAGTGCTAAAGCAGACTGGAAGGTCTTCATAAAGTTTTAGCTGGGGGGAAAGAGGTATACTTGTTAAATGTGGTTATATTTAAGGATATTTCCATCCTTGTGGAATTTCTAGGCTTGCGTGAGGAGAAATCGACCCGTCAGAAATTTAGAGATTGTCTGGTCTTTGGGACTTACACTGGTAATTCCAGATAACTCAGGAGGCTGAGATCTGAGGGTTGTGGCTTGAAGTTAGGTGGAGCAGGAAAGTCTGTGACTCTTCTCTCCGGTGAATCAGCAAAAAGCCCCAAATGGAACAGTGACTTAAGTGGTAGAGCACCAGCCTTAAGCAAAAAAAGGAAATTGGCAATACTCATTCAGGCCCTGAGGTGGAGGCCACTACTGGTGTACACACACACACACACACACACACACACACACACACACACCCCTACCTCCCCCCACCCCCCACATACACAGTTTAGATACTCTTCATATCGTTTGGTTTCTCCAAGCCCACGGGTGATGGAAGATGATCTCTGGCTGGTGACACACAACTCCATCTGAGTTGGAAAAGACTTAGTTGCCATCAGGTTCAGAGTTGAAAATAGAAATTGGACTGTGGCTCTTGCTTTTTGAGGCTTTCCTTTAACAAACTGGGGTAAAAGATCGGTAACTAATGGAATTCATAAGGTACAGATGCTAAACATCTGCAAGATGTAAGAATGTAGGTATTACTATGCATGACTTGCCCTTACTAGACTGAAGGAGAAGTGGCCAATGTCCAGGGAAAGATCCAACTAGTCTTCTTCATTACTAACCAGAAAGCTGGAAAAATGGCTCTATTAGCCAGATACCATTTCAAGGCATGAAGATGAAAGGTGCTTTCACAGGCTAGTTAGTAATGGAAGAAAGATCTAGGATTTCTTGCTTCCAGTATCCAGTTCTCAACATTAAACCCCATCCCTACTGTTTTTTTTTGTGGGGGGGATAACTATTGTGTAGTCAATTAATCCATCAGGCATTCAGCACTGAAGCACCTAGCAAAATTTTCATTGGATAACAATAAATAATGCATGGCCCTCTAGTGTATCGACTCTGGTAAATGGTCTTTAAGGTAAGGTGCTTCACCAAGTACCTTTAAATAAAATCAAAATAAAAAATCTACCACAATCATAATAAATTGTTCAGTCATCTTTCTATTGACCCACATAGCATCTTTCTTCATGAGTATTTGGAGTTATTATTTTTTTCCTCTCCTTACAAACAGACTAGAACAAATTGATGAATTGAGCTTTCACTATGCTAATTTAGACATTATAAATATTTAACTAACATCCCTAATAGCCAGTCATAGAGGGCCCCCACTCTACTTTACACTCTTCTTAATCTAAAGTAAATGCTTTTCCCATTAATAGCCTGATGCCATTTTAGCAGCTTCCTCTGTAAAAAGGCCCCATTTAGTCCAAAAGGAGGGGGCCTGCTGAGTAGCCGGCATTAGGTAGGGGTTTATTCCTGTTTGTAAAGGATCCTGGGAACATTGTCAAGGTTCTACAAACTCTACCTTTCCTGTTTATTGATTGAGACTGTTCTAAGAATAGGGAGGTTCTCTCAATTCCACTGTAGTGTTTTGAGGTGGTGCTAGAATAAAAATGCATGTATTTTAGCGAGGCTTACGTTAACAGTAGATCAGAGCCAGCCATAGAGTGTCAAACATATAATTTTTGCTACATGAGAGGCTGATATCAGAAAGATCTCAGTTCCAATCAAGACCCAGCTAAAAAGTTTATGAGACCTTCCCCCCATCCTAATCCCAATCAATAAAAAGTTGGGCATCATTGTCTACACATGTCATCCCAGGTATTTAGGAAATATAAATAAGAGGATCATGGTCTAGGCCACTTGTGCATTAATAGGAAGTCCTGTTTGAAAAGTAAAGCAAAAAATGTGCTGGGGGCATGGTTCAAATAGTAGAGCACCTTCCTAGTAAGCTCAAGACCCTGAGTTTAAACCCACATGCCACCAATATTTTTTTTAAAGCAGATCTTAGATTAATAAGTGATCGAAGTCCCCACATGAAATATGCTAGTCTTTCTAGTAAAATGAATTCTGGACTAGGAGTCAGAAGGACCCAAGCTTGGCCTGGTGCCAGAGGCTCACACCTGTAATCCTAGCTACTCAGGAGGTTGAGATCTGAGGATTGCGGTTCAAAGCCAGCCAGAGCACACATAAAAAAAAATCTGTGAGACTCTTATCTCCAATTAATCATCAGAAAACCAGAAGTGGCACTGTGGCTCAAGCGGTAGAGCCCTAGCCTTGAGCTGAAGAGCTCAGAGACAGTGCCCAGACCCAGAGTTCAAGCCCCACGACTCACCAAATAAATAAATAAATAATAAAAGGACCTAAGTTCAAATGCTGTGGCACTTACTATAGTAAGGGCTTTGAGCAGGAGAGACTCAATTACCTATTTTTTAAAGTAGAGATAATTAATCTAGGCCTAGATCTAAAGATTGAATGGGAGAATAATTTTTTTTTGGCATAGAATAAGACATGGTAAATATTGAGTTATTTTGCAAATTATTGCCCAAAACTAATGTACCTTTTCCTCCCCTTTTATTCATTCTCCTCATCCCTAAAATACTCTGCATATCAAGATATGAAGTCAGCCCAGGCAGAAAATCTGTGAGGTGCTTATCTCTAATTAATCATTCAAAAGCTGGAAATGGGGTTGTGCCTCAAGTGGTAGAGCATCAACTTGAATCAAAAAATGCTAAAGGATAACGCCCAGGCCACAAGTTTTTCATTCATGGTTAGCTCTCTCTACCACTTTGAGATATAGTGCTACACCATTTTTTTTTGTAGTTCATTGAAGATTAGAGTTTCACAGACTTTCCTTCCTGGACTAGCTTTGAACTGTGATCCTCAGACCTCAGCCTCCTATGTAGCTACAATTACAGGCATGAGCCATCAGTGCCTACCTTGCAACAGCATTTTCTATTTGCAAATTCTGTCTCACCAGTCCTTTGACTTGGTTTATTTATTTGCCAGTCCTGGGTACTGTCCCTGATCTTTTCTTCAAGGAGGGTGCTCTACCGCTTGAGCCACAGCGCTACTTCTGTTTATGTGGTACTGAGGAATCGAACTCGAAGCTTTACGTATGCTAGGCAAGCATAATACTACTAAGCCACATTTCCAGCCCTTTTGATCCAGTTTCTGTAAAGTGAGGTCTGGAGAAACTGTGAAGCCTAAACTCTGAGCAAGAGCAATGTAAGAAGAGATCCTGGAAAAGCTCTGAGTCATAAACTGAGAACATCAAAATGTCCTTACACAACAGTCCTTGTGTGGTTTAGAAAGATTCCAGAAGCAGTATTATATTTCCCTGAGGGCAAAAATCAGGTCAGAACTGAGAGTTCAAGAAATTAGAAACTCTCCAGGCTGATATAACTCGGGAACGAGAATCTGCAGATGCTGAATATTAGATCAAATAGCTGAGGAAAGGAAAAGAAACTCCAGACTATTAGTTTGAAACATTGGAAAGAAAACCCATCTTACTCTGAGACTATTTCTCAGAGAATCTGAGATAAAACAGAATTGATTTATTGCATGTTGCTAGTTATAGAGAAAAAAAGCAACCTGGATAATTTCTTTTGTTTGCCAGCACAAAATAAACAATGTCCTGCTTCAATGAAATATGTTCATTAACCCTGACATAGAAGATACCTATCTAGACATAATAAATATTCTAGTAAAGTCACATTATTTTGTTGTTGGTTAGTTTTTAAGTGCAAACCAGTTTTCTTTTTGTTTTTGGTTACCGTGGCCATGGACCATCTTGTTCTTTTTCTTGTTCTTCAGCTGTGTGTGTGTGTGTGTGTGTGTGTGTGTGTGTGTGTGTGTGTGTGGTGGGGGGGGTGTTCCAGAGATTGAACTCAGGGCCTGTTTAATTGGAGATAAGAGTCTCACAGACTGGCACTGGTGGCTCACGACTGTAATCCTAGCTGCTCACAAGGCTGAGAAACTAGGATCGTGATTTGAATCCAGCTGGGGCAAGCAAGAGACTCTTTTCTTTCTTTCTCCTTCCCTATCCTTTCTCTTCCTTTCGTTCTTTCTTTCTTTCTTTCTTTCTTTCTTTCTTTCTTTCTTTCTTTCTTTCTATTAAAATTTATTAACATTGATTTTTACATCATATTTCAAATGTCATGTTTAACAAATAAGTATTTAAGAAGGAAATCTCTATATACAATCACTAGCTCTTTCTTTTGAGAGTCCTGGGGCTTGAACTCAGGTCCTGGGCACTGTCCCTGAGTTTCTTTGTGTTCAAGGCTAGCACTCTACCACTTGAGCCACAGTGCCATTGCCAGCTCGTTTTCTGAGTAGTTCATTGGAGGTTAAGTCTCATGGGGACTTTTCAGCTTGGGCTAGCTTCAAACCAAGATCTTCAGATCTTAGCCTCCTGAGTAGCTAGTATTAGGAATGAGCCACTAGTGCCCAGCGCTTTTTTAATCTTATTTTTTATTGTTATTGTAGAGTTCCTATACAGAGGGGTTATAGTTACATGAATTAGGTAATGGGTACAATTCTTTTTGAACCATGTCTCCCTTTCTTCACTCTCTCCCATCTGTGAGATTCTTATTCTCATTTCATTGTACAGGTGTGAAGTGCCAGTACCTGGCTTCTAATATTAGGAGTGCTATGAGTTACTGGTGCTTGGCTCCAAGAGATCGTTGAAAAGAGCCCCTGTATTTCTTTTTGTCCATTTTGTGTGTGTGTGTGTGTGTGTGTGTGTGTGTGTGTGCGTGTGTGTGTTTGGCACTGAGGATTAAACCTTTAGCTTTAGGCAAATATCATACCACTTGAGTCACACCCCAAACTCTGTGTGTTTGTATTTTGTTTTTGAGACAGAGTCTCACTAACTTTGCTCAGGCAAGTAAGCATGAGTGCCACCTCTTTTAACCCAGATTGTTTTTCACTGATTTATTCACAGTAGAGATTCATATTCTTTTGATGGTTCATAGATAATTTTGTCTTGTATGCTTCCAGTAGCTTATGCCATCAAATAATTGTTATTCTTTTGAAAACCTCAGCAAATCTCTTTGAGTTTCTTCCAGCTTTATGGGTCTACCTTTCCAAATGTAGTCTGTTCAAGACCTGTCATATCTTAATGTTTTTTCTGTCAAGTCTCAGTAAGAAACACCTCTTCCTTGCAATCCTTTTTATTTCTCACAGACTTCCCTACAGACCCAGAAAATCTGTTTTTTTCCTTTTGTCAATTTTTTATTTTATTTTTTGCTTAAATATTCTCTTTTGCCTTTCCCAGAGACATCAATTGTTTTGGATTCTCCTATTCTTCAAGAACACTCCATCATAATAGGTTTTGGGGGGGAGCCACAAAAGAAATAGCATTGAAATGTGATTCATTTGGATTTATTTGAAACTTGTAATAGATTGGGCTTTATTTTATTAATTTGTTTATTTGTTCCAGTCCTGGGACTTGACCTTAGGGGGCTGGTTCTCTACCACTTGAGACACAGTTCTGTTGTTCTCCCCACACCCCCTTATACACTCTGGGTGGTTAATTGGCGATAAGAGTCTCAGGGACTTCCCTTCCTAAGCTGGTTTGGAAGTGGAATCCTCAGATCTCACCCTTCTGAGTAATTAGGGTTATAGTGTGAGCTACTGGCACTAGGATTCTTGTATTACACACATACCCACACAAACACACACAGACATATTAAACTGAACATGGTAGTTCATGCCTGCAATTTAAGCTAATAGGGGAAGGAAGATTTTTAAGTTTGAAGCTAGTTTGGGAAAAGTTAGTGAGACCACATCTCCTAAACAAAAAATACAATAATATATAAACAAAAGGGCTAGAAGTATGGTTCAAATGCTAGAGCGCTTGCCTCACAAGTGCAAGATCTTGGATTAAATCCCTAACACAGGAGAAAGCAATCCCTTATCCCACAGATTCACCAATACTCTGCATTGTCAGACTTTGGTGTGACAGTGTGAAGTGGCATCTCATTGCAATTTTAATTTTAAATTATTTTTAATATTTTTATTGTTACAATTAAGTGGTTACATACATTTTACAGCACTATGACACATTGTAATTTTTATTTGCATTTCTCCTAGTTAAATTTGACCTCTTATTTTAATGTATACACACATTAATGTACGCTGTTTAAATGCATACATTAAAAACAGGTTAAATTGTCTTCTATACACCTATTTTTATAATTTTTCCATTCATAACATTCAAATTTTTCCATTCAAACATAAGCATTGTACTTTGTTATATGCTCTTCATGAACAAAATTTCATAGCTGTGTAATATTCCCACACATGAGAGCAGTAAAATATTCCACTGTTATTAGAAATTTAAGTCATATCCAGATTTTTTTACTGTCATAGCTGAGGCTGTACATGAATTTAACTAGAAAGCTTTTTATGTATTTTGGATGATTTCCTTGGGCTGGCTTCAAAGAGGTGAATTAGGTACAACCCTAAAACTCTTGCTTTGCATACTGCCAAATTACTCTGCGAAAGGTCTGTATCAGTGTCCCTGCCAACTCGCAGTGTACTATGAAAACATGGCAGAGGAAGGGCCTTGCTGATGCCATTTTCATGGTCCTTGGGTGTTTTCTTCCAAAAGCTGTCTATAAGAAGTTCAGGGCATAGGCTGAACTGGTGGGCACAGGTAAGAGACAGGCACTGCAGGGACTCCTCCCTAAAGGCTTGATTATAGGAATAGGAATGAGGGAGGAGTCTGACCATCTCCTCTTTCCTTCCCCTTCCCCTCTGCTTTTTCCCTGTATAGCCCATCTTTGACCACTTCATTTTTTTTTTTTTTGCCAGTCCTGGGCTTGAGCTCAGGGCCTGAGCACTGTCCTTGGACTTTCTCAAGGCTAGAGCTCTACCACTTGAGCCTCAGCACCACTTCCGGCTTTTTTCTATGTATGTGGTACCGAGGAATTGAACCCGGGTCTCCATGCATGCTAGGCAAGCACTTTAACCACTAGGCCAAACTCCTGGCCAGGATAATTCACTTTTAAGGCAGGCCACTGGTGGCCCACATCTGTAATCCTAGCTACTCAATGGAGCTGATGTCTGAGGATCATGGTTCAATGCTAGCTGGGGCAGAAAAGTCTGTGAGACTCTGATCTCTAATTAACCCTTAGCAAACTGGAAGTAGAGCTGTGGCTCAAGTGATAGAGCCTCTAGCTTTGAGCAAGAAGGCTAATGGAGAGAGCACCCAGGCCCTGAGTTCAGCCATCATAAAACAAAACAAAAACCAGAATTCATTTGTAAAGAAAATCAAATCCATTCTATATTTCTCTAGAAATAAGATAGTGTATTCACAACAAACCAAACCAAATTCTAGGTACCTACAATGTTCTGTGCTAGTCTAGGATACAATAGTGAATAAAATATAATTGTTGGTTGGTCATTATAATCCTCTAGGAATATACCTGCATATGCTTTCTGTAATATCCAGGTTGATGATAGAGAATAATATCAGTCATGTCTATTCTTAGCAATTATATTTAAGATTATTGCTTTGGCTAGCATTGCTAGAGAATTTGTCCTAACCCATGTGTTTTTTTCTTGGCCAGTACTCTGGGAATTAAGGTATTAGAGTACAGCAGATACTTCCTCCTCCCCGACCCAGCCACCTCCCTGAATTTGCAGTTTCCATAGTGGAGCTAGCATGCCAGACAAGTGGCTTATTAGAACTGGCATGCTGCCCTGGAGGGCTAATATGTTAATAAGAAATGGAGTTTCTTCCACACAGGCCCTGTCCCCCACTAACATCCCCCCAGAATGTGTTGCTACCTTCCATGTCTCCATTCTGCCCCCAGGGTTCCACAGGGAGCCTCTAGGAGTGGAGTTCCAGGCACTCAGACATCATTGGTGACTCTTTAAAGAGACATCTTAGAGATGGCAGGATCATGGATCGTGCCCTGTGAACACTTGTAGCTCCATAGACCAAGGTAATGATGACACCTTGGGGTCCAGAGCAGGATCATCTCCTTCTCCTCCTCCTCCTTCTCCTCCCCTTCTCTTCTTCATCTTTCTCTTCCTCCCCTTCCTTCTTCTACTTCTCTTCCTCCTCCTCCTCCTCTTCCTCCTCCTCCTCCTCCTCTTCCTCCTTCTCCCCCTTGCCCCTCCTCCTCCTCCTCCTCCTCCTCCTCCTCCTCCTCCTCCTCCTTTCTCTTCTTCTGGTTAACTGGAGATAGAAGGTGCATGGAATTTCCTGCCCAGGCTGGCTTTGAACTGTGATTGGGCTAGCCATGAACTGTGATCCTTAGATCTCAGCCTCCTGAGTAGCTAGGATTGGAGACATGAGCTATGTAGCTACCAGGGGAATATACAGGGGAAAAAAAAAATCCTTCCAAGACCTCACATTATTAATGAACCAATTTGGTAATTTTGTGAAATTTAACTACTTTTAAAGAAAAATTTCTCAATATTAAGATCATATCTGAGGCTGAGATATAATTCTGTGGTAAAATGCTTACCTAGCAACTGTAAGACTCGGGGTTCAATTTTCAGTACTGAAAAAAAGAAAAAAAACAAAAAAAGTTAAAATCTTGTGTGAGACTTATGACTTTTATAAGCATATTAATTATTATTACTATTATTACAACTAATGAATTCAACTTGGCACCAGATTGCCATATAATTAGAGAAATAAAACCTTCCGAATACTGTACTCACTGGCAACAGATAATTTCACGACTCTAGCCAGTTCTATTATTAATTTCAGGGTTGTTCAGTTCAGCTTCAATTAAAATCAAACATTTATTTTATTACCTTCAATTGAATTGGATTGTTATGTTTGAGTGGATAATTTGGGTAATATATGCATAAGGTGGTGTATGTAGTGCTAGTATTATTCAAACAGTAAGTCTCAGTCCCTCCACTGACCTTGTATATCTGCCCTACTCTGAAGAAACGTATGTCAGAGGGATTTTATTATGTGCTCTTGAGAGATTTATCAGAGATCTACCTGTCCATTTGTATTTTGCATAGCTCTATCCTTATCTGATTTTATTTCACAGACATAGACGCACCCTGTGCATAGACTTTTCTGCCTTTGCATTTTGTTTCCTGTTATATCTCATCCATAGTGTTATTTTTTTTTTCTGCCAGTCCTGGGGCTTGAACACAGCCTGGGCACCGACCCTGAGTTTCTTTTGTTCAAGGCTAGCATTCTACCACTTGAGCCACAGCACCATTCCTGGCTTTTTCTGTGTATGTGGTACTGAGGAATTGAACCCAGGGGTTCATGCATGCTAGGCAAGCACTCTACCACTAAGCCACCGTCCCAGCCCTTACATCTTTTTTTTTTTTTTTGAATGGCAGTATTAGTCTTTTGTTGTAACTCCAAAATATATAAAGTGTCTGGGTACTGGTGGCTTATGCTTGTCGTTCTAGCTAGTTGGAAGATCATGTTTCTAGCTACGGGTGGATCATGTTTCCAGGAAAGCCAAGTAAAAATATTCAAAAGGCCCCTTGTTTGAACGAATCCCCCAAAACTGGCTACATACCTCTCATCCCAGAAGTACTGTGATGTATAAATTATGGTCCAGGCTGGCCTGAATTAAAAGCAAGATACTGGGGCCGGGAGTTTGGCCTAGTGGTAGAGTGCTTGCCTAGCATGCACGAAGACTGGGGTTCGATTCCTTGGTACCACATACAGAAAAAAGCTGGAAGTGGTGCTGAGGCTCAAGTGGTAGAGCTCTAGCCTTGAGAAAATCCAAGGACAGTGCTCAGGCTCTGAGCTCAAGACCAGGACTGGCAAAAAAAAAAAAAAAAAAAAAGCAAGATTCTGTACCAAAAAATAACTCGAAAAAAATGGCTTAAGTGGGAGAGTGGTTGCCTAGCAAGCACAAGGCCCTGAGTTCAAACCGGAGTGCTGTCAAAATAAATATAAATATAGCGCAATGAAATCCACCAAATGATACTTGGAATGAAGGGGAAAGAGGGGGTGAATTTATTCAAGGTGCACTAAGTGCCTATATAGAAATATCACAATGAAACCCTTCATACTACAATTGTCTGTTAAGTAAAATTAAAAAAAATGAATAGAGTACCTACCACGTGCTAAATACTATCTGGGAAGGAACAATGAGCAGCAGATGCCTGGGTCTCCCTTAGGATCAGATTCTTGTGGAGAATATACAGACCTAGGTAATTGTAATGAATTGGTGTTTAGTATTCTAGAAGGGAGCTATAAGCAAAGCTAAAAAAATGAACCCAAGTGGAAGAATTGATTTTACTTGGAAGACATGAGAGGTCCCAGAAATGGCATATTTGTCCCAGTACTGAATACTTGGTAGATGTCTGACAGGCGCTGGTGTGAGCTGAGGTCATCCAAGGAGGGGCGGAGTAAGAGACCAGGATGTCTGCTAAATGTGCTTGGAAGCATGGTGGCTGGACTTACGGGGAGGGACATTAATTAGAAGGTGGTAGTGAGCTGGGAATGTGACTTACTGGTAGAATGCTTGCCTAGCATGCATGAAGTCCTGGGTTTGATTCCTCTGTACCACATACCCAGATAGCCAAAAGTAGTGCTGTGACTCAAGTGGGAGAGTGCTGGCTTTGAACAGAAGAAACCCAGGGACAGTGCCCAGGCTTCATTTCCAACCCCAGGATTGGCAAAAAAAAATTTTTTTGCAAGTAAAAGTAAACATAAATGAAGGAAAGTAAAATAAAAGATGAAGGAAGACAAACGTACCAGATAATGTTAAGAGAAAAGCCAATTTAAATTTTTTTCTTAACTTTTCTGTTGTGGTTATGAAGGTAATCTCCAGAGCGGTTACAGTTAGGTAAGTCAGGTAAGGAGAATATTCCTTTTTGGACAGTGCCATCTCTTTCCTCGCGCTCTCCCAGTTTTCCCCTCCTGTCCCCACCTGCGAGTTGCATAGTTCATTTTCTACATGGTATCCACTGACACTAGTGTCTAGAGTCCAGGTGTCTATCACTGGGACATTTGTCCATCCTTCGTATGAGTCAACATTTTTAGCCTGTCTCTGGAATAAGCACCACAGTGACGTATGAGCATTAATTTCTTGTCTTCACTTATTTGGGATAACTTATTATTCCAGTAGGAGGAGGGGGAGCACCTGGTCAAATTCAAATTGACTAGATTCTGTTTTTTTTTTTTTGCCAGTTCTGGGGCTTGACTTCAGGGCCTGAGCACTCTCCTTGGGTTTCTCAAGGCTAGAGCTCTACCACTTGAGCCACAGCACCACTTCTGGCTTTTTTCTATGTATGTGGTACAGAGGAATCGAACCCAGCTCTTTGTGCATGCTAGGCAAGCACTCTACCACTAGGCCAAACTCACAGCCCCTTGGCTAGATTTTTTTAAATGTAAGTTCTAGTTTTATTCTGTGGAGGTTCTTTTTTTTATTTTAGGTTTTCTTTTTTATTTTATTGTCGGGGTAATGTATAGAGGAGTTACAGTTACATTCGTCAGCTAGTAGGTGCATTAATTATAACTCCTTCCCTCCCTCCCTCTCTCTCTCTCTCTTTCTTTCTTTCTCTTTTTCTCTCTTTTTACTAGACCTCTCCTTGCCCTCCCAGGAGAAATACATGTAGCAAGTAAGTAAAATTAATATCCTTTTCTATGTGCCCCTAATAAATAGTTTCTTGCCTTGAGCAAGTATCTATTTGCAAGGTCTGTCAAGTATTCCAAATTGATTACTGGGAAGAGGCTCAGGTGAATGATCCAGTGCCTTTGTTTGGCACTGATCATATTTGTGGGTGGTGAGTCACAAAACCAAATACCCATGGCTTCTCACTAAACTCCTGGCTGAGAGCCTGTCACTTGAGAGCTGTGATCATGGATGGAATCCCTGGGGGTCAGAGTGGCAGGTACCCCCTAGTGCCAGGCTGTTTGAGAGGTGAGCGGTGGTTCTGCCCCAGTGCTATTTCTCTCTGTAAGCCCGTCCATCCCTGACTTCCCTCCCATCTCACTCCCAAGCCAGACACAGAAATTGCTAGAGGCTTCTGCCATATGGCATTCACTGCGACTTCCTTATAACTCACTTACGTTTTCCCTCCCCAAAGATTATGGTATATGAGAACCACTTGGGGCTGCTTTTTCCTTTTCTCTTCAATATTTTGATTCTGAAAAAATTTGAATACAATATAGAAATAGTGAGGGAGTTTTAAAAATATTATTATTAATTATTATTATTATTATTATTGCTTCTGGGCTTTGAACTCTGGGCCTGGGCACTGTCCCTGGGCTCTTTTCTCCTTTTTTTAATTTCCTTTTTATTTTTTTTTTGAGGCTACGCTACCATTTCAGCCGTAGCACCACTTCTAGCTTTTCTGAGTATTTTATTGGAGATAAAAGTTTCATGGACTTTCTTGCCCGGGCTGGCTTCACACTGCAGTCAGATCTCAACTTTCTTAGTAGCTACGATTATAGGTATGAGCCACCAATCCTGGCTGAGAGGTTTGTTTGTTTTTTTAACAAATAATCTGATCTCTACTCTCAAAAGTTTCAGTGTTTTGAAAATATATTAATTTTTTTTTTTTGCCAGTCCTGGGGATTCAACTTGGGGTTTGAGCACTGTTCCTGAGCCAGTTTCTGCTTAAGGCTAATATTCAACCACTTGAGCCATAGAGCCACTTCTGGCTTTTTCTGAGTAGCTTTTGTTGGAGGTAAGAGTCTCATGGACTTGGCCAGGATGGTAGCCTAGTGGAAGAGTGCTTGCCTAAGCATGCACAAAGACCTGGGTTTGATTACTGGGTACCACATACACAGAAAAAGCTGGAAGTGGTTCTGTGGTTCAAGTGGTGTTGGGGGCCGAGTAATGCCATGTCTAATAACTTTCTGCTGAGACAAGGCAAGGCGCAAGAGGCTGGGTGCAAGACTTGATTACGATTGGTTACAAATGTGTTATTGTTTATCACTCTCTGCTGGGCCCTAGAGTGAGGGTATATTAGCTGGAGGGACTTCCTCAGGACGGGGGTGTTTTGGAGAGAGAGATTTTCCTGCCTTGATGAAACTGCATGGTGTCTGTTCGTGCTCTGAGGAAGGAAGGCTGAGTGCGGGGTGGACAGTGGGCCCTCTCCTCTGATGGCTTGGCCTGATGGGGGCGGGAGTATTTTTCCCCATCCCTCCTACTAGTTGAGAGGGACCGGGGACAAAGGACTGACAAAGTGGTAGAGTGCTAGCCTTGAGAAAATCCAAAGACAGTGCTCCAGGACTGGCAAAAAAAAAAAAAAATCTAGGCTGGCCTCAGGTTCATGATCCTCCAGCCTCAGCCTCCCACGTGCTAAAATTATTGGCCTGTGCATCTGCCTAATATAGTGATTTAAAACAAATCTTAGCTGGGAATCAGTGGCTCATGCCCCTATGCCTAGGTATTCAGGAGGCTGAGATCTAAGGATAACAGTTGTATCTGGACAGGAAAATTGTGAGACTCTTATCTCCAAGAAACCACCAGAAAAGCAGAAGTGAAGCTGTGGCCCAAAGTGGGAGAGCACTACCCTTATGCAAAAGAGCTCAGGGTCAGTGCCTAGGCCCTGAGTTCAAGCCCCACAACTGACCAAAAAAAAAAAAAACCAAACCTAATCAATCTCAGTGATCACAAAATGTATCTGTATAAGCTTAAACACATCCCCCTACCGGGGACAATTATTTTTTTCAATGTCATTATCCCCACATGCTCATGAGAAAGGATCAAATTGGGAATTAGTCTCACAATAAAGAGTAAGCGACTTATTTTCTTCAGGTAGGATCTTTCAGGTGTTTCTTTAATACAATTTCCATTTATTGAGCACCCATTGTATGCAATGCACTATGGACAAAGCCCACGTGGTCCCTGCTTTCCAGTGCACTCCTGGGTGGTAAGCACCTTCACTGCCTGTGATGCAAGGCTGCTGGACGAGGGGAGGCGGGAAACTTGGCCCAGGTGGGTCTTGTTAACCAACAGGCAGCAACAGGTAGACACGAGGGAGAGCATGTGAGTTGCTGGAAGCCTATTGGATCAGAGGCAGGGAGGAATCCAGGTGTATTTAGTTTAAGGCAAGTAGCCAGTTGGTAAGCTGGCTCTGAGGGTGAAGGCAGGACATGGCAGAGTGACAGGGGGCTTTGGAGGCCATGTTGAAGAAGTTGCGCTGGGTGCCACTGAAGGTGAGTTGACCACTGAAGGTGGTCTCTCCAGGAGCTGGTGTATTTGCAGGACCGCATGAGTGGTGGGAAATGTAGCTGGTCTATTTATGGGAGGGGCTCTGAGTCCTGAAGTGCAAGCGGTACTTAGGTCCCAGCATGGCGTGGGTATACTTGCTTTGATCTATAACTAGAGTGACTGGGATGGGGACAACTGGAAGCTTCATGGAGGTAACATAGAAGACTGACTTTGGGGTACTGAGGAAAGTTTTCTAGGCGTTCTTGAGGGGTGATTTGGGAGGAAGGAAAAAGGTTTGTAGGCTCCAGTGGAAGTGGTGAGTGTTGGAGGCAGAGCAATACTTTGGTGTGAATGTCTGTGTTTCACTGCGGAGCTGGAAAGAGGACAGGAGGATTCAGGTTCAAAGTCGGCCCATACAGGAAAGTTCACAAGACTCTTCCAATTAGCCAGCAAAAAAAAAAAAAAAGCCCCAGTGGAACTGTGGCTCAAGTGGATGAAGTGCTATCCTTGAGCATCCGTGTGCATCCACGTGTAGAGGATGTCACTGAACAAATGAAGTGTGACAAAGAGCTCTCCACTGAAAACACAGACATTCACCCCAAAGTATCCTCTGGTTTCAGCCTGCTGAAGAGCTAGCATTACAGACGCGAGCCACTGGTATTGGCTGCTTATTTGTGTTCTTTTGAATCTTTGAAAGCCAGGGGTTAGCCATAGAAAAAAGCTAAGGGGCGATTTGAAGGAGAGACAGGGCTAGCTTCTTTTGTTTCCTCCCAAATTTGTCCTATTCCTGGTGTCACACGTGTCCACCTTTCCATCACAAGAAGCCTGGAGAGGGAGCTGTGGAAATGGAAGACGTCAGAGTTGTGGATAATTACAGAGAGCTAGGGAACACAGGTATCAAAAAGCCCACAGCCTTTTCTCCTGGAGGTAAAGTTGCTTTTCACATTTCAACGCCCTCTGATCTTGCAGGCTCCCAGCAACTCAAGATTTGCTCAACACATCCACTTAGGTAACTTGATTACTCTCTCTCAGGTACTTTTACATAATGCACCTCAAAGTCAGGTGGGCCGCTTTGTCATTCAGTACAGGCCCCAATGTCTCTCCCCTAATATCACTTTACACCCTGCTAATGAACACAGCTTCCCAACAAGTGACTGCATCAGTCAATAAAGGACAGTGGTGCAATCCTACCAGCCCGTACCACCCTGCCACCTCTGGAGCCAATTAGCTCTGTTTAGTCCTGGTGCCTCCGGAATACATTTCCCAAAGTGACTCTCCTGCTTTCCCTGGCATTATCTTTGTTTTCCTACACAGTGGACTTGCAAAATGTGGGACTGGATGGCAGCTGTTGAAAGCCTGAGTGGGGAGCTCAGGGCCTGATTGAAATTCATTCCTCTGCTCGAGCAAGTCCATCTAAGTAAAGGGGCTATAGTCTGGTCTGGGGTGTGGGAGACATGCTAGAAACCTCCTCCCCCTCCTCAGCCCCTCCTCCCCCCCTTCCCTGGATATTTTTGATGCTTTGAAAAGCAACAGAGGTTGCCAGGAGGAGGAGGACACACTGGCATGTACCTCAGACCTTTTAGTTTGATGGGTTTAACTGTGAACAAGCCCCAGGAAGAAATGGAAGCATCTGTCCTTCTCTGCTTTTACCCTGTCCTTTCTCATCTCCCGTGTAACTGAGAAATCTAGGTTGCTGTGAAAAAAATCTTGGTGAGCTAGGAGCCCAGGATATGCTGATAATCTCTGGTTGGATGACTTTAGGTAGAAAAAGTTAGCATGCTGTGAATCTGCTGCCCTTATTGGATGGTGGGGAGGACTGGAGATGCAATGTCTGTGAAATCAGTTTGTACAAACGAAGCTCTGCAGAGAGACATGCAGTGAATGATATTGTGCAAGAGTAGAAACAGCAATGGCTGAAAGTCCAAGGAACCTAGCATTCGGTTTTAATTTTTTTTCCAGTCTTGGGGCTTGAACTCAGGGCCTGGGCACTGTCTCTGAGCTGCTTTTGTTCAAGGCTAGCAACCTACCACTTGAGCTATAGCGCTACTTCCAGCCTTTTGTGTTTATATAGTACTGAGGAATTGAACCCAGGGTTTCATGTATGCTAGGCAAACAATCTACCACTAAGTCACATTCCCATCCCTGGCTTTCTCCCCCCCTCCTCAGTCCTGGGGCTTGAACTCAGAGTCTGAGCATTATCCTTGGGTTTTCACAGCACCACTTCTGGCTTTTTCTATGTATGTGGTACTAAGGAATCAAACCCCAGTCTTCATGAATGTTTGGCAAGCACTCTACCACTAGGCCAAACTCCCAGGGGTGCTGTTGTTATTATTATTTATGCCAGTCCTGGATCTCAGTCCTGGGTACTGTCCTTGAGCTTTTGTGCTCAAGGCTAGTAGTGTTCTACCAGAGCCACTATTATCACTTAAGCCACAGGTCCACTTCTAGCTTTTTTGTAGTTAACTGGATATAAGAATCTCATGGACTTTATTGCCTGAGCTGGCTTCGAACTGTGAGCCTCAGATCTCAGTCTCGAGAGAAGCTAGGATTATAGGCATGAGCTACTGCCTGTCCTTGGCCTTCTTTTCAATTCTTCTACTTACTAGGTTGGGATCCTGAAATTTATAATTTTTGTCTGCATGGGACTTTTTTTTTTTAAATCAAGAAGTTAGGTAGGATAAAATCTACCTTGTGAAGTTGCTTGTCACAGAAACAATGGGTGAACATATTTAGGAAACCATGGAATGTGATACCAATGGAAGGAATTATTGGTGTCTATTGTCGATTTCATTGTGTCCTTCTTCCAACCATCGTAGGCCATTGGTTACATTACTTGCACAGGATTATCTTCCATTAGATTTAGTACTGCTCTTTATTTTGAAAACCAAAACCACCCCCCTTTCTCTTTAAGATCTCTCCTTTGGACTTTTTTTTTTATTAAAGAATTTATTAACATTGATTTTTACATGATATTTCAAGTGACGTGTTAAACGAGTGTTCAAGAGGAGAATCTCTATACAATCACTGGCACTTAGTTTTTAGAACATAATCAAAATTAGGCTAAGGGTTTGTATATCATAGATACATATTTATGTAATAAAATATTATGTCTATAGAGTCATAGTCTTTTGGACTTTTCAGCAAAGCAATGGCTGAAGTAGACTGGGGATGGGCCAGGTGGTGCTGGGCTCAGCAGCAGCAGCTTTTCCCTGGAAGGGTTTGTTGTATAAAGTGAGTGCTTAAGAAGGGCTGCAGATCTACAGAGGTGATTTGAGCACCCAGGCTTATGTGACTAGTCACTTGATTCCAAGAGCGATGCTGGTGGTCTGATTCAAGGAAAGGGTAGGGGGTGTGAGGAGGAAAGCCCAGAGAATTACTTAGTGATGGTTCCTTACTTTCTTGAAGTCCTTTTCTTTTGAGTTAATGAATGATACTGGTTTCCTAAGACACTCATCATGAATTCATTGTCCCCAGTGAGGGGGTAAAATCTTTAATACCCAGGGTCTTGCCATAATTAATGGACTGAAATTGGAAGGGGTATCTCTTGAATAAAAATTTGAATCTCTATTTCAGTCTAATGCAGCATTTTAAATGGGATTAAAATACTTTATTTTACCAGATTACAAGTATCAAGCCTTTTGAAGCTTTAGGGAACGTATTGCATTTATATATAGTGTTGAACTGGATGCATTTTCATAGGAATTAGCAGGGGTGACTCGAGATTTTGTGACTAGTGCCAGATTGCTAGTAGCAACTCTTGACTTCTGTTTATTGTCTCTTGACTTCCGTTTATTGCTTAGGGAATTTCTATAAGGTAATTTATGGAGCACGGTACTGAGCTTTGTTGGAGAGACAAAGGGGGCAATATGATCACTCACATTAACTCCTTCATACAAAGGATCTGCACCACCAGAGCAGAAGGATTGGCAGTGTGATGTCTTATAAATATTAGTAAATGCTTGCTTTTTTCTTTGCAGGGGGTTGGGCTTTGAACTTAGGGTCACAAGGTTGCTATGCAGGAACTCCACCATCTGAGTAAATCATACCAGCCCTTTTCTGCTTTAGTTCAAGTTTAGATTGGGGCCTGTGTTTTTGACTTGAGCAACCTTGGACTTTGTCATTCTACTTACACCTCATGTGTAGTTGGGATCACAGGCCTGTGCCCCTGCCTGGTTGTTGAGATTGGATCTTGCTATCTTTTGGTCTAGGCTGGTCTGGAAATAGGATCTTTCTGATCTCTGCCACCCAAGGAGGTGGGATTACAGGCATAAACTACTATAACCATTTAAGCATCCTTTCAGGAAGTGGCACTGTGGTTCAAGGGGTAGAATCAAGAATAATGACTTGACATTTATGATTTACTTCCCAGAGTCCAGGCCTTGGTATAGCTTTGCTTCCTCCACATTATCATTGGCCATAGTAGTCTGGTTCAAAACCAAAGGGAACTTTCTAATGGCCCAATAATATCATTGATGTGGAAAGATAATGGACTATAGAAATGACAGTAGCAAAAGGAGGAGGAGTAACTGGGAATGGAAATAAAGGAAAATGTGGAAGGGAAGGATTGGCGTAATCTTTGGAGGCTGGGAATACTTTTTGATCTTTTTTTTTGCCAGTCCCGGGGCTTGAACTCAGGGCTTGGGCACTATCCTTGGGCTTTCTCAAGGCTAGAGCTCTACCACTTGAGTCTCAGTACCACTTCTGACTTTTTTCTATGTATGTGGTACCGAGGAAATGAACCTGGGTCTTTGTGTATGCTAGGCAAGCACTCTACCACTAGGTCAAACTCTCGGCCCTAATTTTTTATCTTAAACATTTTTTTATTAAAAGATTTTATTAAAATTGATTTTTATATCATATTTCAAATGTCACATTTAACAAGTATTCAAGAATGGGATCTCTATATGCAATCACTGACACATAACTTTAAGAACAAAACTAAAATTAAGCTGAGAGTTTGTATGTCATAGATACATATCCACCTATGTGATATAACATTATATCTATAGAGTATATCCCATCATAGATTTTTATGTAGTTATATTTATATCACCAAGATCATGACAATGACCTTGCATACTCAAGTATTGAGTCATTGCTCATGTACTGTTTGGATCTAATATCCACGTATCAAGGAGACCATGCACCTTTTGTTCCTTTGGTCTTGAAAATATCTATTTTTTCCATATATTTTTTATTGAAATTAATAGAAGGGTTACATTATATTCACCAGATAGAAGGTGCATTACTTCACAAACATTGATACCCTTTCTCATGTCTTGGTCTCCATTTCCCTCTCCCCCCTCCCTGCTCCTCATTTTGTTTTCCCCCCTTCCCTATCCGATTTCAAATAACCAAATACGCATATATCCAATATATCAGATAACAAGGTGAAATACTGTAACAATATGAGATAACCAAGGGACAGCAAAAGAGATGAGAGATAACATAGTAGATTAAGAACAACAATGACTCATTATATGGCTTTTGTTTCTATATCCTGGAGGTCCTTTCATTTAGCGTCATTCTATATGGCCATATGTATCTAGGTTTCATTCTATCGTAAATCTCTGCTAGGGGTAATTTTTGATCTTTTAAGGAAAGCTGTGTTGATACTCCTCACACCATCTTTATGTCACCCCGTTTCCACGTACAGACTTGCGATTGTTTTCAGATTCTGTTAAGCTTGATTTCAGTAGTAAATATAGTCAAGTCCAGAGCTATTTCAAATGTTCCCATAGAGACACAACTTCTTTAATTATGAAAGCCAAACTTACTTAAGTCCCTTGTGAGAATTAAGTGCCAAACCACAGTCCGAATTCATACAGCAGGCAAATTTCCACTTGGATCCAAGAATAGGTCTTCTGTGATTAATCTGCAAACTGAGTTCTTGCAAGTCAATATTCTGTGTGTGTATGTGTATGTGAAGACGTAACACAAAAGGAGGCTAGAATTCATATCAATACACCTGGTAGTCTCTTAACACTATATCTGATCAAGTCAAGTGATGGCTGGGTATTGTGCATTGAATGCATTGAGGTTTTAAATTTTACTCAAAACAATTTACGAAGCATAAGCATGTGGATAATGAGGTAGAGGGTCATTTCATTGAAAGCTTTCCAGTTTGCTGTTAACAGAAAATGATCCAGTAACATATAGACAAATATGCAGTAAGCACAACGTGAGTTCTGGCTTTATCCCTTATCTGGTATCCTCAGAGGGGAGGCCACTGGTAGGGAGGGTGGGTGTGGACAGCAGTAGTGGTCTAGGCCATCCCCTACTTTTTTGTGCCAGGCCTGGCACTGTCCCTGAGGCTCTCTATGCTCAAGGACAGTGCTCTACCACTTGAGCCACAGCGCCACTTCTGGCTTTTTCTTTTTATGTCTTACTGACAAATGGAACTCAGGGCTTCATGCAAGCTAGGCAAGCCCTCTACTACTAAGCCACATTCCCTCCCTAGATTCCTAGATTCCCTCCCATTTTCCTAGATTTTTTTTTTTTATGGGTCACGGGGCTTGGTCTAGTCCTGGGCACTGTCCCTGAGCTCTTCAGCTCAAAGCTACTGCCCTATCCCTGGGCCCTGAGCTCATAAGCTCAAGGCTACCACCCTACCCTTGAGCTAAGCCCCACGTCCTGTTTTCTAGAGGTTAATTAGAGATAAGAGTCTCAGGTCCTTTTGTGCCTGGGCTGGCTTTGAATTTTGGTACTTAGATCTCAGCCTCCTGAGTAGCTGGGATTACAGGTGTGAGCCATGGTGCCCAGCTTTCTTAGATATTTTTAAAGTGAGTCAAAGATGCCATGTTGCTCATTATTGATATTTCAGTGTACATTGTAACTGGTTAAGAACTTAAATTACATATGTTTGATGCCATTATCATATCTCAAAAATTCTAATAAATCTGATCATATTCAATTTTGTTCATTGTGTTAGGAATATAACTTCCCAGTTTTTCCTTTCTGAGTATGGGGATTTGAACTCACTTGAGCCTTACACTCAGTAGTGAGGCAATCTACCACTTGAGTCAAGACTCCAGTGCATTTTGCTTATTTGGCTTTTCATCGAGGACCAGGGTAGTCTCAGATCATGTTCTTTCAAACTTTGCCTCCTGATTAGCTGTATTGCAGGCATGTAGCATCATGACAGCTTGTTTTTGTTGTTTAGCTAGGTTGTCATCAACCTATTTTGTCCAGACAGGTCTGAAACCTGATCTTCTCTGTAGCTGGGATTTTGGGTATGTGTCACCTCATTTGGTTTCCATTAAAAAAAATGGAAATTCAAATAAGCTCTCGTGCCATTACTTGATTCTTTCATATCTATATGCCTCCCATGTCATCAATTAGTTAGAAAACTGGTATCCTCAGTGGATGAAATTATCATTTGTTTGGGAACTGGGAGTCCATACTCAATGTCTAGCTTTGCTAAGAATTATTACTGTGACCCAGAAACAAGGTTCAGGGTAACTCCACAGGGTAGAAAGAGAGCTGTTGTGTTATGAGGCCCTGGGAGTGAGAGAGGTCATTGCTCGAAGGCCAGATGATAGAAGGCTAACTGCACTGATTCAGATAATCCCAGCTACTCAGAAGGCTGAAATCTTAGGATCACAGTTCAAAGCCAGCCCAGACAGAAAAACCCATGGGATTCTTTAACTACCAAAGAAAGCTGGAAGTAGAGTTGTGGCTCCAAGTAGTAGAGCACTGGTCTTGAGAAAGTTTAAAGAAAGTACCCAGGCCTTGAATTCAAGCCCCAGAAATGCCAAAAAAGAAAAATAAGATGAATTATTGTGGTGTGGATATATATTTAACCACCAGAAAACCAGAAGTGGTGCTGTGGCTCAAATGGCAGAGCACTGGCATTGAGCTGAAGAGCTCAGGGACAGCATCTAGGCCCAAAGTTCAAGCCCCACGACTGACCAAAAAAAGTTATTATAAAGAAATTCTGCTTCTTGTTGACTAGATATTGTTTCTCTAGCATCTTGGCATTATGGTAAATTTTAGGAAATTGAGTCTAACAGATGTCATCCCTTTCTCCCCCCCTACTCCCGTGAGAAAGATGGTCCCCCAATAAACTTCCTTATAATTCTCAAAAAACTGTTATTATAAAGGTGATGTACAGGGGATTTCAATTACATAAACCAGGTAAAGAGTATATCTCTTTCGTTGGCTTAACACCTAGATGCTGTCCCTGAGCTCTTTTACTCAAGGCTAGTGCCCTACTACTTTGAGCCATTGCTCTACTTCCAGTTATTGCCTGGTTCATTAGAAAAAAGAGTCGAATGGGGACTTTTCTGCCCTTTTGGCTTCAAACTGCCATCCTTTGATCTCAGCCTCCTGAGTAGCTAGGATTATAAGCCTGAGCTACTGGTACCCAGCTCATCAGTCTTCCTTTAGATAGTGTGGCGCTGCTAGGGTTATTGTTGGTCTCTACCCTGTGCTTGCTTACCCTGTCTGTGCGTAGGGAAGGGACGTAGGGAAGGAGAGGGAATGCTGAAGTATGTTGGGGTACATGGCCAAATGCTGCCTCTCCTATCACTGGGTGATGCCAAGATGTCAGAGTAGCCCATACCATTTCCTGGCAGTGTTACTAGGACAGCACTTCACGACTCCTATATACTCAGTAGCTTCTAATTTAGCCAAGCCAAACTTTTCACATGAATCAGATCCTTGTGTTTCTCCTCACAAAGCCATCAGATCTTTACCAAAAAACAGTGCAAGGGTTATTCTAGAAGAGCCCCATGAACTGGGTTCTTTCTTTACCTTATTCCTTCTCTGAGGCCCCTCTGTGATTGATTCCTGATTTCCCAATTCCTGCTGTTCAGCAAGGGGTTACCTCACAGGCCAGGCAACGTCTCCTTTCACTCAACAAAGAAATTTAGCAATCTCTGAGGCTGTGTCACCTTGCCAGCAGAAACACTGAATGGCAATAGCGCTGAAAGTCAACACTAATAGCCGACACCAAATTAAACTGCCAGACTCAGTGTGATGTAGCTCTGTCACCTCTTGACTCCTGTGATGTGAGTGGGGGGGCGTTCCTGGGGGAAATTCATCAGCTGTAGTTCATGACGCATCATCTTTACATATCTATCTACATTTGTCAGCAGGCCAACATCAACGGACTTTTCTGATTGTAAAGAGATTGCACCACCTCCAGACACAGTAAACAGTTTTCTCTTGAGCTCTTTCAGCTGGGCCTTCCCCACTGACAAGGCCTGGCTCCCAGTGTTGCCATTCTCCTTGTGTTTGGGGAAGTGATTGACAAACACTGATTAAGAAGATCTCCTTGTTTCCCCCTGCTAACAGGATTTCTGCTGATTCTCTTCTTTCTGGGACGGCGGCTATTCTGTGGAGGCACATTTTCTCTTGATGTGTATATCTTTAGAATGTCATCTAAAATGTATATTTGCTCATTAATGGCGAGGTTTACCATTGCCCTAATGGGGAGGATTAGTTTAGCACATGCTCATCTTTGCTAATCAAACTTGTTTGCTTCCCAGTGGAGACTGTCTTTGATTTTTCTGTGCCTTCCAGGCAGATCATTTTAGCAGAATAATAGCAGCTAGTGTGCCAAGATCAGGGGCTTGCTGATTCTACGTTATTTTTAGACCCCTAAAGTTCTCTCTGGTCATTATCACTTCAGATGTTTATTTAGCACATGTATAAGCACCTTCATGCTCATGCATACACTTAAGGGGTGAAAATAGTGTTGATATGCTTCCTTAACATGATTCCAGAGAATATCACGCCAAATATATAAATGGTGGTAGAGGATATGGGCATCTACAGCTCCTGATACCATATTATAAGGCCTATTTAAATTTCAAAGGCATGTGCTGCGAAGATATATTCTTTCTGCATTTCTGCAGAGTAACAGCTACATTTATTTGCAGACTATGAGTGTGTTTATTTTATGTATTTTTGTTGGTCCTAGGGCTTGAACTCAGGATCTGGACTGATCTGAGCTTTTTTCACTCAAGGCTAGTGCTCTAGCACTTTGAGCCACAGCACCACTTCTGGTTTTTCAGTGGTTAACTGGAGATAAAAAGCCCCTGGACTTTTGTATTGGGGTTGGCTTTGAACTGCGATCCTCAGATCTCAGCCACCTGAGTAACTAGGATTATAGGTGTGAGCCACTAGCACCTGGCTGTGTTTTTTAATTAAAAAAATTTTTTTTGTATGGACACTGAAGTTTTTCTCAGGAAATGTTTTCTTGTTTTTAGTTCTTTGAAAACTGGAGCTCTTGATACTGTTGCCTTCCAATTCAGGTATGGTCCCCTGGTGGCTCATCTGAGCAGCACACAGGCTGTAGGATGTGAGCAGTGCTGCCTTACAGGGATGTTAACATGTGCTCTTGTTTGAGGAACCTTAAGTGTGGGGTCAGGAGAAGGGAACTGGACTCATGCGATGATCCCCAGAGGTCAGAACAACCTCTTTGAGCGAAGGTGGTTGCCAGGACTAAGCTGTTACTCACACAATTTGTTGGTCCCTGGTGGGGTTTAGAGAGGGTTTGAAGAGAACCCTGCAGTACACTGTTGGAGCTGTGGTTAGTTATGAGCCCTTCTTGAGGCTGTAGCAAAGTTCTAACGGAAAGTGGCAATCTATGTCAGAATAGATTTTCTAAGGCAAGGCAGAGAAATGTTTGTTGAAATATCTTGAAATAGCCTTTCTTTAGATTTATTCCCCACCCCACCCCTGCCCTTTCTGATGCTGGGGATCAACTGTAGTGTTAATTGCTGACCCTCCTTTCTCCTTCCCTCCCTCCCTCCTTCCATCCATTCCTCCTTCCACCCTTTTCTTCCTCTGTATAACCCAGGCTGACCTTGAACTCAAAATTTTCTTGCCTCAGTCTTCTGGGTTCTTGAGATTACAGGTGTGTGCTACCATGCCCTGCTGCTGTGCTCTGTGTTCTTGGTATCTTTTGCAATTCTTGTTTCATAAACCCACTGGCTTTGGTGTCAGGATTGATCTTATGTCGGCTCCTCACTCCCTAAGGGAAGCCTGACATTTGATATATGTATTGAGTGTCATCTAGTCCTTCAAGGAAATACTGCAAACCCTCACACCCCCAACCCCATTTTACTATGGAATTCTCCTGACAATTGTGGCTACGGAGAAAGGGATTGCAGAGAACGCAGGCAGTGCTCACAGGACTGTAGCTTCATGTGTTGAAGGCCTGTGTGTATTATCGCCATTCTGTGTCTTCCTCCTTAACAATGCTCTCTTAATTCAGATTGCCCCATGTCCCTTAGCTTTCATAAAGTTTTTCTATACATCAAGGCACATGATGGCACACAAAGGTTTATGGCATAACAGGAAGATTAAATATCTAACACTGTTCAAATTCAAAAGCATTTTATGAATGAATGAGCACTAGGAGAGCATGTTGAGGATAAATTTATAGGACACAATCTTTGATGAATGCCAAACACTATAGTTCTAAGAGGTCAAAAAAAGCAGAACAAATTTCTGCTTATGCAAAACCATTGTGGTAGTGCTAAGACTCAGTATGTGTAGCCAGTTAAAAAAAGGTTGAGCTGGGTGCTGGTGGTTCATGCCTGTAAACCAGAAGTAGTACTGTGTCTCAAATGGTAGAGTGCTAGCCTTAGGAAAAGGTCAGGGACAGTGCCTAGGCCCTGAGTTCAAGCACCAGGACCAGCACCAAAAACAAAACAAAGAACAAACAACACTCTCCCTCCCCCCCCTGCCAAAACCTAAACACACATTTTTAGTCTTTCTGTATTTTTTTTGATTGGCCATGGAGTTTGAACTTAGGGCCTGGGTGCTGTCTCTGAGCTTTTCTGTTCAAGGCTAGTGCTCTAACACTTTGAGTCACATCTCTAGTTCTAGTTTTCTGGTGGTAATCAGAGGTAAGAGCCTCATAGATTTTCTTGTACAGGCTGTTGTTTTTTTTTGCCAGTCCTGGGCTTTAGCTCAGGGCCTGAGCACTGTCCTTGGACTTTCTCAAGGCTAGAGCTCTACCACTTGAGCCTCAACACCACTTCTAGACTTTTCTATGTATGTGGTAAAGAGGAATCCAAACTGGGTCTTCACGTATGCTAGGCAAGTACTTATCACTAGGACAAACTCCCGGCCCTTCCAGGTTGTCTTTGAACTGCCATCTTCATATCTCACCCTCCTGAGTAGCTAGGATTATAGGCATGAGTCACCAGCAGGCTTCTGCTTTAAGTTTTCGACTCCTATTTTAGATTCTTAAATGTTTTAAATTTTAATTGTTACTATAGGGCTAGGAGTTTGGCCTAGTGGTAGATTGATTGCCTAGAATGCATGAAGACTCACGTTCAATTCCCTGTTATCACATACATAGAAAAAAGTCAGAAATGTCTGTAATCCTAGCTACTCAGGAGGCTGAGATCTGTGGATCAAGGTTCAAAGCCAGCCCTGGCGCAAAAGAACCTGAGACTCTTACCTCCAATTAACTTCTAGAAAATGGGAAGTGGGGCTTGGCTCAAGGGTAGGGCAGTTGCTTGGAGCTGCAGAGCTCAGGGACAGTACCCAGGCCGAGATCAAGCCCCATGACCCACACACAAAAAAAAGTAAAAGTCAGAAGTGGTGCTGTGGCTCAAGTGGTAGAGCTCTAGCCTTGAGAAAGCCCAAGGACAGTGCTCAGGCCCTGACTTCAAGCCCTGGGACTGGAAAAAAAAAGTTATTAAAAAGGTGATATACAGAGAGGTTACAGTTTTGTAAGTCAGGTAATAAGTAGATTTCTTCTTGGACAACGTTGCTCTTTCCCTGGCTCCCTCCCAGTTGTAGACACTTTCGGAAAGAGACATTTACAATGCCAGTGACAAGACTTCTGTGAAATGATAAACATCTCAGAACTGAAAATGCCATGGGACTGAGGTTTACCATGAGCTGACTGCTCCAATACAAACCAGAGGCACATAGGAAGATGACCACAGCTAGAATAAGTCACAGGGAAAGGGAATTGAGACCAGTCACTCAGGGTTGTGTTCTAGAGGTAGTGACTTGAAGTGGCTGAAATAAAAACACTTAGCTCATTCAGCTGGGGATTATAATGGAAGTGCTGACAACACTCACTAATTAGGACACTCAGGCAGCTCTGGGGTAGCTACAATAAACAGGGTTATATTTGGGGGTCATTGCATTGGGTGGCCTCTCTGCATCATAGAGACTTTGCCTGTTTTATTTCTAGTAGTCATCTTGCTTCTAGCTCTTCCTCCAATACCCCAAGGATCTCAGTGTCCTTCTGCAGGAGACACAAAGAACCCTGACTGAGTTTACTGCAGTCTCCTACACAGGCAGAGGGTGAAAGATGACACCTGCAAATGCACAAACTAATTATAACCCTATTTAGTTCCTGTGGGTGAGTCTCTCTGTCCATTCCTTTTCCCGCACTTCATGCCTATTTGATGAGGAGGGAAGGATTATTTGTGGAACCCAGCATTTTTCCCTCCAACATCTCCCCCTCCCCCTATGTTATCTTGATGTAATTAACCATCTCAGTGTTAGAAGTCATTTTATGGTCCTCTTGGTCAGGTAAATTCTAAATTATCTCTGTTAAAATGGGTCACAAGACATGACATTGCCTTTTCTATTAGCTTCTGGCCTTTCGCCAAGGCAGTGCACTATTTTGGGAGCTGAGCTTCTGGCAACATTTCCTGAGATTGTGGGTGGGAGAGTCCAAATGGAAGATAAGCAATAAGGGAAGTCTTCCTTCTCTGGCTTCACAGTGAAGTTCTATGGTAGAAGGCTTGATCATGAGGAAGGGAGGGTGTGGGGATGTTACAGACCTCAGGCCATTGTGATCAGCCAATGTTACTACTGGGAACTATGCTCTCAGGCTTTCCCTTAGGGCTCCCCATGGGTTTTCAAACATCTCTAAGAGTGGCTTGACCTCCCCAGGTCAAGCACATGGCCAAGAAGGGATAGAGGCTGGTGGTTCCAAGAAGCACCCTGATGCTTTGGGACAAGTATTATTTTCCCCATCTCTTATCTTGTTTCCTTACCTGTGGATAAAAAGGGTTGGGCAATATGGTCTCTGAGGTCCTGTGCAATTCTTCTGTGGCTTTATGGAATTTTCTAGGAATCAGTGGTGGTGTCCTGGAATATTTGCTTGAGCTTAAGGCAACGCCCAATATATTTTTAATTTTTTTGTTTATTTTTCTGTGTTGGTTGTGGGCCTTGAATTTGGGGCCTGGGTGCTGTCCCTGAGCATCTTGGTGTTCAAGGCTAGTGCTCAACGACTTGCTGTTTCTGGTTTGCCAGGGGTTGGTTTTGAACTGCAGTTCTCAGATGTCAGCTTCCTGAATAGCTAGAATTACAGGTGTGAGCTACCAGTGTTGAGTTCAACATGCTCTTTTTTTCATATATTTCTTATTGTAATTAATAGAAGGGTTACATTACATTTGCCAGATGGAAGGTCAACATGCTCTTTAAAGGCATGGTTGTATCTAATTTTGAGAATTCATCTTTCTAAGATATATTTGCTACTTTTTGTTTGTTGAGCGCTGAGAAATTCAGCATAAAATAACACATGGTGCTCCGAATGCAGAGATTATTTAAAATGTTATACTTTTTTTTGGGGGGGGGAACCTATATAACAAGCCGTTGGTATAGGCACTACATATGTGTTTTATAGAGATGATACAAGGAGGTGATTGAAAGCTTCTAAGAATAGTTATAGAAAATACATGCCAACATTTCTCTTCCCCTTTCTTCCTGTCTTTCTATTACCACATTCTACATTTACAAAGTTTGTAAATATTCAGTTATAATGCATGCGAATTATCCCAAAGGGTTTGCTATGTTTCCTAAGCATTATGGTTTCTCTGAAATCGATGGAAATTTGAGTTATGGCTGAAGACCTTTCCATATTCTTCATTCTCACAGGGCTTTGAAATGCCTGTCATGTGTTCTTTCAGGTAATGTAAGAGTTGATTTTTTTTTTTTTGGTAGTTAGGCTCTTTGTCAGAACTTTCATTTGAAATACATTCCTGTTTCTTACAGTTCAATTTTGTTTTTGCTTTGCCCGTCATTCCTGAAACTGGAGCATTTAAGGATGTGTTTCTTCATATTACTTCTATGAACCATTAATTTAAAAAAAATAATCTTTATGGGCTGGGAGTTTGGCCTAAGTGGTAGAGTGCTTCCCCAGCATGCATGAAGACCCGATTTCGAGTCCTCAGTACCACATATATAGAAAAGGTTGGAAGTGGTGCTGTGGCTCAAGTGGTAGAGCTGTAGGCCTTGAGAAAGCCCAAGGACAGTGCTTAAACCCTGATTTCAAGCTCCAGGACTGACATATGAGTTTTGTCATTCGATAAGCAGTTGATGACTACATCGTGTCTCCATCAGTGTCACCCCTTTCAACGCTGAGCCACTGTTTCTCTTCCTCCTGAACAACTCTTTGTCTCATACCTGGACTCCAAACCCAACACAACTCAACACCATGACGAGGGAATTGAGGAGCCCAGGCTCCAGGCAGGATGTGCAGGCTGATCAGAAGAAGGGGAGATTCCTAAGTGAGGTAATTGAGGGCAAGAAAGTGCTGAAAACCCTCTGCCCAGAAAGAGAAAGAAAGGGAACCGGAAGCCCGTGTTAGGGCCCAGGATGAGCGGGCCGGAAGTCCATGTGGGGCGGAGTATGGGGGGGGCCGGAAGCCCCTGTGGGGTGGTGGCTGAGGGGACCGGAAGTCCATGTGGGGCGGAGGATGAGGGGAGGGCCGGAAGTCCCTGTGGGACCGAGGATGAGGGGACTGGAAGCCCACACAGTAGAGAAGGGTGACAGAAGGCAAGTTGGCGCCTGAGTTGAAAGGGAAGGGACCGGAAGTGGTGGTGGCGTGTGAACAGGGTAACCGGAAGCTCGTGTTGGTACGCTGAGGGCGGTAGGAGTTCCCGGATGTGTGGACGAGGGAACCGAAGCTCCCGCTGTGTTGGAGGGAGTTAGAGCTTGTGCCAGGCCTCTGTATGAGGGAGCGGGAAGCCATGGTGGCCCTCAGCCCGGGAGAGCTGAGGAAACAGGGGAAGTCATAGACCCTAGGAGTAGGAAGCTGGACTGCAGGCTGAGGAAGGCTGGAAAGGGAGCCAGAATTCCAGAAAGAAACAGGTACTGAAGTTGAGGTGCTATTTTCCTTCCGTGTGTGTGTGTGTGTGTGTGTGTGTGTGTGTGTGTGTGTGTGCATGTGTGCATGTGCATGCATGTATGTGCATGTATGTGCATTCATGTGCATGGGGACATGTGTACCCCATTGCTAGGAGTTGAACTCAGGGCCTGGGATCTGTCCCTGAGCTTTTCTGCTCTAGGCTGAGTAACTAGAATTACAGCCATGTGTGCCCAGCTTTGTATGTCATTTCTTTTCAATTTTGCCAATCCTGGGGCTTGAACTCCGGGCCTGGGCACTGTCCTTGAGCTTTCTCAAGGCTAGTGCTTTACCACTTGAGCCACAGCACCACTTCTGGCTTTTTCTATGTATGTGGCACTGAGGACTTGATCCCACATCTTCATGTATGCTAGGTAAGCACTCTACCATAGGCCACACTCCTGGCCCTGTATGTCATTTCATTCACAGTCATTTACCTATTAATTTTTTCCCCATTTGTGCGGGTTGTTGTGAGGAATGGAGGACACTGGCAAATTTGAGCTTGGAAAGGACTCACACAACAGATACTAGAAGTGGGGAAAAGCATATTTGGGGTTAGGCAAATAGGAGGATCAACCTTCCTGCCGAAACTAGATGGGCGAGGATACCTTATAGCCAGCCTGCATGGAATTTCAGGGAGTACAATCATTGTAGCTGCCATATCCATCAGCCTTCCTATTGCTTTTGTGTCATAAATTCTGTGAACTTCTTGAAAACTTCCAAAGTTTCAAAAAATTGTGTTTCTTTGCCGCTGCTTTCACTAGAATAAGGGACCTACCACTGCCTATCTAATACATTGTGTACTTCCAGAACACCCTGATACCATCATGGGCTTCGATTGGCTTATGTTCTGGCTAGGTAGGAATGTTACTTTTCAGAGGCTGGACATACAATGTGAACAATTTCCAAAGGTGATGAACAAGGAAATGACATCACAACTCTATCTTAGGTACTTTTTGTTCTCAAGCATGCAAAGAAATATTCTGCAGGCAAGGAAAAATGAGAGAACAGATGATATACTTACTTGTACCTTGTTTCAGCTCTATCGTAGGGGGCCTGTATTAGTCTGTTTTCTATGACTATAACAATATCTGAGAGTGGATAGTTTGTAAAGGAAAGAAGGTTATTTTAGTTCCCAGTGTGGCAATGTGATGCCTGACTTCTAAGCGGCTCTGGATTACCTCATATCTTGGTAGATTGGTATTCATTCTGGCAAGAGCATCCATCAGAGGAAGAAATCACATGTTGAGACAGGAAGCTGGAGAACAATTTAGAGGTCAGTTTTGCTCTTTTCTGATAATGCACTTTCCTGAGAACTAACTAGGGCATAACTGTTCTCAGTTACCTGATTGTTTCCTACTAGGCTCTATTGTTAGATTCCTTTACCATACTAAGAACTTCACAGCACATTAATGTCCCGGGACCAAGCCATATCTAAACCATAGCCATGAGGGAAGCTAGCCTACTTTGCCATAGCAGGGGGTCAGTTCTTTGGACATCATTGTGTAGTAATGTCTAATGAAGAAAGCAAGATTTGGCTGAAACATAACTCAGATGTGTAATCTTGGCTCCTGAGGAGATAGAGATCTGGAGGATCACAGTTTGAGGCCAGCCTGGGCAAAAGATTAGCAAGAATTCATATCAGCCACTAAGCCGGATGTGGTGAGACATGGATGTAGTATCAGTTATACAGGAATCATAATTGAAGTTTGAAGCTGACTCTGGGTGTGGGGGGGATAATGCAAGATTATCTGAAAAATAAGTAGGAAAAGGGATGTGGTTGAAGTATACCAAGCAAGTGCAAGAATCTGAAGTTCAAAATCCCAGTGCTATCAGGAAAGAAGATCAGGATCAGTTATCAGGTTTAGCCTCTGGAAAAGATCTCCATCTTTCACCCTGCAGTGTGTGTCAGAGAGTGCGTGCGCGCACGTGTGTGTGTGTGTGTGTGTGTGTGTGTGTGTGTGTGTGTGTGTGTGTGTGTGTGTGTGCGCGCGTGCGCGCATGTGCAGAAAGGTTTGCTCCTGGGAAGGGCCATGCCTTAACGGCTTTAGGCTGTGTTACAGAATCCCTCACAGCTCTCCTTCCAAGTGTTGGAGGATATTCCAACCTAGAATAAAATCACTGAAGGACTGTGCTCTTGTACAAATTGCTGTAGAAATACTTTAAAGGACTTCAGCTTGCTTCTCTCAGCTCCAGGGGGGTAGAAGAAGACAAAAGAAAGTGTAACAGAACATGTGTGAGCCTTTATAGCAACTGAAAACATAGGCTGTCTGCCTCCAAAGACTAGATTACCTCTTAACAGAGGGAAGTAATTTCCACTTTGCTGTACAAGAAGAAATAAAACAATCATGGTCTGTCAGCTTCCTAGCATTGAGTTCTTTCAGGTGATTTGATATTCAGCAGTGCTTCTGTCGACAGAGGCTTAGCTAGGCTGAGCTACCTGCAAACCATTACAAAGTATCTCCCTAGGAGCACTGGAGGGAACTCTTCTGAAAGAATCTGCCTTAATCTATCAAGGTTAGAAAATTTTGTATACAGTGCTTGAATATTGAGGTTTCTGTAAGAGTGGCTTGGAAACATGGAGACAGAGGTACGTTTTCCAGACATGCCTTCTTCCCAGGGTCTTTTCCTTGTGTTTGGCTGGCTCCAGCTGCCCATTGGCTCTTCCATTCCCTCCATTGTCCAGCATCCTCCTGTTCTTCCACTTTGTCCGGGTGCAAGAGCCACATCTTCCTACTACAGTTCTTTTCTCTGAAAGCACTTGACCTTCAAGTTTCACAAACACTCTGCTTTCAAGTTGTGGAAGCAGAAGCACAGAGCATTAAAGTGATGTCTCGAGTTATTTGTGGTGCCACGGAAGGAGCGCTTCCTCAGAAAACACTTCTAAGAATTAGGAAGTCTAACACTACTTGAAGAGAACCACTAGAAGCGGTCAGTGTGGAGAGCGCTTCAGGATGAATTCAACGACCACTGTACAATGTAAGGTTTTAATTTTCTTTAAATTATACTTCAAAACCAGGGAGTTGTCTTAGAACCATTTATCCAGTGATGCAATTTTGGAGTGCTTATATCCTAGGCAATGCTTTTTTCTGGCTAGATAGTAAATATTTTACTTGACAAGCCTTTCATTCTTGGTTGCGTATTGGTAATACATAAGTGGATGGGTTTGGCTGTGTTTCAAAAATCTTTACAAACTAAGCGTACAGGCAGAAGTTTCCAACTCTTTAGGTTTGGAGGATTACAATAGTTGGTCTAATAATATCACTGTCTTTTAGCAACCTACATTTGAAAGTAAGTGCTTTCCTCTGAAAACAGTTAGTGGTGGGTATTGTGCCATGATAAAAGATCTAGCCACAGAATTTTCTATGAATTACCAAATATGTTCACTGGAAATCTAAAGACACGGATACTAAACATGCTTGTGATCAATTTACTTCACATAATGTGGGATTGAGAAGGAAGAAACATTTCTAAATTGACTGTGTAGATATAATTTAAAGGAATGCAAATGAAATAAAACACCATTGCTTGAGTTGACAGTTTTTACACTGTAGAAAGAGTGTTCAAGTGGGTTGAATTCTTGGCAGGCTGTGGAGAAAAGATCTCTAAAAGCTAAAATCTCAGAAAAATTTTGGTGTTGGCTCTGGGGTATCATTCAGATATTTTGTCCATTTTTGGTTGATTTTTGAATATGGTGAGGAATAAGCATAATCTGAAACAGGTATTCTGTCCTTAAAAGAATGCTATCAGGTGGTCTGGGAATGTGACTCATTGGTAGAGTGTTTGTCTAGCATCCATGAAGCCTTGGTTAGATTCATCAGTACCACATAAATAGAAAAATCTGGAAGCGGTGTAGCTCAAGTGGTAGAGTGCTAGCCTTGAGCAAAAGACACTCAGGGACAGTGCCCAAGCCCTGAATTGAAGCCCCAGGACTGGCAAAAAAAATGCTACCAGGGAAAAATGTTTTAAGAAAGTGAGGTAAATAGAATAGGGAAAAAAACAAGGAAAGAATTAAGAAATTACCTTTTGATGTGGGGTGGTGATGGCTCATGGCTAATGTAATCCTAGCTCCTTGGGAGTCTGAGATCAGAGGATCACGGTTTGAAGCCAGCCTGTGCAGGAAAGCCCATGAGACTCCTGTTCTCCATTAAAGTACTCCAGAAAAAGCCAGAAGTAGTGCTCTGGCTCAAGTGGTAGAGGTCTAGCCTGGAGCAAAAGAAGCTCAGGGATAACACTCAGGCCCAGAGTTCAAGTCCCAGAACTAGCAAAAAAAATAAAGGATTATTTTTTGGGGTTAATAGGGATGGAGAAACTTTTATTGTCAGCAGCTTTTCATTCACCAACTTTATGGAATCTCAACCTTATGGATTCCCTAAGTGGCTAACTCAAATGGTTATAAGGAAAAAAAAAAACCATTTGGGTCTCAGATAATCTTGGACCTCAAATGTTTTATTTGCTAAGTAAATACAGAAGAGCAGAAAGAAAAGACTTGGACAGTACCACATTTTTGGGCTTCGCAGAGTTGACTCAGAACCCTTGTCTTGTTTTTCTAGTGTTTTATACTGTCCCCAATTACCCACCTGAGTGCTGGTGCTTTAACTTCTAATGGATTAATTAATGCTCCTGGAGAGATGTGCTATGGAAACATGCTCTGAGCACGTTAAATGTTACATGAGTCCACCTCAGGCAGCTGACAGATGGTGATTTATTCCACAAAATATTGACATGTTCTGATGAAGTACTTTGTTACTGAGACATTTTGGCAGACCTAGTATTTCCATCTCTGCATAGCAGAAACATTTCCCCTGACATTCTTAAGTTATATTGCTTCTTGTGTAAGATAAGCATGTTTGTTAAAAGCTTTATTGAGGTATAATTTACATATAATAAAACTTTGGTAATTCTAAGTGATGAACAATTGGATATACTTTCTCCATCTTAGGACATAGAACAGCTCCATTACCCAGTTTACTCTTGTCTTTTTCTTGTCTCTTTCACCCTCACCCTAGACAACCACTGATCTGTGTTTCTATTAATATAGTTTTTAATTTTTTGGTCATGCTGTTTGAACTCAGTCTGGGCACTTCTTCTGAGCTTTTCTGCTCAAGGCTAGCACTCTACCACTTTGATCCATGGTGCTATTTCTGATTTTTCTGGTGATTAATTGGAGATAAGTGTCTCACAGACTTTCCTGAGTAGGCTAACTTTAAATCATGATCCTTAGCTCTCAGCCTTCTGAGTAGTTAGGATGACAGGTATGAGCCATAGATACCCAGCCAATATAGTTTTACTTTGTCTAGAACTTTCAATTCTGTTTTTAAAATAGAACACGTGAAGGGACAAATTCCCTGTTAACTGGTAAAATGTTAACATTAATCTCAGTCAAAAGCCAGCAGACATACAGGATTCAGTTTGCTTAAATGTCTTATGTCTGTTAAAACAAAGAATGATCCATTTGGTAGACATGGACTTCTACAATCAAAAATGCAATTCTTTCTTCAATCAGGTCCAGTAGATAGGTTATTTCCAGGAAAGTTTAGGTCAGAGAGACCTCAATTATTTGTATTTTTTTTGTGGATTTGTTTTTACATAATGAAAGTTGGAATATGAGGCACTGAATTCAAGCCCCAGTACCATTTTTTTTTTGGCCAGTTGTGGGGCCTAAACTCATGGCCTGAGCACTGTCATTGGACTTTTCTCAAGGCTAGATCTCTACCCTTGAGCCACAACACCACTTCCAGCTTTTTTTTCCCCTATGTTTGTTGAACCCGGGTCTTCGTGCATGCTAGGTAAGCACTCTACCACTAGACCAAACTCCCAAACTCCCTCTGTACCATTTTTTGCTAGTCCTGAGGCTTGAACTCAGGGCCTGAACACTGTCCTTGGGCTTTCTCAAGGCTAGTGCTCTACCACTTGAGCCACAGTGCTATTTCTGGCCTTTGCTGTGTATATGGTACCGAGGAATTGAACCTAGGGCTTCATGCATGGTAGACAAGACACTCTATTACTAGGCCATGCTCCCAGCCCCCCATTTTTTCATCGGTCATGGGGCTTGAGCTTTGGGCCTGGACATTATCCCTTAAGGGCATTGTCCTCAAGGCTAGTACTCTACCACTTGAGCCACAATGCTGTTTCCATCCCCATTTTTTTTTTTGCCAGTCCTGGGCCTTGAACTCAGTGCCTGAGCACTGTCGTTGGGCTTTCTCGAGGCGAGAGCTCTACCACTTGAACCACAGCACCACTTCCTGCTTTTTCTATGTATGTAGTGCTGAGGAATAGAACCTGGGTCTTTGTGCGTGCTAGGCAAGCACTCTACCACTAACTCCCTGCCCCCCCCCCTTTTTTTTTGCCAGTCCTGGGCTTGAGCTCAGGGCCTGAGCGCTGTTCTTGGACTTTGTCAAGGCTAGAGCTCTACCACTTGAGCCTCAGCACCACTTCTGGCTTTTTTGTATATACGTGGTTCCAAGGAATCGAACCCGGGTCTTTGTGCATGCTAGGCAAGCACTTTAACCACTAGGCCAAACTCCCGGCCCCCCCCCTTTTTTGTGAAGGAAAGAATTGTTCAAATTCCAGGGAATGATGGCCACAAGATCCTCTTCCTTTCTCATTCACTTGTTCTTTCATTATGCAGTCAACTTGCCTCATTCCCATTTTCTGTGAGCCTCTGTTATCTGGGGCAGGGTGTGTGCAATGGCAGGATGGATGGCAAGATTGAATGGATGATGTTCTATCTCACCTTCCCTATGGAAGCTAGTTTCTAGAGGGCCCTGGGTTTTCCTACTTTTGTCAAAGGCTTCTAATTCTCTTTTGGTTTTAAACTCCCAAGGATCTGTCTTTACCTAGTCTGTGTTCCAGTGATGAAATCCCATGAAAGTTTAAATCTTAACCCTCTCCTCCCCTCCTTTTTTTTTTTTTTTGCCCATCCTGGGGCTTGAATTTGGCCTGGGTGCTATCCCTGTTAAAGGTGAGCACTCTACCACTTTGAGCCACAGTGCCACTTCTCACTTTCTGGTGATTAATTGGAGATGAGTCTCAGGGACTTCAGTGCCCTGGCTGGCTTTAAACTGCGATCCTCAGATCTCAGCCTCTTGAGTAGCTAGGATTGTAGGTGTGAGCCACTGGTGCCCAGCTTCTTAACCATTTTTGAACATGGAAATTTTACCTGTCTTAATTTACCTCGACCAGATTGGGGTTGGGAGTGAGGCTGGGGAGAGTATGTTTGTGTGGATCTAGTGGATGAGGACAGAAAGGAACAGAATAGACTTACTACTCATGAACTAGGTAGGCATTGGGCATGGTGCTTTCATATTTGTTTGGAAAAAAATGTACCATTACTGAACACCTAGCATTGTCCTGGGATTGGTTTCCTTTTTTAAGATGAGGAAACAGGTGGCTCAGAAAAGTTAAGGGACTAGCCTGAAGCACAGAGTCAGTAAGTGATGACTCTTACTCTTTCTTAGTGGGCCTGGGATAGGAAAAGCTGTTGTAGAATCTGTAGGTGGTGGTGATGATAAAATGGGTTACTATGGAGTTCAAGAATTACAGGAAGGCTGGGTGCTGGTGTCTTATGCCTGTAATCCTAGCTACTCAGAAGGCTGAGATCTGCGGATTGCGGTTCAAAGCCAGCCTGGGCACTAAAGTCCGTGAAACTCTTATCTCCAATTAGCCACCAGAAAACTGGAAGTGGCTCTGAAACTCAAGGGGTAGAGTGCTAGCCTTGAGCTGAAGAGCTCAGGGACGACGCCCAGGCTCAGAGTTCAAGCTCACCACCGACCAAAAAAAATAAAATTACAGGAACTGTGGGAGGTGGGATGAACAGACTGCTAGCATAGTGCTTTTTACCTGTAACTTAGTGTTATATTATGCTGGGGCATAATACAAAGGAGTAAGATGGAAATGGGCAGGCTGGAAAAACTTTGTCATTGTCCTCATGCCTTCTTGGAGCATGGGTATGCTGAGAAGATAAAGGCAGCTTGATGAGACATTATTTCTGCTAATGACTCCATTCCCTGTTCCTCTGCTCTAGCACAGATTTTGGATAAGCAATAGGATATATATCATGGCTTCCAAGTGCTGGGCACTAATGTTGGCTTGCTTTTATGCATTTTCATATATTGATTTCTTTTGCCTTGTAGTTTAGAAAATATATCATCAGGCTCATGGAGGCTTCTGGCATTCTAGTGAGGATGCATGGGGGTGGGGCAGGTAGAAACAGCCATTCTCTTCTAAGAGACTCTTCCTCCCTCCCCCCCTCCCTGGTTTGTGTTGGTAGGAGATTAAGGACCTGGGAGAGAGACAAGCAAGATGCCAAGCATGCGAAGCTTAAGGAAGCATCCACTGGCGCATCATGCAAGTGTAGCATGATTCAAAGAATGATTTCTTCCTCAAATTTTGTCCTTATTTGCTTCACCTTTTTCCCTGCATTGCTGAGAATTTATAAATCATGGAAATGACTCTAAAAAGGCACACATTTCATTAACACGGGAAGATAGCCTCCAGCTCTTTACCCCATTGGCAAAACTGACCTGTTTCTGTTGTCACTGGTATGGAAAATAAACTGTAATCATCTGTCTTGGGTCCAATTTGAACATATTAGCTTTCCTGAGGGAGATGTCAGCAGGTAGAACCCACATGTCAGGGACTGGAGAGATAGCAGCTATGAAGCTAATTTGAAAATACTTCTCTGGTACTTAGCTGGGTGTGATTTTAATTCATTTTTTGTCCCTTGATAATCGTAAAGTGCTTTCAGGCTGTGAATATCCATTTTTGACCAGCATGCTTGTACTTTATCTGGGGACTGCATTTAATGGCCATGGTGGTGATGGGATGCGCAAGGGAATTGTGTAAGGCACAGATATTAGCTTTGTAGCGAGAAACATCATGGATACTTACCCACATGGCTCTTCTATACAATGAATTGTAGATCTGAGCATTTGTGTGTATTATTTATATACATATGTACACACCTAGCTGATATTTAAATGGTATTTTGGATCCAGCCACGTTTTTATTATATCACTTAGTTCCTGAAGTAGCCCAATGAAATTTATTGAAGCTTCTTGGAATAATGGAAAGAAAATGAAACGGTTCCAGCTTGTTTGAAATTCATCTTAGTTATTCAAGTAGCTGAGTGATCGTGCAGTTGGAGAAACTGAACCTGTCAAATGAGGAAGCTCGTGCCTACCCTTCCAGGGTGATTGGGAGGATTACGTAATACTTATTAGCACAGCACATAGTATATACTGGTATCTTGAGTGCTGTTGGTTCTTTCTCCCTACTCCCAAACTTGGCCCAGTGTCTTTTCTACTGTAGCCTATTTATCTCAGCCTTGGTAGTTCCACAGAGCTACCCACTTTTTGATAGTGTTGGTGAACAGACCACAGGAGGGAGAAAACTGGCCATCAGTTTTGTCAGTTTAGAGGGGCCATTTTATCAGTTACTCTTGTGCATAGTCAGGTGTGGTGACAGATGGTTTCTCTCAGCTAGTATTCTGTTTTGCAAGTAACCCTGGGTAAAGGGTAATAACTGAAAATTTTAGATCGAAACCTAGAGGGCCTGGTGGATTGGAGAAGCTAGCCAGGCCAGGTTGCTGGCCTGTTACACCCTCTGAGAAGTCTCTCCCTTTGATTTAGCAGCTGCTGCATTAGGCTCATTCAGGTGAGAGGCAAGTTGAGGTCATCCTGCCTCCTGCTGTCCCTTCCCAATTGGTGGCATTTCTCTGAGTGGACAGTCTCTGCTTTTTTTTCCTGACCCACTTCTTCATCTCCACCTTCCTATTGTTATATAATATTAAGGACCTCCAGATGTTTCCTGAGAGCCTGGGGAATTTGTGTTTGTGGTTTTCCACCCTCCAGAATTCCTAGAAATGAGAAGCTAGTCCTTTGTTCTTTCACTTCAACAGCTCACTTGGAAAAGATACTGCAGAGGATTGTCAGACGGTAGGAACCCTCAATACCATTTTTCAGGTCAGTTAGAGATTTATTGAATGGAAAAAGCTTTCTTTACCTGTTAAGCAGACCTGTCCTGGCTCTGGATAAGTGAACCTGGACTCAGAGGATCAGAATATGTCTTTTTTTTTTTTAAACTTGTCCTGGGTCTTAGATTTGTGGCCTAGGTACTGTCCCTGCTCAAGGCTAGTGCTGTATCACTTGAACCACAGCTCTACTTCTTTTTTTTTTTTTGTAGTTTATTGGAGATAAGAGTCTCATGGACTTTCTTCCCTGGGCTGGTTTTAAAGCAGGATCATCAGATCTCAGCTTCCTTAGTAGCTGGGATTACAGGTGCAAGCCACCAATGTCATTCTTTCTCTCTGCTTCTTCTCCCCATCGGCACTCTTCCTGCCAGCAAATATTTCTCTTTAGCCCTGAAGATGGGACATTTTTGGAAAAATGTAAATGAAGAACAAGAGAGGATCCTATTGGCTCCTGTAAGCACAAACTGGCTTAAGAAAGGATCCTTTCCAAGATGCAACACTAAAAAAAGACAAAGGTTGCTTATTAGATTAGTCAGTACCCAGTTAAAACTGCTAGAATATTTGGAAGCCATCACACTTTCTCTTCATAGTATTATGAACGTTTTCAAAACAGAAGTTACTAGTGATTTTTCTTTTTTCTCAAGAGAGCTCACAAGCTTGGTTAAGGCATCAAAGAAAGGGCTGGTGCACTCTCCCAGGGGACTGTTTCTAAATCCCATCTTGACCTCTGTGATTTCCATGGCTGCTCTGAACTGTTAATGACTGGTCATCTTGGGTTGGGTCAACCAAGGCTCATGCTGTTGCAGGGGTAAAAGGACAAGTTCAGAAACCATTTTTTTCCATATATTTTTTATTGTAATTGTAATTGATAGAAGGGTTACATTATATTCACCAGATAGAAGGTGCATTACTTCAGACATGGATACCTTTCTCATGTCTTGGTCCCCATTTCCCTCCCCCCTTAGAAACTATTTGTATGATGATGAAGTATGGAGACTTTTTAAACACAGCTCCTGAGAACATTAAGGCCCTTAAGTATTGGGCCTAGACAATGACTCCAGCTTCCCTGGATGTTCTCATCCTTTCACAATGAAGCCAGGCAAAGGAATTACCTTTATCTTTGTGTTTTCCATCTTCTCCTGCTCTTTGTGTCCCCATAGTATTCCTGCATTTATGTAGCTCCTGACCTTTTCTTAGCTCTTTTTCACATTTCTGAGACCAGCAGATGGATGTGACTTCCCCTGATTTGACCTTTGGTGCTTCTAGCACAGGGGTTTTTCTGAGTTTGTTGAGGGCTGTTTGTGATCATGAGTGGATCCAAGACACTCTTAGTGTTAGTCCAGCTTGCTCTTGTCTCTGTGAGATGTCAGCCAAAAAACAGTATCATTATTATCTTTGTGTAGCTGTGTATCTTTCTATGTATCTATCTCCTCTTTACCTCTTCTTCTCCCTGCTTCCACCAAAGTTTATAAAGGGTTTTAATGGTAAGTATTCTCTTCCTTTGTGACTGCTTTCCTATATTTCAGTTTGTTTTCTCTTTGTATTGTGTTTCAGGCCTCTGTTTGATAGGCCTCTAAAGTCTAGACATCCATAATTTCTAGCTTTTTCAGAATCATTTTTCCTGGTAAGACTACTACGTGAGCTGTAACTACTAAGACTTCAGATTTAACCCATCTCCTAATTGCCTCAAATTTCATGCTTTCCATACCTAGTGTTTTTTTTTTTTTTTCCGGAGGGGCTCTTGATTAATCAGTGAGGTGTTTGTAAAGCTGGGTTCTCTTGTGGCAGACGTGACAAGTCATAATTTGTAATAGAGGAGCTACCTTTTCTCTGGTTGTCTCAGCCTCAGTGTTGTGACTGATCACCTCACTGCAAAACGTTTGGTAAGTGATCACCAAATGTTACTCATTACTCAAAATTCTTCCAGATTTCTTAACTAAAGTCTTCCCCAAATCTCACATAAGTCATTATGTTTTGGGGGAGGTGAACCAGGGACATTCTGGCTAAACTATTTTGGCATAAAAAATATCGTAAGTGAGAGAAGAGAAAATCTTGTTTGCTAAAGGGCTGCTGGGTGAACTGCCTCTTGGCCTTTTGATAGCATCTTTGAAATGGAAATGGCCAGCTGCTTGACCTTCTGTTCAGTGACCCTTTTTGTACAAAGTCAAATTGCAACCGCCTCACAGCAGCAATTCACCTATGGACAGAAACAGGATTTCCATTTTTTTTCAACTCCCCCCCCTTTTTTTTCCTGCTGCATTTGCTACCATGAACATTTTTTTTTTTACTATTCACATAAAGGACATCATGCTTAAAAAGAGCTTTCTGCATCAAAAGAAATATAACTTACAAAGATTTAAAAATACCAGGGGAATGTCTGTCTTCAGTTCTCTCTGCCTAAGCTTTTAAAAGTATTGTGATGTGAAAAGTCTTGCATGGAGTTTAGGGTTGCTTACTGTCTTCTTTGAATTTGAAATGGACCAAGAGGGAAATTATCACCTTATTGTGAACAACAGGAGAGAAAGGTAAGCTCTATGAGATTATAAATATGGGAAAATAAATGAATGCTTTATGTTCTCTCAGCGCATCATTTTGAATTGGAAAAGGACTAGAGCTTGGCTGCGCTGTTAAGGCTGTATTGAAGTTTGTAATAGGCTACCATAGAAATCAGAGGAAGCCTTTAGGCATCTTCCACACCCTTGCACATCCCTGCTGTTTGCTCTTTCTCTGGCAGAGCCTCTTATCTAAAAATGAGCATCAATATACTGTTTGGAGAATGCCCAGGAAGGTGTTCTAGGAAAGCTGTTGGATATCCAGGAATGCACTGGGATGTTGCTGCCTGGCCTAAGTGGATAGAGAGCTTACTTCCCACTCCCCCACCTCCACCCCAGATATGGATGTCTGTATTTCATAGATCAGTAGGAGCAGAAGCTCCCTTAGGTGGCCAAGGACAAATGACTCTCTTGGTCTGGCCAGGAGTACCAAAGTACTGGAGATGTGAGCCATGGATTTAGATGGTAATAAGAGACTGAGGTTCAACAAATATTTGTCAGGCTCATATTGTGTGCTTAAACTCCAGCTGCTTCAACCCCAGAAGCATGCTGCATGCAGAGAGGTAAAGGAGCAGGTTCCTGGGATACACAATTCTAGGTTTCAATCCTGGCTTAGCCACATTTAGTTCGTCACCCTTCCTTATTTGACCAGATGGAGATTTGATCCATTCTCCCTCTTCCTGTATTTTTTTTTACATTGTCTTGCTATTTGGGGCATACTAGTTTTGAACTCCTTGTAGTATCTTCGGCAGCACATCCTGCTTCAGCCTTTAAGTGCTAGGTTTAAAGACATTTGCCACCATGATAGGCCACTTCCATTCTTTTACTAATATTGGGCTGGGAATGTGGCTTAGTGGTAGAATGCTTGCAAGTTGCCCTGAGTTCAAGCCCCAAGACACACACACAAACAGCTTGATAATTTAAATTTTCATAACTATTAAATGCCATTTTCATTTTAGATGACCAAACTTACCTGCTTCCTTCACAAATATGTATGGGAAATGTATACATAAGAAGGAAATTGGAAACATTTGGATAGTGTAACTATTCCTGTTTGCCTTTAGCCATAACATAAAGTGATGGTAATTCAATGTCTTCTGTTGGGTTGCGAAAGAAGCACAGGCCCTAAAGTTTGTGTGAAATACAAACAAGAATGATAAGTTTAAGGTCTAGGAAATCCCATTTAATCTTTTCTTTTGCTCTACTCTTTTATTTAGCCCTTTAAAAGTTGAGCCAGGCAGAATGGTAATAAAGACCCTTTACCCACTGAGGTTCATCAGCAGTATCTAGTGCCAGAAATCCTGTTTTCATCCTGATAACCATATATCAAAGGGCCTCAAATATGTTGGGCTGTATGTGATAGAAATCTGAACTTTTCGGGGCCTCTGTGAACTAAATCTATGACCTTCGTGAGTCAGGGCCATTGTTGCTTGTGGAACACAATCTTTATGATCCCACATGAAGAAACCTGTTCATTGCAGAAAGCAGGCAGGAGTCAAACCTTTTGTTTGCTCTTACCCTCTGTTAAAATCAAATCCTGATTGCTACTTGAGCTTCTGTACCTCTGACTTCATGATGACCATTTGATAAAAATGAATTCTTAGCTGGATCTTTAGAGAACTGGAAAATGTTTTTGAATTTCTACAAATAATTGAATTCCCGAAAGCTTATATTTCACTTGTATGGTCAAGACTTTGCCCAGTCCCTGGATTAACTTAACTCTAAGTTATGTCACTACTTCTTCCTGTCCTTGTACCTGCTGCTTGATAGATGCTGTTTGTATTTGTTACATGAATGAGTAAAACCAGGAGTCTGGACAGGATTAAATTAGTGGAGCTGTTAAACTGATTATCAGTAATTCTGGATTTAACATTTTCTAAAATAATTGAAATGCCAAAAAGCTTGGAAGCATGTATGGATTTAGGTTTCTGCCTTGTAGTGAACTCCCTTTGAAAATTCCTTGGGGTAATGAATTTCTTTTCTAAGGGCCTCAGTTTTCATTTCTTCTCTGAGGCCAGCACCCTTTCTATCTGGTTTGCTGCATCTCAGCACATCTCTTGAGCTATATAGTAGCGTTTTTCTTCAAGATAAAGCCTTGACTCCTGGATTCAGTGTCTCAGCATCCAAACTGCAGAAGCAGCAAGGACAAATATGTAGTATAGATACGCATTTGGGTTGGCACTGGCATTCTGTAGACTGGAAAGCACTCAGGTTCTCTCTTGTGTGATCTTGGGTATGGAGTCATTAGGGGAATATATTTCAGTCTGGCCATTGACTATGCCAGCAAGATTGATTTTTAGTTTTATTATCTCATCTTTAGTTTGGATCTTTGTTATGGCTGCTTATTTAACGTACTATCTCGAGTCTACAAATATTCTCTCACAGCAATACAAAGCCAAAACACAAGACAACTGGTATTTGACACTTTTGGTAAATGCCAGAATCATCTCTAAATTTGCCATCAAGTATCTCTTTAGTGCAACCCTTTCTATATCTCTGAATATCTTTTGCTTCTCCCAGTCACTCAAGCTGCCTTCTTAGTCGCCATCCCACAACTTTTCCCTGAGAACTATAGAAGCTTTGTTTCTCTGTACTTTTCATTTGTACTGTTTTTTTCTGATGTATTTTTTTTTGCAAGAGGAGAGATAGTGAATATGCCTTGGATCTTGGAAATTTGATCAGGATTCCCACTGTGCTTGATCTGTCATAGTTAATCATGGATTTTTTAAAAAAAGTTCTAAAAGCCTTAGGTAGTCTAGCCTTTGCCTGGAAGCACCTTAATAATTGTATTTTGTCCTCACAAGTCTCCGATGCAACATGCTTCCTTTGTGGAGAGCATAATTCCATTCTTCAAAACATCTTAGCCTAAGTCTTGTTTCTCCCATCTGTATGTTCCCTGTCTTCCTAAGGTTATAGATACTCAAGCTATTCAAGTAAAGATGAAGAAACAGAAATTCAAAAAACTTGGTCTGTCAAAAATAAAGCAGTTAATAAACACTGAACACCACACAGTTAATAAACTGGGATCAAAAGACTGTCAATTGTCATGATACTTCTTTCCCCCTCTCTCTTGCCATCTCTCCCAGTACTGAATTCTGAACTCACGGCCTCAGGCTTGTTAAGCTCGTTTTCTCAGCTGGCATACTACCACTTAAGCTGTTCTTGAAGTCTGGCATTTATCTTTGTTTTTCATATATTTTTATTGTAATTAATAGAAGGGTTACATTATATTCACCAAATAGAAGGGTTACATTATATTCACCAGATAGAAGGTGCATTACTTCACAAACATTGATACTCTTTCTAATGTCAATGGACCCCATTCCCCCCCATCTTGATTTTCCCCCTTCCCTATCCAATTTCAAATAACCAATTAAGCATATATGAAATAGATAAAAATGTGAAATATTGTAACAATATGAGATAACCAAGGGACAGCAAAAGAGATGAGAGATAGCATAGTACATTAAGGACAAAAATCACTCATTATATGGCTTTCGTTTCTATATCCTGGAGGTCCTTTCATTTAGCATCATCCTATATGGCCTTATGTATCTAGATTTTGTTCTACTGTAAATCTCTGCTAGGAGAGCCCAAGTTTCTACTGATTATGACAAATGAGGGAAACCATTGAGCCTATATTCCTGGCTTACTTCACTTAATATGATTTTTATAAGTGTTTCCATTTCCTTACAAATGGGGTGATGTCGTTCTTTTGGACAGCAGCATAGAATTCCATTGTGTATAAATACCACATCTTGTTGATCCACTCATCAACTGAGGGGTATCTGGGTTGGTTCTATATCTTTGCTATAGTAAATAGTGCTGCAGTGAACATCGTTGTTAGTGGATTTAGTCTGTCCTTGTTTCTGGACAATTGGGTAAATAAGTCTGGCATTTTTCTAGTTATTTTGGAGATAGTCTCCTGTTTCTCTCCCTTCCCTTTCAGGGGGGTACTTTGAACCATGTTTCTCTAGATCTCGGTATCTTAAGTAGCTAGGATCATAGATATGGGCCACTGGTGACTGCTGTCCACAGTGCTGTAATGAGAAGAATCCTGAGGTTGCATTGGTACTCAGTGGAGAAGTGTACCATTACTTATTAGTAATTATGCCCTCGGTAAAAGATTGTAGCAGGAAGGTACACAGGGCAGGGATTTATCTATGCAAATGGTATAATACACAAGTTTGTCATGTTCATTTCATTTGTTAAAAATTAGTAGCAGATGCTCCTTTAAAATAAAATTTGCTAACAAGAAACAAGATGTTCTTTTTTTTTTTTTTTTTTTTTTTTTTGCCAGTTCTGGGCTTGAGATCAGGGCCTGAGCACTGTCCTTGGACTTTCTCAAGGCTAGAGCTCTACCACTTGAGCCTCAGCACCACTTCTGGCTTTTTTCTATGTATGTAGTACCAAGGAATCGAACCCGGGTATTCATGCATGCTAGGCAAGCACTTTAACCACTAGACCAAACTCCTGGCCCCAACAAGATGTTCTTATGAAGTGACAGACCACCTTAGATCACTGGGCCGAAGGATATTACATCAAGTAGTGGTAAACTTCACTCCTAGTCTTTTTACAAAATTTTTTCATTCTCTTTTGTGAAGAGACCTTTGATTGACATGCTGTTTTGGGCTTTTGTAGCAGGAAGCTGCAATTATTAGGAGTACATGGCAGAGACAAGGGCTCTCTTCCATGATTTTCTCAGAAATATCTTTACTCTCCCATGACTTCTTAGACATATCTCTACATTTATAACAAGTTGGAAATCCATATTTTCTTAACAACTCCAGGGAGGTGGGGATGAAAGGTTAAGGTGTCTTGCTTTCCCATATTTTGGGATCAAGTATTCACTTTTCACCCAAGTCCGATGGGTTAAAAGGCACTTAACAGTTGGAGGTTTATCTTAGATCTCTGTACTTGCTCTGTAGTACCCATTACAGGGTTTACCTACAGCATTGATGATGTTCAGGAATATCATGATTCTAACCTGACCAAGGCAAAGGCGTTGTCCAATTCTCCATCTAATGAGTTCTTTGTCCTGCTGCCCAAGGTCTGACACTAGATATTGAGGCTGAAGCGTCTACCAGCTTGCTTGCTTGTTTGCTTGCTGTCTGTCTGTCTGTCTGTCTGTCTGTCTTTCTTTCTTTCTTTCTTTCTTTCTTTCTTTCTTTCTTTCTTTCTTTCTTTCTTTCTTTCTTTCTTTATTTATTTATTTATTGTGTGTCAGTACTGGGGCTTGAACTCTGGGCCTGGACACTGTCCCTGAGTTTCTTTGGCTCAAGGCTAGTACTTTACCATTGGAGCCACAGGGCCACTTTTGGCTTTTTCTGTTTATTTAGCATTGAGGAATGGAACCCAGGGCTTCATGTATACTAGGCACAGCTTTCTTAGTTCAGTGGTGAACTTTTCTTTTACCTTTGGCAGGAGGGTACACCAGGATATGCAAGTGTATCCTGTATACTTCAACTCACAGAAGGCACATGTAAGTGGATTCTGTCCTCACTCATATGGTCTTCGTTTCTTCATATCTAGAAGAATAAGATAGAGGCGAAAGCATTTTAATGTTCTGGTTTATGGGGCAAGATTGTGAGTTTCTGGATTGAGAGTATAGGTGGCTAGCATTTATGTGTGTGTGTGTGTGTGTGTTTGTGTGTGTGTGTGTGTGTGTGTGTTATGGGGCTTGAACTCAGGGTTTCGGCACTGACCCTGACCCTCTCTGTGCTCAAGGCTAGTGCTCTACTGCTTGAGCTATAGCACCACTTCTGGCTTTTGAGTGGTTAACTGGAGGTAAGACTCACGGGAACTTTTCTGTGTAGACCAACTTAAAATCCTGATCCTCACTGCATTAAACTGCAGAGCTTTTATATGGCAAAGGACATAGCTAGTAAATTAATTAGGAAGCCTACAGAATGGGAGAAGATCTTCACCAACCATACAACGGATAAAGGCCTCATATCTAAAATATATCAACAGCTCAAAAAATTGAATCACCCCAAAACTAATCTCCAAAGAAACAACCATCCCATTAAAAGATGGGCCAAAGACTTAAAGAGAGTCTTCTCTGAAGAAGAAACAAAAATGGCCTATAGACACATGAAGAAATGCTCAACATCTCTGGTCATAAAATAAATGCAAATCAAAACAACTCTAAGATTCCACCTCACTCCAGTTAGAATGGCTAGGATCAAGAAAACTAGTAACAACAGATGTTGGAGGGGATGTAGCCAGGAGGGATCACTACTACACTGCTGGTGGGAGTGAAAACTTGTTCAACCACTATGGAAAGCAGTATGGCAGTTCCTCAAAAGACTAAATATAGAGCTCCCCTATGACCCAGCAATTCCACTACTAGGCATTTACCCAATTGTTCAGAAACAAGGACAGACTAAATCCATTAGCACAACGATTTCATTGCAGCACTATTTACCATAGCAAAGATATGGAACCAATCCAGATGTCCCTCAGTTGATGAGTGGATCAACAAGATGTGGTATCTGTACACAATGGAATTCTATGCTGCTGTCAGAAAGAATGACATCACCCCATTTGTTAGGAAATGGAAAGACTTGGAAAAAAATCATATTAAGTGAAGTAAGCCAGACTCAAAGGAAGATAGGCTCAATGGTTTCCCTCATTTGTCATAATCAGTAGAAACCTTGGTCTCTCCTAATAGAGATTTGCAATAGAGCAAAACCTAGCTACATAAGGCCATATAGTATGACGCTAAATGAAAGGACCTCCAGGATGTAGAAACAAAAGCCGTATAATGAGTGATTGTTGTCCTTAATGTACTATGTTACCTCTCATCTCTTTTGCTATCCCTTGATTATCTCATATTGTTACAGTATCTCACTTTGTTATCTGATATATTGGATATATTTGTATTTGGTTATTTGAAATTGGATAGGGAAGGGGGGAAAACAAGATGAGTGGTGGGGGTAAGGGGGAGGGAAATGGGGACCAAGACATGAGAAAGGGTATCAAAGAGAATTAATGTACCTTCTATTTGGCAAATATAATGTAACCCTTCTATTAATTACAATGAAAATATATGGAAAAAAATCCCGATCCTCAGATCTCAGCCTCCTGAGTAGCTAGGATTATAGGTGTGAGCTACTGGTGCCTGGCTCCTGTCTTTAAAATGTCTCTTTAAATCCTTCTCCTTGAAAAGGTACTGGACATAGCTAATCATCATGAGTATGCAAGTCAAAACCATAATGAGACATTTCTTCACATCTGTTAGTATGGCTTCAATAAATTAAAGATAATTAATATTGGTGAGCATATGGAAAAAAAGAACTTTTATATACCATTGGTGGCTGTAGCAACATACAGCCCCATTACGGAAAAAAGTGTGGATGTTTCCCCCAAGTTAAACATAACTGCCACATAATACTTCCACTTCTGAATATATACATACACATTAAAATAAGTATTTTTTGTTTACCTTTTGGTGATTAGTTGGCAGAAATCTCAGAGTTATACCTCCAGCCCTTTGATTATTTTTTGGGAGTAGGATCTTATGTCTATGCCTAGAGCCACACGGGCCATGACACCTTGCTGCTGAGATGACCCATGCACACCACTATAACCATCTTTATCACTGAGTTACATTCCCATTTCAGGTCTTGTTAAGTTTTTGCCTGGACTAGCCTCAAACCATGATTCTCAGATCTACACCATTGGAATAGCTATTATTTCAGGCATGAACCACCATGTGTAACTACGGTTCTTAAGGTGTGCTATACTGAAACATGATCTGAAAAGTCCCTACCAGAATTGAGGATTCTGATCAGACCTTGAATTTCTTAGGGTGTAGAAATGTGTTTTATTTTGTCTGGAAATAGTTACTGGCACATTCCAGGTGCGAGAAGATTATTATCCATTGGATTCAGGAAGGATTGCATTGGCTTCTACACATTGCCCACCAGGCTGTAACTGGGAGGAAATCAAGATGTAGTGAGTTCATATCTCATATCCTGTTTGTGCAGCTTTGACTCGGACCCAAAGTATCCAGGGCTTTATGTGACAATATCCAGTCTTGTGGTCAACACACATACAGGTAGGCTTACATGCCAGTCTCCTTCCTGAGTTCATAATTACCACATAATTCAATTTGAAGTTTTCTCCCAGAAGGAATTAGTATTCTATTTGGTAGCCACCCAGAATCTGAACAGCAAAAGCTCACTATCAGAAGCTTGATTGAATGACCCACCTGGAATTGTTTATACTTCATTAATGTTTTTCATAAATCATGGGTTTGACAGGATAGTGGCATGGTCTTTCCAAATCTCATAATTGTGTTTTGTTTTTCCCTTGCTTCATCAGTTTCCTTTCACAGGCTGACAGCTTAGCAAATGTTTCTAGAGCTACTAGCTACTGAAGTGACTGTTTCTGATGTGAATACCTGTTAGGTCCTTAAAGCCGCTATAGGTTGGAAGGCCTGAACAGTAAGGGGTCTTGACTTTGTTGTGCATTGGTTGATGTGATCTTGGCAGATCTTTGCTATCAGGTCTGTAAACAGAAAGACATTGAGAATAAAAGTATTGGTAACTTTTTTTTATAAGGCTGGTTTGAAGATCACATGAGAAGTGTTAGATAAAGAACTTGGTGTGGTATGTGGTATCTGACATGTAACAAGTGAATTAAATGCTAATGATAATTTTTTGAATAGTAAGTCTTAAGGAATATTTTAGCATCTAGAATATTTAGATCCTGGAAGCATCTTAAATGATCAGCCTCCCAATCATAGGGAGGCTCCTGTCACCTTGATGCCTATCAATAAAAGGTGTGTTTGGGGGAAGGGAAAAAAGCAGAATTGGTCTATAGCATTATTTGAATTCTTGAATTCTTTATTTCACTTGGTCAGGAAGCCAGCCCAAGATGATGGCCTATCACAGAAGTTTGTAAGAGTGATATTTCCTCCCATAGATAATAATTTTTAAGAAGGCTTGGTTTTGTATTACTACAGCTGAGGACAGTGGCATTCAACAAACAGGCTTTTCATAGCTCTGTTGAATGGATAGAGAAATGAGGTTAAACCATTTTTTAAGATAATGGGTTATTATATATTTTATATATATATACTGCAACATTTGTTCACCTGGAGATTCATCTGTATCCTGGTTAGAAAGGTAATTCATGTTTCTTAGCTGATTACTGTCCCTAGTTACTCAGGAGGCTTAGATTGGGAGTATCACATTTTTGAGGCCAGTTTGGGCAAAATTTGAAATATTTCATCTCAGTCAATAAAACTCTGGGCTTTGTGGTATGCACCTGTGATCCCAGGAACACAACCATAAATAGGATTGTGATTGGTGAGCACAGGCTTAAAAACAAGATTCTATTGGATGAGTCATACTTGCAGGGTAGCATGGCCATAGATATGAGACACTATTACAAAAATAAAGCCAAAGGGTGCCATGCATGGTTCAAATGGTTGAGCGTCTGCTTGGCAAGGGGAAGACTTCTGAGTTTAAAACCCAGTCCTGCCTCCCCCAAAGTAATAGATGCTTCTTGTAAAAATCTGGACAGTATCAATAGATGTAGATTATATATTTATATATGTATATTTCTTTTTTGCTAGTCCTGGGGACTGAACTTGGGGCCTGAGAACTGTCCTTGGGCTTTCCTCAAGGCTGGAACTCTACCTCTTGAGCCATAGTACCACTTACGGCTTTTCTATGTATGTGGTACCAAGGAATTGAACTTGGGTCTTCATGCATGCTAGGTAAGCACTCACTAGGCCAAACTCCTGGCCCATGTATGATATATATTGTATGTATATATATATATATACACACACACATATAAAGAAAATTTGAAAATTTCTTTCCTAGAAACCCAGCTTCAGAGGTGTCTTTGGCTAAGTTGATACTGACTTCCCCAATTTAAAAATATATATCTTAACTGCGTGGATTGTAAAAATGCTCTTTAATTTATTTCAAAGTTCATTTTAAAATTGTTTTCAAATAATTGTACAAGGGAGCTTAGAATTTAACATGTTCATTTATGTGTATGAATATTGCTCAAAGTCACCCCTTCTGTTACTCTCGCATATTCACCTCCCTTTCTCCCATCAGTTACATCAAATCTCCTACTTCCATTTTCATTCATTTTAGATTGAGGTTTTTCTGTTAGTCATGGGCTTTGAACACAGGGCCTAGGTGCTGTATCTGAGTTCTTTTGCTCAAGGTTAGTGCTCTGTCAGTTTGAGTCATAACACCACTTCCACTTTTCTGGCAGTTAACTGGGGAAGAGAGTCTTACAGACTTTCCTGCCTAGGCTGGCTTTGAACCATGATCCTCAGATCTTGGCCTCCTGAGTAGCTAGGTTGATAGGTGTGGGCCACTGGCATTTGCTTAAGGAGGCAGCTTTTTGGGGTGGCCATCTATACAGGAACAAATAAAGGAGGAGCCTGCTCAAGTGTCAAAGGCAACAGCCAATGAGAGAAACAAAAGAGCTCATTTTTCTCAAAAGATAAGTCATTCAGGTGTGGTGACATTTCCCTCTAATGTGTCAATGTTGGTGGGAGAAATGGAAAAAATCTTTTCCAGTGGTAGAGTAAAATAGCCACATCCCTCTTAGCATCCTTTCCCTGTGCAGCTGACCCCTGTCCAAGGTTGGAAAATTTTATGTGTAGAAGAGCAAACACTTGTGCAAAATAATTACAAAAGGGAACAGATACTTTCTTAGTTGGTGAAAATGTAGGGGTGAGGAGGAAGGGCTGAAATGGGGTTGGCTCTGTGGTGCTGGCAGGAATTTTCAGGGTGATTTAGTGTGGATTGATTTGCAGTTTATTTTGCAACCATTGTTTGTAATGTGTTTTGCTAGCTCATGTACCCTGAACCTTAATTGTTCTAAATTAAACTATAGGGACCAGACAGCACACATTTCCATCAGAATGACAAAATACTACAGGGATACATCTTTCCCCACTAGGACAGGCTTGCACTTACAGGGAGGGAAGAGGAAGAAATAATAGTCAGGAGGCTAGCTTTAATTTTTATTTTATTTTAGACGAACACATAAATACAAAATGTATTTTTTTGTTGTTGGTTTGGGTCTTGAATCCTGCGTCTAGGTTCTGTTGAGGAGCAAATTTTGCTCAAGGATAGCACCCTACCACTTTGCGTTTTCTAGTGATTAATTGGAGAGATGAGTCTCATGCATTTCCCTGTCTGGGCTGGCTTTGAACTGCCATCCTCAGCTCTCAGCCTCCTGAGTAGCTAGGATTACAGGCATGAGCCACCAGTGCCTAGCTCAATGTGTACATACTAATAGGGTGCTTTGCAGTGTTCTGATGCATATATGGGCATATGATTGGAATTGAGTAAGTTCTGTTTGCATTCATGGAAAAACCCAAGTCTGCCTTTCTAACTGCTGTATTTCATTATTTGAATAAAATGATACTGTTGTTGACAAAACAGGATCCACCTAATATTAAGATGGGGTAATCTTGAACTAAATCACCTCATCTAGCATTGAATAAGAAATAAATGGAAATAATACCTGAGTTGGGGAGAGTTTTGAATAGCCTGGAACAAGTTCAAGAAAGTGGTCAGTTTGTTTACACAGTGTGAAGTTTACTTTTTCCCAGCAATTCTTCATTTATTCTTTGTCAAAATGGGCTGTTCTAAGTCCTTGTGCAGCATCTGGATAAGATGCCTTTGCTGTAGCATTCTTTGTTGACTGAAAGAGGGCAGCACAATTTTTAAAATCTCATTCTTTTACCAAAATGTAAAAAAAGTAACTGCCAATATATCTAAGCATCGTTCTACCTCAATTCACTGTTTACATTTAAAAATAGAAAGGTAAAGGTTACCATCACATACCATCAAAAGTGGTAATGAACAGTAATTCTATTCCTTCCAAATAAAACTCCTAAAATAACCCCTGCTATTCTTTTAGTATGCATATATTTTTTATAAATGAAACTATACTTGTACATACTGCCTTGTTTTTGCCTTTATCATTCAACAACATGTGTTTCCAACACATGTGTTTTCTCCCCTTTAAAAAATTCTGATCTGTCAGATATGTGTGTCTTCATATTGTTTTCAGATATGCATTGTTTTCAAGAAGAATGAGAAGAATGAAGGCGGAATAACATGTCATTATAAAAATGGAAAACACTACCATGTGTTAAGGGGTACAGTAAAGGAAAATTTTAAGGTGATATACAGAAGGGTTGCAGTGACGTAAGTCAGGTAATAAGTACATTTCTTTTGAAACAGTGTTACTTTTCCCCTCACTTTCCCCCAGTATTTTTCCCCTCTTGACTCCCCCTCCAAGTTGTATTGTTTGTTTTCAGCATAGTGCCTGGTATTACTGCTGAATTAATTCACTCTTTGTTCTGTCATTTCTGTGCTTCCCTTTAGCCTCCCTAAGTCAGATAAACTTACATTTAAGATAAAAGGTACAGAAATTAAAAAACAGAAATTAAAAAACAGTGACAAAAGAGGAAAACCAGAAAAGACCCACAAAAAACCTTTTGGTGAATGTGTTGAGTTAGTAGTTTAATTAAATTATTCTTCACAGATGGCTGTTATACCATTGTATGCCCTTTGTCCAAGGATGTGCGGTCTATTGAGATTGTAATCTATTTAGTATGGAATAGCGGCAGACATGATTCACGGTGTCATTTGTTTGTGGACCCTCAATAAATAGTTCCAATGCATGAGAATTAGTGTTGTATATGAAGTTTACAGATCAGAAAAAGCTTGTCATTGGTGAATCTAGAGAATGACCAAATTCTGGGACAAACTTTCTTACAGAGGAAATGATGAATATAAATTCTCTTACGCTATTTGGACAGATTTCTCAACCAAGGAATCTAGTAATATGACTTGGGATACTTTGAAGTTTTCAAAACTTTAAGGAGTCATCATTTGAGTCACTTAATGTGACTTACAAAGTAATATGTATGTTTTCACATTAGTCACTGCATATGATCTGTTGGCTGCTTAGAATAAGTCTCTCATTGACCAAACTAAAAATAATGAACTTTATCAGGTACCATGTTGAATAAACTGAAAGGTTAGAATGAATTTTTTAGATGCCTTGATGGTCATTAAATTTTGCCTACAGGCATACTATGTATCAGTCAGGCACATGTAAATTTCTTCCTTCTGGTAATTGGGTCTGCTGTTTGACCTTATGGTTTTGCCATTTCAAAATTGTTATATTAATGGAACAATATATTCAATCCCCTGTCCTTTCTAGTTCTGGGATTTGAACTGGACTTGTGGTGCTCAACCATTTGAGCCATATATCCAGCCTGACTTCTTGCTGGTTATTTTGAAGAGATTGAGTCTTAGAGACTTTTATGCCCCAATTGGTTTCAAACGGCAGTTCTGTAGGTCTCAGCTTATTGATTAGCTTGGATTCCAGATGTGAGTCACTGGTACCCAGTTCAATTTGCAGCTTTTTGAGTCTACCTTCTTTTGTTTAACATATTGCATTAAAGATTCATTACACTGTTGAATATCAGAGCTTTCCTTTTTACTGAGAGCAAGCGCAACCTTTATTCACACCAAAATCTACATCCATATTCTTTGAAGCTTTGTTCATAAATGCTAAAATTTGGAAGCAACCAAGTTGTTTAGTATCTTGGAAAGGCAGATTCTTTGAGATTTTTTGTTTTTTTGGCCAGTCCTGGGCTTGAGCTCAGGGCCTGAGCACTGTCCTTGGACTTTGTCAACGCTAAAGCTCTACCACTTGAACCTCAGCACCACTTCAGGCTTGTTTTTCATGTATGTGGTACCAAGGAATCGAACCTGGATCTTTGTGCCTGCTAGGCAAGCACTCTACCACTAGGCAAAACTGCCCTCTTTGGGATTTTTTTTCATAGACACTCATGTTGCTATACTGTGAAGTGAATTTTATTTTTGTAGAAATAGGTAATGTTTTATTTTACTGTACTAATTAAAACCTCCAGGCTAATGTTGAATTCGAGTGGTGAGTGTGGGCAGCTTTGCTTTGTTCTCAGTCTTAAGGGAAAACAGTTATCATTAAGTGTGATAGCTATAGATTTGTTTTTGAAACTTTCAGGGTTTGAACTTAGGATCTTGTGCTTGCTAGTCGAGCAATCAAGCTATTCTGCTAGTCTTGTTCACATTGGTATTCTTGTGCTATCGATTCTTGCTTTATACCTGGGTAACCTTGGGCCACAATCCTCCTATTATGCTTCCTTTGGTTACTGAGATGATAGCCACTACGTCCAGCTGTTATGCTTCTGCATAGCTTAGGATGGGAATATGTACCATTGCACCCAGCCATTGATTGAGATGGAGCTTCAAGAACGTTTGTGTCTATACTGGTCTTGAACTGTGATCCCTCATCATCACCTCCCAAGTGGCTAGGATCATAGCCTTGAGCTACCTTGCCTAGATAGCTGTAGAGGTTTTGTAGATGCCCTTCATTACATTGTGGAACTTCTATTTCTAGTTTTCTGAGCTTTTTTTTTTGTTTTTTGGTCTTAAATCAGGAATGGGTGCTAGATTTTGTCAGTGCTTATTTTTTTTTTTGCATCCATTGAGATAACCATATAGTGTTCCTTTAATCTTGTTATGATAAATTATATTGACTGACTTTCAAATGTTGAATCAATCTTTAATTCGCCAGGATAAATCCCAGCTAAGTCATGATGTGATTCTCTTTATATACTGATGGATTCAATTTTATAGACTGTTGAGGATTTTCGTAACTATTTCAGTGAGGGTTATTGACTGGTAGTTCTGTCTTTGCTGAATTTCCTATCTGATCATGAATGCTCTTTACCTTTTCACTTGAGCCTTTAACTTAGTAAAGCATAATTACTTAAGATTTCATGTTTGATACTTCCAACAGTTGGGTCAAATCTGAGTCTATTTCTTAGGTGCTTCCCCACCTAAGAATCTCATATTTTCTGATGGATGTTTTATTTCCTTATGTTTCTCATAATTCTGTTTGAAACTGGACATCTTGTACAAAAGTCTAAAATGTGTGGTCTAAATATATTTAAATTTTTAGACCCATAATGTATTTGAGTATACATTAGTCATTCTAATCGGTACTTGTTAAGGGCTTTATTGTTATTTCTTAAAATTCAAATTCCTTTGGCATTCAATGGCACTTATTTTGAGGCTGTGTTTTTATCTTCTGCTTTATGCATTTGTTATGAGCCTGTACTTCAGGGTTTCTCTCTTTATATTCTTGCTTTTCTCATTTACTGCTACATGATTCTTGCTAGCCTGGTATTAGAAAAATGGGGTAGGACATTTTCTGTGTTTTCATCAGTTGACCTTAATCTTAGGCAAGTCTGTGTCTCTGAATCTTTAAGGTGGGCTTTATAGCAATACCATCCCTATCTTTTAGTTCTTTCCTCCCTCCTTTCCTTTCCTTCTGTATGGCAGAGAATCAAACACAGGGCCTTGCATATGCTAGGTAGTTGCTCTATCAAGATAATTCTAGTGTTAGAAAGCTAATGTTTTGGGCTTGAAGATGGTTCCTGCCACTCCAGAGGTAGAATATTTTTTTTCTCTTTTCTTTGGCTGCGGTCTTTACCGATACCCTGAAGATAATTGGGTTTGTTGCCTTTCCACAGCAACCTGAAGTTTTTGTTTCATTAGACTGAGGGGAAAAGACTTGGCTGGACTCCATACTGTTCTTTCAATAACAAATATTTTTTTTCCAGTTCCAGGTCTGCACAACTGAGAGAAGCCTTTTTTTTTTTTTTTTTTTGTCTGTCATGGAGCTTAGAACTTGAGGCTTGGGTACTGTTCCTGAGCTCCTTTGCTCAAGGCAAATGCTCTACTGCTCTGAATTATAGTGCTACTTCCAGTTTTCTGGTGGTCAATTGGACATAAGCATCTTAGGGACTTACCTGCCCAGGCTGGCTTTGAATAGCAATCCTAAGATTTCAGTCTCCTGAGAAGCTAAGATTATTGGCATCAGCCACCAGTGGCTGGTTTGAGAGTAGCATTTTTTGATTTCCCATTCTACCCTCAGACATCCAGTGGGACCTGTGAAGAACCTGTGAATAGACATGTTAGCTTCTTGTCTCCATGACAGAAAATCTGAGATGAACAATTTAGGGGTAGAGATAGTGTAGGCAGCATGGTGGAACTGAGCTGCTCACCTTGTGGTGGCTGGAAAGCAGAGAGAAAGCAAAGAAAGGTCTGAGGATATAATACAGCCTTCAAGGGCACATCCCTTGTGCATTACCTCCAGCTAGTCTCTACCTCCTACGAGTCCTTTTAACTATGAAGTTACTAATGGATAGTCCATTGATGAAATTAGAATCCTCATGGTACAGTTGCCTTTCCAAAGCCTGTCAGGTGGCAACCAAGCCTGTAATGTATAAAGCCTTTTAGGGGTAATTTTTAGACTTGAACCAGAATAATAGACCTAAATTTGCTTGTATCTGTGACTTGCAGAGATCTCTTTATTATATGTATACCTGCTCTCAGCCTTTAGAAACTGTAGGAAAATTTTGTCTTACCAGCTTCTCTGATGCTCAGTATCTGCCTTGAGTAAACCTGTGCTTGTATTTTGTTTCTTCTCAGAGACACCTGTCATTCTTAAACTTCAGGATCCCAACTTGCTCTGTAACCTCAGTCCTATCATGAGTTCAAGGAAAATTATGAATCAGTTACTTGAAATAATATAATTGGATCCACATAACATGAATCACTACTATTTAAATTATTGAGTATTATCCATCTTTCATTTTAAGGAAGGTACATATATTTTTTTCTTGCTTTCTACATATTAAGTATAGGTTGGAATCTTGTATGTATTCTTGAGGAAATTTCTAATCCCTTTCTGTATAGTCCTATGTAACACTAACTGCTTACCCTTACTATAAAGTTGTCTTAAGAATTTTGTAGCCACCTTACTAAGAAGGCCAATATTCAGTTAGTTTACAAACATTGATTAAAGGGGAGCAAGGTGTCTATTAGGTAATAAGTCTTAAACTGATATTGCCTGCAGTACTTTGTTGAAAAGGATTGCACAATACATTTGAATCTAGAATTTCACGGGTGAGTACTGTCATAAGCACGCTGTGGTCAAAGAAAAATGTACATAAGATGTAGCAGGGGATAGAGTCAGGGTGGACTTTTCTAGAGAGGCAATATTAACCAAAACACAATGAAAGTCTAATTAGTAAGAAATAATGTCTAATTAGTCTAATTAGTAAGAAATAATGTCAGCTGATAATCAGGACAGTTGTAGGCTATATAGTAAAAATTTAAACTGTAGGTATAGAAAGGGAAGAGAATTGGGGAAAAGGGAGAGACCACTGTGGGCTGCATTGATCTTCAAAGGCATTGTCACCCAGAAGGAAGGCTCAGGAACCCAGCTGCACCCAGGAGAGAAGATTGGTTCTGTCTGTCGAGTTTTGGGTGATGGGACACTTTGAAATAGAAATTCCCTATACAAGGGAAAGGCCGCCTGGAGAAGGTTGGGTTGGCATCAGCATTAGATAGTTGATAACCCTACATCATTGTTGGTGTGTGCACGCGCACGTGCGTGTGTGCAAGTATCCAACTGCCTATGTGTATAGACTTGTTATCTCAACATAGAGTTGGACCAAGTTTGTGGAGTTTAATTTAGAAGTGATGTGTCTGGCAAGGGGATGAGAAAAGGCTTGGGTTTGGCAAGGACGATGTGAATGAACTTTCAACAGAGCCATTTCAAGACAACTATAGAGACTGAAGTTCTCAATTTAGTAATTTTAAAGTTCTGCTTTAGTAGGTATGGGTTTTAGAAATCATAAAGAAGCGAATACTGCTTTGTACCTTGAATTATCTCAGTGCAGTGTTTCCTCTAAAGCAACATGGATTCACAGCTAGTTTGAAAGTGTAGCAATATACTAATGGATTTTAAATTTCTCTTTAAGAAAATGTTAGAAACAAAAGACATAAAATTTTTGATATGTTGAGTAATAAAGGTATTTGCAACTGAATTTTAAAGCATAATTGTGGAGGAAGGGAACATGCCCTGCTGGTTAGGGTTAAGGAGATACATTAACAAAGATTACTGTGGTTTTTTTTTTCTTTTTCTTCCTTTTTTTTTGTTGTTGGTCATGGGGCTTGGACTCTGGGTCTGGGCACTGTCCCTGAGCTCTTCAGCTCAAGGCTACCGCCTTACCTCTTGAGCCTCAGTGCCAGTTCTGGTTTTCTAGTAGTTAATTGGAGGTAAGAGTTTCATGGACTTTAGTGCCCCGGCTGGCTTTGAACTTTGATCCTCAGATCTCAGCCTCCTGAGTAGCTAGGATTACAGGCATGAGCCACCACGCCCAGCTATAGTGGTTTCTAATGGTAAGTTAAACTTAACAATGCTCTTCACTTCATGGGAGATTGAACAAGGTAATGCTTTTTGAAACTCTTTTAGCTGCACACCAGTAAAGCACATCTCTGTCAATGAGAAATTAATAGTTCTGCCAGTGTTTTCTAAATTGTTTTCTACCCTTTGTCATTCCCTCTGCAGGACTCATTTAGTGATGCCATTTCTTTTCTCTGCCTGCTACTTCATTATCAGTGCTCATATATATATATATATATATATATATATATATATATATATATATATATATATATATATGTGTGTGTGTGTATTCATTTATCTATATGTCTGTCTGTCTATCTATCTATCTATCTATCTATCTATCTATCTATCTATCTATCTGGTCAGTCCTGGGCTTGAACTCAAGGCCTGAGCAGTGTGCTTGGGCTTTCTCAAGACTAGAACTCTACCACTTTAGCAACAGTACCACTTCCAGCTTTTTCTTTGTATGTAGTAAAGAAAAATTGAACCTGGGTTTTCAGGCATTCCAGGCATGCACTCTACTACTAGGCCAAACTTCCAGCCCCTCAGATACATTTAAAATTTCCTCAACACAAATAAAAAAAATCAGTCTTCCTGAGTCTTTATTCTCATGTCTTCTTTTCTCCTCTAATCTGATTTTTGTTGGGAGTCGTGTTTTGCAATCAAAGGTTTTTTTTTTTTTTTTTTTTTTTTTGTTAGTCCTGGAGCTTGAACTCAGGGCCTGGGCACTGTCCTTGGGTTTTTCTCAAGGCTAATAGTCTACCACTTGAGCCACAGTATCACTTCCATACACTTACTGTGTATGTGGTTCTGAGGAATCAAACCCAGGGCTTAATGCATGGTAGGCAAATACTTTATCCCTAGGCCAAACTCCTGATACCAAGGAAAATTCATTTCTTAAGGGGAATAATTTTTAGTTTTCAACATACGCTGAAAAGATAAGTAGTTATAGTGTAACACTTTCTTTCCTTTAGTAGATGCCAAGTTGCTAAGTGAAGTGAAGTGGGCTTTTCTCATTGTGGAAGGATTGCTGAGTGACCTCTGCAAGCCCCATTGGTTAAGCTCAGTCAGTGGTTTAATGATTCTTTGGCTCAGGATCAAACTCATATAATGTTCAGACTATAAGCCTCTAATGTTAGCTTTAAATTTACTCTAGATTTACTGAGTCATTATTATCAGTTGCTTCAGTTCTCAAAATGTACACAGTATTTCCATCTGAGATAAAAGTTAGAGGTTTGAGAAGACAGGAATATAGTGTGGTATTAGAAAGTAAGACCACCACTGCTCGTTAGTTATGGTGGTACATGGCAGAATCATAAGGTTGAGGCTAGCTTGGGCTACAAAGGGAGATTCTATATCAAAGAAAAGCAAGGGCATATAATTATCTTGGTGTATTAGTTTATGTGTTATCTTTATTGGGAGGAAGCTCACTTTTAAGCATTCCAACTAATTTTTTTTTATAGGATTGTTTTTTGCTTTGTTAATTCTCTCATCTAGATTTTGAAGCAGGGAAACTGAGTTTGGTTCCTAATTGAACCATTCACCAGCTTTGTGGTAATAATTTCAGTAATGGCTTAACATTATTAGGGAGCTTTTTTGTTTTTCTAGTTCTAGGGATTGAGCATTGACCTTGAGCTTTCTCAAGGCTAGTGCTCTACCACTTGAGCCACAACACCATTTCTGGCTTTTTCTGTGTATGTGGTACCAAGGAATCGAACCCAGGGCTTTGTGTGTGCTAGGCAAGCACTCTATCAGTAGGCCACACTCGCATCCCGATTAGGGAGCTTTTTAGGGAGCTAGGCATTGAGATACTTTATATATGAGAGAAAGTGATTAGAATCTGTACCTAACCCCTACACTGTATAGATTCTTGGTCTAATTCGCTTGCTTTATTGCTTCTGGACAATGATTAGCTTAAAGTCACCACGGCCCAGAAAAGCTATTAAGATTTCAGATTTTGGAGCCTGATGTCCTGGATGGGCATCTTGTCTTAATCATTTAAGATCTGTGCAAGAATTGTTTGAATTTTTGGGGCTTCAGTTTTCTTATCAGTATAATTGGGATGATAAAAATAATTTTACCTGTTAAGGTAACTTGTGTGTTTTACTAGAAAATAGTTACAAAGTGCCAAGAATCTTTTGTGTAGCATATGAAAAACTGTAAGCTACTATTAAAGTAGCAAAACATAAGCCTGGGGATGACAGTGCAATTGACCATTGGTAGTTCCAACTAGACTTAGATATTGGTTTATATTTTACTGTGAACGATTGTGAGGATCTGTTTCAGGTGATAGGAATTGAGGAGGGCATAGCACACTTAGTGGCTTGTGTGTTTTTATGTGTTTACTCATTTACTTATTTTTTGTTCTCTTCCTGGGTTAGGTCCACAGATCCCTTTCCCCTGTAAGCTAGTGCTTAAAGAAAGTAATCAGTGGAAGTTAGGAAGTCATGAACACAACTAATCTTGAACTATTGCTGTTCAAAACATTGAACTAGGGACATATAAGGGCAAAAAGATGAAGTGAATCACCTATCTCTCCACTAATGGGTGCACATTTCTGCATTAATGGAAGCACGTTTTGCTGTCTTTGTCTTCCTGTAGTCCTGTAGGACTAGAGGAGGTCCATAAACATGAGTATTTTTTCTCTAGGGAAATTTTGGGCTCCTTTTATTATTATTATTTTTACATTTTATTTTATTTTTGCCAGTCCTGGGTCTTGAACTCCTGTTCTTGGGCTTTCTCATGTCTAGACCCCTACCACTTGAGCCATAGCACCACTTCTGGCTTTTTCTATGTAAGTGATACTGAGGAATCAAACCCAAGTCTTTGTGCATGCTAGGCAAGCACTCTATTACTAGGCCGAACTCTGGGTTCCTGGGCCCCTTTTGTGACTCTCCTTTCTATTTATAATCAGGCGCTGAAGACCTTCTGATGACTTATCTCAGAATCTCTGGTGCAGAGCTGTTCTTTTCTTTTTTTTTTTTTGGACATTTTCTTTTTTGATGGTTGAAGGCTTGAATAAGGGTCTATGTGTTGTCCTTGAGCTCTTCTGTTCAAGGCTAGTGCTCTACGACTTGGAGCCACAGCTCCACTTCCATTTTTTTTTTTTTCCTGATGGTTAATGCTGGCTTTGAACTGCAATCCTCAGATCACAGCCTCCAGAGTAGGTAGGACTAGAAAGTGTAAGCTACCAGCATCCAACCCCAATGTTTTTATTATGAAAACCACAATGTCACAAATAGAATTGTTGATGATTGGGGTGCTCTTGGGATTTCAAGGCTTAGTATAAAATGAGTTGATTGTCTTTGTCTGAGGTTGGAAACTGATCAAGTGAATCCATTCATTCAATAGTGATGGTTATGGTATTTGCTATGAATTACATTCAGGTTGCCCCCTCCAAAAATTATTGGAAAATTTTAATTTTTTCTTGGATTTATTTAAAGGGTGGAAATTTTATCTATGATAATTCGAAGTAGGACCACAGAAAACTTACTATGTTAGATAGATTCATCGGAGTCGAGTCCCCATAGTTGGATATAGGTGGCTTTATATGAAGAAAGCGCCCAGAGCACGCATGTGTGTTCCCTATTTTTTTTTGCCATCTTGGAATTCTGCTAACAAAGTTGTCACCAAATTCATCCCCTTGATTTTGGACCAAAACTGTGAGCCAAAATAAACTTCGTCTTCCTATAACATACCTAGTCCAGTATTATGTTCTTAGCAATAGAAAATGAACTAATGGGGAATCTTTTCAATGAAGACAGGACTATGTTTTTTGAAAGTTAATGGTGCTTCTACTACTACTCTAAAAGCATCCAGGGCAGCTCTTCTCCTGTGACCATTCAGAAAACTTTCCCGCCAGGAGTTTGGCCTAGTGGTAGAGTGCTTGCCTAGCATTCATGAAGGCCTGGGTTCAATTCCTTGGTACCACATACGTAGCAAAAAGCCAGAAGTGGTGCTGAGTCTCAAGTGGTACAGCTCTAGCCTTGAGAAAGTCCAAGGACAGTGCTCAGGCCCTGAGCTCAAGCCCAGGACTGGCAAAAAAAAAAAAAAAAAGCTTTCCCATCTCTGGAGGAGCTGGTAGACTAGTTCTCTGCAACCATGGCTGTGATACTTGCAAGTGGCCCTGTTGGGTGGTGTGTCCAGGAAGTGAGGATATGGACAAGGATAGAACCTGTGGATCTAAGCTGGGAACCTGGTTGTGGCATGCACTCTACTTTAGAGAACCAGGTCACTGAAAGACCCTGTGCCTGAACTGCATTTGGGGAAAGGAGTGTCAGCTAGACTTGGATGAACCTTGGAAGGTAAAGTTTGCCCCATTCAGGGCAAATCTAGAGCTGCAATATTGGACAATCCTTTCTTTTTTTTTTTTTATGTACGTGGTACCAAGGAATCAAACCCGGGTCCTCGTGCATGCTAGGTAAGCACTCTACCACTAGGCTAAACTCCCGGACCATCCTTTCTATTTTTTTAAATATGTATATATATATATATATTTTTGCCAGTCCTGGGCTTGAGCTCAGGGCCTGAGCACTGTCCTTGGGATTTCTCAAGGCTAGAGCTCTACCACTTGAGCCTCAGCACCACTTCCAGCTTTTTTCTATGTATGTGGTACCAAGGAATCGAACCTGGGTCTTCATGCATGCTAGGCAAGCACTGTACCCACTAGGCCTAATTCCCGGCCCTAAATATTTTTTTATTGTGATTAATAGAAGGGTTACATTATATTCACCAGGTAGAAGGTGAATAACTTCAAAAATATTGATACCCTTTCTCATGACATGGTCCCCATTTCCCTCCCCCTCTTCCTCCACTTATCTTGATTTAGCTCCTTCCCTATCCAATTTCAAATAACCAATTAAGCACATATAAAATATATCAGATTACAAGGTGAAATATTGTAACAATATGAGATAACCAAGGGATGGCAAAAGAGATGAGCGATAACATAGTACATTAAGGACAACAGTCACTCATTATATGGCTTTTGCTGGAGGTCCTTACATTTAGTATCATACTATTTGGCCTAGCCTTGGACAGTCCTTTCTGTGTTGGGTTTGTAGGCTGGAGCAGCTGTAGAAATATTATTCCAGTGTTAGACTTAGTAAAATCAGGGCTTAGGGAGGGGTAAAGAAAATGGAGAATGAAGCTTCCAGTGGTTTTAGTGAATACAGATAGATGTCCAGGAGGTGGTGGAAATACGGATCAGGCAGATGGAAATAAGAGAAACTGGAGAAGAGTTTTAGCTGTGACTTTCAGGTTCTTGTCTTCCTTTTAATCAGTTATTTCACAAACATTAGAGTATCTTCCTACAAAGCATAGTGGGTCCAAAGAGGAAAAAACGTTGACCAACTGAAAGTCTATAATAGAAAGTACAACAGGGACACAGATCATAACCATATGAAATATTAGGAGTGTCTGGCAGAGGGAGAAGATGTGGAAAGTGATTCACAGCAGGATTAGTAATTCTTTAAGGGCTGCATATCTGTGAAAAGCACTCCTCCCCTGAAAAAATACACTAGAGTAGCTAGATTAAGTTTACTGAAGCTCAGATCCTCTGTTAAATTACATGGAGAGTTATCATGTATGGGCCCAATGGTTGATGGGTTTGGATTGTTGATTGTGGCCTTCTAAGAGAACATTATTTTCTAACACCTACTACTGATGGCTTTTTGTACTTCTTTCTTGAAGATTAGCTTTCTTCCCAATGGATGCTTTTATGATGGACATCACATTCAGTGGAGACCCCAAAGGGGAGAGCTTGTGGACATGCTGAGGTTTTTAGTCAGAGCTCAACCTGAATGTATTTGAGAATTCTATCCCAGCCCTTTCCAGTGACACAGGCTTTCCATATGAACTGCTGAGGAATTGGATTAAACCCTTTCTCTTGGCCCTCATTCTTAATAGCATTTGTCTAGACTTCCCCTGCAATCTCTCCACAAAATAACAAAAATATTGACAAAAATAATGGAAAAGATGGCAATTACCCTGCTTTTTACCCCTCCCTGCCATAGGTTGTCACTACAGGAGATAAAACGTGTTTTATGGATACCAACCCAGAGCTACAATTCCTGATGTTTATTTGCACAGAAAAATAAAGGCAACTTTTTTATTTGTCACCCTGCTGAGAAGAAATATGATCCCTGTCCTCTTCATAGTTAGCCTGCTTTTCCCCATGTGTTTGCATCCATGGTGTCTGAGTGTTTTACAGAAAAGAGGATTTCTGCTTTTGACCTTACTTCTTGCTCTTCTAACATTCCAGATTTCAGATGGCTGCTCACCATTTCCCATTTTTTTGGCATAGGGTAGAAACATGTTCTGAAGATTAAGCATACAGGGCTCTGTCCACCTTTCACTCCTCCCCCTCCCCCTTTTTTTCTTTAAAGCTGGCTTCCTGTGCCACAGTGGCTTCTCAGGGAACGCTACTCTTTCATGCTGCAGCAGCACCAGCATTGATCAGTGGAAAGTTCAAGGTGGCAACTCATCAAGTGCAGCTTCAATACCAGATTCCAGACAAGGTCTGCAATAAATAAGAGCAGTAACAAAGAATATTTCCTTCTCCCACAGAAAATCAGCAGTGACATAGTTCTTAATTTCAGGGTTGGGACTAGAGGTTCTCCTTACTTGAGAGTTGCAAACAGGATGGCTTTTTTCTCAGCAGAGTTACACTGACATGTATTTTGGTCATCTTTCCCTTAGAAACAGAGTCAAAATGTCATTCTGATTGTGCAGGTTGACTGGGAATTTTTCAGGTCATGCATTAATTATGGTTGGGGTTGCTCAAAAAGAACCACTGTGGTTCAACGTATGCTGAGGAAATATTTTCTCACATTTGTTTTGAATCACTTGTTCTGTTTCCTAGTAATAAAATTGACACTTCCATGTGAATATACAAAAAGAACAATCTTTCTCTTTAAGCAGGAAAGGAAGGTATATTTTTTTTTCAAATGACAGCACGATAAAAAATATACACCCTATGAATCCCTCACGGATTATTGCTATTGATTTCTTTCCTTGAAACGTGGAAATGTTGCCAGACGGGGTGTTAGGAGTAGGTGTTTGGGTGCAAATGTGGTTTATTGCTTGGTGACTAAAAATCAGTGAAAATCCTTTCCATTCGTGTGTTCATGTTGCATATAAAAATGACTTTGGTCGCAATCTACTTTTTATATAAAGCTTCATGCTATACAATAAATATTTTTTAGGGTTAATTTATATTCAAAAGACATTAAGCCTTTGTTTTTGTAATGCTGCTGCTGTTATGAGTGAATGTCACCAGTGACATTTCCTTATCAAAATCAGTTTGCTGTTGTGTTGGTTTTCATCTGCATACCTTTTACTGGCTGCTCCTTTGAGCTTCCTCTGGTATCCCTCTCAGGGAAGCATTAGTCGAATTACGGCAGGTTTTAGGAAGCCAGGTGCCTGGACCACTGTGCCTGACTCCTCAGGGATGTACCCATTAGGGAAAAAGAAGTCTGACCTTCTGTCATTCTCTTCCTCCTCCTCCCTTTTAATGATTTCTTCTCTATCCTTTTGAGATCTTTGCAGCCCTTTGACCCCTGTTAGAAGGGGAAGGCTTAAACAGCTAAAAGTACCCTCAGTGTCGAGGCTTGCCATACAAAGCTCTAGAGGCCTTTTAGGAAATGCCAAAAGACAGGAGCCTCAATTCTCAGTGCATTTAGTAGGCAGATCCCAACCTAACACCATTTCCTTCCTCATTTATTTTAGTTTGTGTGTGGGAGTCCCCCTTTCACCATCACTAGTCAGTGCCATTAGAATCAATATATCCTGAGAATGGCTGACTTCTAATGATGGTCCCTGGACTGTGGGAGAGCTGTGGTGCTCTTTGAAGAAAAGCAAGGGAAATGTGAGCTTGCAGGGAAGCCCCAAGGCTGCTGCTGCTCCACTGGTCCACTTCAGTTTTCCTGGAGAAATGATCACTGCTGGGTGGACTGCTGTCTCATTTCACAATGGTGAGATGTGGAGGGCAGGATTCATCTAGGTATTCTCATATATTTCTACAGTCATAGCATATTTAACAGAATTGGTATCTTTTAAAGAGTTGAAAAATAGTTTTCCCTAATTACAAAAGCAATCACATTTGTATCTTCAAGGCTTGCTGTGCCCTCTGAAGTGACTTATCTCTTGTCATTTGGATAAATCACTTTTTGTTTCTAAGTCTAATAAATGTTTACATCTGTAAAATGGGGATTGTTCATTACACCCACTAAAAGGGACACTGCAGAGACGTGAGGATGAAGCATCTTCACCTCATCATTATCTCATCCTTTGCCATTCTCTATTGAAGATCTTCTTGAGGTATTAGCATTAGGCAGCAAGAATGGTTGGATTTTAAGTGTAGGACAGAGTAAGGGCCATTCTGAAACCTGGCTTTCCAGGAGAAGCTGAGATAATCTTTTTGTCTATCACAGACCAGAATCCAAGACTAGTTGTCACTTGCACGTGAATTAGGAGGGGCTAAAATGATAAGGAATTTGATTGGATTTTAGGAGACATTTTCTCTATAAACCCTTGGACAAGTCATCCGTTCCCTTACTTGAACATAGATGGCTATGAAGATAGCTGAAGTAGCATATTAGATAATGCTTTGTGAATGGTAAACCCTTTGCATAAATGTTCAGTTTCAAGTGGAAGTAGTATGACTGACTCCTTTGATCAACTACTGTAGTCATGGAAAGTTCCTATGCCAGCATCATTATACAATCTTTTTTTTTCCTCCAGTCTTGGGCTTGAACTCAGGAACTAGACACTGTCCCTGAGACACAGCTACACATTGGTGTGGTAGTGGTGGTGGTGGTGGTGTGTGTGTGTGTGTGTGTGTGTGTGTGTGAGTTTGAGTGTGATTAATTGGATATGAGTCTCATGTACTTTATTGCCCAGGCTGGCTTTGAATTTTTATCCTCACATCTCAGCATACTGAGTAGTTAGGATTACAGTCATGAGCCACTAGTGCACGGCCCATTATACAATGGTTTTTTTTTTTTTTTCTTTTTTTGCCAGTCCTGGAGCTTGAACTCAGGGCCTGGGAACAGTCCTTGAACACATTTTTTTGTGCTCAAGTCTAGCACTCTGCCACTTGAGCCATAGTGCCACTTCTGGCTTTTTCTGTGTATGTAGTTCTGGGGAATCAAACCCAGAGCTTCGTGCATGGTAGGCGAGCATGCTACCACTTGGCCACTCCTGGCCTCTATACAATCTTTTCCATTGTTTTATTGTGTTAGTTAAAGGGCTTTGAATCTACAAGTCTGATGAAATTATCTAATTTGGCCAAGTTTTCCATGACAATAGTGAAACCTACTGAATAATGTGGGAAGGACATTAATAAATCACACAGATGCATGTAGGTCATTGACTCAATGTAGATGTGTCTGCTTGAGAACGTGGTACCAATAGCACCCTAAGTGGATCTATTAATGGTAAGATTTTTGCATCTGAAATCGTCATATCTAAACATACGACTTTATTTAGCCCATCTGGAATTTTGGAATCTTTGTCGTGAAGTAGTAGAATAACTATTTGGAGAATACCCACTTGAGTGAGTTTGTGCAGTGAATAATTCATGGACTTCAGAGACAGAATTATTAAATTGAATGCTGGTTTTGTGACTCATTACTTGTGCAATCTCCTGTTTCTTGGTTTCCTCATCTGTTAAAAGCAGAGAATTAGTCTCTTTTGGAGATTGTTAGTGATTAGATGACTTGATGCATGTAAGCTTGCCCTATTAAAGAGTTCAGCGAATAATAATTTGCCCCTTCCTCTCCTATTTCTTCCTTGTCTCCTGAAAGTGCTAAAAATGAATTTTGAATGATTTTTGAGGTCTCCCAGTTGTATTTTGCATTGAATATTTAGGACTAGAATGCATCTTTATCCTAGCCCGACTTTGTTACTGTATTGTCAATAAACAACAACAATTAAAAAAACCCACTTTTAACAGTTTGTTAGGCAGTGAAACATTTCTACTTGCTTAGTGAAAAGAGGAGAGGAGGGGAGTTAGAATGTTAATCTTTGGAAATAAATGCCTCATGAATGATTCCTATCATTTAGACCCATTAGTGTTCTATGATTATCATGATTCTGGCAGAATACAGCACTCAAAAATCACTATACAGGGTTGGCGTAGTGGTAGATTGTTTGCCTAGCATGCATGAAGGCCCAGGTTTGATTCCTTGGTACCACATACTTAGAAAAAGCTGGAAGTGGTGCTGTGGCTCAAGTGGTAGAGCTCTAGTCTTGAGAAAGCCCAAGCACATTGCTGAGGCCTTGAGTTCAAGCCCCCCAGGACTGGCAAAAAAAATGACTATATAGATTACAGAAGCACAGGCATGAACAGGACAGAAAGGGGTTAGTGAGGGTTAATGGATGGATGAATAACAAATATATATATATTTAATGTATTTGCATGCCAAAATTCAACAGTATAGACATTATTTTTGTAAAATATTCTTTGTGAAAGTGAAACATTTAGCCAGTGGGGGAGGAGAAAGTGGCTCCTGCATCTTTGAGGATTGATTCATGAAACTCTAAGAAGGTAGACATTTGAAGTTGCTATTGAGTTCTGTCTGTTGGCAGGATAGAATTAAAATTCTGTAGGAGCCAATGAAAATTACATGCAAACATTATGACCATTTGTTATCATTAGAACATGTGATAATGTCATTGCTGACTTACAAAGATGATGACCTGAAAGGCCGTGACATTATGACATTACATTTTATCAATAATGAAAAATTGCTGCCTTTGCATGGTGGTTGGTAAGCTCAGGCGACCATAAAGAGAGGCTGCAAGTCTTTTTTTTGTTTATGCCAGACTGCAAAGGGGAACATATAAGAAATTAGAGATGCATTAGATAGCTGCAGCAAAAGTGACATCTTTTTCTTACCTGCTAGGAAAGCAGAGGGACCTCACTGACCCAAAAGGTTTAATACTCATTAGTGACAGGCTTGCTTCCAAGTCATTTAAAGTCAAAGGCTGCCTTAATAAAAGGATTTCAGTTTTGAGAGAAAATGAAAGACCCAAAGAAGTTGTGATATGTGAACACTGAAAGAAAATGTTGCTTTTTGGGAAGAGATGCTAGGGCTTGGCAGATGGGATATCGTTCCAGGAACAGGGGCACAGCTGACATTAAGGCATCAATTAGCTTATGAACTTGTTCTTAGATGGGAGCTAGGATGTAAGTTTCATAGATACTGAAACTGGTCCAGCAGAGCACAGTGCACAACTGGGGCCAAGAGTGATCTTAGATCAGTCAGACTTCATGTAGCATAGCTGTGCTTTTCTGAACAAAAGGAGTGATAAATCTGGTACCTATAGATGAGTTAAGAAAAACATAAGCCCATATGCCAAGACTGAAAAGCTCACAAAAGTTGTGGCTCCAAAGGTCCTTCCTAGTAAATCATGGAGTTCAGGGGCTTTTATGAGTCTTAGAAAAGATAATTTTCACAGAACATGGGGGAAAGGTATTATACTAACTTGTTCACCTTCTTTTTTTCCCTCCTTGCTGTATTCTATCACAGAACTATAAAGAGTGAGCTACATTATAAAAAGTAAAGTCAGGGTCCTAATATAAAACTTGGAAGGAATATAAAATCTTTATATTTGAAGTATAAAATAGATTTTCTTCCATTTTCTCTCTTATGCAGGTGCTTCATGGCTGACATATAAAAATACCTATTTGTTTGTCATGGGTTTTTCCCTGTTCACTCTATGCTTCTGTGTAAGTTTGAGGGGAGTTTGTATCAATCTCAATTTCTTTTTTTTCATATATTTTTTATTGTAATTAATTGAAGGGTTACATTATATTCACCAGATAGAAGGCACATTACTTCACAAACATTGATACCCTTTCTCATGTCTTGGTCCCCATTTCCCTCCCCCCTCCCCGCACAACTTGATTTCCCCTCCTTCGCTCTCCTATTTCAAATAGCCAGTTAAGCATATTCAATATTAATTTCTTTGGAGGGAAATAAACTTCCTACCCTGGGTCTGGCCTGATCTAGAGAGAATGTTACCATCTACCTCCTTTGTCTATTTTTTTTTTTTTGCCAGTCTTAGGCTTGAGCTCAAGGCCTGAGCGCTGTTGTTGGACTTTCTCAAGGCTAGAGCTCTACCACTTTAGCCTCAGAACCACTTCCAGCTTTTTTCTATATATGTGGTACTGAAGAATCGAACCCGAGTCTCTGTGCATGCAAGGCAAGCACTCTACCACTAGGCCAAACTCCTGGCCCTACGTCCTTTGTCTTTTGACCTTCCATTTCCTTCCTTTTTTCTTTGTTCCTCCCTTTCTTCTTTCCTAAGTACGGATTCTGAGAGGTGTGTGTATGTATGTCTGTGTCTCCTTCTCAATGTGTCCATGCATAATGTCCCTTTTGCCTAGCCTGTGTACCATTTTGGAGGCCAGGAAGCAGAGTTGTTTGCTTATCCTGATCTGCATGTGTGCTGGATGGATGGTAGTGTGGTAGGCGACTTGAGTTAGCCTCTTAGCTGGATCTCATCCAATAGTTTGACATTATTCATGGGCAGCTTTTCCCAAGACCTTTCCCATTGATGCTACAGTCCTCAGTTCAAGCCCAAGCCTGACCAAACCAGTCTGCTTTGCTTTGTTGTGTGCTTAACAGCGTTTGGTAAATTTTGGGAGCTCAGTAAATATTCTGAGAATGATTTTGAGAATACAGCTGGTGATCTTTTATAGTTCCTTGAACCAAGAACATTCTTCCCCTGGCCTGAGAAGAACCAGTCATTTTCAAAGTATAGTCTTCAGACCACCAGCATTAGCATTACTTGGGAACGTGGTAGAAATGCCAAGTTGGAAACTCTGACTTGGAGCTCAGCAATCTCTGTGTTAATCATCTCTCCAAGTCAACCTTCTGTCAGCTTTCTGTCATCATCTCTCGAGGTCATCCTTCTGTAGGCTCAAGTTTGAGAGCTGCTGGCTGAAAGAAATACTTGAAATTTCCTCTTGTGAATGGAGCATAAATGCTGATGCTTTAAAATTTTTTCATCACTTAATTGTGTTATAGTATATATGTCTTTCTTTCTGAAAAAATAAAACAACCCAGCAGTAATGATAAAGATGGCATTGAGTCTGGCCTGCCTGTTTTGTTTTACTTTAGCCAGGTTCTTGTCTATGAGTAAGAAAAGTGTGCCTTGGCCTAGTGAAATTTAAAAGGTAATGGCAATAAACCTTTGCTAGTTTCTTGACTTGTTCCAAACATCTGAGGAGAATCAGCACTTTACAGTGTGGTTTTTGGACCAAGAGCATTAACACTGCATGGGAAATGGTTAGAAATTTGATAGCTAGTAAAATTAGAAGGCAATAATCTCTCTACTGTTTTACAGAGAGGTGCTATCTGGTGTTTAACCTTTGGCTGCTAATTCCCCTGGTTTAAGATAGTATTAGATGACAAATTCTTCTGGGAGAAGAAATACATTAAGCAATCAGTAAAGCACATGTTATTAAAAGTGGGTTTGAAGCAAGCCCCTGGCACGCAAAGATTTGCCATTCTAAACTTAAGTGATTTGCTAGCAGTCTTGAAGGTTCATAGTATTTAGTAACTGCATACTTTTTTTGTGTGTGTGGGTCACGGGCTTGAACTCTGGGCCTGGGCACTGTCCCTGAGCTCTTCAGCTCAAGGCTACCACCCTACCCCTGGAGCCACAGCCCCACTTCCCATTTTTTAGTGATTAATTGGAGATAAGGTCTCAAGGTCTTTAGTGGCTGGGCTGGCTTTGAACTTCGATTCTCAGATCTCAGCCTCTTGAGTAGCTAGGATTATAGGTGTGAGCCACTGTGTCCAGCAGTAAGCATACATTTTTGTTGTGGGACCCAGTTAAATTTTTGGTGATGAACCCAAGATATTATTGAGAATCATTATCTTAAGGTTGCTTGCTTGCTTCTTTCCTTTCTTCCTTCTCTCTCCCTTTGAATAGTTTTGTTGTTAAAAAGGGAGAGGATTAAATGACAAAGCCTTAATGGGGTTGTTATGCTTACATGAGTTAATACATGTGACCCATATAAGGCCAGATAAGTACTTAATACATCTGGGATATTATCATGATTCTGATTTGTTTCTAAAGTATTAGTGCTGAAGTAGCATTGAAATGGACAGTGAATGGGACTGTTTGCACTGAAGATAAATTTTGTGGAAGTGAGAGAGTATTCTTTTCAGGAGATGCTCAGAGACACTTTCCACAAAGGAAAGTGCCAGATGAGAGGCAGAAACAGTGCAAGCACAGCAACCAGGATTATGGGCTGACGTGTTTGAAGTACGGCTTAAAACACCATATTTTTCGATACAACATAGTTAAATGTCAGGGTTGCATGGATATCTGTTAGTACCCACAGAATTGTTTGAGTGATGCTTAGGATGGCTTGTTTCCTGGTGGGAGTGACCCTCAGGATGTCTGCCAAGATGTATTTCTTAATGTTCTGTTTCTCAAAGGTTCAGTAAGCAAAAGGGGTTATTTCGAGTAAGCGGCTGGGTTGATGACAGGAACAAACACCTCAATGTATAAATTTGAGACCTTTAACCCTTCAGCTGTCAGATTTCAATATTTCTGGTCACAATGTTAAATGCACTCTAGCATCCATTTCTTAGAGCTGGGATAGAAAAATCAAAGTTTGCTTTTATATTGATAAACTGTTAGTAAGTGGTTAAAGAAAAAAAATAAAGCAAGGTGACTGCTAGCTATATTTTGTATTCAGCTGAGCTTTACACCCTCAGTATAATAAACCAGAACCTGTTTTCTCTTTAACTTATAATGCACTCTACAAATGACTTAGTGTTATTGTAGCTCTGTCTCTCCTGCCTTTTAGGAATGATAAACACAGCACATTGAAAGAAAAGTTCAAAATCGGGACTATACGGGAGCAGAAAATATGGACCAAGACATGACTGGAAGACCTTTTTATTTAAAATAAAATGTGTGATTGTACATTATGTGAAGGGTGCAGTGTATGTATAGTTTATTTTCCTTTCCATCTTACACACATTTTTAATAATCTCACTTGTACTCCTGGAATGGAGAGCAAAGACTTCCTATTTTGTTATGGGGACTCATGATTGCCTTTTGGTAATAGTGTGGTGTTTTGTCCTGTGCAATTCTGTAGACACATCTTCCATCATAATGACCTTTTTGACAGAAGATGGGTGGGGGAAAATGGCTGGAGAAAACCATTTTCCTTTCACACAGTAAGTAATAATTACTTGAAGTGTGTGACAGCGATGGAGTGGGCACACTTAGCCAAAGACTCACTGAAAACTTCCTTTGATTCCAGCCCTCATTGTATTCTTTGTCAATGTTTGTGTGAAAGAGAATGTTTTAAGGTTTACCTTTTTAGAAATCTGTGAAGCCCCAGAAGCATTCAATTCCAAGGATGTTTTTAGATATCTTAGGTGGGATTCACTAAACTAGATTGACCTGAGCTCAGGCAGTTTTCACAGATACCCATTTGACATGTTTTGGTGCCTGGCTGGGTTCAGCAACCACAATACTATAGAAAGGCCCACCATGGGCCACTGCAGAAAGAGTGGACAGTGACAAAGGAAGCTGTGCTTCCTGTCATGACATGCATCACTGGACTTAAAGAATATGAGTAATGGCTATGGAACTGTTTGAGTCTAAGGAATTGTGCCTCTCTACCTATACACAATAGAACACTTGACTGTTACACAGGAAAATTCACTTTCTTTATGTAAATTCCTTCCAAATAATGATAAACTAAAGATAGCAAAAACCAGAGTGTGCCAGTGGAAATTATTTGTGCATATCATACTTGGTTAGAAGTGAAGTGTGGTGAAGATAGTATCTGAGGAAGTATCTTGGGTTTTCAGTTTTCATATTTCTTCTAGATATTACCAGTAGTCTCTGGTAGGGAGTCAGGAGATCAAAGCACTTATTTTGGGTGGTGGTACTACAAATTAACCCCAGATCCTCAAAATGCCAGGCAAGTACTCTACCACTTGTACCATATCCCTAGGCCACCCCACCTCTCCATTTGTTCTTTTCTAACCTGTTGTTTTAGTTTTGTACTACTGTAAGAATACTTGAAAATTGGTAATTTACAAAGAAATTTGTTGGCTCATAATTGAGGAGGTGGGGGCATCTAAGGGCATGATGTTGGAAGGTGTGATGTCTGGTGGGGTTGTTTAGCTAAGTAGAATGGGACATGCCTACCAAATCATGTTTAAGCTCTACATACCTGTTGTATTTCAGACTTCATTATTTCATTCAGCAAAGAAGGGAAGGAGAAGGCATTCTTTCTAAGTTGAAGCGACAAGAGGCCATCATACAGGGAGGGATTAGTTTGACTTTTTAATATATGCACATATACACGCATAAACCCTAAGATCTCATCCAACCTGCACTTATTCTGCTTCTCCATTCTTTCAGAAAGCACAATAAGAGTCCAGCACACCCATAGCAAGAGCAGTCAGCAGGCTCTTCATTTTTAATTTTTTTCATATATTTTTATTGTAATTAATAGAAGGGTTACATTATATTCACCAGATAGAAGGTGCATTACTTCACAAACATTGATACCCTTTTTCATGTCTTGGTCCCCATTTCCCTTCCCCTACCCCCATCCCTCATCTTGATTTCTCCCCTTCCCTATCCGATTTCAAATAACCAAATATGCGTATATACAAGATATCAGATAACAAGGTAAAATACTGTAACAATATGAGATTGCTAAGGGACAGCATAAGAGATGAGAGATAAAACAGTACATTAAGAACAACAATCACTCATTATGTGGCTTTTGTTTCTATATCCTGGAGGTCCTTTCATTTAGCATCATACTATATGGCTTTATGTATCTAGGTTCTGCTCTATTGTAAATCTCTGCTAGGAGAGCCCAAGGTTTCTGCTGATATGACTAATGAGGAAACCATTGAGCCTCTGTTCCTTTGAGTCTGGGTTACTTCACTTAATATAATTTTTTCTAAGTCTTTCCATTTCCTTTCAAATGGGGTGATGTCATTCTTTCTGACAGCAGCATAGAATTCCATTGTGTATAAAAACCACATCTTGTTGATCCACTCATCAATTGAGGGGCATCTGGGTTGGTTCCACATCTTTGCCATGGTAAATAGTGTCAGCAGGCTCTTCGTACTCCAGGTGAGCTTCTGTTTGCACACCAGTCAGTTGTATTTGTTTCCAAACCTGTTATGTAATTATTACTTATGTATCAGTGACATTAAATACTACATATTGATGATATGTGAGGACACAAATGGAAGAATTGCTTCTACTACAATGGATTCATGTGCATTGGTAAGATGTATATGAGAGAGGAAATGCTTGTCTAAAACTGGGAAAATTATAAACCATATAAATTAGATGTTTTGTAAATGTGTTGAAGTTACTATACTTTAAATAAGTGGAAATTAGAAGTAGCTGTTGTCATACTCATGTTTGTAGTGAACATTATCAAGATGTCACAGAACCCTGATTGCCCACATTCAATGTTTGGCCCTTCTTCAGAAGATTAGCAAATGAATATTTACATGTCTTAATACTGCATAGCAAAGTTTAAGGTATGATGCCATTAACATTTATAATTTCCTCCTAACTGTTCTAATAAGCAAATCCATTATAAAACTACTATTAGAGTGAGAGCGCTTCTATTCTGGATGTATATTCAAAAACACAGGTTGAGTCTTATGGCACACTTGGTGCTAATTTTTATACCATTTCACCAAGGTGGTTAAATGTATTTCTTGCCATAAATCTCATGAAAAAAGTTGGGGCCCAGAGTTTGGCCTAATGGTAGAGTGCTTGCCTAGCATGCGTGAAAAGCTAGGTTTGATTCTTCAATACTACGTACAGGGAAAAAGGTGGAAGTGGTGATGTGGCTCAAGTGGAAGAGCTTGAGCCTTGAGAATGACAGTGCTTAGGCCCTGAGTTCAGGCCTGGAGACTGGCAAAAAAAATTCAGTGTCTTGGGCAGACTCTGGCCTCGCCCTTATCCAGATGTCCTTGGGTAGACTCCTGGTCCATAAAAGATAGGCCACTTCTTGTGCAGAACTAGGTTACCAACAGTGAAAACACTCAGTATCTGCAGTGACAATTCCTCCAGAGGTATTATTGAAGGGATAGACTTTTGGATTATGCTTCAGAAGCTTATAAACTGCCTGCTTAGATACCAAGCTATTTATGTACTTAATTGCTAACTGTAAAATCCATTTAAATTCAAGAGGTATGAGTGTTAATGAACAGTTGTTGGTGAATCTCTTCAAGAACCAGGGATAAGGGGCTTTATAGATTTTAACTATAAGAGGGAAAAGAAGTGCGATCTGCAGGGATTTTGTTGCTAGTGATTTCCTGCTTAACTTTTGCATGTATACATGCCATTAAGTGGGCTATCTTAAATTCTTGAGTCAAGTTCTAAGATTTAGTTCCTTCATGCACTTAACACTATGACATATTATTACATGTTTATAATTCTTTGCTTAGTAAAGATAGATTTAGGTAAGCAGAGCTGGCAGCAGAACATATTTTTAAGTGTATGTAAGCTGAGAAGACACAGTCAACATCCAATACACACTTGTTAAATGAACCAGGTTATATTAAGTGATTCCAAATTTGTGTATTGGGTTATTAACCATTTCCATATTTTTGTTTCTGCTGTAATTCTCAAATATTAGTCTAATGACACCCGCTTGATTTTTTTTTGTTTTGAATTTTTCTTACAATGTTTCATGAAATAAAAGAAAAACATTAGTGAGATGACTTTTTAGGAAAAGCAGCATATATGTTTTAGGAAAAAACTTTTATGAGTCTGGCCTAGCGTTAGCATGCTTGTCTAGCATTGCACACAGCCCTGGGTTTGATTACTCACTACCACATACACAGAAAAAGCTGGAAGTGGTGGTGTGGTTCAAGTGGCATAGTGCTAGCCTTGTGTAAAAATTGTCTAAGGGCAATGCCCAGGCCCTGAGTTCAAGACCCAGGACTGGCCAAAAAAAAACCCCAAACAACAACAACAACAAACCAACTTTGAGATAAAAGGATGACCTTCAAGAGAGGATCTGAAGGTGATCCATCTGATTGGCATAAGAACCAGCAGGAATATCCTGTTACTCTGATGATACATAGAAGAAGATGAGGTGGATGCCCATGAGATCCTGGCTGCAAAGCTGTGAGTTCTCTGATGCCATTCTGCTCTCTGGCCCATCACAAAATCTTCAGTAAGATAAACTAAGTCATTGTTTGCATTAGAATGACCTGTGTGTGTCTGTTCATCTGCCTTTGTTGTAGCAAATGTGCTACAACTGCTGGACCATGACATATTTTCATGTCTTACCTCTCTGTCTTTGTATATTTCATATTGTATATCTGTGTGAATGTGTTTATCACCCATCCATCCAGTCTATCTTGTTGTATATATGAATGCATGTAAGTAATGTATGTATGTAATGTACTTGTCTATCATTAGTCAGTTGTGTGCATGGGACATGTAGATTCCCCAATAAAAAACTGAAGTTTTATTTTTAAGTTTTTAGAAGGGTTTTATTTCTCTTACTACAGCACTAGTACTTTGAACAGCCTGACACATGGCAGTACTTAATAAGTGTATGTTGAGTTAATTGAATCATTTCAAATGCTTTGGTTCAGGGAATGTAAAATAATTTAATGGAGTTTAACATCAATAGATGTGTACATTTCTTGCAGATAGTTTAGCACTAGAAAGCTCAAATTCCAATGATGTCGGCATGCACTCTTCCCAGTTCTTGGCCCTAGGCTCCCCTCTGAACGTGTCTTGAGTCGGCACTGAGCAAACTATTGCAGGATTATTGCTAGAATAAGGTCACTGTGCAATTTCAGCAGTGGAGGTGACTGAAAGCAAAAGTGAATGGCAGATTAACCTTGGTTTCATAGACCAGCAGCATCTGTAGAAGATAGGTGATTCTTTTTCTTTCTCTCTCTCTCTGGTAAATGTTCTTCTTCTGTATTTAAAAAAATAATTCTGGCATAAAACGTCAAGCATCAAATACTGTTCCTGAAAAATTTCCCTATGCTTTGCACACTGGACTAGATGGTTGATGAAGAGGATCTGAAGCCCCAGGGATAGTTGGAGGGAATGGAAATAAAAGCTGAATGGAAATGGGTTTGTAAAAGGAAAGTTACTTTATGTCTTTGCCATTTATACCAGAAGTAGCTACAGATGGAAAGGAATAGCCCAAATCCTCTTCTTTCTCTTTCTTCAGTTATAGGAGACATTTACCTAGTGGTAGTGGTACCATATGCTAGTGGTATCCGTAGCTGTTAGCCACATGACTGATCGAGGCTTGAACAGTCATTGAGGAAGCCCTGGTAGCTGGGTGGTAGGCCATTTACACAGACTTGAGCTAGGATTTAGAGCTCATACATAGTGAGTCCTCTCTAGCATTAGAGCCAAGACTCTTGGTGTATCATTGCAGGGGTCTTGATTTCCTATCTTTGTCTCCAAATCTCACAAAGGGTTATCCTTTTTAAAAAATTTTATAATGTATAGAGTTAAAATTACATTTGTCAGGTAGTAGGTGCATTACTTCTTGCACACTGATACACCTTCTCATGTTTTTGTCCCCGTTTCCTTCCTCTGCCCCTCCCAATCATCTTGTTTCCCCCCTCCCCTTCCCTATTCCAAATAAACAAATAAGCGTGTATACAATATACTGGGTAACAAAGTCAGAAACAGTAGTAACATGAGATTAACCATGAGGGCAAAAAAAAGAAGAGAAATGACATAGTACATTAAGAACCAACAATCACACAAGATAAACCTCTTGTTTCTGTATCCTAGAGTTCATTTCATTTAGTTTCATCCTATATGACAAAGGTCTATTCTGGAGACCCATCTAAGTCTCAGGGTTTTAATGTTTCATTGGGTTCATTATACTTTCACTCATCAAAGTTGGCCTTGATATGAAAGCAGAAATACTGAGAATAGTTGAGCCAGTATCTTCTCAGCATATGCATACATATTCAGAAATTCATTTATCCAAATTATTTTAGCAAACCATGAGACTCTAGGACCTGAAGACTAAAGCATTGAGATTTTTTTTACATATTTTATTAAAGAATTTATTAACATTGATTTTTACATCATTTCAAATGACCTGTTTAACAAACAAGTGTTCGAGAAGGGAATCTCTACATACAATCACTGGTACTTAGTTTTTAGAACATAATCAAAATTAGGCCAAGGGTTTTTATATCAGATACATATTAATTTATGAAATAAAACATATCTGTAGAGTCATAGGTTTTTATGTCTATGTAATTGTGTTTAAATTTCCAATACCATGTCCATAGCATTGGGTATGCAAATATTGAGTCCTTGCTCTTGTACTGTTGGGATCTAATAGCCACATATTAAGGATACCATGCACCTTCTGTTCCTTTGGTCTTGACTTGTATCACTTAACATGATTCGCTCTAGATTCATCTACTTCCCTGCAAATGTCTTTATTTTATCTTGTCTGTTGGCTATGTAGAATTCCATTGTGCGTGTGCATATATATATATATATATATATATATGCACCACATTTTCTATATCCATTCATCTGCAGTAGGGCATCTGGATTGTTTCCATTGCCTGGCTATTGTGAATAGTGCAGAGATAAACATAGCTGAGCAGGTGTCCTTATTATATCTTGGATTATGATGTTCAGGGTAGATGCCCAGAAGTGATATGGCAGGATTGTAGGGAAAGTTAATTTTCAATTCTTTAAGAAACCTCCACACTGCTTTCCAGAGAGGATGAACTAGTTTACCATCCCACCAGCAGTGTAGTAGGGTTCCTTTTTCTCCACAACCCCCCCAGCATCTGTCATTGTCTGAGTTCAAAATCTTGGCCATTCTTGTTTGGGTAAGGTGGTATTTTAGGGTTGTTTTTATTTGCATTTCCTTTATGACCATGAATGATGAACATTTTCTCATATGCTTTTCTGCCATTTTAATGAGATGATATATTTAAAATTGCTGAGGTAATTAAATCAAGCTAAGGTAATTAAATCAACCTGTGAGTTTTCATATAGTATGTTTAATATGTTTGGATCTTCAGTATCTATAAATATCTTTATTAGGCAGAGGAGCTCAAAAACATAGAACTTGCTGTATCCAACTCCATAATTCATCTTTGTTCATGTGAGAATACTTGTATTTACTGTTGTTCTTGTATTTCCTTGTTTCTTTCCCTTTCCTACCCCTCTCTCCCCACCCCCCGCATCTCCAACAGTGATAAGCACACTGTCATTAAAATTGTATTTACTTTATCAAAAGCCACATTTTCAGGAAAAGTTTTTCCCAACTAGTTTAAGGTTGTCTGGCTGGAGATGTTAGGACCAGCTGCACAAGACTGTGTGATAGGGATTCTTATCCATAAATATGTACAATAATTATTTCAGTTAGCTTTTCTTCCCCCACCCCCACCCCATTACCACCAAAGAACCTCAAAGAACCTACCAAAACCTTGAATAAGGCAGAAAAACCTTGTTACGGTTATATAAGGTCAAGCATTAGTTTAACAGGTCAGGTCAGTAGTGGTCAATATAGGGTGGGCAGCTATGTGCTCAGTTAGTTGAAAATGCAGTCTTTGGGAGCCTTCTCTAGGATTTACTCTTGTGCCGCAATCTTGTGCCCATAGGTTTTGTGCCTCAGTCATAAGATATTTTAGCTTCAGCTTAATTATTTCCCTAGTAATTTTCCCTATGAGATCATGAAGGTCACGATCTCTTTGAGCAAAGGGATAACTCTAGTGCTCATCATTTTTACAGCATTTTTGTACCTAGTAGGCACTTAATAATTGATCAGAAGCAGTGTAAGGAAAGAGACTCTGGACCTTAAATGCTGCTGAGGAATCTTTGCTGGTTGCTGAGTTTCTGAGATGCTGTGGAATTGGATTGAGGGTATAGTGGTGAGGCAAGCTTATGACATCATCTTCACTATTTAGAAACTTAGCTTCTGAAGTTGTATCTTTCATTTTGAGGTTAGATTCTAAGCAGAAACTGAGGCTCTGCCAAGAGGGGAACAAAATCAATGATAAAATCGAGCCTTAGAACAGGTGTAGCACCATGAAATGAAGTCTTGAGGACTTCTAACTTCTAAGCATTTTTATTGTGGCAGTCTCAATCTTTTGGACATTTTTTTTTGTCGGTGATGGGGCTTGAACTCTGAGTCTAGGTGCTGTCCCTGAGCTCTTCAGTTCAAGGCTAGCACTCTACCACTTGAAACACAGAGCCACTTCCAGTTTTCTGGTGCTTCACTGGAGATAAGAGTCACTGGCTTGGTTTGAACTGTGATCCTCAGATCTCAGCCTCCTGAGTAGCTAGAATTACAGGTGTGAGCCACCAGCATCCAGCTGGACACATTTAATTTTTTCTGGTCAGTCATGGGGCTTGAACTGTGATCCTGGGTGCTGTCCCTGAACTCTTCAGCTCAAGGCTAGCACTCTATCACTTGAGCCACAGCACTACTTCTGGCGCACGCGCCCTCTCTCTCGTGCCCCCCCCCTCTCTCTCCCTCCCTCCCTCCTCCCCTCCCCGTGTCTCTCTGTCTCTCTGTCTCTCTGTCTCTCTCTCTCTCTCTGTGTTATCAAGGAATTGTGTTTGGTATCTAGGGCTTTGTGCATGCTAGGCAAGCACTCCACCACTAGGCCACAGTATGACCATGGACACATTTTAAAGAGACCCTTCACAATAGCTAGGAAACGATGTCCATTTTTTAAAAAAATGATTTAATGTCAAGAGGTCTTCACCATTTTGCCCTTGTTCTCAGCTTAGCCACTTCCTCTTTTCCTTCCCCTACCAATCTGAAGCTCTTGTTACAAGCCTATAGTGGACACTCTCTGCCTGTCCTCCTCCTCAATGATATATTTAAAAAATATTTACATCAGATTAATTTTTGTACTAATATGTGAATAGTCACAATTCATTGAACAAACAAAAGTAAACTCAATTTAGTGATAATGAAATATACATATTAGAGTGCCAGTGCAGGCAGCTCACACCTGTTATCCTAGCTATTCAGAAGGCTGAGATCTGCTCAATGTTATTTTTTTCTCTGATATATTTTCTTTTTTGGGGGGGGGGGCTTGAACTCAGAGCCTGAGTACTGTCCTTGGACTTTGTTAAGGCTAGAACTCTTATCACCTGAGCCTCAGCACCACTTCTGACTTTTTTCTATGTATGTGGTACTGAGGAATCGAACCCAGGTCTTCGTGCATGCTAGGCAAGAACTCTACCACTAGGCCAAACTCCTGGCCCCTCTCTGATATATTTTTTTATTGTAATTAATAGAGTGGTTGCAGTTATATTCGCCAGATAGAATGAGCATTACTTCACACACATTGATACCCCTTCTCATGTTTTTGTCCCCATTTCCCTCCCTCTTCCCCTCATCTTGTTTCCCCCTTCCCTTTCCTATTTCAAATAAACAAATAACCTTATATACAATATACCAGATTACAAGTAAGATACTGCCGGGGCCAGCCGGCAGCAAACCAGGGTTCGCAGATTGGGATTCCTGAAATAGGGGGCAAGGACTAGGAAAAAATAGAAGAGAGACAAACAGATGGGGTTCAGGAGGGCTCCAGCCCAAATCAGGAGCCACAGCTTAAGAAGCCTGTAGCCCAAGACCGTCGCCCAGTTTATTTCCAGTTCTGATCTTAAATACACTTCTTTAGACTAGGGAACTGCCAGGGGCTACATTCGTGCAAACAGTATCAAGTCTGAAATAGGTTGAATGAGAAGCTATCAAGTCCCAAACAGGTTAAATGAGAAGCTATTGACACAGCCCAAAATCATGATAAGAGCTTACTTCCTTGTGTACTCAATTGTGCGGGTCCAAGGTCACTGACCCCACAGTCAGTCCCCAACAAGATACTGTAACAGTATGAGAATAACCAAGGGACAGTAAAAGAGATGAGAAATAACATAGTATATTAAGAACAACATTCACTCATTATATAGCTTTTGTTTCCATATCATGGAGGTCCTTTCATTTAGTCTCATCCTATATGGCCTTATGTATCTAGGTTTTGAGCTATTGTAATCCTCTGCTAGGAGAGTCCAAGGTTTATACTAATTTCCTCAATGATATTTTTAACTACTATAGTTTTCCCACTTAAACAAAATATAGGAGAGACTTAATGTTTTATTTTTATTTATTTATTTATTTTTTGGAACAAGTGCTTTGGCCAAGGTCAAAAAACCCTTGGGACAAGAACTCTAATGCACTTAATCCTGAGTCTAGTTTTTCCATGTAATATGTATTTAAATTTTTTTTTGTATTCAGAGATAGGTTCTTACTATATAGCCCAGGTTCTTACTATATAGCCCAGGCTTTCCTCAAACTTACGATCCTTTTGCCTCAGTTTCCCAAGTACTGAAATTTCAGATGTATACTGAAATGCCCTGCAAATAAAGACTTTCGTAATGTTCTCATTGATTGTGTGCTCTGTTATCAAGGATCTTGAGGGTTTTAAGTCAGCTCATGTATAATTCTTTGACTTCTGGCTTTGGACAAACTTAACGGTGTTGTGTTGGAAGAGGAGGGAAAAAGGAAGACCTATGCTCCTTCTCAGCAATCCCAAATACCAAAGCAAATCCCGAAGAATGGAGGTAAATGACTGAGTCGAAAGCTAACTTTATAACAGTCTTGCTTCTCTAACAACCTGAACTTGAATACAAATTAATTGACTTTAGTAAAAGTAATATAATAGCTACGTTGTTTCATTTGCATCTAGAATAAAATTTTTCTTCATTGAATTCTTCTTGAATAAGTTCTGCATGAAAAAAGGCTGGCTTATATAATGAATGATTGTTGTCCTTAATGTACTATGTTGTCTCTCATCTCCTTTGCTGTCCCTTGGTTATCTCATATTGGTATAGTATCTCACTTTGTTATCTGATATATTGAACTTATTTGTATTTGGATATTTGAAATTTGATAGGGAAGGGGGGAAAACCAAGACGGGTGGGGGGTGTGGGGGGGGAGGGAAACGGGTACCAAGACATGTGAAAGGGTATCAATGTATGTGAATTAATGCACCTTCTATCTGGCAAATATCATGTAACCCTTTTACTAATTACAATTAAAAAAAAAAGAAAAAAAAAAGAAAAAAAAAGGCTGGCTTCTCTGAAAAGGGTTGGATTTTGTTTGTGTGCTTTGCCATGTAGATGCATATTTATATTTTTGGAGAAAACCTTAGGACTGAATTGATTCCTGATCTTTGCATTTAGCTGTAAAGATAAGTTTGTGGTCAGAAATCCTTGCCCAACTCTGGTTGAGTTTTTTTTTTAATCATTCCTTAAAAAGCAAGGAATGGTAGTTGGGTATTATCCATATGGAAAAAAAGGCTTTTTGTGATCAGAACATTTGGGACTAAGATCCTCTTTCTTACTCTGTTCCATTCCCCTTCCTCTTTTTATGGCTCCTTGAGGTGTATTAGCTAGCTCTTTAAGACCACCAATTAAATTATCCTGGTCCCTCTTCCAGTGTGGGCTTCCTTGAACTTTTATGGGCTTGTTTGTGGGTTACTATAATTGGATCAGACATATTTGTGAGACTTTGTGTCTTTTTTTCTAAAATGTAAAGTATCCTAATACTCAGACACATAATTACATGTGTGGCTTGATAAAGCGGCAGACTTGTAGCACAGATGGTGGGTCATAGGGATCAAAGTTGGCCCTAATGCCTAATTTGAATCAAGGTACAATATGTGGGCTCTCGGATACTCTGAATACTTGGGACATCTTTTTCTTTTCCTACTCTTTTTCAGAGGTTGAAGTAATACTCAAAAGCAAGATTATAATAGAAAAGTTATGAAGGAAGGTCTTTAAGACAATATTTAGGAATATCAAGCTACAGGTAAGTAGTTCTGAATCCAAATTACTATAATAATAAGTGTTTATGAAACATATCCTTGTTCTGTCACTGTTAAATGTTGCATGTCTTTTAGAGCATTGTACTGATCTTGAAATTTCAAATCGTCAATTATTATTTTACTGACCAGAGAATACATTTATTTCCCATTATAACTGAGTTGAAATACCATATTCCTTTACTTCATGGGTATTAAAATTTGGTTGTAGTGGTGGTCTAGGTATCATTTGACTAAGGTTATGAATTCTTGTAAATGAAGTGTACTCCAAGATCTTCACTTAACAAAGATGGCAGAATGAGATCCCTTAGAATGATGTTTCTAATGCTGCAGAGCACACACTAGCTACATGGGCAGATGAAGGACCATCTGAAGGAAAGTGTTTTGAATCCATATGTCATGGCTCCTTTCCCTTGATGCTTGTTCTAAGCATTGAATTGGAGGCTTGTATTTAATAGCGTGTTTGAGCCTGCTGTGGAGCCTGATAGGTTGTGATATGTCACACACAAAGGGAGAAACTGGGATATGCTCATTTATGTGAATAAAGCCTCAAGACTAAATGCCTGTCTTGGATGTTGTGTAGTAATGATAATTATGACAGAAATGAAGTTTAATGTATTTCTGTTAAACATTGTGAGTCAAACCCTGTGCAGTGTTTTCAGTCTGCTGATATTACTGTTTACATACCTCGGATGCTAGTATTAATGTTCTGGAGAAAATAATTGAGTCTGATAAAGGTCATTAACTTGCCTAAAGTCACTCAGGTCATGAGTGATGGAGCTAGACCTTTTGTTCTTAAGCAGTACTAAACATAACTACATTTTACTAGGAAGATTGGAATTACATTATGAGCTTTGAAGAAATTATGTCACTATTGGCTGCTACAAAGTTCTGCATTGGACAGTATGGCATGATGTTCTAAGAGCTCAGTCCTCAGGGCTGGGCCCGAGCCTGTGAAACCCTGAACCACCCAATCACATGCCCGGGAAGACATCTCTCATGAAGGAGCTTGCTGTTGGCTTGTTCTAGGTTAGCCTGTATATTTAGGAGGGTTCCAGTGAGTAATTGAATGAAATAAGGTCCCCAATGTAGATATCTACTCCAGATAGGTAAGGAGTGTAAGTGAGTGAAGATGACTTGCTGGGGGCTTGGTTGCATTGCACTGTGCCTGGCCCTTTGAAGAGGTAGTTAGACCTCTGGCTGATTTTTGTACACGAATTTTGAGAGGAAGAAGCCACAATTCTATATTTCTGTGCAATGTTATTTATTTTTTAAATGTTCCCAATTAATTGCAATGTTAAAATGTAGACATACATAGACAGTGCTTAGTGAAGATCTTTTGACCTATGGCTTTTGATAAGTTACAATACCTTCTCTATGGGTACAGTGGCCTTCACATCTGTATATATACTACATAAACTAATTATAAGAGGTGATAGGTTTTCCTTATGTTTTTTTAGGCAAAAATGTTATTTTTTCATTTCTTTTTAAAACTGTAATTAATAGAAGGGTTACATTATATTTGCCAGATAGAAGGTGCATTACTTCACAAACATTGCTATCCTTAAAAATGTTCTTATCAATGTATTTGACACAGTAGTCTTGGTCCCTTCCTTATTCTTTCCTTTCCTTTTGTTTTTGGACTGTTTTACAGTAGCCCAGACTGTACTCAAACTCGAGAGCCTTCTGTTTCAGACCCCTGAGTGCATGCACCATCACTCCAAAAACAACAGTTTTCAGTCAGATTATCATAGAGGGTGATTTTAAATTACTAGTGAATTTAACTTATACCAGGGATCTCAACTCAAGCCACAGTGGGGAATCCTTTCTGTTGCAGGTGTATCTCATAGATTACATAATCATAATCAGTGTCTCTCTGTAATAAAACCTGATGCTATGTCTTTTTCCTACATCCTCTTTGAAATGCTGCAATGTTGGTATCACCAAAAGAAGTGGAATGTTTTGTTTGCACAAAGGAAATTCCCATTCTAGGCCTAATGCCTTGTCATCAAATCTACCACCACCCATGGGAGATAAACCCCAAAGACCTTCACGCACATACCCCACTAAGAGAATGGCTGAGAGTCATCTTCCTCCATCTGAAGCCAGTGAAATGGGTCTTGTAGGATGAATGGAAGGCATGAGAGGGAACTGAGATTCTAGGTTTTCAGTGAGCCTATGTTTCAATGGGAAGAAATAGTGTTACCCGGCTTTGGTAGAGAATTTACAGGGTTAATGGCTAAAGAATGGAGTTCTTGTAATCAATATAGTCCTCTGGCTTTATTGATTAGAATCACCTGCTTATTTTGCAGCTAAGTTTTTTTTATCCCATTCAAAACAAAGGCACCCTGGGGGCCATTAAGTAAATAGGCATTTAAGACTTTTTTCATTGCTAAGAAAGTAGTTAATTATTATTAGTGCCTAAAAGTCTTAATTCAGACAGAACACCTGAATGAACACACTGCTGAAGTAGTAGTGATGAGTCTCCTTATGAATGGACAGTTCACAGTTTAGTGAAAAAAAATGCTGTTTGTCCTTAGGGATGTTGTGGAGTGGTGTGACTCTACATTTAACTCCTAAGCAAAAGGAGATGTGACAGCTTTTCTTCAGAGGAGCAGAGGTGGAGGAGCCTCCCCAAACATTGCATAGCCCCGGTGAATTGCATTATTGTTTTCATAAGCCATTTGCTCTAGAGTCTGACTGAAGAGATGGACTACCAGTATGCAAACCCATTAAAGACAGTGGGTCATTTTTATTTTATTTCAAGATCTCATTCATTGTTCTGCTTCAGGAAAACAAAATGATTCACTGAATAACTTCCTTCTGTTTGAGACAACACTCAAGAATTAATACCACTTAATATTACTATTTCGTTTCTCCTTTTTGATCATTACAGAAATCAGTCAGCACACTCACCGCTATTGAGAACCTACTCTGTGTAAAATACGCTTAGTGTTTTTGAGGCAGAATGGTAATATCTAGAGCTTATTCATGTTTTAGTATTTTGTTTTCTTCAAATAGTTGTACACAGGAGTTTAAATTTAGTATGCCAGTGCATCTTGATCAGAATCATTTCCACCATTTTCCTTCCATTTATTCCATCCGATCCTCTCATTTCCTAGTTTAGTTTTTATGCATGTGCTTGTTAATTTTTCAGAGGAGGTTACCCTGGAAAATCTCCCTCCATATACCATCCTATAGTCTTTTGTTGGATCACATATGTATGCCTGTGGACCTGTATGTGTTTTCAAATACGTTATACTTTAGGTTTAACTTTCACATAGGAGAGAAAGCACGTACCTTTGTCTTTCTGAGCTTGGCTGACTTTACTTGTATGATTCTCGAGGTCTATTCATTTCCCCTGCAAATTATAATACATTGTTCTTTCTGATGGGGAATAAAATTTCATGTGCATATGTATGTGAATATATATATGTATGTATTTTATTGATCTATTCATTGGTTGTAGGGCTGCTTCCATCACTTGGCTATTGTGAATAGTGTGTCATTATACCCTTGCTATCCTTTCCTTGCAACTCGAGCAAAATGCTCGTTATATCACTGTATATTTTAGAATTTGCAGAGAACTTTTAATATTTAATCCTCATAACATTTTCCTGAGCTGTATGGACAGACAACTATTTATTATGTTTATGGATAAATAAGCAATTTCATTTCTAGTTGTAATCCTGAAAAACACATGTTTACAATAATGTTATGTTCACATTTTCCTAGATATTTATATATAGGTGATGTATTCTTACAGTAATATCGGTTGTCAGGAGAGTTCCATTCTTTAGTTCTGCCTAATTGTCCTATTTCCTTTTCTGTCTATTACCACTCTCCCACCCTTAACCTGTCAAGCTATGCAATCAGTGGGAGGAAGGACAAAGAACTGAAAATTACGAAGGCTCTGTGTATACCTCACACATGCTTATTGTATATCATCTCATTTGGTCTTTCATTTTGGGGAGTGACAATGCTCAAGCTAGCAACTGAAATTGCTCAGCAGTACATGACTAGAATGGTGGAGACAGGACTCAAATTTAGGATATGATTCTCAAGTCCTTTTATGTGACACCATATTGCCCTCAGTGAGTTGTAAGCCCTGTAATTTGCTCATTTGTCTTAGATATAAAACTGCAACTTCTACAATGTATGTACTGTCTGCTTCACCCACCAGGATCAAGAGATAACTTGCAGAGTGAGACAAAGATCTTTCCCACCTATTCATTGGACAAAGGATTAATATCCAGAATGAACAACTAAAAAATAAAAATAAAAATCCAATGTATGAGAAAATGAATTGAGTTTTCAAAAAGAGTTACAAACCACAGATAAAGAAATCTGTAATACCTTTAGCCATAAAGGAAATACAAATCAAAGAAGCATTAAGATTCCATCTCAATGTATGTCGATGTATCTTTAGAAAAACAACAGTGCTTCTGAGGATTTAGGGAAAAGGAACTCTTCTGTACTTTGGTGGAAATGTAAGTTAAGATAGCCACTATGGAAATCAGAATGAAGGTGACTTAGAAAACTAAAAGTGGAAGTGCTATATAGCCATGCTATGTCACTCCTAGGCATATATCTGAAGAGATGTAAATTAACATAGAGATATCTGCACAGCCATGTGTATTGTGGGACTATCACAGTAGTCAAGCTGTGGAATCACTCTAAAGGCCTATCAATGCGTGGACAAAGTATGGAACAGGTAAACAATGGAATATTATTCAGCAGTTAGATATAAATGAAAGCATATAATTTTCCAGGAAATGGATAGAACTGGAGATCATATTGAGCAAATAAGGCAGGCTCATAAAGACAAGGTATTTTTTAATATGTGGAATTTAGAGTTAAACAAAATGAAGTGACTATAGAAGTGGAATTACTTGAGATGACAGTATCTGATTTAAGCACACTCTGTATGTGTGAGAGTAGAATAATGAAACCAACTAAAATTGCAAAAAATCAGAGGGGGAGATAAGAATAGAAGGGACGGTTATGATGAAAGGATGTTTTGCTGGGCACTGGTGGCTCACACCTGCAACCGTAGCTACTCAGGAGGCTGAGATCAGAGGATCTTGGTTCAAAGCCAGCCTGGTCACAAAACTCTGTGAGACTGTTACCTTCAATTAACCACCCCAAACCAGAAGTGATGGCTGTGGCTCAAATGGTAGAGCACTAGCCTTGAGCTGAAGAGCTCAGCGACAGCGCCCAGACCCAGAGTTGAAGCCTCATGATTGACCAAAAAAAAAAGTTCGTCATATGCATGTTTGGAAATATCACAATGAAACACCTTTGTATAATTGGTCAATGCTATGAAAAATTAGTAAAGGTGAAGTTTGATTGAATTCTACAACTGATTTTTCTCTTATAATCAATGAGGGTTTGACTTCCACTATTAACCAAAATACTCTTCTCCCCTTTAACTCATGAGGAGTTCTAAGCATAATACTTTGCAAATCCATAAGGATGATTTAGATGTTGTATCTTAGATGAGGAGAGTAGATGATCTGTCCAAATAATACCATTTTATACTGAGCAAATATTCATTAATTTAACAGAAATTTCCCAAGTGGCTAGCATGTGCCTGGTGCTCTTCCAAGAGCTACAGATACAGTAAGTGGCAAATGGTACCAAATTTGTAGCCTATGGAAATTGGATAACAGACAAGAAAAATAAGTTAAGACGTTGCAAATTAAGAATAAAGTAACATAAGCCTGTCCATATTCAAATTTTTCTTTCTTTGGTTTTTTGGTTTGTTTTTGTTTTGGTTGATTGTGGGGTTTGAACTCTGGGCCTAGGTGCTGTCCCTGAGCTCCTCAGCTCAAGGCTAAGGCTCTTCCCCTTGAGCCACAGTGCCACTTCTGGTTTTCTGGTGATTAATTGGAGATAAGAGTCTCATGGACTGGACTTTTGTGCCCTGGCTGGCTTTGAACTGCAATCCTCAGGCCTCAGCCTCCTGAGTAGCTAGGATTACAGGCGTGAGCCACTGTGCCAAGCTCTCATAAAAGTCCTGAAAGGTAAGGAGGTTGTAGTGAGATAGGACCATAAATGGTCAGTGAGAGACCGGTTTTGAAGTTGAGGAAGATCATGAACCAAAGAATATGAATGTGTTCTAGAAGGTAGAAAATGTTTGGAAATCAATTCTCCATTTAGGTCTCCAGAAAGAACAAAACCTTGTTTATATCCTTATCTCAGTGAGACCTGTATTAGAACTGAACTATAGAACTGTAAGGTAAAATTGGTGTTCTTTTAAGCTAGTAACATAGTAATAATCACATTAGCCTTTGAAAATTATGGACTCAAGTGAAATTATTTTTATGAGTAATAATCACTCTGAAGAAGATAATACGGGAGGAAGTAGTTGGTGCCTATTGATGAAGTGGCCTTTCCTCCTTCTGGTACTAGTGGTCAGAGAGACTAACTCTGAGGAGATGATCCTTGGTAGAAATCTGATGATTGGACCCCATGAGAATAAATTCTGGAAGAGAGCATTGTAAGTCTGGTAGGAACTGTCCAGTGTTTTGTACTAGTATACCAGTGATGTAATGGTAGTAATGTAATGCTAGAGAGGGCTTGCTGTGAACTTAGTCTTAGAAACAAGGTGTTTGCTCATTGACTGATATGCTCACTTATGCATCATTCATCATTTATTGGTGGCTCAGAATTCTAGACATGTTTCTAGGTATTGAGGATTCAATTTATACTGGTTCGCTCTCCAGGGCTTGGTTTCACTAACAGCTGGAATCTCTCATTCCAAAGGAAGGTATCCCATATTTTTCTCTTCAATGTTCCCCTTCATTCCTAGGGAGAGAAATTGAATGTTAAGATTCATAGGCTATCTACTCAAAGCTAGATAATGTTTGCTCCTCTGAATTGGGATAATACCTTGACGATTATACCTCTGAAAGGCTCTAAAAAGAAATTTCAAGAATAACACTGTAAAATGAAAATTTTACACTCACCTGCTCCAAAATATTTAAGTTGTAATCATCATCATCATCCATCATTTATTTTTGATGCATCATGTTGGTCTTTGTCCCTAATGTGCCTGGCATTATTTGGTTGACTTGAAGTATCCCCAAAAGTCAGGAAATGCCAAACCTCTGTGTTACACAAAATAATCTCTTCATCCCACTTGATTTGGTCCAAATAATTGCACCCAAACATTTTTTTTGTCTCCAAATCCCTGAAGTTTTTGTCATTGTTGTTAAATTTACTAATTTAGCCAGTGAGAAAGATAAGGAGGAATGTATTGGCAAAGTTACCAATCTCTTCAAACAGCTGATGTTCCTGCAAATCAGAATTGATTTGAATTAAGGTTAATGATATAGGCAGTCTCAGACCAACTCTTGGGAGCCCAGTGTCCGAGTTTTTCAGGGTGAGTTTTCTTTGTCCTCTGGGCCTCAAAAAGACTCGAGCTATATCTTTCTTTGCCAAACTCATTTTGTTTCCCTTTGACTTATTATCCTTACTTATTCCCATGTCCATACATGCCAGTGAGTGGAGACTGAATCAGGATAGGCCTTGTTCTTCCAGATGTCCTGTCCTGAGGGCCTGCTGAATGAGGCTGAGTTTATGGGGAGAAACTTGTAGCTATGTCTTGCTGGGAAGAAATCACATGTATATGGTTTTTACTTTCCTACCCTTCTGGGATATTTCCACTGGAACATTTTTGGATGTTGCTTTGACTAGCTCAGGAACAATGTAGGTGTGTTACACATAAATGAATGCCCCTCTTGAACTAGAGGAACACATTTCCTTGATTCCTGAGTTTTCTTGGATTCAACTTCATTCTTTCTTCAAAGCTTAGGTGCCCAGAAACATTTTCAGGGCTGTGTCTTCTTCCTATAGATGTAAATCATTCTGTACTTTCTCATATCCTTGGCTGTGTCTTCTATTGTAGCCTGTATCACATGAATCTTTGACTTCTGCTTGCATTTGTTTTCCTAAGAAGCTCAGGATGGTAGAGATCTAGACCCTGAAATATGGTGGTTACAAAATACTTGTTGCATGTATATCCCTAAGGCCAAAGGTAGAGCTGAGCAGAGCATTTTTATGGCCCAAGTGATTATAATATATACATGAATTACTTAGAATACTAGAGTCTGGGATTAAGAACTTGGCTAAATTGACATATGTGCCTTGTGTGAGTAATGGCTTTCATAAATCAACTTGATCTTTGCCTGAAAAACAGCAGGAGTGCATTTTATACATATTAGCATTTTATAAGTATTGCCACTTAAGCTTATAATTCTGGCTCAGGCATTGAAATTATGTCATATGTAGGAAGTCAAACAGATGTTCAGAAGGGGAACTTGTCACCTCTCAAATGGAGAAAAATGTCAGTGTGTTCAAAACAACTTGTGTCAATAAACATCCAAAGAGATACTCTTTTCTTTTTCTTTTTCTTTTTTTTTTTTTTTTTTTGCCAATCCTGGGGCTTGAGCTCAGGGCCAGGTTTTCTCAAGGCCAGAGTTCTATCACTTGAGCCACAGTTTTTCTATGTATGTGGTACCGAGAAATCGAATCTGGGTCTTCATGCATGCGAGGTAAGCAGTGTACCACTAGGCCAAACTCCCAGCACCCCAAAGAGATACATTTGATCGTTAAAAAGCATATAGAAAAAACAGAAAAAAAAGACTCCCTTCGTCCTAGAGAATAATTTGAGATAGTGAAACAAAGATTGGTCTTGTTTCCTTCGCTAGTCTCTTTTGGTATCAAAAGGGATTTCTGAGTTTCACCCTTTCCTTGGTTCTTGCATTGACGATTTCCAAAGCACAAAGAACTATAGACGTTTTCCTACTTTCTTGATAAGGCTTTCAAGTGTTAAAATTATAGATACATCTGAGTACTTTAAATCAAAATGTCATGAGAAGCTAGTGCTTAAGTGTAGTCATTTACAAAGGAAAATAGATGGTGTCCCAGTTTGCATAGGGGAGGTTCCTACCAGATTCTGACTGATTGGGACACTAACTGGTGGACAGAAATAGTCATTAAACATGTGAAATACAGAAATTCATGAGAAAGTACGCTAATATTTTTCTCCCAACTTTTAGTGCTATAGAAAGGTGTTTAGTTTTCACATTCACTGTAAATCAGTGCACTACTGGTACTACTTGGAATGGCACACATTCCTTCCAGAAGTCAAATCTGCTGCCTGTATTCATACTCACCTTTTGCAAATCTGGGGTTGATGTGTCAGATGAAGAATAATGTAATTTTTTGTATGCATTCTTGGTGTTTCAATTTGTATTAACCCTCCTTTCCTCTTCCTTTGTCTTTCCCTTTCTTTTATGCTGGGGATGGAACCCAGGCCTCATACATATTTCAACTTGGGTTTACAGTGGTATGTACTTTGAGTTATTTTCTGAGATTAAGCAGAGAGGAAAACAAACAAATGCATATATGCGTTTTGAATGGTCATAGAAATGAGCCATTTGGAAGACAGATCTGCTTACATACAAACCATTCCTGCATAGCAATTACATACATACGCTTACACATGCACAGTCATTATGGATGCTGGACTAAAAGGCCTAATGCTGGAAAGGACCTAAATTCATGAGCCCAGCTCCTTTCTAAAATATAACACTACAATTAATGGTAATAATCACAATACAGTAGTTATTTTGAGTACTTGGTATGCATGTGATACCTACCAGACTCTAGTCTTTAGGAAGGCAGGAAGTAGCTCTGTTTACTGGTGGTTTACTACCATATGCTCGCCTATATAGTTAGTTACTTGCATCACCAAAAGCATGAATTGTCTCGGGCTTTAAACATATCATTTCACTGAACTACCAAAAGCATCCATGGTCAATATTGTCATCTCATTTTACAGAGTAGGAAACAGATCAAAAGAGAGTAATGTGTTTAGATTGAGGGATCCTCGTTAGTGGAAGAGCAAAGATGAAAATTTAGGTCTCCTGACTTACTACTGCAGAAATCTTTCCAATTAATATCCTATTGTCTTTGTGAATATGTACTCCTGTGTGTGTGTGTGTGTGTGTGTGTGTGTGTGTGTGTGTGTTAAAGATCAGTCTTGGATTAATCTCTATAAACAAGGTATGATTATCACCAAATTAATTAGTGAAGGTCATATTTACACTTTTCCAAGTGTCAACTAGAGTACCTTGTTTGAAGATTTCCTCAATATATTACAGCTAGCTACTGCTATTCCTCAGTTAAAATACTTTCACAAATCTAAAAATTACTATGTGTAAATTGCCATCTTGCATTTCTTAGCAAAGGCTATGCTCCAGTCAATATTTTTACAGAACAGTTCTATGAAAGACTTTTTTGAGTGTTACCTAAGCTAATAAATGACTACCCTACAAAATAGAATCATAAGCAAAATTCTCACTAACAAAGGTGGTAACATATACTCTTTGTTTACAGTGCCCTCATTGCCTAAGTTTGGTCATTGGCTGGACTGGTAATGTCCCCAGTGATTTACGAATCCAAAGGAAAGTGGAGAAAACATAAAATTTATTTTTCCTCAGTTTGAGGCATGAGCTTCTCTTGCATTTCAGAGCCCTACATTTCTGTGATGGGCTTTGATTCAATCCAGCCTGAATGAAAGACATTTCATCACCCCAGAATGCATTTCTTTATTTGCCTTGGATCTATGATTCTGTCAGTATTGAGAGAAAAGAAAAATCAATGCTGCACTATAAACCTCGGGCCGCCTCTGGCCAACGTGGTCAGCATGGTGTGAGCAAAGGAAATGGCAGGGGAAAAAATTGACCGCTCAGCAAGAGTGTGGCCAGTAACGGACACAGCTCAGGGCTAATAACAGCTTGCAATTACACATGGAAAGCCAAAGCGTGTAGGGCATTCAGTGTGAGGGGGATGTAATACAATTTATTGAACCACTGGTTAGAGTTCTGCAGCTCCTCAATAAAAAAGAGTGTTGAGCCTGTACTTCTTAAAACATAGACTTACATGGTGTCGACAGGTGAAGGGGACTTAGAGAATTGGAAGGCTTTGTCTTAGCTGGGGAATGATTTAAGTCATAGCCCACTTAGGTATGAACTTAGGCATCTATGTGATTACCATTCAGCCTTGATGCATGGTAGAGTTTTGACATCTATTGGTGGGTCTATCTGTATGTTTCCCGAAAATTCTGGTGTAAACTCTTTGTCTGTTCATAAATCAGACAAATTTAATGATAAATATGTCAAACAAATACACAGATGCTCAATGTATTTTGTATCTTGTACAGTGCATTTTGTACTCAGAAAACTTTCCCTGGGTAAATATGTAAAACACAGAAGCATTGCTAAATAACTTCTTTCCTGTCATTTGTTTGCTTTACTCCCCTATGGAGGGTCCCTTTTCTTTTAGTCCTTAATAAGTAGAGATGTATTGAAACGGAAGTAAAAGCAATGTGCTCCAACTATCCACTAGGGTCTTGTGAAGAAATGAAAAAGTGATAGCATGAAATACAGAATCTGCTACCTTACTCAGCTTGAATGAGGTTTATTTTCCTATGGGAGTGAATTCATCAGTTGGAGTGAATTCATCAGTGGCAACAGAAGCTCCTCTTTGGGTGTGAAGAGACTTCCAGGGCAGGTTGGCTGCTTTATACTTAGGTTCCTCTCTTCACTGTTGTGTGCATCTGTGGAGAGCATTGCTGAGATCCTCCCAGTTCTTTCTGGGGCTGATCCAGCAGATTGGGGTTTTCTCAGAGTACCTTTGTAGCTGTTGGTGCCTGCAGGCACAGCATTATCCTGGATTATAGCACTTTCTACTCCGTGCTTTTCTGTAAGTAGAAATAGTTGCTAGAGAGATGGTTTAAGGACACACTAGCTAGTTGACATGTTTATGTAAATGTCTTCTGTGTACTGGAGAGATTTTAGGTAGCAATCTGAGCTGATCTCAGCCTTTTTGTTGCAAGTCTGTGTAAACAGAGTATTTAGTAAAGAAAGCCTGTATTAGTTAAGAAGGCTTTCTAACTATATGGTAGGCATAGGAGAGCTGTTTACTTGAAGAGTGCACCCATTAAATTTTCCGTGCCCACTTCAGTGATCTGGAGTATAAATTGCTGCCAAGTGTAGCAGGAATAGAATAGTGCTCGAGTAATAACACAGAGAGTTGGTGAGTGTATTACTTTGTTTGGTGCATTTACTCTATTGGGTTGGACACGGGGCAGAATGTCAGGTCTGGGTGGAATGTGGGCATCAGTAAGCTGGCAGAGAGCCATTTTTAAACTCCATATTTGCTCTGGCTGATTAAAGGCTATATAAAACAAATACAACAAAACTAGGTGACCTGTGAGTTCTCTGACCTTCTCATAGCAAAGTCAAAAGGAGATAGGAGAGGGGAAAGAGAGGATAGAGAGGTAAACTGGAGCTCTCAGTCTCTCCAAGGGGTGGAGCCAGATTCCTATTGTCTGGCAGCACACAGCCACACCTCACTTTTTCCCAAAGCAGCCAAATTTTTCTTCCCTTGATTCTGTCCAGTGGAATCAGTTTCACTCAGATCCACACACTTCTAATTTCTTCCTCCTGCACAGAACAAGGCTTCTTGGGACCTCTATGCTCACACATGTATGCACACACGTGTGCACAAACACGCAAAACCCTCACACACAGCTGCTGACCTGGAGTGTTAGCTACTCCACAGCTGCTGTCCTTCTCACATTAATCTATAGGAATCAATGGACATTTTATTAGAGTAATCAAGTGTGGACGCATCCTGCATTTATATTCTGTCCCCCACCTCACTGCTCTCACAGACTAATTGGTCCTACAGCCAAAAGTACATTTCCCCCTATAGATGAATGTCAAGAATTGTTTTTTATTTTTTTTCCCTGCTGGTTGAAATACCTATCAATATGGTGTCTATATAAAAGCCTTTGCCCATCAAAGCCTCAGAGCTGTTGATAATACATTATACACTCTTGGTTCTAATGCATCGCACTTCCTCCTTTACACCTTATTGCACATCCACACACCATTTATGTTTGTCTCATTTGAAGAATTAACAAGCTCTGGACACCTTTGTTGTAATGTTCAGTCTGCAATTTTTTTTCCTCTTTGAAAATGTTTTGGACCATTCTGAGACAGCATGTAGGAAAGAGCACAAACAAAGTGGTATGATATTTGATTGGGGGCTTCATGTTCTGTTTCTTCTTATTTCACCATAAAATATGCTTTTTTCTTTCCAAGACCTGATGCCAGCTGAAAAATACAGAGAAGATCTTTGTTGTGAGCAGATTTTTTGTGACTGTGGTGTGATAAAACAAAGGGCGTTCCTGTTTCTCTTCTTTGTAAATATGTGGCTAGGCATAGTAATAGCTAGTGGCTGATAGGAAAAGAAAGGTCAGCCTTAAAATTTGTGCATGACTATAAAGGGAGTGACCAAGACATGGAAATCATGTCCATAGGCCCCACTTGTCCCGGTCCTGTGTGTCCCACTGCCTGTGACATGGCTAGGGAAATTATGGAAAAAGGAAAGAAGGATGTATGTTCTTAGAGAAATCTTACAGGTTTCTTGTTACTTCTAGAAACCTCACAGGGCTTGGATTAATAAATAGATAATTACTTCAATTTTTTTCAGAAGCAAAGAGGAGCCCAATAAGGGAGGTGCCAGAATCACTTACACTCATCCTATGTAGGAAGATGAGGGAAAAAGAAAATTCAGAAGGCCAGATTCTAGCAGATGCCTCTGTTTCTTTCCATCGTGGTTCTTGTTAAGGCTTTCTCAACAGAGTCTATTTGAGGAGCTTGGGAGAATGGTGACTGCCTACTTGATACTTGGTGTTGACATAGGGTGTAGGCAGGGAATTAGGAAATTTGGTGGCTGAGAAGGATGGCTTAGATATTGACAAAAGTATGTTCTGGTTCACTCATATATACAAGACTCTTGCTAACCCGCAAGCCCCATAGCCATCAGAAAAATGACTATTCAGTGCCTTAAACTCCCCCCTTGATATGTGGGAGGAATTAATAACACATTATCCAGTTTTCCAGGAGTTATCACATGATGGCTAAAAATCCCCCTGTAAGAAGGTCGAGGTCTTGGGAACTTCAGCAGTGAGCTGGTCCACCTTCATGTTTAGAGAGTGACCATTCACGTCACTTAGCATTAATAAATGTGCTCTTGATGTAGTCTCCTCTGTCTGTCCTTGAAGTCTTCCTTCAACAATATAAAAAGCCTTCTGTTCCCCAGCATGGTAATCTAGATCCAGCAACACTTATACTGAGAGATCAGTACTGTTTCCACTTGGTAGAGTAATTCAGGAAGTCTACAACTGATCCTGTACAAAGAGTCCAAAGTCTTTTTTTTTTGTCAGTCCTGGGCTTGAGCTCAGGGCCTGAGCACTGTCTTTGGACTTTCTCAAGGCTAGAGATCTACCACTTGAGCCTCAGCACCACTTTCAGCTTTTTTTCTATGTATGTGGTACCAAGGAATCAAACCCAGGTAGAGTGCAAGGCAAGCACTCTACCACTAGGCCAAACTCCCGGCCCCTAGTCCAAGGTCTTTTCTATGGGTGATCTTGGGCAAGTCTTGAACTGCTAGGGCCTTTCTCTTCATTTTTAAATGAGAATTTTTACTCTTAAGGCTGCTGTGAAAGTCAGAACTCTTGTTAAGAACAAATTGAAGCAGTACAGTTAGGAAAAGAACATAAAGCTTTCTTCAACAATGCAAATATGCAATTAACGAACATGCATTTTCTGTAAACCAAGTGTCATATGCTGTGCTAGAAATTTATGAGCCACTTTTCACTTTATCCTCATGGCAGCCTCATGAATGGGTGTTAAACTCATTGCTCACATCCTGTAAATGAGAGCTGAAATCACCCAGTTCTTACTACTTACCTCCCAATTTACAACCTTTTTAAATATCCCTTTGGGTGCTCTTTCACTATATGTAGTAGTTGCTTTTCCTTCCCTTCATACCTTTTCTACCTTTGGGATCCAGAGTTCGTACAGTAGATGATGATACTGATGGACCCACTGAGTAAACCCTCAGTCTATTCCTATGGGGCTCTCTGGTGCCTAAGTTCCATCATTTACCTAAAACATCTCTGCTTTGGAGAGACAACAGTTGAATGTGTTGTCCCCCAGAAGAAGCTTGAAACCTGTTTTGTTTTCAAAAAAGTTGTGTAAGAGACATGATGAGGGGCCAGGAGTTTGGCCTAATGGTAGAGTCCTTGCCTAGCATGCATGAAGACTCGACTTCGATTCCATGGTACCACATACATAGAAAAAAAAAAAGCCAGAAGTGGTGCTGAAGCTCAAGCGGTAGAGCTCTAGCCTTGAGAAAGTCCAAAGACAGTGCTCAGGCCCTGAGCTCAAGCCCAGGACTGGCAAAAAAAAACAAAAAAACACATGATGAATCAAAGTGGTATTCGTGGGCTATCTCAGTGACCTTCACTTTTAACAATACTATGTCTTTTTGTTCATTTCAAAAGATTCTTGTTCTTTCCCTATTCTCTCTTGGTAATACTGTAGGTGGTATGTTTGTTTGGTTTTCATTGGTCGTGGGGCTTAAATTCAGGGCCTGGGCATTGTGTATTTTTGTTCAAGGCTAGCAACTCTACCAATTTGAGCCACAACTTTTGGTTTCCAGGTAGTTAATTGGAGATAAAAGTCTCACAGACTTTTTTGCTGGGCTGGCGTTGAGCCTCCATCCTTAGATCTCAGCTTTCTGAGTAGCCAGGATTACAAGCAGGAGCTATCGGTGCTAGCAGTACTAGAGTTTTGAATTCAAGGCCTCCTGTTTCCTAGGCAGGCAGATGTTCAACTTTTTGACCTTCCCCTGCCCCCTGTCCTGTTTGGTACAATCTTAATTTAAGATACTCAGTTATTCTGAGTTTTTTTTTCAGGAATCAGTACGAAACATCCTTAGTTATCTCAGATGAGCAAATGAGCATGTCTCTACTGAGATGAATATGTAGCTTGGGCCTTCTCTTGAGCCTTCTTGTGCTATTCTCATCTTCCAGTCACCATGGACTTATGCTCACGGTTGAGAACTAGACACAAAGCCACTGCTTTGGCTCTGCAGACCCCATCCTGCCTCTAGCAGGAGGCTGTGGTTTTCAGAAATAAAGGAAACTATTTCCTCTCACTATTTTTGGTCTTAGCCAGATTGCAAAAATAACAGTGAAGACCAGAAGTAATGTGGTATGTATAATCCCAAAGCCTTGGGCAGTATGGGTACCAGATTCCTGGATTAATAAAGGGTCCATGTCTTTGGAGGTATGTGTCCTCCAAAGTGCTTAAGTTGAAGCACTCATGAAGATAACAAAATACTTTTAACTTCATGATTCAAGTTCTGCTGAATAAGGAAGGTTCTGGGTGGAAGACCATTGGACCACTTCCATGACAGAATGGTCAGAAAGAAAGGTTGCTTTTTTTTTTTTTTTTGCCAGTCCTGGGGTTGAGCTCGGGGCCTGAACACTGTCCTTGGGCTTTTCTCAAGGCTAGCATTCTACCACTTGAGCCACAGCACCACTTTCAGCTTTTTCTATGTATGTGGTATTGAGGAATTGAAACTGGGTCTTTGTGCATGCTAGGCAAGTACTCTACCACTAGGCCAAACTGGAAAGGTTTATAAGTTAGTCAGGCAACAGAAGTTCCATGTAAGCTGGGTAATTTGGGGGCAGATTACAAAACATCTTAGTTCACTCATGAGTAAAATGAGGATAATTGTACTGATCTCATGGGATGTTCACTATCTTAAAGTAGTTAGTGTAGTTCCCAGAGTTGTGCTTCAGTAATATTACCATTCATTATTATTCATAGTTTTATTACAGCTGAAAATGCTAAATAGGGCTGGGGATGTGGCTTAGTGCTTGCCTAGCATGCATGAAGCCCTGGGTTTAATTCTGCATATATATATATATGTGCTATATATAAAATGACTGGAATAACTGGTGAACACAATAAATACTTTATCTTAACTATTAGCCATCACCCCTCAAAAGGCAAAAAAGTAGAAAAAAGTATTTCTGCATGATCATTGCTCTCCAAAATTCCTACAGTTTGCTCAAGGGGGAAACAGAAAACAATTCCTCATTTCTACTGACATTCTAGACAGATTTTCCTCCATGTACCTTAATGTCTGTGTAACCATGCACTTAGCAATCTTGCTGCACTGTATATATTATAGACAAGGTTTCTTTGAAGTAAATTGGAGCCAGGGGAAAATTCTGGGAAGTGCATCTTGCGTGGGCACAAGAATTCCAAGGGACTTTTTCTTTGGTTTTACTAGCAAACATCTTACTAGCAAACATTGCAACTCAGCTGATTCTTGTAGGCTGTGGGGTTGGTCTAATTTTGTATGGTAATTGGATTGAATGTTGCTATAAAATTCTCAGTTCCGTGTCTGGTTTGTTTTCCTGTGTGTTCTCTACAACTTAGTAATGTAGTGATACATTTATTCACTAAATCTTCTGAGTAGTTATTGTCTGTTCTTATTCAGAAACAAATTTTCATTTATTACCATAGATGTAGGGGGTGGAGGTGGCAATATGGAAAGATGTTTGGAGGATGGGACATGAGGAGGAAACTTCAGTGTGTTATTCCGAGAGCAAGACAATACTGTAAATGCAGGTGCTTTGGCGGGAGATGAAAGGGGACAGGGCTTTGTAGAAAGAAAACATGCAGAGGAGCCATTAAGAAAGAGGCAGCAGAGAGGAGGGGAGAGGCTGGAGAGAGCACAGTGAACTGCAGCTTTTTCATGGGAAGCAGAGAAGATGGATGTGTTGAGAGCTAAGCCACATGGGCCTGTTCTTGCCACCATGTAGCGCATGGGAATCCCTTGCCAGCTTACAGTTCTCCAAAGCCTTCATCTGGGCTATGTTACGCACTGTCATTTAAGTGCTAGGTATATTTTTCAAGGAACTGTTATACAATCTGCCTCTCTTAGTTTTTGGAAATGTACTGGAACAATGTGCTTGGTTGCCTCTTAAGCAGGAGAGAGATGCTGGGGCACAAACATCTGTCCATTTAGCTCTTACTCAGTGATGGATGGGAGCTGGTAGCAGATACCCAGCTTTCTAACAACAGGAAGTTCTCACCTTGAGGAAATCTCTAATCTCTCAAACGTCTCCGCTGGGCCTGAACCTCAGTTTCCTCCCGTGGTAAACGCCCTAATACATTCTGTATGTCATTCTTTTCCTTTCTTTCTCAGTTTCCCTTGCACTTCAATCTTTAACTCAGTATGCTTCTGACAAAATCCCACATAAAATAATCCTTATCTCAAACTTTCGTTCACTCCTTATTTTGTTATTTATTGACATCTCGCTGTGCCAGTCTCCGTGTTAGGTGCTAAGCTGAGGAGTGTTTCACTGTATTCTGTACCCAGCTGCCACCTCCATTCACCACCCGTAGGATCTGGCAGAGTGCCCAGCTTGCAGGAAGTACTCAATAAACACCTGCTAAATGAAGAAAATGTAACAAGTCAGTGAAGAGCACTGTGGTATCAGTCCAGGTGTTTTTGAATAAATCTAAACTGTGTTATTTTCTCACTGTGTGACATTTAACAAGCCACTTTGCCTATGTGGGCATCAGTTTTCTTATTGAGAAAAAGTTGTCGGTGGAGGGAGGGCTCGAAATGGATAATCTGTGAAATTCTCCTCAACAGGGAATATACAAGGTCATGGAGTATAGATGACTATTTTCAAACATGTTTTTTTGTCTTCTTGAATAGAAATTCCAGTATTGTGCCTTAGCTGTGGCAAAATTCAGATTGTTTTTGCTGCACAATTTGTTTTATCAAAACAAGGAGAAAAGCATAATACACTAACATGGGTATATACACACTGTGTGCTTATATGACTTTGCCATTAGAAAAAAGAGTTCTTGCTTTCCTAATTAGCATTGTGGACTGAAAGTTCATAGAAATGTAATCCATCATTGGCAACCTCCCATGTCAGTAAACAATCCTGGCTAAAACCCCAGCTGTATATATTTTGAAAAATTTCTTTGTCCCTAGCAAAGGTGATTATGGAACAACAAGATGGATTGATGTCCTGGAAAGTGATGAGGGAGATCAGGGCCTGACTTCACACATCGTAGGCAGTGCTCCCCACTCTGACCTGGAGGACATCACCTCTCAGTGTGAGGGGGGCTTGGGCTCTATATCCATTAACTCCTTGGCTTCTCGTTTGAAACTGACAGCAAGGTGACGCAGGCAACTGTCCACATGGAACAGGACAGAGACTATCAACTCATTCCACATGGGCTACCAGACAGCATCTAGAGGTAATAACATTCTGTCAATAGTGACCTGGGTTGGATTCAAATCAGTGATTTAGGGGTGAAAGGCTCTGGATTCTATTATGAAGTGTCCTTTTAGGTATCCAGAGACTGTAAAAATCATCTCTTTACTATACACATAATGATAAAACCTAAATAGTTGGTCTTGTTCTTTTCTTCTTCTTTCCTTTCTTGCTGTATGTGTATCAGTTGTGAGATTTGAGCTCAGGGCCTGGGTGCTGTCCCTGAGCTCTTCTGCTCAAGGTTAGCACTTTGCCACTTAGAGCCACCGTGCCACTTCTGGTGTTTCAGTGGTTAATTAGAGATAAGAGTCTCACATGGTGTTTTTTGCTTGGATTAGCTTCTCAGTTCTCATCTTCTTGAAAAAGATTACAGAGGTGAGCCACCAGCACCCAGCACTTTTTTAAAAAAAAATTTTGTTTTCAACTTAAATACAACTTTGGATTGAGCTAGAGATGAATCTGCCACTAGCAACTGGTAGCGAAGACTGGTTTAACATACTTCAATTAAGTATGTTAAATGGTTTAACATACTTCAACTGAAGTATGTTAAATGTACATTTTCAGCCTGTTTTCTTTCCTTCCTACTTATCTTACCGTAAGTTTTCTGAGCTAAATATAAATACGTTTGTTATTTTCAATTGGTTGAGGCCACAACCAATTTGTAATGAGACAAATGTAGTTTTAAGGAATTAATTATGTTCTCACACACTACTAGGGCTTTTCCTCACAATTAGGAGCAGAAGAGATAGTACTTCTAAAAGGCTCCTACCCTGGTTTCTACTCCAGGGTAGGAGAGTCAGATAGACCCTAAACATTGGGCTCCCATGTGGCTGAAAATGATGGGACTATTCTCTACATCTGTGTGTTCTCACTGTTAGCTAGAATGAATTGCATGCTTTGCAAACAGAATTCTTACTAAAGGTCATGGGGTCCATTTTTCTTACTACCAGCTTGCTTTCTCTTCATCTCCCTTGCCCATTTGGATCTTAACCTTGTACTAACGACATGGTTTTAGAAATACATGAACAATTCATCAGAACTGCTTACAAATTAAGATAAAATAACTAGAAAAGCTGCGATTCTTTTTTTGCATGGGTAGAGATGATTTGCTAACAATTTATTTTATTTTTTATTAGAGAATTTATTAACGTTGATTTTTACATCATATTTTAAATGACAAGTTTAACAAACAAGTGCTCAAGGAGGGAATCTCTAAGCTGTGATTCTTTTAAAGACTAGAAACTAGGACTGTAATAATGTGTTAAATTGTACATTAGGGCTTTGGATCCCTTTGTTGTTAAATTGTACAATCTCTTTAATCTGAGGATTTCAAAGCCTTTAAGATTTCTACTGCCTTCTTCATGGTGTAATATGGTAAGAAGATGAGAATATATACCTTGTTTTCAGACAAATTTGATGGACATGACTATAAAAGCTGGCTCTCCTCTCAAAACTCATTATTACTTCAGGTCTATGTTTTCACAGGGCTTCTGTATCAAATACTATGCTCAAGATAATTTCTAAGTACAGAACAAGCTTCAGTGACAGGAGGATGAATCTGAGGGCCTAGGACACAGCTGAGAGAGAATCTCTTACAGGGAAAAATGGATGTAAAAAACGTTCACATAACCAGATATATTCTTTTATAATAAAGGCGTGAAGTTCCATGTTGTTAAATCTCTTCAATTTTTTTAATTAAAATGTAACTAAACCCAAGAGAAATGTCCTAATTGTTTTTATAGAAATGAATGTTTTAAAGGCCAGAATGGAACAATGTGGATAGAAAAGATGGGAATAGAGAAGAAATAAGCACGGAATGAAGGCACTCATCTGAACACTAGCTGAGAGAGAAAATTGCAGATAAAGGCCCTGGAAGCATCTTTGGTCAAAGAGAATTGCTGTCTACTTGGTAATTTTTTTCCCCCCAACAGACTTGAGGTCATTGTTCTGTTCTTGGTGGACTAGCATCCAGGGTCATTGTTCTGTTCGTGGTAGACTGGCACCCAAGATCATATAGTTTTCAGGCTGCTGCACTTGGAGAACATTTCTCTGGGTTTCTGAATCAATGGACTTAATCACTCCTTAACAAATTAGCTTAACATATGACATTTTGGCCTAAAATTCAGCTTTCTCTGCAAGTGAGTGAAGATACGGCTCTAAAAGGTTGAGAAGGATTGAATAGCAGTATTCAGAGACCTCTGAATGAAATGACAGAGTGATGACTAGTTTGTCCTGGACTGGAGAGCTTTTGTGATAGGAAGCTCTTTGTAAATGGGGAGTCACCATAGCCACTGTGTAAGACGGTTCCATGGGGTGGGGGGGAGGTCTGTGTATATTCTCATTTTCTTTTTTCTTCTTTACCTTGTTTATATAGAGTGCATAGTTCACAAAACCAACACATTCATTCTTATTTTAGCTATACGTTTCACCTATACAAATTGACTTAAATATAAAGAAATAGCATAAATACCCCTTTCTTGTTTTGTCCCCCCCCAGAAGAGACCTGGTCTATAGGTCCAGGGCCAAATAGATGTAATTAGGTGAAGAATCGCTTTCTCTCTGTATCTGAGCAAATATGTTTTGCAGTGCACCAATTTCTCAAGGGCAGTGGGCTGGGACGGCCAGTGACTGCTGGAGGCTGGCTGCTGACCTTCAGGCCAGGCCGACTTTAATTTGCAGAACACTGCTAGTCCCAGGAGACTCTTCAGGCCAGGCCACACAATCAACCCGAAGCAGTAGCCTGCTGCTGCCCAGCTGTACCCACCACCCTGCAGGACATGAAGATGTAGCTAACTAGACGTTGCTGCTGCCCAGACTTTGGAATTATGAGTTGGGGAATTAAAAGCCATAAGAATTCAGCCCTTTGTGAAGGAGCCAAGAAGCCTTGTTGTCTGAGTGGTGTCTCTTTCCAGCTGCATTATTTAACAGGAGAGTCTCTGTAGATGTAGCATCTACATTCCAAGATTTGATTGCACACCCTGTGTGCACATTTCAAAAATGTATTGCTTAAAGGGATCTTGATAATTAGATCCAAATTATGTGAATGATATGAAAAGGAAATGATTATTTAAAAACAATGAAGTTTATCTGGGGTTTGCAAAATTGTTTTTGACACGAGAAATTTCTGCAATCTCTAGATGGAATGTTTCTCAGCTGATCTGATTATCACAGCTGTCTTAATGATCCAGTCAGGTTGCCACATGATCTGTCCAGTTGATTGCTGCACAATCGATTGAAATGTTGGGAAAAAAAGGTTTATTAGACATGGGTAAATTCAGTTATGGCAGTCAGATACCTCCTTTTGTGCATATATATCCTTGTGTGTTAATTGCTTTTGTGAGTATATGTATCCTGGCACTGAAATTTTGTTGTCAACACAGGGAATTTTTTTTTTTTTTTTTGCCAGTCCTGGGCTTGAGCTCAGGGCCTGAGCACTGTCCTTGGATTTTCTCAAGGCTAGAACTCTACCACTTGAGCCTCAGCACCACTTCCGGCTTTTTTCTATGTATGTGGTACCAAGGAATCGAACCCGGGTCTTCATGCATGCTAGACAATCACTTTAACCACTAGGCCAAACTCCCAGCCCCAACACAGGGAATTTAAATGAGAGGGAGAGGGAGAGGAGAGGGAGAGGGATAGAGCACAATTGAAGACAGTTATACCCAGTGGTCTGATTTACGTCATATTGTGTTCAGACCAAACTATACATATGAACAGCTAGATTAAATGTTAGGAACATCAACATGTGCCACTTAATATTCACTATCAGAATTATTATGAATTTCTATCAAATCTAGTCACTACATGAATGCAAATAAAAGCAGTGTGTGATTTTTTTCAATGAAATGAATGTCAAATGGTAAAAACTGGCTGGGTGTGGTAGTTTATGCCTGTAATCCTAGTTACTCAGGAGGCTGAGATCTGAGGATCGGGGTTCAAAGCCAGCCTGGGCACTAAAGTCTGTGAGACTCTTATCTCCAGTTAGCCACCAAGAAAACCAGAAGTGGCACTGTGGCTCAAGGGATAGGGTGGTAGCCTTGAGCTGAAGTGCTCAGGGACAGCACCGAGGCCCGGAGTTCAAGTTCTACAACATATTAAAAAAATAGTAAAAACACATGGCAACTGTTATCTTTAACATCTTTGGAAATTTGCACTTGATTTGGGTAATACTTATTAAACTATCTTCTTCCTTGAATTGTTAGAACTGTTCATGCATCTGCCTTTCTCTAAGATATTGAGATTTTTTTGATATTGAGATTTTTTTTTAGGGTCTAGTGGTATCTTCCTTCTTAAAAGTCATAAGTGATAGGATATAACAGTACTTGCAATGCCTGGCACTCTTCTGCAGATAGTTGCTCACTTAACTCTCTGAAATAGGTACTAGTATTAGGCCTGTTACATATATAAGAAAAAATGAAGCACACAGAGAGAAGTTCTGTGAGAACACAGGGCTTTTAATGGTGTATGAAAACTCAATCAGGCTAGAGTCTAGCTCCAGAGTCTTTCTGAAACATTTCACTGCCTTGTTTGTGATGTGCATATTATGAATAATGTGCTCAATAAATATTATTGAACGAATTTGGCTGCCAGGAAAGCTTTTGTATCTCCAAAACTATAATTATTAAGATATAGGAAGGGTTAAGTTTCAGAAAACTTTGAATTCAGTTTTAGGGTTATGTGAACAGTTTTGTGGAAAGCCAGAATAAAAATTCCTTTTTTTGGACATAAGTTCATAATACTTGCCTTCACACTAAAGGTGTTTCATCAACATTGTGTAATTGATTAACCAATTAATTGGTTTTCTGACTTTATTTCATTTTTCACATGTTAATATAACTTATGAAATCTGTACAATTATAATTGGAATTCAAGCCAGGCACCAGTGGCTCACACTTGTAATCATAGCTACTCGGGGCTGAGATCTGAGGATTGCAGTTCAAAACCAGCTTAAGCAGGGACAATGCCCAGGCCCAGAGTTCAAGTCCTATGATTGACAAACAAAGGAAAAAAGAATTTAAAATGTGAATATAATTGAACATTAAGAATAAGCTAAAGGACAAAAATATGCAGATCTTAGAGTTCTGAATAAACTATTTGCTCACTTAAGTTGATATGAGCTTCTAAGACAAACATACACCTTTTAATTACATGTTCACATAGAGGATGGGTAGGCTTACAAAGTTTTCTCTTTATGCTTTAAATATTTCTCACAGGACAACAGTATAAATAAGTCATGTCTTCATTTTATAAAAATGGATTTCATGAACTTTTTATATGTGCCATTTCTGGGCTTGAATTCAAAGCCTGAGTAGTGTTCCTGAGCTTCTTTTTGTTCAAGGCTAGTGCTCTATAAGTTGAACCACAGCTCTACTGCTGGCTTTCTTGGTAGTTTATTGGAGGTAAGAATCTCATGGACTTTCATGCCCAGGCTGGCTTTAGACTTTGATCTTCAGATCTCAACCTCTTGAATGCCTATAATTATAGGGGTGAACCACCCGTGTCCTCCTCCCCCTCCTGCTGCCCCTGCTGCTCCTGCTGCTTCTCCCTCCCTCTTTCTCACCCTGCCTGCCTGCCTGCCCACCTGCCCACCTGCCCGCCCTCCCTCCCTCCCTCCCTCCCTCCCTCCCTCCCTCCCTCCCTCCCTCCCTCCCTCCCTCCCTTCCTTCCTTCCTTCCTTCCTTCCTTCCTTCCTTCCTTCTTTCCTTCTTTTCTTTTTGTTTTCTAAGGAGTCAGGTTTTTACCACTAAATATTCTTTTCTTTTTCACAGGATGCTTTTATTTAAACTAAGAGTGAAGCCCATAGGGAAAGCAATTCTGTGATAGGCTAAAAGAAAGGGAAAGGTTAGATAACTTGGCTTTGCTGAAAGATGCAATCCTGAATAGCTAGATTCATTGTGGGATTGTTTAGTATCTAGTGGAAGTGCTGCATTGCTGGAGATGGAGTAAGCCTGGTGTCGCATAACTGAGTTGCTGTAAAGCTTAGTGATTTGAAGTTCATAGAAGTTTGGCCTGCATGCATGTCTTGTGAATTACTAATTAAGGAACAATTCACATGCTTAAAGTTCAGCTGAGCAGATGGTAGATACTTCTTCCACGAACATGAGTCTTTGTGCCCACACAACTCAGTAGTCTTCTAATTTTAGGTGGAAGCAGTGTGATAATGGTATGGTTGTGTTAAATTACATATGGTCCTTTTTTTTTTAAACACTGATTCTATATCCACACAACCAGCTTTTCTGTGGCTTGCATCTTTTTTTTTTTTTCCTTTTTTGCCAGTTCTGGGGACTGAAGCTTTCTCAAGGCTAGAGCTCTACCACTTGAGCCGCAGCACCATTTCTGGCTTTTTCTATGAATCAGACCTGGGTCTTTGTACATGCTAGGCAAGCACTCTATTACTAGGCCAAAGTCCAGGCCCCTGTGACCTGCATCTTATATGGCCTGAAAGGGACATAATTTTTTTTTAAATTTTAAGATGTATGATATGAAAATATCTTATGCTTGACAGACCCCCAGATTAAACAAGATACCTCAAGAAGCAGTCCAATTGAGAATAGGATGAAGAGAGATGGTTCTGGTTTAGGGGTATAATACATACAAGAAATGAACTCTGTTTGAACAGCCATTTGTCTCTACAAGGAACTCCTCAGCATAATTGGACCTACTGTTAATCATTTCACACATAACCATTTGATGAGTTCTTAACATTTAATCCTTTTAGTCTAAAAAACTATAAAGGTGACTCTTAATGCAGAATCAACGTATAACATAATTATGAATATAATTGTGAATAACACATCTTTCGGGCACCGACTATTTTAAGCCCAACCCTCCTATGAAGTAATTATTATTTCCAGTTCACAGAAAAAAACTAAAACATAAATATTAAGAAATTTGTCTGAAAGACAGGAACCAAGATTGAGCTCACTTCTGCCAAACTCAAGGGTGTCTGTGCCTAACCACTGAGAAATACTTTCTGTATGAAACGGACAAAAAAAATCAATTGTCACCTCCCTGGGAGAGAATTCCTGGGCTCCATGTGTGTTTCTCATCAAGATGTTTTTCATGAAGAATTCCTCATTCATGGAGTATTTTGGTTAGAATGACTGAAAGGGAAGTTTCAATAAGTTATCTCATCCTTATGTTTAATGTATTTTCATCGCTAATTTATTGTCAAAATGAATAAAGAACATTAAAAAAAGAAGGGAATCATGGAAAATTATATACATTTCCTGTGTGTTTTATATCCAGGAATGGAGGGTCAGTTAAAACTGCATTCTTACATGAGGCAAAAATTCAGCCATACCCACCGCTCACATCTGAGCTTATAGGTGATGGGTACTTTGGCATTCTTTTATTCTTTGTGTGTGAGTGTGAAGGAAGGGTCATGGGGTTTGAACTCTGTCTGGGCAGTGTCCCTGAGCTTTTGCGCTCAAGGCCACCACCCTACCCTTGAGCCAAGCCCCATTTGCCATTTTCTAGAGGTTAATTAGAGATAAGAATCTCAGGTCCTTTTGTGCTGGGGCTGGCTTTGAACCTGGATCCTCAGATCTCAGCCTCCTGAGTAGCTAGGATTACCGGCATGAGCCACTGTGCTTGGCTTGACATTCTTTTATTCTTGGACCACACATCTTGCCTTTTTAACAGGCCAGCATTATAATATCTTAAATTCTGAAGGTTTTTAAGTTGTGGCCTTTCTAAAATTTTCTTTGCTCTAACAGATTCATAAATGAGCTTAACAAATGTAGCACGTCATCTTGCATTGCTAGAGCATAAGGCAAAGTATGTGCTATAAGCATGGTTGTCATGGAAACCAGCAGTTTCTACAGAGGTTTCTGGAGTCAATTCAAAGTTTCTGTGAAAGCATACACTATTCTGCAGTAGAGATGGGATCATAAAGCCATGGCTTTTCTCTCTGTCTCCCAAATCAAGTTCTTTTTTCTTGCTTACAACTTTTCAGTAAAGAGAAAAGTGCCATAGAAAACCACAGTTGTGACAAACAAGTAAATGTTTAAAACACTTTGGGGAACAAATGATATATATCTGAAACTAACCTTCTGATGTTAGATGGAAACATTTTTGAAGGGAGTACTCTAGAAGGGATAGTGGACAAGGCGGGCTATTCCTCCCCTTCCTCCCCATTTTATAGACTAGTCTTTGTCTTGAAAAAGGTATTTGTGAATGGGAAAGATGAACATATTTGTAATGTGGGATCCTATAAGAGGCTCTTCAGAGGGCTGGTTAGGAGCAAATGGATCTGATTCCTTTCATCTGCTTTGACTTCTCTTGTTCTGTTGTGAGTGTGAGGGGTGGTGAATGTACTAATAGCGAGAGGGTATGGTTCTTAGAGACACAAGAAATAAGCTACATCTTAATACAAATACACTTAGGGCAGGAGTGACATCTAAAAAGCTACCTTGGATAATAAAAACCTTTTGTAGATGGTTTCTAGGGAAAACAATAGAGAAAGGATATATTACTTGTTTTCTTTTAAAAATCCTCTTAAAAATCTATGTCAACATCCATTTTATTTTTTAAATGTCCAGAGCCATATGAAAGCTGAGAGGGTTGAAACAGCTACATGACTCCTCTGTGTGTGTGTGTTGTGTGTGTGTGTGTGCGCGGGCACGCGTGTGTGCGCGTATGTATATATGTATATGTGTATGTGTGGTAGGGGGTGGGAGTGAGAAAGACAAAACTTGGAGGACAGAACTGTGGTTTAGGAAGTGAAGACAAATTCAGTTTGTAGGTTCATTTTGTTTCCCAGTGACTTTTGGAAATGGCTTTTGAGGAGTTTTCTCAGCTTCTGTCTTCAGTCTTTGGCCATCACTCTGTGCTTCTCTCTTTGCTTCTGCCCTCTACTCTGCTTGTAGTCCTGATGAGCTGATTCTCTTTTTTTGGTTCACATTAAGTAACAAGTCTTTGGGCTACGTTGGGGTCTGGCTAAGTGTCTACAACATGTTTTTACTTCTAGACCCATCCTATCACATATTTTTTTTTTCCAGTCCTGAGCCTTGAACTCAGGGCTTGGGCACTGTCCTTGGACACTTTCTACTCAAGACTAGCACTCTGCCACTTCAGCCACAGCCCCACTTCCGACTTTTTCTTAGTATGTAGTACTGAGGAATTGAACCCAGGTCTTTTGCATACTAGCCGAGCACTATACCACTAGGCTACGCTCCTGGCCCTAAGGTTTGTCTTTTATAGTAGACTGAAAGCATCTGAGGACAAGTTCCATCTATGTCTTGTTCCTTATGCTTGGTATGTTACAAGGTGCTCACTAAACTTTTGCTGACTCTACATACTGACTGATCATGGAGGTAATATCTAGGATATTTTCTAGCTGTATGATTCCTCTTCGACCCTTCTCTTCATGTGTCTATATAACTCTATGTATTATAGACAGATAGATATCTATATATAAACCCTTCTTACGTGCACAGATACGTAAATATGTGTGTGTATATATATATCTGCATCTTAATTTCTAGGCTTACTTGGAGCACCATTATTGCCTATGCCAAAGTTGACTTGATGAGCCATCAAAAAGTGGCTCCCCTATATACCATTTTGCATTGCAGATTTCTATGTCAGCAGAAAACCTAGATAAAAGACACACTCAAATTTGTTATTTGCCATAGTATAGAGGGAAAAAAAAGTACACTCCATTTAATTTACTGAATTTGTTCCTTAAAAAAAGTCCCTGAATTCAGGCAATCCAGTTTGTGTAGACCCAGTGAGACAGGGATCAATATCTGGTTTCTGAGAGATGAGACTGTACATACTGCAGATTCAGAACTAAAAATCCATATAGTCGGCTATGATTCAAGACAGCCATTGCAGGGCTATAGGTCACAAAAAGAAAAATACATACCTGCATCAGATTCGTTGTTGGAATGAAAAATGAGAGAGAAGGTGGACTTATTATCTTATAACTGGGGAACAGTGAGTCATGAAGCTGGTTTTATTAATCCTAGTCTCAATATGCTCACAGTTGATAAGTTGGAGAGTACCAAAAAGTTTAAAGGACTAGAAAAGACTAAATGTTAGAATATATAGTAGCAACAGAAAACCAAAGGGAAAAATATTCTCAGATTGAGGAATTTATTGAATATATAGAAAAAAGTAAGAAATTAACTAGAAATTTCTACACTTTTTAGTATAAATTATAAGTCTACAATAAACTTGTAGAGTCATTATCCAGAGGCCATTCCTGTTAAATGCTGGTATTCTTTCATCTAATACCTTGGGCAGTGTTTTTCATGGCTGAATTTGTACTAGTTCATGTCATTGTTTTTCTTAATTATATAAAATTATCATTTAGTGTTTACTATTAAATCCATCTGAATTTTTAATATCTGCAGACATTTTATTGTTAGTGTCATGTTTTTCAATTACTCATTTTCTTTGGAACTTTAGACTGTACCTAATTTTTTCACTATTATAAATCAAACACAAATATATGTATATATAATCATATATACTTACACTTACATACATGTATATGTATATATGTATGATGTACAGGGTTTGAACTCAAGACAACATGTTTACATGGCTGGTACTCTCATGTTTAAGCCAAGCCTCCAGCTTGAAATACACAAATGTTTTGGCTTGTAGTTCTAATAACGCTGTCAGATAGAATCTAAAAATATTACTGAGCCAAAAAAATGAACCAAATGTTTTTGATGTGAATAAACCAAATATAGTCCAAAACTTTTAATTTTTTTGCCAGTTATGGGGCTTGAATTCAGGGCTTGAGTGCCACAGCACCACGTCCAGCTTTTTCCTATATATGTGGTACCAAGGAATTGAGCCCGGGTCTTCGTGCATGCTAGGCAAGCACTCTACCACTAGGCTGAACCCCTTATCCTATAATCTAAGTTTTAAGGAAAAATCTTTGAGAAAAGGTTTTGATACTCATTTTTCCTGTGTAGGACACATTTCTATTCATTGTAATTGTATTTTGTCAGCAAAGTTTTATATTCTTCCTATAGGTACATTTTTTTATTTTTCTTACCTGTTGAGTATTAACCTTTATTTATGAATGGGATTTTCCATCTTTTGTTTTCCTTATTTTGCTTTCTACTGTAGATGATTTAAAAAATGTTGATAGAGACAAAGGAAGTCTACAGACATATGGATAGATGAAGCTCCCTGAAAATTTAAGGTGTGTCCAAACACCAAAATGGGTGAAATGAGTGGATTTTTGATAACAGAGCAAAGAGGTCAGCAAAGATGCTTGAAAAGGACAGGCAAAGCCATGACCACCATCTGTTAGGAAGTGAGAAAGGAAAAGGTAGAAGTTGAGTTGGGGCTAACTGTAGGGGAACAGGGGGACTCATTTTATCTGGAGGGTAGCTCCTGTCTCAGCAAAGTAGACTAGTGGTAGAGGGTGTAGAAGATCCAGGTCCTGGGAGTGATAGAATAGAATGAGCCACAGGGGCAGTATGATGAGCATATCACAAAGATTCCCTCACTTCAGTTTCCTAAATCTTATATTCCATGGAGTCTTCCCAGTGCCATCTTCTGCCAACAGTCCGACCCCAAAGCCAACTAATTACAAAAGAATTGAACTTCATGAAAACTAGAACATGGAAATTGAACACCTGCATTAAATTCCACCAGGTATCTAGAAGGAAATTTTAAAAAAATCATGTGGCTACGAAAATGCCTTACGTTAGCTGGTGTTTGGAAAGTTGAACATAACTTCACTCTCAAAAAAATCATTTTTTTCTTTTGTGAATTTTAGGGGAAAAGGTGCTTTTTAAATGTTTTCTGGGTTGTGGTTTTTTTTTCTGAGTTGACAAATCTTTTAATAAGGAAATAACTGATCAGTATAAAAGGCTCTCATTGTTTGTGGTGAGTGCCAACATCAAGCACCTCAATATTTAATCGGTACAATTCCCGTTAATGTTTTATTCATGTTCACCAGAAAGGTTATAAGGGCATTGTTAATTGCATACTTTTTCCTTTGTACAAATGTGCACACTTTTTTTTTTGACTTGGAGAAGACCTTGCTCTTTCTTTCCTTTTTCATTTCTTTATCATTTTTTTTTTTAGCTTTGCAGTTTGGGCACATGTTTCAGCATTAAAATCTAGAGTCCATTAGGCGGCATTCCTCTGTGAGATGAATTCCATATTCCACATATTGATTCCATTGTAGGTGAACATTTTCACGGTTTAGGCAAGTACTAGCTAGTGCTCTATTATTCCTTCAACATTATTCTTCAACATGACAATGTAGGGAAATACCTACATTTAAACAGCTTTAGGGAATGTTCATATATTAAGAGCTGCTATATGTAATACATGTAGTTTTCTGGTAAGTGAAATGAAAATAAGTATTCTCCATGATATTGATCCAGTGAAATATATTTAATAATTCCAAGCCCATTTGCCTTTGACACTTTCTAGATGTAGATATTTTTCAAACCAGAGACATTATATAATTATACATAACATGTAGAATTTTTTTGGTAGTGAATTTTCCAAAAAGTATGAAAAATGTGTTAAAAGAAGATTGTAATTTCATTATAATTCTGAAAATCCCGACAAGCTCTTCTTACTAATGTTTGTACCTCAGGGTGTCTTATTTGGAATCCTATTATTAGTAAGCTGTCTCCTGATCAACTACTATTGCTATTTGTTTTATTACTTTTATTTTAAACTCTTCTAGCCTAAGCTTAGTTCTTAGTTCTACTTTACCTTTGGTTTGAAGGAACTTGTTTCCATGCTCTCTGGCACATTGTATAATTCTAAATTTATCCTTGTCTCTCTTGATGATGGTTTTTTTTTTTATTTCCTAAATGTGAATGTTTCTAGTCTCTTTGTGTCTGTCTGCCTCCAGGAATCTTCTGTGTTTTCTTAATTCTCTGCCTTGATGAGCATCTTCCTTGATTTCAGAACTTCATTTTCCCTACCTCTTGGGTATTTTTATTTGGAAATTACCTTATCTAAAAGCTATTGTCTTCTGCTTCAACATGATGTTTCTACCCATGTTGTTCTTTCATTTGTCTTTCTTTTGCTCCTTTGAAATTCAGTATTGCAGCCAGCCTTGATTTCTCCTTTCCTGGGGTTCTTCATTTGTAGCCATTTTCTACTCTTCATTTAAACATTTCTTTCCCATCTCCCCACCTCTACTCTTACCACTTCCTAAATCAGCTCATAAGAACTTAGATTTAGGTTGTTATGGTAGCCATAAATTATTTATTTATATACTAACCTTTTCTCATTGCTATAGTAGTATTCTTTTTTTCTCCCAAAGCAACATGTTAAACTAAGATTTTCTGTTCTCTATCCATGGAACTTTTATGAATGGCAAAAAGGGAAGTTCCAGATAATCACCAACCCAAGTTGGAGATGATTTACAAATGCTTAAAATTGTTGACAATAGTTACTTTGGTCATCCTAGAAATGAAAGAAGAGAGTGAATTTGTGAGGTAGAAGTGGACCAAGCTAAAAAGAATATTCTTTAGAAAAATACTTTAAAGAGAAGAAAATGTAGATTTGTGTAAGTTCTTTGTGGTCAGGAACAGTAGTGTGCTTTCATGAATGAAGTTATTCAGATTTTTCTTTTGATGGGAGAGGATGAGAAATGATTGCTCTGAATATCCGAAAGCAATAAAATATCATGTCTATGCTTGTCATCTGGGAACCACAGGCTTGAACAATGAGCTCATCAGTGTGTAGTCTGAAAGCTTCAGAGTTCTTTCCTAAATCCCAGTGTAGGGTACCCCAGGACTGTGAATTGACATAGGAAGGAGGGGTCAACTGAAAGATAGACTCAACTCTTGTAACACAGAAACCTCAAAACAAAGAGGTTGAAGTATAAACTTATTTTCTTAATGCTTTGGCCTGAGTGTCTGAAAGCAAGCTATTCATATCAGCTAAACAACTTAATTAGGAATTCAGATTCCTTTCTTTTGGGTACCGCGCCATTAGCTAGAACAAGATTTTAAAATCTTATGACATAGCTCTCTTGGGTCACCTGGTGAAAGGAGTATGTTCTATTTTATGATACTGGTTTTTTTTTTTCTATTTTCTTTTTGTGGATCATGGGCTGTCCTTGAGCTCTTCAGCTCAAGGCTACCACCCTACCCCTGGGCTTGGGCCCTGTCCCTGAGCTCTTTAGCTCAAGGCTACCATCCTACCCCTTCAGCCACAAACCTACTTCCTGTTTTCTAGTGATTAATTGGAGATAAGAGTCTCCTGGTCTTTAGTGCCTGGGCTGGCTTTGAACCACGATCTTCAGATCTCAGCCTCCTGAGTAGCTAGGATTACAGGCGTGAGCTACTACACCCAGCTGGTAGATGACTTTTTATTGATTATTAATGAGGTCCAGTAGTACTCTCAATAAGTACTGTAGGTTCAGAATGAGGATAAACACGAAATATTTCATGATACCCGAATAATTGTTATGAGATACAAAATATTATTTTCAATTATAATAATTTCATTGATACTGTAAATAGACATTAAAAATGTACATTCATAATTGAAGAAACCAGTGAATTCATTTAGAGCTTGTTGGAAACTGTTACTTCCATGTTTATTTTGTAGTCCTAGGAAAACAATGAGAAAAGTTCAGGGAAAATGATCTTTTCTTTGTGGAATGGAAGTCATGTCTGTTATACCTTCCATTGGCTTGAATCTAATTAGTTCTATAGTCACACCTGTCTTCATGAGAAACTGGGGTTGTGTGTGTGTGTGTGTATGTGTATGTGTATGTAGTGTGTGGTTGTTAGCAAATGGCCTTCTGCTTAGCTAAAACTGAGGAGTTTCATTATTAAATAGAAGAAAGATAGACTGAAGGTATATACTTAGTCTATACTGCAGAGATACAGGACTTCTAAAAGTATTCCTGAAATTAAATTTCTTACTAGTCAGACTCAGAAGAGATTACGTGAGGGTCAATAAGAGCTCTGTGAATATTCACTGGTGCTGAATTATGTGTGACCAGGGTCTGTTGGAGGAAGGATGAACTCTTAAGGATGCAGTAGAGAAAGGCATCAGGTTATGGATATATTTCAAAGGTAGACTCAGCATACCTAGATAAAGGATTGATTTAGGACGGGAGAACAAGAGGATTCAAATGAAACTCTGGTATGTGATTGCCATTTGCTGGGATTGGAAGACCAGGTAGGGGTGAAAAACAAGGAGAAACAGGAATGGGAGAAGTGAAGAGTTTGGTTTTGGATATGTGAAGTTTGAGATGTCATCCAAATGAATTTGTCAAGGGAGTTTAGGAAAGAGGTTGGGAGTAGAGATAAAACATACAACTACTAATTACATGAAAGAAACTAAAGCCTGAACAATAATATAATAATGGGCTTGAAATTCATCTTGAGAGATAAAATTATCATTTTACAGGTAGAGAAACTCAAGTCTAGAGAGATAGTGACAATACCCATATACCTGTCTACTGATTTACTTAAAATCCAGGCCTTTTGATTCCAAGCTCAGAAACTCTTCTTTGTAAGGATCACAAGTTATTTTCCATTTGTTTTTCTCCCAACATGTGGGAAAGAATTGTACAAATTAAAATGGCTCGATTCTTTCCCTTATGTGGGGTTGCAAGTCCCAGGTACAGACTTGGGAGACAGCCCCCTTCCTTAGATGTCACCCTACAAGATGCTGATTAGGTTTGATGGCTATGGGAAGCTGGGGCTCATGTAACAAATGAAATGTATGTTGTGATGTCTATAAACCTTACCCCATCAAATTAATAATGAAAAGCCTCCCATCAAAGCCTTCCTTGTGCTCAATAGCCTGTGGCACATTTGGACTCATCAATAGATGTTCAGCAATATTACATCTTGTTTAAATCTTGGTAAAGTAGTGTTATGTACTATTGTTATTGACTTCCCTTTTCTAATTACCACCCAAAGGTGACGGATGATACAGCTCTAATGACCACATGCTTGTAGAGTGAGTGGCTTTGGGTTTCAACTCATTGTGTCTTAGCTATTCTGAGGACGGAGACCTCTAAAGCAGGTCGAGTTTAAAAGGGGCCCAGGCAGTGTTCATATCCCTTCAAATCTCTTGATAGCAAGTTTGAAACTAGGTATTTCTACATGGTTGTTGCAGGAATTTTAAAGCACGTAGAACCAGCTACGGTTAGCTTTTATAACAATCCTCAACTCAGGCTGACAGAAAATAGGTGATTTTCAGTAACTCAATCTAATTTCTGTTTTGGGCCTCCATTTTGTTTGGTAGTAGAAACATAATTCTCCATTCTATTCCTGTGTTGGTGTCTTTAAGTTTGAGAGGGCGTGGCTTTATGATACTTGGGCACATTTGGTCTTCTGAGAGCCTCATTTTTCCAGCTGGTCCTATGACACTGGTTAACATGTCAATGTCCAAGAAATTTCCCCTTTTCCTCTATGGTACACATAAGTCTAATGGCTCTTTCTGTTACTCCTGTGTATAGTCACGATTCTGTTATCTTTTGCTGTCGTGGAGATCCCTGGGGCTCCCTAAATGGCTGGCTGTCTCAGCTCACTGTGCTTTACCTCCTGTTTCTCAGATTCCTGGGTTTTTCATGGCTTAGGTATCTAGTAAGGGAAAACATTAGATTTCATCACTTTGAAAGACCACACACCTCAGATTGCACTCTTCTACTTCTTTATCTTCAGCTCCTAGACTAAAGGGTTAGGCTTTTGGAGTTCACATCCCTTTCTCTCCTTTTTTTTTTTGGCCAGTCCTGGGGTTGAGCTCAGGGCCTAAGCACTGCCTTTGGACTTTCTCAAAGCTAGAGCTCTACCACTGGAGCCTCAGCACCACTTCGGGCTTTTTTCTATTTATGTGGTACTGAGGAATTGAACCTGGGTCTTTGTGCATGCTAGGCAAGCACTCTACCACTAGGCCAAAGTCCTGGCCCCAGCCTTTCTCTCCCTCTTTAAAATATAACTTATCCTGAGATAGAAACATAGCATAGTTTAGTTGCTGGAGTTTGTGGACAATGGGATTAGTGAAAGATATGATAATACAATAGGGAAGTGATTGGTATGTAAGAGCAGTCACATTACAATATTGCTGGAAGAAAGACTTCCTTTTACTTTTTTAGATCCCTGAGCAACATTTGAATAAGTAGACAGTACTTGGTATCCATGATGGGGGAGGCAAAACTATTTCAAGAACATGGTGCTTCTTGAGAACCTTGTGTAATTCTTTCATTGTAATTAAGTAATGATTGAACAGATAACATGTTTTTTTTTGAATTCTAATCATGCTTTATTTTTGTCCTATCTATAAGTTTTCAAAAAGTGGGATATGTTTTCAACTTCTTTCTGAACATTCAACATAATATATGATATAGAACAGATTCCTAATAAATATTTGAATGTTGGGAATAAAATTCATTGATATGATGGGCTATGATTTGTGTGGTGTCATCCATACAATCATTGAATTATTCGTTTACCAAATATTTATCAAACACATTTTTCAGGGCCTGCACTAAACTTTTGTATAAAAGAAATTTGTAAGACATGAACTCTTATGACCTTTTAAAATTGCAGATGATCCAATGTGAGTATGTACCATAATTGGGTTGTTTCCAATATTTGAATTTTTTTCAAACCATGCTGAAATGAATAACCACATTTAAACATCACAAAAATTAAGCTTTCTAATTTAATACTGCCATCCTAATAAATTGAAACTGGAATTTACCTGAAGATTCCAATAGTCCAGAATAGTCGATTAAAAATATATTCATATGGTCTTTAGTTTTACAAAGAAGTTAACATTCAACAGAAGTTTGTAAGTACAATGTGTCTTGATCATTGTCATCATTCTTTCCCATTCTTCCCAATCCATCTTCTCCCCTTAATTTTAGTTTTGTAGGATTTGCATCAAAAATTTTGACTTTCCTCTCTTCCTTTACTCTGCTCCCTTGGATCTCCCTTCTATTCTTTTTAAGTCCTAGTTTCCTGGTATGCATTTTGCTGCATTGTTTAAGTGATTTTACCATGTGAATTTTTCCTTGCAAACACTATAATTAGTGCAGTTATGTGCACTTGAATATAACCCCTCATATGTGTTTAGTTCCACATTTATAAATTAGTTGTAGCTTCCATATATAATGAGAACATGCATCCTTTGTCTCTTTGGGCCTGACTTAACATAATTTTTCCAGGTCCATCCATCTCTTTTCAAATGATATATTATTTTAATGGTTGAGTAAAATTCATTGTGTATATACACCACATTTTCTTGTTCTTTTGTCTACTGAGTGGCATCTTGGCTGTTTCCATACCTTGGCTCTGGTGAATTGTGCCATAGAAAACGTGGTTGTGCGAGTGGCTTTACTGTATTATAGTTTATATTTTTTTTTGGATAAATGTTGAAGAGTGGTATTGTTAGATCATAGGGTAGTTCTATGTTCAGTTTTTTTTGAGAAATCTCCAAATTGCTTCCCAGAGCAGATGAACAGCTTTACATTCCCAGTATATTAGGGCTCCTCACATCCATGGCAGCATCTGTTGTTGTTTGCAGTTTAGCCATTCTTAATGGCAAGGGGGGTGAGATGGAACCTCGGTGTTGTTTTGATTTGCATTTTCTTTGTGGTCAGAGATGTTAAGCATTATTACTATTATTATTTACACTTCTTCCTGCCCCTCCTTTTTTTCCTCCCAAGGTAAAGTCACACTGTGTAGGCTGGGCTGGCCTAGAACTCATGATCTCCTGCCTCAGTCTCTCAAGTGCTTGGGTTACAGATGTCTGCCACTGTATCTAGGAACTTCAAGGGTCAAAGCAGTCTGGTGAAGTGAGAAGATTAGTGGCATAAACAAACAGAATAATATAATGTAATAGCTCAGCAGTAGAACATAAATGCTAAACTTATGACAGAAGTTGCACCTCAGGATGATTGGGAAAGTATATTTTTATCAGGGTATGCTGGGACAACTGGATGAGCAACATGGAAAATGGAATTAATAATACTATATATAGAAATGACTTCCGGGTAGATACAAATATGAGAGGCAAAGCAGTGATAGTCTAGAAGGTAATTTAAGATATCTTTACATCCTAAGGTAGAGTAAAAAGGACTATATTAACATTACAAACTCATTTTCACTTAGAGTGAAAAGTTAGAACAGAATGGAGGAAAGTATTACCAACATATATTAGGTATGTGCAGTATACTTGCAAAGGTTTTGCAGTCAAAATTTAAGAAAAAAAGAAAATGATGTAAAGGGAACTTAATAAACATAGGAGCAAGAGACTTGAGCCAGGCACGTCATAAATAGAAAACCTAAATGGCTAAGATGCCCATGAAAATGTACTTCTTTAGTAATGTCAGAAATGAACTTGAAAATGGTGAGAAGCTATTACTTGTTATCTTCCTGAATAATTAAGGTTAATAGAACTGACACATGCCTAGTGATGGTCAGAATGTGGGACAAGAGCTCACCTTCACTGAAACATACATTGGTGTGCTAATTTTAGATAGCAGCTTAGTATTAAAGTTAAAAATACATGTACAAATACATGTAGAAGTTATTTTCTAGATGTAACTCCCTTTTCCTCCACCACGTGAGACCTAGGAGACAGCACAAACAAGAATGTCAAGCAACATCAGTCCAGTAACCCCAAGCCCAAATGACCCAAGTGTTCTCTTCAGAATGAGTACATAAATTATATATCTTGATGGTGTTCCGTGTGATATTTTACTACATTTATATCTTTTGCATTGATCAACTCAGGACACTCATCATTTCTTTGTGATGCCAACATTTTGAATCTTGTAATTATTATGAATTACATAATGTAATATTATTAACAAAATCATGTTTCTGTGTAATATAGCCTGAGAACTTACTCTTATCTGGCTGAGTACTTGCACCTTTAACCAATCTCTTCTTATCCTTTCTATCCTTGACCTTCCTGAATCCTGGTAACTTTACTTCTCTCTCCCTGTATAAAGTCACAATTTTATAATTGTACATCTAAGTAAAATCATGTGTATTTTGTCTTTTTGTTCCTGGCATATCTCAGTTAGAACTATGATCTCTAGATCTAGCTACACCGCTGCAAATGATGGAATTTTTGTTATGTTCCTGGCTGAGTACTATTCCATTGTATATATACTGTACTATATTTTCTTTATCCAATTATCAGGTAGTAGACCCTAGGTTGTTTGCATTTATTGACCCCTTGTGAAAAGTGTTGCCATAAAACATTGGAATTTAGATGTGTTTGGCATACTGATTTCATTTCCTTTGGTCATGTACCCAAATGTTTGAGGAATCGCCATATCATTTTCCATGGCTGTACTGATTCACATCCATACTAGTGGTTTTTTTGGCTTATCTTTTTGATTATGGTCATTAGAATGGCCATCTCAGGTGTTTTTGGTTTTAATTGTGTATTTCAAATTCTAATAAAAGTGATTTTCTTGGGAGAGAGATCTGTATGACTATAAGACAGGAGGGGAAGAAAATTTCAGTGTTCATCCCTTTATATAGTTTTTGAACTTTATGCTGTGTGTATTCAGTTTCAAGCTGGGTGAAATAAGAAAAAATATTGAGGAAAAATGAAGAATCACCCTATATGTAAGATATCCTGCTAAGCATATACAATACAAAATACAGCCATTGGTATTTATAGTAATTTTATACATGTGGAAATGAAGCTAAGGAGAATGTCTGATATTATTTTACTAATGAGGAGTAGAATTGGAATTCAAACTCAAGCTTGTATGAATGGAAATTCAGCCAATCAAAGAAAAGGAAAAAAAATTCTTACTGATTTCTCGGTGCACTGTGGGGCCATTTGAAAAATCTATAATGAGCCATTGATGCCAGACAGCTCAAACTAAAATTGCATTAAAATTAATTACGTGTTTTTATAGTTCTTCTGATTCCATTTAAAGTTGTCTAGTGATAATTGCCAAAGAAAACAAAAATGAAAATAGTGGTGTAAAGCTTAGAAATTAAAGTTTCCTGAAAAGAATTCAAATAGATAATGTCATTCATGCCTCTTTGTTGGTTGGCTACTTGACAAATTGGCCCATTTGCTGGAAAGTGCTTTACTTATATTTTGTTTTATGAGCATATAATTTCTTAATATAACAATCTATGTCTTTGAAAATTACGATTCCTTCTATAATCTTATACTTCATTTATAGCACTTCTTAAAGTTTGCCTTGCACATACTCTATAGCCAGTTGATATACAAATTTTCTTTTCTAAAAATTTGAGTAGATATTCTTTACTTTCTGCCTCCTCATGCTATTCTTCTTCTTCTTTTTTTTTTTTTTTGCCAGTCCTGGGCTTGAGCTCAGGGCCTGAGCACTGTCCTTGGATTTTCTCAAGGCTAGAGCTCTACCACTTGAGCCTCAGCACCACTTCTGGCCTTTTTCTATGTATGTGGTACCGAGGAATTGAACCCGGGTCTTCATGCATGCTAGGCAAGCACTTTAACCACTAGGCCAAACTCCCGGCCCCTATGCTATTCTTCTTATACAAGTTCATTGGTCTTTGGCCTGAACAAAGGGATTAATATATACATTAATTTTATTCATTTGTTATCTATTCATACATTTATTTCGCTTATTGAGCATCTTCTATGAACAAGGTATTGTATATAGAATAAGACAAGGGCTGGGAGCGTAGGCTAGTGGTAGAGTACTGGCCTAGCATGCTCAAAGCTCTGGGTTTGATTCCTTGATACCACATACACAGGAAAAGCTGGAAGTGGTGCTGTGGCTCAAGTGGCAGAGCGCTCGCCTTGTATAGAATGTACCCAAGGACAATGCCCTGGCCCTGAGTTCAAGCCCCAGGACTGGCAAATAAAAATCAACAAAACACTGAGATAGAAAACATGGTCTTCAAGAACCATGAAAAGGAAGAAAATAACATTACAGTGTTATAATAATGGTATATACTGTATATACACACACATATATATTTATATTTATATTTATCTGCCAGTGAGCGCCTGAGTTGAATCTGTATGTTACTGTGAAGACTTCCACAATAAAGATAGGCTTGTACGTATCTTTTGAATATATTGTTGTATTTTCTTATGAAAACTTCCTCTTTGCCAGTCTCACACGAATGGTGGTCATATAACACCTCGGATACTTTTTCTTTATTTTACTTTTATATAGTAGTTTGGTATTTGCAGTTCTGTCCCTGTCACTGTGTGGACAAAGGTCCTGTTTTATCTTCTTTCTGTACTTTCTGACTTGTATTGCTCTAGTATTTTTTATTTTATTATTTCAAGTTAGATGTATAAAGTTTCAATTTATTTAACATGTCTTCATGTATACAGTACATCTTGAATTAGTCATTTCTTCTACCATTTTTTACCTCTCTTCTATCCCCATTTATCTCTTCATTTCCTAGTTCTGTACCTACATTGAATATTAAGGTTATATTGGCCCACCATTCTTCTCTATCTTTCCTCCTCCTTTTGTCCTTCACACCCTCAGATAAGACATGTTTTAAGCTTTTTGTATGTTCATTTTCAAGAAAGTTATACCCACCCCTGTGTATACCATAGTTTAGTCAGTTTGATTTGTATATGTGCATATGGCCCTGTATGTAATTTCATGTTTATATTTTGAGTCTAACTTCCATATAGGCAGCTCTAGTAATTGAGTAAATTTCACTGACTTGTATAAATAGTACAGAAATTGCTTCAAATTTCGTAAGAACTTGAAAAGCCCCAGATAGGAGGATTTACAGTTAAAAATCAAACAAATTTAAATAGGTAAAAAGTTAATCTGAGGAAATGAATGGATACACATAAATTAAGATACTTTGTGAGATAAAAATAAAATGGTTCTCTTAATTTCATGTAAATTTACTCCCGTTACATATTATTATTGGTCATAAAAATTTCCTAACAGTTAATTTCCAATTACCAATCCTTGATTACTGAATAATTAGAGCTCTGTGATTTTATTAACACTTCAAACAATTCTAAATCAGGTGCTAATAGCTCACTCCTATAATCCTAGCTCTTCAGGAGGCTGAGATCTTTGGATAATGGTTCAAAGCCAGCCCCAGTAGGAAACTCTGTGTTTATCTCTAGTTAACCACCAAAAAGCCAGAAGTAGAGCTATGGCTAAAGTGGTTAGTGCTTTGAGCACAGAAAGCTCAAGGACAGAGCCCAGGTCCTAAGTTCATGCCCCAAACTGGTACAAAACCAAACAACAACATCAAAAAAAAGTCTTCTTGCTTTTTTTGATACATATTCAGATAATATGCATGTTGAGAATGCTTTCTTCCTGTCTTTTCTACTATCATGGTATTGAGTGTCTTCGGATATGACAAGTCTTACTGAATTAGAAATGCAGGGTAACTTGGGAATGAAAGATAAAGAAAGACACTAATAAGCAAGCCTCAGAATTTTGAAGGATTTTAACCTATTCCCTCTCATTGAAAATGTCTTTTCTCCCTCTATTGCTAATACACAGGGATTTGGAAACACTGTCTGCTCAGCCTGTTCATGTAGGAGCATGCTCAGCCTTCATACTTGTTTCTCTGCCTCCTGCCTCCCAGCAGGCACAGAAGCATGGTTCTGAGGCCAGATTTATCCTGAGAAAGACAGAGAAAGCATTGCATACATTCCAGCCCCTCTCTGCTGCCTCTTTTGCTTCCTCTCCAATTCCCTACACCACTTTCTCCTTTTCTAATTATCCCCACTTGGAAGAACTCATAAATCTCATACACAGCAGCTGAGAGTGATATTCTCCCAGTTGCTGAAAAGCTGCCCAGAAGCGAATCATGGTTCCTGAAGTTCTGTATAAGGAGCAGGGGACAGAAGGCTCACCACTAAGAAGAAGGATGCTGTCTGTTCAGTTTTTGGTTTTTTTTTTTCTGTTTTTTTGGTATGTGTGTGTTCACAGGGTGCTATTTGCTATCCTAAAGTTAAAAAAAGTAATGTATATATATATATATATATATAAAATCTACTGGAATTGTTGTTATATCTGATAGGTAGAGATTATTTTAGTTGTTTTACTTTAGGAATATTTCATATAATTCTTGATAATTAACATGATAGGCCCAAGAGGAAATTGCTAAGAGGCTGAAGAATTTGTTTCATATTGGACAACTTGGCTGTTTAGAAGTAGCTTATTTGGCTTTCAGGATAACCAGACCCAGAAATGACTAAGCATTAGATTTTGAGTATTTTGGCACTGGGATAGAATGGCATAATGATTGCGCATTCATTGCGACAGTCCAGAGCCCTGTGACTGACCACTGTGTGGTTCATTAGTTGACCTAGATCCTCGTGGCCCATGTGTTCGTTCCTTGAACCTTAGGCAGAACTCAAACTCTCCAGGACTAGTCACATGCTTGCTTTGTTTGCAGAATTGTCACTGTCAGAAAATAAAATTCAAGCATACCCGTGGTTTCTTTTCTTCATAGTACTAGGGAAACAAACACATGAACATCCCTTCTCCCAAACTAGCCACGAAACCAATCCCCAATAAAACCCAGGCACACTGGGATATGGTTTGCATGAAGGAGTTCCTTTATCATGCCCACCTTGATAATGACAAAAGAAAAACGATTCTGGTGTTATTTTTGCAGCTGTGTTCATTTGGTTTGTAGGCAGTGTGAAGGCATTGTACATGAGTATTCTTAAAATGTCTGCTACTTTAGAGAAACAGTATCAGTGTCCTGGGCAGCTCCTAATCAGCTGATTAGAAAGGATGGGGCCTCAGCATATGTGTGTGTGTGTGTGTGTGTGTGTGTGTGTGTGTGTGTGTGTGTGTGTGTGTGTGTGTGTGTGTGTGTTGCTGGATATAGAACCAAGGGCTTTATATGTACTAGGTATTATACTGGCTTTGTTGTTTTGCAGGTCCTTGGATTTGAACTTAGAGCCTGAGCACTGTCCCTGAGCTTTTGTGCTCAAGTCCAATGCTCCACCACTTGACGATGGCTCCACTTCCATTTTGGGGGTAGTTCACTGGAGATAAGAGTCTCCTAGACTTTCCTTCCTGAGCCGGCTTCAAACTGTGATCCTCAGATCTCAGCCTCCTAGTTAGGATAATTGGTATGAGCCATTGATGCCCAGCAATACTGTGTTTGAAACTGGCCCTGCAGCTGACCCTGATGCTTAGGTTGAAAATGCTGTTCTAACTATTGGGGGTTGGAGTTTTGTTTAAACAATGGTATCTGGGATCGTCATTCTTTCTCTCATACTCTTCCTGAGTTCGTGGTCAGAAGTACCATTTCTTTGATTGCTCAGTGTGATATGGTGACCTTTCCTTCTGGGCTCTGTGGCTGCTGAAAGGGCAGTTCTGAGAACCCTCTAATTTCATTAAAACTCAACAATGAATCCATAGCTTCTCACCTCATAGAGCAGCACCACCCACATTCTTGGCTGGCCTAGGGAGCGGGAAGTCTCTCCTTTCTTCCCCTTTAGATCCTACACTAAAAAACAGTTGCTGTGTTACCCAGCATCATTGGGGACAGGGAAATCAGCTTTTTTCTAAGGATTTCAAATAGTAGCTGGCTAAATTCAAGCCTTCTTCTCAAAAACAATCTTCATTTGTTTTCTGTATGAGTTTATTGTAATAAAAGCCCACAACACCACAACAAACCTGCTGCCATGAGAAAAACCTGGCCATTTTCTGTTCCAATATGAGATTTAGGAGCACAGAAAAATCTCAGATGTCCAAATCTGTTTCTGTCCAAAGACATTGTGGTGGTATTAAGGAGGTTGAACATACAGACTTTGTCCTAACAATATTTACTGGAGCCAGGTATGTCTTACTTAATCAAATTTTGTGTGTTTTTTCATCTACTAGAGTTGCTCTCAATTGGAGGTGGGTGTCATTTGAAAAGGGCATCATTTCCAGTGAGTTCTGAAAGTGTCATACAGGTTATTGATTGATCATTCTTGCCATCAACATGACTGAGGCCAATGTGGAGCTATTCTTGTGATCCAATTTTCAAAGCTCACCGACACCTTCACTTCCTGGCAAATAACAGCAAGTAGTAAGAGAGAGAGCCAAAAGGATGGGAATAGGGTTCTGAAGTGCAAAGGCTGAGGTAGGAAAAATGAACTATGTTGTATCATGGTCATCTTGTCTAACCAGTGCATACTGAAAGCTGCAAGTCCCATCTAGCTGCATTAGGAGTCTGATTAATTTCCTTTTTCTTTTTGAGTAACATAATTCTATTTATTATCAAGGTGATGTATAGGGGGTTACAGTTAGATTTGTAAGGTATTGAGTACATTTTTTCTTTTTCTTTTTCTTTGTTTTTATGGGTCATGGGGCTTGAACTCAGCTGTCCCTGAGTTCTTCAGCTCAAAGCTACTAGTCTACCCCCTGGGTGTGGGCACTGTCCCTGAGTTCTTTAGCTCAAGGCCACTGCCTTACCCTTGAGTCAAGCCCTGCTTTCTGTTTTCTAGAGGTTAATTGGAGATAAGAGTCTCAAGTCCCCGGGCTGGCTTTGAACCTTGATCCTCAGATCTCAGCCACTGTGCCTGGTGTGAGTACAATATTTCTTAAGCATTGTTACTCTCCCCAGGTTTTTCTCTCACTTTTCCTCCCCTCACCCCCTCCCAAGTTGTAAAGTTCATTTCCAACATACTGTCTTGTGTCTTGTGAATATTGCTGGTTCACCTTCCCTCCCTCCCCCTTCCTCTTTTTTTTTTTTAAACTGGTCTTGGAGCTTGAACTCAGCACCTGGGTACCATCTCTGGGCTTCTTTGTGTTCAAACCTACCCCTCTACCATTTGAGCCACAGCACCACTTCTGGCTTTTTCTCAGTAGTTTATTGGAGATAAGAATCTCATAGACTTTCCTGCCCAGGCTGGCTTTGAATCACATTGCTCAGATGTTAGCCTCCAGAGCAGCTAAGATTACAGGTATGGGCCACGTGGACCCAGCCTGATTAATTTTTTTTTTAGCAAGAAACATTAAGGCATGAATAAAGTGAAGTAGCTCCTAATCAATAAAGAATTCCAGTACCAACCTTGATGAAGTAATTTTAATATAACATTGCTGTCCATATTTGTCCTTAAGTTCATATTAAAATAGAGAGATGAAAGAGAACCACCCAACCCGACTGTATTTCCTGGTACTTAATTGGAGATAAGAGACTCAAGGACTTTAGTGCCTGGGCTGGCTTTGAACCTTGATCCTCAGATCTCAGCCTCCTAAGTAGGTAGGACTACAGGCATGAGCCACTAGTGCCTGGATAGTGTTTCTTAAAAGGGCAACCTGGGTGACTTCTAATGTTCCACTTGCTTTGCCTGGTACTGCAGGTAAAGATGAATGTGTGGATGTATGCATATGTATAGATCTATACTGGTTTGTGTCTTCATGGAATTTGGGGGTTAGCTGATGAATCTTAAGATATAATCTCTTATGAGCCCTAATTTTTCATGTTTTTGAAGTTTTAAATTTTTGAAGGCCTACAAGAAAATAATTTCTAAACTCTATGCCAGCTCTGACATTGTGCAATGTTTCTAGGAGATTTTATTCAATGACAGCAAGATAGAGGCAGCAGGGCAGGGTGTGTTTAAGCTACCAGGAGGTGGCTGGATGTTCTCTAGTTCCTGAGAAAGTATTTTCCTGGTATGTGAACTCTGGATTTCATGGTAAAAATGGTAATTACCAGATTTGTAGTTAGATGGTCAAGTTTGTGTTCTTTCCAAGAGTTTAAGGAATTAAACTCTTGCACAAGAGAAATATGTACTGAAATGACTATCTTAAATGTGGACAGAAGAAAACCCTTTGGCCATAAGCAAATCCTTTCCACAGTCCCACAGACTATATCATATTTTAGATTGCTATATTTTTATGAAACTCAATTGCTGGGGTGAATCCAGGGTTTATAGTCAGAGACTGCGATTGTATCTAGTCTTCTTTTTAAAAAACAGTATTTACTTACATTGGAGGAATTGCAGCTTGAACTGTTTTATCACCCTATAGCTCAGCCATACCTCCAGCTTCCTGTCCCCTACTTTGTTTCTTTTTTCCTTTTTTCACCTGTCCTGGGGTTTGAACTCAATGCCTGGGCATTGTTCCTGGGCTTCTTTTGCTCAAAGCTAGTGCTCTACCTCTTGAGCCACAGTGCTACTTCTCGCTTTTCTCCTTTTGTGGTACTGAGGAATTGAACCCAAGGCTTTATGCACACTAGGCAAGCCCTCTACCACTAAGCCACAGCCATATTCCCTGCCCCCCTCCACTCTTCTTTTCATGCCCTTTGCTTAGCACATTGTTAATGTGTTGTCATTGTTGAAGTAATGAATCAATATCTTCCTGTGTAGATTTTGCAAGTAACTTGACCATCTGGACTCAGACTAGCTCTTGGAAAAGCATTGGTATTTATTTTTGGCAAAGGCAATGATCTCTTAGACATCTGACCATTTTTGCAGACAAACATATTCATGCAGCATTTGGATCTGATACTTGTGACTCCACCATAGGTGATTTTTTAGGTAGCCAAGTTGGTATGATATTGACTTAACCTTGTGTGAAGTATGCTGAGCTTCAACCTTTGCTCTCTTGATAGAACATCTGGGCTTACTGTTCACTCTTGTTTGTTCTTACGGTCCAACTCTCAGATATATTCAGGTCAAAGGACTAGTCAATGTGTCCCCCTGTCACACCCCCTTGGGGGCCTGTTCTATTGGTCAGCAAGTCACTCTGAGCTGGTGGACTCAGGCTTACTATCAGCCTGCAAAGTCATCCAACCCTAGAACATGTATCAGCACTATTTGCATGACAAAGTGTAAGGGCTACTTCATAGAGTTCCCAGATTAACCGGAAGAATTACTTTCATTTTCAGGAAAATGAATGGTAAATCTCTCATATGAAGAATTTATATCTCCATTAATAAAAACAAGTAAAAAATACGTGAACCTGAATAGAGGACCCCTTTTTGGTGAGGAAGGGAGCAATGGCACTGGGAGGAAGCCAAAAGAGATGTTAGAGTGTTGAACAGGACCAATATACATTGTAGCAAGTGTGGAATTTCAGAATGAACCCAGCTTTTGTACAATTAATAAAAAATGGTGCATTATTGTGAATACCTATGATCTTAGCTACTTGGGAGGTACAAGTAGGTTATGGTATTAGCTTTAATCAGGCACAAAGAACCTACAGAACAGGATAGAAAGTCTTATTGAAATAAGATAACACATTTATGATCAGTTGAGTTTTGACAAAGGTGCCACAAGCACATATATGAAGAATTGACAGTTCCTTCAAAAAAAGTTGTTGAGGAAACTACATGCAGAAAGATGAAATTGGACCCTTACCTTACACTAGATACAATGATCACACTGGGTGCTAATGACTCACACTTGTAATCTCACCTATTTAGGAGGCTGAGATCTTCAGATCTCAGTTTGAAGAAAGTCCACGTAGAAAGTCCATGAGAATCTTATCTCTAACTAGTAATGGTGGTGATGTAGATCAAGTGGTAGAGTGCTACCTTTGGGCAAAAACTCTAGGGAACAATGCCCAGTGCTGGAATTCAAGGTCCCCCCCCCATTCAAAATAGGTAAGAGACTTAGAGGAAGACAAATCACAGGGCTGAAAATCTACTAGAGAAAGAAAATAGGGAAAAAGCTGTTCTTGGCACTAATTTCTTAGCAGGACTCAAAAACTGAAAGGAAACAAAGCAAAACTACATGAATAGGATTGCAAAATTACATGAACAGATTGCATTGCTTGCATGGCAAAGAAACACTTGTAACAGAGTGAGGGGACAACTTACGGACTGGGGGAAAATATTTGTGAACCATATATCTAATAAACAGCTCATATCTGGAATAGTTAAACTCAAAAGAGCTTGAAAGCAAAACCACAATAACTCAGTTAAATGGTCAAATGGGGGCCAGAAGTTTAGCCTAGTGGTAGAGTTATTGCCTAGCATGTACGAAGACCTGGGTTTGATTCCTTGGTACCACATACATAGAAAAAAGCCAGAAGTGGTGCTGAGGCTCAAGTGGTGGAGCTCTAGCCTTGAGAAAGTCCAAGGACAGTGCTCAGGCCCTGAGCCCAAACCCTGGACGGGCAAAGAAAATGGTTAAATGATTTGAACAGGTATTTTTCAAGAGAAGAAACCTAAGTTACCTACAGATACGTGAATTTATATATATATAAATTTAAAATTTTTTCTTTATTAAAAGTTTTTATTAACACCGATTTTTAAAATCATATTTCAAAAACCATGTTTAACAAACAAGTATTCAAGAAGGGAATCTATATGCAATCATTGGCACATAAATTTTAGAACAAAATTAAAATTAATCTGAGACTTTGTATGTCATAGATATAGATTGATCTATATAACATGTCTATATAGAATATATCCCATTATAGGTTTTCATGTCTATGTAGTTGTGTTTATATTTCTAAGACTATGTCAATAACCTTGGGTAACCGAATATTGAGTCATCGCTTTTGTGCTGTTTGGATCTAATATCCACATATCAAGGAGAACATGAGTCTTTTGTTCCTTTGGTCTTGATTTATCTCACGTAACATGATTTGTTCTAGTTTCATCTACTTCCCAGAGAATGCCATTATTTTATCTTGTCTGCCGGCTATGTAGAATTCCACTGCATATATGTACCACATTTTTTGTATCCATTCATCTGTAATGGCATATCTGGGTTGTTTCCATTGCCTGGCTGTGGTGAATAGTGCAGAGATGAACATGGCCGATCAGGTGTCCTTATCATATCCTGGATTATGATGCTCAGGGTAAATGCCCAGGAGTGGTGTGATGGGATCATAGGGCAGGTCTATTTTCAATTTTTTAAGAAACCTCCAAACTGCCTTCCAGAGTGGCTGAACTAGTTTACATTCCCACCAGCAGTGCAGTAGGGTTCCTCTTTTTCTCCACATCCCTGCCAGCATTTGTCATTGTCTGAGTTCAGAATATTGGCCATTCTAATTGGGATAAAGTGGTATCTTAGGTTTGTTTTTATTTGTATTTCTTTTATGGATGATAAGCATTTTCTCCTATTTCTTTGCCATTTTTAACCACTTGTTTTGATAAATCTCTCTTGATTTCCCTTGCCCATTTAGTGATTGGTTTGTTGGGTTTCCTGTAGATATTGGATATTAAGCAGTTGTCTGATGTGTTATTGGTATCTTTTCCCAGTTGGATGGTTGTCTTTCTACTTTAGTAGCTATGCCTTTTTCTGTGCAGAAACTTTTTATTTTAGGCAGTCCCATTTGTTGAGTCTCTCTGCAATCTGTTGTGACCCTGGGACTCTATTCAAGAAGTTTTTATCTGTGCCTATGAATTCCAGTGTCTCTCCTATCCTATCATGTAGCAGTTTATACATTTAAATTTAGAATGCCTATTATAGACAAGATGAATAGTGAGCTTTGGAGGGTAGAAGACCCTTATATACTATTGTACACTGTTCATGTGAATATAAATTATTAATTTTACAAAACCTAAAAATGGAGTTAGGATAAAATCTAATATTCTCACTTATTGGAATTTACCCAGATAATTTGAATCACTAGGTTGATGGGTATGGAAGTCCAATATTCATTTTAGCATTATTTACAGTAGTCAAGTTGAGTATCCACTGAAGAATAAACAATAAAATGTGAAATATATTTGCAGTGGAATACTATACAGCTATAAAAAGAAATTTGGTCATTTACATTTGAATGGAACAAGAGAACATTATGCTAAGTGCCATAGCCAACTATCAAAGGAATGACAAGAAATGAACAATACTTAAACATGGAACCTTATTATGATTTTATCTAAAGGATAAAGCACCAGAGTGTGAAGTTTAGTGATTTTTTCTCAATTAGCTAAATGCCAATATCATACTTGATCTAGAATCCAGAGTGTTCAATTAAAGCCCCTTTCTACCCTGTCACACAATCTGATTCCTGTTGTATTGCTGACTTGTTAACTGTCTATTGCTGAAAAGCTTTCTGTTGCTTGTCGGGGGAAAAGCTCACTGGTTTCAAAACCATTTTACTAAAACAAATAGCATATTTCTATTCTTGTGCTCTATCCATGACTTCTTAGCCGGGAACATACAAGTATTTACATTACATGTTTGAAAGTCAATCCTGAATGATTTTAGGACCAGCTGATGTTGTAGTGTTTTAAATTGTAAAATGGTTTTAAAATTGCATGGCAGTGGGGAGAAAATTGGATTAAAAATGCTGATAAATTCAAGATTCCAAGCTGACATGATGGACATTTTTCAGCATATTCAGTGTCCATTTTTTTGTAGTAATAATTATATTGTTGGTCATATATGGTTATCCTCTCTGGTTATGGAAGAGAAATTTCTCCTTACATTCATGCTTTACAATAGTTGATTAAACTGAGCAACTAATGATTCCATACTTTTAAAAATTAGTTTTACTTTCCTGGTGTTATTTTTGGGCATCACTGTTGTGAACTTTTTTAACCATAAATATTTTTATAATTCAAAATGATTTATTTACATCAGAGATGTGTGTAAGTATATTAAAAGATTATTGACATATAATTTAAGTATTTTCAAAATACTTTTCCTAGTTTGTATTGCCTATAAGGTGAACATTTTACCTGTCTTATAAATTGTCATTTTTTTGTTTTGCTAATTAATAAAGAATAACTTGTTTCAATTGTTAAGCATTTTAAATTGTTCTTCCTTTGATCCATTACTATTAGAATTTTGGGACCATTTAATTAAAATTTATTACATGTAATTAAAAACTCTGTAATACCTGCATGTCTGTGGCTTACATGTATAATCCTAGTTGGTCAGATGACTCAGACTTGGCAAGTCATAATTTAAAGCCAGATTTGGGCAGAAAATTCTTTCAGTTTCCATAGTCATTTAATAAAAAGTCAGGATGGATACGTGGTTCAAGTGGTAAAGCATTAGCCCAACAAGTGTGAGGCTTTGAGTTTAAACCCTTGTACTGGCAAAAACCAACCAAAAAATCCCAAACTCTAACTAAAAACACAACCACTGTGATTGTGTGTGTGTGTGTGTGTGTGTGTGTGTGTGTGTGTATGTGTATTTCATTCAACAGATGGAAATACAGAAAGTCAGTTAACTATGGGGAAATTGGACAGTCTGTTGGACAGCTAGTGATCTCCAAGAGGAATGAAAAGTTTTGGAATGTAGATGAAGATGGGGCTCTGTAGCACCACGGCTGATATAACTTTATCCAATTGCAGCAGCTTCTAAAAGACTAAGGCGCAATGACAGGCACTTGAGAATCCTGGTCCTTCATTTCTGCTTTGAAATCTTGGCTCCTCTGAGCCAAGTTTATATTTTTTGAGAAAATATATTTGAGAAAATAATTTGAATAAAATGTGATGTGAGTATTCAAGGCCAATGTGATGTTTTACTCAGGATACCATGGTTCCATCTAATTACTCTAAGGAGATAAGTGATGTCTTTCTTTGAAAACCCCAAAGGCAGCAAAGAACTAAGGGGTCAGGAGTTGTGATTGGTGATCATCTGAGATGACGTGTCATTCTAGTGTTTTCTAGTAATGTACCTTAGACTTGATCCAAGTGGGGCTATCTAAGAATTTTGCCCGTTTCTCTCTCTTTAAAGAAGGTGTTTGCTTTATAGGCACTTTTATTTACCTTTCTCTACAGATGATAAACTTAAAGGACCTCCCTGATTTCATGGTATCTTGAAACTCATTCTTGAAACTCTGTAAAGAGAACTGTGTCGCCAAACACGTCTCTCCCAGTAGAGAAACCAGTGCAATCAAAATGTCTCATAATTGATTGATAAATGATTCAAAGCAACCAAAGTGGGCCTATTCAAAAGAAGAAAGTATGGAGGGGCTTTTTCCTATAATGGGATGTAAAAGAGAACTGAGAAGAGTAGGTTAATTGTCATAAATCCCTTCTCTCTGATTGTCGCTTGTTGGATTTAGGAGAGCTCTTAAAAGAAGAAAGAGAGGAATGTACAAGACTGAACAGAGTGAGGGGAGGTGGGAAATGAGAAAAGACAGATTTCACTTACAGGAGTGGGCAGACTGACAACCAGGGGAGTGGGCTCCTATGGACTCTTAATTGCTGCTCTACCTTAGACTCCTAACACCTCTTAGAGAAAAAGGAGAAAAGAAAGGAAGGAAAAATTCTATGACAGGGTTTGAGTTCAGTCTCTTCCAGACTCCTTCCACAGGCAGACATTGTTCAATAAATCAATAAGAAATGTTCACTGGCTGTAGAATGGGTAGAGAGGCTAGTGTCAAGCTGCCCCAAGATGGATAGACAGTGGACTTGCTGTCTGCTGAAGGGCCAAAGGTGACTATCACCTTGAGATGAGATCAGTGGCCCACAGCCTAACAGCCCTTTGAACTCTCAGTGTATGATTGAGGACCTGGTCTAGGCTTAACACAGTCCCAGTGCGCCCTACAGTGACTTCCCCCCCTGCTTTGTGCATCATCCCTAACGCTTACATCTCTTGGCAGGGCTGGTGATTTGCCAAGCAGATCCTGGCCGTTGTCTGCCCCTGGCCTGCTGTGCCCTGTCATTGAAGTAAAGGCTACAGGAGACAGAATCAGAAATTACTAGATGCCCTGGTGGTAGGAAGCATCGATTGGAAAGGGTAGGGATTTTCTGCACAACAGTTGGACTTTTCCTTTTATATGAAGGGGGTTTAGCATAATACAGGCGATGCTTTCTCTGCCCAGCACTCGATGTTAACCCTTGCTTTCGTGGACTTAACCTAAGATAGCCACAGGGGTGGCTGCAATAATTCACTCTGAAATTCAGAAAAATGCTTTGTGTTTGAAGGGCATTTAGGTCAGACCAGGCTGGCTGTGTGGGGGGTCACTGCTCTCCTGGTGGCTGTGTCTAGGCTTCCTTGGAGCAGTGGGTGGCTTCTCTTCAGTTGTTGCTCAGCCAGCTTGCTGCACTGTAGTTGGGTTTGAACCCAGGAAGGGGGCAGCCTGGCCCTAGACTCCCTGCTGCTAAGGCAGGCAGGGGATGGTAATTCTTCCGGCTTTCTGTGACCTCCCAACTTACTCTCACTTTTGAGGAGATGTGACTCCTAACCTTAGCAGCTGAGATGACGTTTTTCAATTTGGCTTCAGATACTGTGCCATCAGCCTCCTGCTTAGTTCTTAGAATGTGGCTCTGCCTAGAAAAAGCGGACATAGCTGAAGTACTTTATTCATGTATGAAGGTAGAATAGGGAAGCCTGTTGAACATTGTTTAAAAACAAGGGAAGAAGAATGAGAAAGAGAAATAGAGGTGGTCAGTTTGATCAAAATATATTATGTGCGCATAAGGAAATATAGAACTTTGTGCAGCTACAGTATTCTAATAAAATATCTTAAAAGAACTTAATTCTGACATTTCAGCTAATCATTGAAATGACTTACTATTATCTGGTCATGTATATAGTGCATGGGGCTCATTCTTTTATTTAATAAGTGTTTCTTTGATTTGCTATACTTGACATTCCCATTGTAAAAAGAAAAGTCCTAGAACTTGATCAGTTAAAATATTATATACAATTTTTGTTTCTAGAAACTTATTAATTTATTATTATTAATTATTTTGCTGATGACTCATGCCTGTAATCCTAGCTACTCAGGATTGTGGTTTAAGGCCAGCCTGAGAAAAAAAGTCTGTGAGACTCTATCTCCAATTAACCAGTTAAAAAGCTAGAAGTAGAGTTGTGGCTCAAATGGCGTATTGTCAACTTTGAGTAAAAAAATCAAGGCTCTTGAGTGCAAGTAAGCCTCACTGGCATCAGATTTTTCCCCCACCTTGTAAAGTTTTTTTTTTCCTCAAGTAATTTGGATAAATAGTACAGGCAATTTGTATGTGGAGGGCATACATAGAAAAGTCAAAAGTTATACTGGATTTATAAATAAATGAAGGCAGTATTACATACTGTTAATGGAAGGATTTATTTACTCATTGATCCAAATAGTCTATGGACTATTTGGTACCTGGCAAGCTACTGGTATTGTACAGTCTTGGGAGAACGCAGACATTCAGCCTGGTGTTTTAAAAACAACTACAAAGAAACAGTATAGGAGGTAAGGAGGTGGAGGACCTAATTTTGATGGAGCTTCAGGGCAGCAAAGGCTTCCATTGAGATCAGAAGAAGGGGAAGAATATAGAGTAGATAGAAGCAAGGACACAGGTTGGGATTTTCATTCTGGTCCTGCCACCAATCAGATCTTTTGCTGCAGGCAAGCCTTCTGTCTTTCTGGGGCTCTGCTTTACCACTTGTTATTTATGGGGTTGGGCCACATAATTCGTAAGAACCTTTTGATTCTGAAGGGTTTGGATTCTTTGAAATGATTCTACTACATGAAGGCTAATTCCATTAGCAGTTGCATTCTCATGGTGATTCAGATTATTTCCAGAAGAGAGAATTTTTGGTACTTACACAGTCTCAGTGGAATTAGTCATGTCTCCATCATGTACTGATTGCTAATTATTCTGAGTCTTTGCTGTGGACCTCAAAATAATGACTTGAGTTCTACTCTGAAAACTCTGGAGGCCATGGAAAGAGAACTATGGTAGATTAGGTTGTGCTGATTCAGACGTATAGTTTGATTACCACATTACTTTGGTTTCTGGTTTTGTAAAAAGGGCAGTCTGTATTTTTGAATACGAATGGGTTTTTCACATAAGAAAAATACTGTAGCAGGTACTGAATTTAGTAGGTAGAGGAAAGGAAAGATGAGTCAGGTTTAGATTCTGCCTTTGTGAAGCTTTGTGAATTTTTTTTAATGTTCTATGGTTTTTATTATTTTTAAGTAGTTTTACAAAGGAATTGCCATTTTTAAATAGCAGTTTATAAATACAATATATTTTGATCAATGTCAGTCCTTTCAATATTCTTATTCATTCCTCTCTTCATTCTTAATTTTGTAGGATATTCTTTGTATTTTTTAGTATAATCTTTTCCTCTTCATTTGTCCATCCTCAACCCCTCCTCACCTCTTTCCAGTACCTGCTTCCTGGTGTTTTATTTTGCTGGAGCTTTGTGAAATTTAAAGAGAATCACAACTGAACATTTAAATAGTTGAGATACTTTTACGTATGTATGCTAAACAGAATGGATCAGTATAACTGTCAAGGTGTCATTGCCTTCTCTCCATCCTGCATAGATTGAGACCTGCTTGTTTAAGTTCAGAAGCTGGTGTAAAATAGTCTCTTAGCTGGCCAGCTTGCCTTTCTATTGAAAAAATTTGATCTTTTGATCCCCCAAAGAGAACTTATGTATTTGAAAAGTTTCTCTATAAAGATCAGGAAGAGTAGAACATGGGGGCGCACAGGTAGAGAATATACCTGTGTGAGAAGCTCTGGAAAAGGGCCATTTTGAGTCCTTATTTGTCTCTCCAGCTCTCCTCCGATCACAAACTCCAAATAACTCCCAGTCATACCTCTACTACCTGATGAATGTAACTTTAACCCCTCTATACATTACCATGGCAATAAAATAAAAAACCAACAAAACAGTATTAAAGCTGATGACCCAGGAACCCACAGTTCTAAGCTGTGCTGATGATATTAGGCATTTCAGATCAGGATCTCCAGAGAAGGGTGAAGGAGGGAGTCACCTTGAAGCACAGGGGTTGCTCTTTACATAGTGCCTTCTTCTAATCTGGGCTGTGTTCAGTGCTGGGTTTATTGCTAGTGTTTGTCTGCTAATCAAGCTTTTCCATTGATTTCTCATTTTCATTGTAGTTGATATTGAAACTTGACACTCTGGGCACCACCTTGAGTGTGGCAGGTGCCCCGTCAAGTAGGCTCCTGGGTTGTCATGTATTTATCAGTGAAGTACTTACCTCTTGGCCTTGCAGGAGTTTCCTTCATGAAATCATTTCAGAATGGCATTGTACTTCAGAGTGCAGGCTCTAGGACTATAGAGACTGGAGTTCAGATCCTAGCTCCATACTTGAGCTTTGACACTTTATGAAGGATAATTTTAATCTGTTTAATTTTCAAATTCCTTACCAAGGAAGTGGATCTTTGATAAATTTATAAGTTGATGCTAATAAACATCCTGGAAAATAAGAGTCCTCACAAGTGTTTAGCTCTTGTCGTTACTAATAATGATAATGACATAATCAGTAGAAACCTTGGGCTCTCTTAGCAGAGATTTGCAATAGAGAAAAACCTTGATACATAAGGCCATATAGTATGATGGTAATTGAAAGGACCTCTAGGATATAGAAACAAAAGCCATATAATGAATGATTGTTGTTCTTAAGGTACTATGTTATCTCTCATCTCTTTTGCTGTCCCTTGGTTATCTCATATTGTTACAGTATCTCACTTTGTTATCTGATACATTGGATATATTTGTATTTGGTTATTTGAAATTTGATAGGGAGGGGGGGAAAACAAGATGAGGGGTTGGGGGGACAGTAATGGGGACCAAGACATGTGAAAGGGTATGAATGTATGTGAATTAATGCACCTTCTATCTGGCAAATATCATGTAACCCTTTTATTAATTACAATAAAAATATCAAAAAAACGAATAGTAACTTGAAAAAAATAATGATAATGACAGTTGGTAAGTGTAACATAATGGTGTTTTGGATGACCTGATTATATATGTAAAATAATACACTACAAAAACTTACTAAAGTTCTAGAATAAGAAATCAATATAAAAATCAGTTGTGTTTCTGACAAAGGAATAGCTACTAAAGTAGAAAGACAACCATCCAACTGGGAAAAGATACCAGTAATACATCAGACAACTGCTTAATATCCAATATCTACAGGAAACTCAAGAAACTACTCCCCCCAAACCCAACAAACCAATCACTAAATGGGCAAGGGAACTCAAGAGAGACTTATCAAAACAAGTGGTTAAAAATGGAAAGAAACAGGAGAAAATGCTTATCCATAATCATAAAAGAAATGCAAATAAAAACAACCCTAAGATACCATCTTTCCCCAATTAGAATGGCCAATATTCTGAACTCAGACAATGACAAATGCTGGCAGGGATGTGGAGAGAAAGAGGAACCCTACTGCACTGCTGGTGGGAATGTAAACTAGTTCAGCCACTCTGGAAGGCAGTTTGGAGGTTTCTTAAAAAACTGAAAATAGACCTTCCCTATGATCCTGCCATACCACTCCTGGGCATCTACCCTGAGTATCATAACCCAGGATATAATAAGGACAACCTTCTCTGCACTATTCACAATAGCCAAGCGATGGAAACAACCCCCATTACAGATGAATGGATAAAGAAATGTGGTACATATATGCAGTGGAATTCTACATAGCCAGCAGACAAGATAAAATAATGGCATTCTCTGGGAAGTAGCTGAAGCTAGAGCGAATCATATTACGTGAGATAAGTCAAGACCAAAGGAACAAAAGGCTCATGGTCTCCTTGATGTGTGGATATTAGATCCAAACAGTGCAAGAGTGATGAGACTATATTTGGTTGCCCAAGGTTATTGACATAGTCTTGGAGATATAAACATAACTACATAATCATAAAAATCTATGATGGGGGCTGGGAGTTTGGCCCTAAGCTCAAGTCCCAGAATTGGCAAAAAAAAATATATGATGGAATATATACTCTATAAATAAAATGTTACATAGATTGATAGGTCTCTATGACATACAGACCCTCAGCTTAATTATAATTTTGTTCTAAAATCCATGTGCCAGTGATTGCATATAGAGATTCCCTTCTTTTTTCTATGTATTTTTTATTGTAATTAATAGAAGGGTTACATTATATTCACCAGATAGAAGGTGCATTGCTTCATATACATTGATACCCTTTCTCATGTCATGGTCCCCATTTCCCCTACCCCTTCCCCCCCCCCCCCCCCCCCCCCCCCCCCCCCGCTCATGTTGTTTTCCCCCCTTCCCTATCCAATTTCAAATAACCCATCAAGCATATATACAATATATCAGATAACAAGATGAAATACTGTAACAATATGAGATAACCAAGGGACAGCAAAAGAGATGAGAGAGAACATAGAACATTAAGGACAACAGAGATTCACTTCTTGAATATTGGTTTGTTAAACATGATATTTGAAATACGATATAAAAATCAGTGTTAATAAAGTCTCTGAAAAAATCAGTTGTATTTTTATAGATCACAACAAACCAGTTGAAAAGGAACTAAGGAAAACAGCTCTACTTAAAACAGTATCAAAATGAGTAACATTTGAGAATGAACTTAATGTATGAGATGAAAGACTTACATAGTAAAAAATGTTCATGAAAGAAATTGAAGAGGACCTAAACAAATGAGTAAATGGAAAAACATCTTGTGTTTGTAAATTGGAAAAGATACCCTTTAACTATCCATTTTATCCAAAGTGACTTATAGATTTGAGACTATACCTATCAAAATCTTAATGGCAATTTTTATAAAAATTGAAAAGAGGCAAGCAAGTTTTACTTACTTTCTTAGGGAATTTAATGTAAGCCACTCATGGATTAGGGGCTGGGAATGTGGCCTAGTGGTAGAGTGCTTACCTAGCATGCAGGAAGCCTTAAGTTCAGTTCCGTAGTACCACATACACAGAAAAAGCTGGAAGTGGTACTGTGGCTCAAACGGCAGAGTGCTAGCCTTAAAAGAAGCTCAGGGACAGTGCACAGGACCTAAGATGAAGCCCCAGGACCGGGGAAAAATGCTGTTTCGGTATGTGTCATTGAAACTCCCAGCAGTTCCATTTTGTGCTTTAAAGAAAAGGTTTTGGACTTTTTTTGTGTGTACAAATAATACTGGTTATTTGAAAAATTCTAGAAAAATAGACAAAGACAAAAACTATGTTGAAATGATAGATATCTGTGGTTAGTATTTTGGTGTATAATTTCAAAGGCCATATTTCAGATCTGTTTAACGTATTTCTTATCTGTGTGCTGAGATGGGTACATTATGGGTACATGATAAATTGGATGAACATGTATTTTGCCATATTATGTTTGTAGTCTGTTGTGGTTAATATATAAAGGTACAGAGAAAACATATAATACATACATTTAAATGTGTTTAAATGCATATACATTCATATATAAATATATTTACAGCATTTCCTTTGATTTTCTGCAACAGCTCTGTGAGGTGTTGTTATTTATATCCTATTGATTTGAGCTCAGAGATTTAGTGAGTTGCCTAAGGCTGTATAGCTCCAGGATTCAAACCTAGATTTTCTGAGTCATAGGTTCTTGCCATCCTGTATGCAAATATAAGCTGTCTTTTTTTATGTAGGGATAAAGCAAGCTAAAGGATCCTATTTTACTTAGTTTCTTCCTTACCAAAAATGAAAAGGACAGCTAAAGGCATTCCTGGCTAAGGCCATGCTGGTCAGTGTAGACACTGGTATAGCAGAAGTGTCCTTGGTACCTTTAGGCAAATGCCAGTCCTGGCTTAAACTCGGAGCACTGTCCTTAGTCTTTCTCAAGGCTAGAGCTCTACCACTTGAGGCACAGCACCATTTCCTGCTTTCTCAATGTATGTGGTAATGGAGGAATCAAACCCTGGTCTTTATGCATGCTAAGCAAGCACTCCACTTCTAGGTCGCACTCTGGGCCTTGCCGTCTTAATTTTTCTTACATGAAATCAGGCTCAGAAACACCCATCTCCTGGGTTGATAGGAAGTTTAGCCTTAATCATTACCTAGGAATCTTGCATCTTTGAGCAATATTTGGAGACTTACGTCATATGTGGACAAGAGCGTCAAGATCTTTAATGTTCAGTCCATCCTTCTTACCTGGAGACCCTCTGTAAGGCAAGCTCAGATGCCTCATATAATGTATTCATCTTTGTTTTATCTCATTACATGGATCTTTAAGACACTGAACTCTTACTACCTTTCTGGTATGCTCTCTCACAGGGTGTGGGTTTGTGTTTTTCTCTCCCTGCATAGCTCTTGGAGGGACTCTCTTTCTTGGACATCATAGTGGACCCCTGAATCACTGAGCCTATTTTGATATTTGCATATTTATTCAGTTTTATTTGGAAATGATGGAGACATAGACTAGTTACAGTTGCAAAGGTTCACTCTTTTGCACTCTCAACTGCAAATATATACATGTATATATCTATAAATATATATTATTATGGTGGTAGTGATGGCATGCTATTTTGTTAATTAAGTCAAGCAGTTATCATACCTCCTTGGGAATGTTGAAGGCTTACAGCATCTTAATCATCTGGTTATTTCAGTCATCAGTGCTTCAGTAATCAACTACTACAGAAAGTAATTTCGAGGACTTTTAAAGGGAGCACAGGTTCTTGGGACACTATGGAAAGAGAATTAGACAAATGAATAACTTGAAGCATGTTGTTGACAGTCATTTGGGGGAAATGTGGCAATTCACCATCACAAAATTATCTCAGAAAATTCTTAGAAACATGTCTTCATGGACAGTCTATTACATTCTTGCTTTTGCCATTTCACCTGCTTATCAAGTATGCACAGGACACACTTCTAATGTTCTAACAATGAATTGATTTTTCATTGTACAAGTGTAAATATTCCTTAACAAGGTGACTCATTGGCAACTACTAATGAGCAGTGCTCATATAAATACCTTTTTCAAGAATTTTTTTTAGCAGCAACTAATTGTACAAAGGGATTTTATTGTGAAAACTCTCATGCATGGATATAGTGTACTTCAGTCAAATTCATGTTATTTTTTATTTTTCCGTAACCTTTCTTCCTCTTTTAACATGTTTTAGTAGGTTTATTATGCTATTTCATAATAATGCCCATATGCATACATATATATGCATACATGTAGTGACTTTCATCTTCACTTTGATCTGTTCACCCTTCCCTTCCTCCTCACATGGGTTGCTCCCTCAATAGTCCCCCTTTTACAGTCATGCAATATTATTTTTATGTCTACATCTGCATATGAGAGAAAAACCTGTGACATTTGCCTGTCTGAGCTTGGCTTATTTCCCTCAACATGATCTCCAGTTCCATTTATTTTCCTGCAAATAGCCTAATTTCATTCTTCAAAATTGTGTGTGTGTGTGTGTGTGTGTGAGTGTGAGTGTGTGTACATTCATCAGTTAATGTGCACTTAGGCTGTTTGCATAGCTTGGCTATTGTGAAAAATGTGGCAGCCAACTTGGATGTGCAGCTATCTTTATTGGATGTTGACTTAAATTCCTTTGGATTTAAGTGCAAGAGTGGCTATATAAACATCTCAGAACTAAAGATACTTAGTGAATACCTATTGCATTAATGACAAATTACAAATGTCTTTCATGCCCATTTGAATATGACAGAATGGCTTGTGAATGAAATACTCTGTCAACTATAATCTTGTGGTTATTCTAACTACTATCCATAGTTAATCTGATGAACTCCATTTCCTTTGTAATGGTACCACAGAAGACCTGTATAGTATTATAAATATAAGGATCAGAGAGAAATATATTTATTTCTTGTCTCTACTACTTAGCTGGTATAATCTTCAGCAGTTGTTTCATCTCCCTACAGATCTCTTATAATTTGGGGTGAATGTAAAAATGGTAACTGCAGATGGCCTTGTGTATACTAAGTGCTCAGGAAACATAAGCAAGTGTTGGATGATTTTTATAATATAGATAGAGACGTACATTGCTTGTAGTCACACAAGTGTGAGCATGTCAAAGTTTACTAGGAAGTCTGATAAATGAGAGCAGCAGTAGCTTTCACATTGGACATAGAGTCTGCACGTATAGGCCGAGTATGGGATCTTATGAATGACTCCCAGTCTTTGCCAGAACGATGGCACTGCTATGCGGTCATGTTGATTTTAATACCAAAACAACTTACTGAATAAAAAGTTGGTCAGAAGTAAAAAGTAGCTTTCAATGGATGCTCTGACTGCCAAAATACAGAAAATCAAACCATTGGTTTGGCAGTATTGAATTGACTATAATGAATTGTACTGAATTGACCGATTTTTGTGGATTGAATTGGCTGCATCAGTCTTACTGTATATTTCCTTTCTAGTGAAAGGAAGAAGAGGGAATTGTAGTAAAATGATAGTCATCAAATTTGCTCCAAAGGCTATCAAATAGCAGATAGGGTATTGATATTGGGGGCGGGGAATGAATTAATAAGTAAAATTGGTTGCTGGTATTCCAACTATCAGTCTATTGGATTTACATAGATTTTTGAATCCCACAAATCTATCTATTTACCAATTGTTGTTACTGAAAAAACAATTGAAAATGTTAATCGATTGTTTGGACTATCCTCTTTGTTCAAGATTTTCATGTACAAAACAAAATTGCTGGGTAATTTCTGTTGATTTTATTCAGTCTCATATTTCTTTATCAGTTTTATTCAATAGAGGAAAACATAAAATAATTTTTGAAAGTATAACTGGCTCAGGGTAGGCACGAAAATAAATTACTGCTTAAGGGGCCAGAAGACAGGGTGATATTATGTGTTTAATTGGCTCAGTTATGAAAAGACCTCAGGGGTATTGGGTTATGAAAAACAGTGGATATTTTGAGAGAAAATTGAGGCAAATTGGGGAGATGTTAAACCTTTTCTGATGTGTTTAGTATCCGATGTGATCTCTGGGTAGGGGTGGGGACAGTGGGCTCTGTTGTTCCATTGTTCTCCCTTTCACTTTGGGGAAATGCTCTTTCCCTTGAATCTCTTCTGAACATGAGCATTTCTCTAGATTGCTTTCTTGGAAATGGCAACAGAAAATGGTAGCAATAATAGGTTTTAAGGTGCTTGGTGGTGAATCATGCCATTTTATAAATTCATCTCCTTACACTTTATTTCCTAGCTGTGAGATAATTTAGACGAATGTCAGCGAGGGAAAAAGGAAGTGATTGGTGATTCCACCTCACCCAATAAAGCAAATTCCTAATTTTCTGTCTTTTATCTTTTGCCATTCTTTTGTGCTCCTCTTTGGCCTTGTCAAAACATATCGTTCAGTTAGAGACTAAAAATATTTTCCCATCGATTGGGGTTATTGATTTTTTTTAATCTGTACTTTGGCTTGAAGAGCGCGGGTGAAGGGTGAAAGTTCACCAGCTTAGTCTGCCGTTTTATCTGGACAGCAAAAGAATGTATTGGCAGCAGATTTGATTTACCTTGTTGGTCAGTTGTAGACACTTCAGCGATGGAAGACAACCCTCCAGCATGTCCTGCTGCAGCTTTTTCTTTTTATGTACCCTGGGACTCTTGAAAGATCCACCTTTCTATTGATTTTATCTATGTTTCCAAGCGTGCGCTCGCTCTCGCTCGCCCTCTCTCTGTCTCTCTCTCTCTGTCTCTCTCTCTCTCTGTCTCTCTCTCTGTCTCTCTCTCCCTCTGTCTCTCTGTCTCTCGCTTTCTCTGTCTCTGTCTCTCTGTCTCTCGCTTTCTCTCTCTCTCTCTGATTCCAAATTAGACTTCTCAAAGAGATTGCAATGCTTTTTGGATTTATGGTAAATAAAACAAATTTTTAAAGTATCTTCTGGGATGTGGCCCATTTGATTTGTAGTCTGGGATCCTGCCAATCCATATAATCATAGCAATATCTGATGTGAATGGATCAAATTTACTGAGATCTCTCTGTTCCTGTTCCCTTATCATAACCCCCACCTCCAATATATGAATACTCTTGTACTCAGGGCAGGGTCTGGATTCATGCTAAGATTGATTCATTAATATGAACTCCAGGATGACATCTAAAGGTCCTTACTAGACATTAAGAGTGTGGCAGATGGCACTGTTGCTGTTGTTAGAGCAAGGGTAGAATGTCACTGCTCTGTGGCCCGTGGAGACTTGTTTTTACCTTACAATTCTGTTACATTCACTGGATAGCTATGTAACTCTTGGGCAGTTGGGTAATCTCTTTAGCATTTTAATTTTTGTCATCTGTAAGATGGAAATAGAATTGTATATATATATATGTCATGAAATATAATAGTATGATTATGTAAATAAACACATTTTAAAAGTTCTAGAACATGGGGCTGGGAATGTGGTTTAGTGGTAGAGTGCTTGCCTAGCATGCATAAAGCCTTGGGTTTGATTCCTTAGTACCACATAAACAGAAAAAGCTAGAAGTGGCACTGTGGCTCAAGTGATAGAGTGCTAGCTTTGAGCAAAAGCTAGCTTAGGGATGGTGCCTAGGCCCTGAGTTCAAGCACCAGGACTGGAAAAAAAAGTTCTAGTACAGAAACATAACACCAATGGTCCATGCCTGTAAGGTTAGCTATTTCAGAGGCTAGGATTAGGAAAATTAAGATTGAAGATCAGCCTTGGGAATACACATGAGATACCATCTCAACTGATGGTGCATACCTCTCTTGGCTCTATGGGTGACTGAGATAATAGGATCATAGTTCCAGGCCAGTTGGACGGAAAACTTCACTAGAGTTCATCTCGGTGGAAAGCAGCTGGGTTTTGTGGTCGGTACCTGTAATCCCAGCTATGACAGGAATCCTAAAATAGGTAGTTAGAAGTCCAGGTGCCTGCTCAGGCTGGAACTAAGATCCTGTCACAAAAATAACCAGTCACAAAGGGCTGAAGTTATGTCTCAGCAGCAGTACATTTTTTTTCAGTAGTGCTTTTGACTAATAAGCCTGAGGTCCCTGGGTTCAAACTCTAGTTCTGCAAGAAAAAAAATTCTGCCATATGGTATATACCAGCTATTATGGCTATAGAAAAGGAAGCTGAAGTGGCACTGTGGCTCAAATGGTAGAGTGATAGCCTTGAGCTGAAGAGCTCAGGGATAGTATCCAGGCCCAGAGTTCAAGCCCACGACCGACTGAAAAAAAAAAAAAAGGGAAGCTGATAAAAAGAGGGGGGGAGGGAAGAAACAGATAAACTTAAACAGAAGACAAACTGACCCTTAACTTCAAGGGTTTGGGATGTTAGCTGGACACTTGATTTCTGCCCTAATTCTGATCACTTGTCTACAACTAAGTTGACATATTCTTGAGCTGGTTATATAGAGAAATCTGAACCTGCTGATAGGCAAGGCTGTTGGACTCTTCTAAACTCTTCTTTTTTCTTTGTGATTGTTGTTCTTTTTTCATATATTTTTTATTGTAATCAATAGAAGGGTTATATTGTATTCATCAGATAGAAGGTGCATTACTACACAGACATTGTTACCCTTTCTCATGACATGGTCCCCATTTCCCTCTCCTTCCCCCCTCCCCCCCTGCTCATCTTGATTTCCCCTTCCCTATCCAATTTCAAATAACCAATTAAGCATATATAAAATATATCAGATAACAAGGTAAAATATTATAACAATATGAGATAACCAAGGGACAGCAAAAGAGATGAGAGACAACATAATACATTAAGGACAACAAACACTCATTTTGTTTCTATATCCTGGAAGTCTTTACATTTAGCGTCATACTATATGGCCTTATATATCTAGATTTTGTTCTACTGTAAATCTCTGCTAGGAGAGCGCAAGGTTTCTACTGATTATGACAAATGAGGGAAACCATTGTACCTCTGTTCCTTTGAGTCTGGCTTACTTCACTTAATATGATCTTTTTCCAAGTCTTTCCATTTCCTAACAAATGGGGCAATGTCATTCTTTCTGACAGCAGCATAGAATTCCATTGTGTATAAATAACACATCTTGTTGATCCACTCATCAACTGAGGGACATTTGGGTTGCTTCCATATCTTTACTATGGTAAACAGTGCTGCAATGAACATTGCTGTGCTAGTGGATTTAGTATGTCCTTGTTTCTGGCCGATGGGGTAAATGCCAAGTAGTGGAATTGCTGGGTCATAGGGGAGTTCTATGTTTAGTCTTTTGAGGAACTGCCATACTGCTTTCCATAGTGGTTGAAGGAGTTTGCACTGCCACCAACAGTGTAGTAGTGATTCTCTACTGGCCACATCCCCTCCAGCATCTGTTATTAGATTTCTTGATTCTGGCCATTCTAACTGGAGTGAGGTGGAATCTTAGAGTTGTTTTGATTTGCATTTGTTTTATGACCAGAGATGTCAAGCGTTTCTTCATGTGTCTATTGGCCATTTTTATTTCTTCTTCAGAGAAGACTCTCTTTAAGTCTTTGGCCCATCTTTTAATGGGATGGTTGTTTCTTTGGAGATTAGTTTTGGAGTGATTCAATGTTTTGAGCTGTTGATATATTTTAGATATGAGGCCTTTGTCTGTTGTATGGTTAGTGAAGATCTTCTCCCATTCTGTAGGCTTTCTAATTAATTTGCTAGCTATGTCCTTTGCCAGGCAGAAGCTCTGCAGTTTAATGCAGTCCCACTTATCCAACCTTTCTCTGATTTGTTGTGTTTCTTTGTCCTTATTAAGAAAGTTTCGACCTGTGCCAAGGAGACCCCTACTGTATCTCCTATTCCTTCGTGTAAAGTTTTCAGTGTATTGGCTTTTACCTGGAGGTCTTTGATCCATTTGGAGTTAATCTTAGTGCAGGGCAACAAAGAAGGATCCAAGTTTAGTTTTCTGCAGGTCTTCTGCACTCTTTTGAAGAGCAGTATGGTTTCTTCCCTTATAGCATCATTGGGCTTAGCATGGAGACACCATTCTCATTGCTCCAATTCTAATAACTCATCCCAGTCCCTTGAGTTATGACTGGATATAGTCTTTCCTCCTAAGATATGACTTTGAATATTGGGCTTTTCCTTTCCATTTTAGGAGGAAGGAACTTGTACACTCTTCTCAGAGGACAGACTACTCTCAGAGAGTGCTCCTGTGCCCTGTCTGAGGGCAAGGTGACTAACCATTCTTTGCATACTTATCAGCTTCTGAAGGGTCAGCAATGTTTTTTTTAACATTTCATAACTGAATGTTAAAATAGCTTAAGTCCATTTTATGTGGAGCAGAAGGGATTAAATGTTTGTTCAACTTGGCATATGTACTCAAACACATAATCAGTCATGGTAATAGGAAATACCATGTCAGCTACTACTAAATAATAGTTTTCTGTAAATGTGTTCCTTACCTACAGTACACCTAAAGACCTATTGGCCAAAGGAGTACAAAGATTAACCATTCCCGGTGGGAATGCCACTATCATGTCAGTGTGGTGACTGCATGAAATATAATGGTATCCTGAGAAGAGGACAAATCTAGATTTACATAACTGAAAATTTGCCGGGGGATAATATTAACATTAAAAAGAAGATGATTGCCAGGTATGATGGCTCAGGAGGCTGAGATCTGAGGATCATGGCTCAAAGCCAGCCCAGGCACTAAAGTACAGGAGATTTTTTTTTGGACAGTCCTGGGCTTAAGCTCAGGGCCTGAGCACTGTCCTTGGACTTTCTCAGGGCTAGAGCTCTACCACTTGAGCCTCAGCACCACTTCCGGCTTTTTTTCCTTTGTATGTAATACCGAGGAATTGAACCTGGGTCTTAGAGCATGCTAGGCAAGCACTCTACCACTAGGCCAAACTCCCGGCCCCATGGGAGACTCTATCTCATATTAACCACTAGAAAACCAGAAATGGCCCTTGTCTCAAGGGGTAGGGTGGTAGCCTTGAGCTGAAGAGCTCAGGGACAACAGCCAAGCCCAGTGGTAGGGTGGTATAGCCTTGAGTTGAAGAGCTTAGGGACTGCACCCACACCCAGAGTTCAAGCCCCACGACTGACAAGAAAGAAAAATGAAAAGAAAAAAAGAGGATGATTGTGTATGTGAACATGCACACAAAATTGAGAGGAAGGTGAGGGAGGATGAAAATGAGTACAATTGGTCAAGCTCATAACATTTCATTGACAGTAGTTAGGAAGGAATTTTAACATGAATATATTCATGTAATGGGTTTTAACCCTCTAAAGACAAGATAGATTCTCCAAGCTTAAATGGTTTAGGGCTGTAGTCACAAAGTGATAAATAGTCACATAAGGTGGAAGCATTCAGTCCATTTGGGTATGGACTCTCTTACTAGTCTCAGAAAATTGACTTATTTTATTGCATCTTTTTTACAACCAATTCCAGGTGGCTGAATTGAGTATATTTTTCATTCTGACTTGTTGACTTCTCGCCTATTAAGGCAGCCAATCCAATTAGGCAGGGCTTTCTCTTGCTTTGCCTTCTGACAGAGCATCTGATTGGTTCACAGCTTCTGCTGAGTGACAGGCCTTGTACAGTTGTTCATTATCTTTCATAAGAGATCTTGTCTTCCTGCTTTCTCCTTAAAATGATTTTTTTAGAGGATGTTTCTCTTTCAGATCCTTGAGTTTGGACGTTTGGGTTTAAGATATAGGCTGATGATGAGTTAGCTGATCTTTTAGGGTGGATGTTCTGACATAGTCCTTATATTACCAACTTTGGTAGCTGTGTGAAGTTCCTATAAAATGTGAATGTAGTATGACATAAAAGTGACTTTGCAATTTTTATTAACCTAGGGATCTTGAGATGGGAAGATTGTTGAGAAGGGAAGATTCTCGAGAAGGATCTTTGATGCAATCACCTGCATTCCTAGGAGCATACTGTTTTGGACTTGCTGCTTCTAAGCTTCTACAGCTATGAAATAATAAATTTTGCAGTATCAAATTTATTAACTCAGCCATGGGAAGCTAGAGATCTACTACAGTCATCCCTGCTAGGACTAAACCCCTGGTTCTGAGAAATGTTTTGTATTGTAGATGAATACCACACAATGCATGCACATATGCATTTTCTAGTGCAATTTTTATATTTTGGCATTCAGTATTTATCTGTGATATTATCTAGAATTATTTTATAGCTCATTATGAGAGTTTATTAACTCTTAGGTAGCAATCTGCTTTATAGTTTCCTGGCTTTAATTTTTTTTTAGAAAGGACATTTTAAGTTTATTGTTTTTATTTTTTTGAGGTGTTGTTTTTATACATTTGCAACAAGAGATTCATTGCTTTGACTACTTAGATTTAAATGTTTATAGGGAACATTATGAAAATATAATTTGAGACCTTTCCTTTGGGGAGAATAATACAAATGCAATTATTTTTTAAAGGCACATTGACAGCGTGTCCACTGTAGTACTACATTGACTTGTGAGGAAGTCTGAGACTGAGAATCCAGAGAATTTCTTAGCTATGGAATGAAGGAACTTTCAGATAAGGTACCTATACTTGGTATATGCTAGCTACAAGGTTTTCATCATTTTACCATAGAGAGAAAAAATATTCTGTTAATACTAGACACCTGAATCATAATGGCAATTACTTTTACTGAAAAAAATTGCAGAATCTGTCAAGAGAATATTTAAGCAATATAGGTTAACTAAATGTGCTACCTACCCCTATCAAACATAAAAGTCTGTCAGCCCTTACTACATTCCCCACTAAGTTTCTGCCTTTAAAGTGTTGAGCACAGCATACTAGTTCTGGGACTGATTTCAGCATTCAGTGATAAACGTATCTTATGCATTAAGGAGCTATGTATCACAGCCAGAGTACAAGTCTTATTCTACTGTTTCAGTGAACAAAACACATAATTTCTACCAAGTTTAAGGAATGTGATGGGAACCAGGAGTCAAAGCAAATGTAAGCGGATATAATAGTGTGTCTCCAAAAGTTGTATGAAAATAGTGCCTAATTTTTCAAATAATCCAAAGCAAAACCAAACCAAAAACAGTGCAAATTTAAATGGATATACAGTATGTCTCCAAAAGTTGCATGAAGATAGTTCCTCATTTTTCAAATAATCCAGAAAACAAAAACAAAACCAAACAATAGTCCCCCATGGTCATCTCATACCAAATAGTATATTTTATATACTTGTATTACAAAACTTATATGCATGTAATTGTGCATTAACCCCATTTCCCCGACCTTAAATTTTCTTAGAGATCTTAACACTTTGCTGTACAGATGGGTTAGCAGTTAGGATATTAAGTATGTTAGGGGCTTAGTGTATAATTGGTAGTGCTATTTTAGGAAGTTCTAGAAACTTTACAAGATAAGACCTACCTGGAGGAAGTAGGTAACTCAGGATGGGTAATTAGGGTCTCCTGTTTCTGGCCCTTAGTCTCTTTTCTCTATACTTTCTTTTGGATCTGAGGTGTCGTTTCCCTCTTCTTTCTTTTGAACATATGTTGTCCTCCATAGGTTTCTACCTCCATGATATTTGACCTTATCATGGGCTCAGAATCAGCAGAACTGAAGACTGGACTGAAACATCTGAGACCATGAGATTAAACAAATCTTTGCTCTTCTACATTGTTTTTTTTTTCAGTTTTTTTTACAACAGTGAGAAAACTTAATACTGATATCTAGAACATAACACCTATTTCTTCTTGAAATTCTGTCTTATAACACGGTTATCAACGTATTTACAATCTAAAGTATTTCAAGAAATAGCCAGTGTTCTAGTTTGAATCCGAAGGCAAAATGTTGAAATGCCACTCTCAGCATAAAAAGTGCTCTTATCACTTGTAGGAGGTCACCACATCATTCTATGTAGGCTTCCTGCTGACTGGATAAGGCTCACATTGGTGGAGGACAATCTTCTTTATCCATTCTGCTTATTCAAGTATTGATCATGTCCCCAGATACTCTCCTAAACAATATCTGAATAATGTTTGAACAAAAATGTATGTACTCTTAAGAACAAATGTTTTAAAATTGTGTGAGATTTCCTTTTCTTAACTGTTATTCTGGTAGTAGGATTAACATTGTTTCAGGTCAAAACCAATAAAGATGTCATTGAATCTATTTTCTTTCCTTTCCATAGAAAAAGCGTGTTATTCTTGATTGTTCTTTGAACATTTCTTTCACAGTGCTTTCAGCCTTACTCCTTCCCCATTCTTCCTGCTTGCAGGGTAATTTCAGCCCCCATTGCAGTTAGCTATTATTTCCTCTACTTTCAGATTTTATTTAATAAGCAGTTCCTTGGAGAGGTGCTGTATAAACAATTATATATCACCTCATTTTGCACCCCAGATCTTCAAAAGTATGAATTATTAGCCCATATTTATCAGATAAGAAACTGAAATATGAGAGAGGCCTTTGTAAGGTTTCCTAGCTGGTACATGGAAAAAAGGAGAATTAAAAATGAGTCCTTTAGAATGCAATCCTATAAGCTACTGCTTTCTTCAACTTTCTAAATTTTCTTTCTCTTCATGTTTCTACTTGGAGCCATTCCCAGTTCCAGGCTTTACTGTAATCACTAGCACTAGAATTTGGAAACTGACATTTGTCAGTTTCTTTGCCTGCTTACAAAACCTTGAGTAGCTCCTTGCACAGAGCAATTTTTTTCCATTTCCCTATTTCCAGTCTTCAGAGATTTATCTCCTCACTCTTACCTGCTTCATTACTTACCCCATTAGACTTGATCTTTACCCATACTTTGCTTCTTTGTAATCTTCCATCTGGTTCATTCTCCCATACTTCTCCCAGGGATACACTGCCATGCATCTATTCACATCCAATTCATTTACTTAATCTGAAAAGATACTCCAGAACCTCTGTACTTCCACTTTTTTCACTTGATCCCATTTTTCTAACCTTTGGTCCTGTAATATAGTGAACATACAACTCATTTGTTATAGTTGATTAGTTACCAGCTTAGACAACTATGTTTTCCATTCTGTCTGTAGACAGGTATGAACTTACACTCATCCTAGAATTGGTTCTTCATGTATCCTTTTTCTTTGAGGACTGAACCTGTCATCCCTGCCATTTCTGGGAGTGTTTTCCACTGATAGTTCTTAGCTAAGTCTTCCTTGATCATTTGCCTCTAGGTGAAGATAGCAACCCAAACAGTACAACTCATTGAGATGGGGGCACAGATGTCTAGCCTTCTGTTTTGTATGGATGACTCTAGAAAGGCTATCCTAGTTTTGGAGCTGACTGAGTCATTCATTATCAACATTTTACCTTCTTGTCTGTGTAGTCCTGCTTCCATTACTCCTTCACAGTTATTGTTCTTAAGACCATTTTCCACATACTTTCTACCCATAAGTCTTCAGTTTGTCTCTCAGGAAACCTAACCTTTGACAGAGAGGTTGTTTTACTGTTAGCAGTATCTCAGCTGAGAGGCATCAGAAAACTGTGAGTGTACTGCTCAAAATGTAGATCTCTCTCTCCGTCTCTCTCTCCGTCTCTGTCTCTCTCTCCGTCTCTATCTCTCTCTCTGTCTCTCTCTGTCTCTCTCTGTCTCTCTCTCTCTGTCTCTCTCTCTGTCTCTGTCTCTCTCTCTCTCTCTCTCTCTCTCTCTCTCTCTCTCTCTCTCTCTCTCTCTCTCTCTCTCCTCTGTCTCCTTCTCTCTCTCCTTCTCTCTCTCCTTCTCTCCACTTCTCTCCTGCTTCCACTTAAATGTTCTTGTTCCATAAAGTGACTTCTTGGGAGGGAGGGAGAGGGCTGGCTGCTTAGGAGGAAGCTAAGACTCCAGTGCCTCTCATGCTAACATTTATCCATTTCCAATGCCCCTTTGTTTTATGGCACCAGGGGCCTCTAATTCATGAGCCTTCCCTAGATAGTGTTGAGGGAACCAGTTCCTTTATTTCTTGCAGGCTTTTAGTTGTCAAGTTTTTCAACTTCTCCAACTACTTTAAGATTTCTAAAAATGTGTTACCGTGTCCCTAATTCCTATTGTTTTAATTTTCTTTAAACTGGGAGGTTTTTTTTTTTTTTTTTCAGTTGTGGGTTTTGGACTCTGTGGGCCTGGGTGCTGTTCCTGAGCTTTTCAGCTCAAGGCTACTCCCTACCCATTGAGCCACAGGGCTGTTTTTTTTTTTTTTTAATTTTTAGTTTTTTATTGTCAGGGTAATGTATTTGAAGGGTTTCAGTTATATTTGCCAGGTAGTAGGTACATTACTTCTCAACTATTTCCAGTTTCTGGTGATTAACTGGAGATACGAGTCTCATGGACTTTTTAGTGCCCAGGCTGGCTTTAAACAGCGATCCTCAGATCTCAGCCTCCTGAATAGTTAGGATTACAGGCGTGAGTCACCGACCTGGCACACTAGGAAGTTTTTAGTTTTGAAATCCACCCATTCTGAATTTGGCAGAGTTTCTGGAAAAACCAGGGTTGAGCACAAGTGTGCAATGTATCCTTCTTTCGTAACAGAAGTAGGAGTTAATTCACTGTTTATTGCTAATTTAAGAGCTTTTTAAATGTATTTAAGAACAAAAAGTTTCTTAGGCAGGCATGTCATTGTATTTGAAAATTTTATTAAGGGTAAATGCAGATTTTCTGTAGAGTTCTGGGTGGAAGTCAACAGTCTGAAGACTCTATCACCCCTGTCTAACTCAGACTCATATAGGATCAGGGCCTCCAGCAGGGATGGGAGTTTTCTTTCAGTATACCTTAGCAACTAGAGGAAAATTACATTTAGCCAGTCACCAGATGTTTTGTTTGTCAAGGACCATCCAGAGGTTCCATGTATATGAATGTTTGGTATTCTGTAGGCAACACAGTTTGAATGGCTACAAATCTATCCTATTTAATTCTGATATTTTCTCTGTCTGCATGCATCATTGTCAGTGACTATAGGTTGTAATTAAAGATCAGGTATTTTTTGTTTTCATTTTTATTCTTGGAGTATGTTTACTACCTATGGGCACATTTTTGGTTTATTTATTCTTCTATTTGTATTTTTTTAGTTCATGTTTGGGGAACACATAGTATCTTGAAAAGATAAGAGCTAATTTTGGGGGATTGAGTCTGTGTACTAGAGGTGGTCTGGAGAGTTTCAGTCTGTCAATCAGAATCTGCCAGCAATGTCATTCAAGGTCAGAAACCCAGTGAACCACCAATCAAAGTCAGCAGGGTTGTTTATGTTCACTTGTCAGTGCTGGAAAGAGGTTACTCTCTCAGTGGTGTGGCTAGCGTGTAAACAATGCCAGTATTTCAGTGGTCAGAAGCAAATTCTGCCACCTACCCCCTGGCAATTTCAGAATGCTTGCTTTGGCTTGTCCTGTCCTCTGGGGATAAAAGGCAAGAGAGTGGAGGGGTGGGGAACCAGAGCTGTTTAAAAAACAGATTCTGGATTTTGAAGCAAGCATGATTGCTCACTAATTGCAATGCTTTTTGTGTATAATAATATTGGCTTAGAATTTGTTAATAAGAGCATATCATATAAAAAGAAATATAATTCTACATATCTAAAAAGTGATATTTTCTTTGAGTATTTTCTGCTTTGTTTTCAGTATGCTTTCTAGTCTTACCTCAGCTAATCATTATCTTCCTTAGTTTTTTTTTTGTCAGTCCTGGGACTTGAACTCTGGGCCTGAGCGTTGTCTTTGAGCTCTTCAGCTCAAGGCTACCACCCTACACCTTGAGTTTTCTGGTGGTTAATTGGATATAAGAGTCTCATGGACTTTAGTGCCTGGGATGGCTTTGAACCAGATCTCAGATCTCGGCCTCCTGAGTAACTGTGATTACAGGTGTGAGCCACTGAACCTGGCTATCTTACTTAGTCTTTAACAGCAAAGACAAGTTTTTCATTTAATGGATAAATGACACTTTTTAGACTGTGTTAACATCATAGAATAAAGATTTGTAAATTTCATTTTTGGGTCTAGAAAGCACACCTGATGAAAACATTTAGTTCTTTATTTTGGGAGAGCCTTGATGAACTTTCAAAATCAAACCTTCTTGGAATAGGAGATACACTAAGTCTTCTTGGCACACGTCAAAACTTTCTTAATAAACACCCAGAAAAACAACAAATTAAAGTTTGGACAAATGGGATTGTATTAAACTGGAGAGCTTCTGTAAGACAAAGGACATAGATAGCAAGCTAAATAGAAAGCCCACAGAGTGGGAGAAAATCTTCACTCACCATACAACAAACAAGAGCCTCATATCTAAAATATATCTACAGCTAAAAAAATTGAATCTCTCCAAAACAAATCTTCAAAGAAACAACCATACCATTAAAAGATGGGCCAAAGACTTAAAGAGAGTCTTCTCTGAAGAAGAAATAAGAATGGCCTATAGACACATGAAGAAATGCTCGACATTTCTGGCCATAAAATAAATGCAAATCAAAACAACTCTGAGATTCCACCTCACTCCAGTTAGAATGGCCAGGATCAGGAAATCTAATAACAGATGCTGGTGAGGATGTGGCCAGCATGAGGGATCACTACTACACTGTTGGTGGGAATGTAAACTCGTTCAACCACTATGGAAAGCTGTATGGCAGTTCCTCAAAAGACTAAATATGGATCTTCCCTATGACCCAGCAATTCCACTACTTGGCATTTACCCAATCGTCCAGAAACAGGGACATGCTAAACCCACTAGTACAGCAATGTTCATTACAGCACTATTTACGATAGCAAAGATATGAAACCAGCCCAGATGCCCTCAGTAGATGATTGGATCAACAAGATGTGGTATTGATACACAATGGAATTCTATGCTGCCATCAGAAAGAACGATATAACCCCATTTGTAAGGAAATGGAAAGACTTGAAAAAAAATCATACTAAATGAAGTAAGCCAGACCAAAGGAATATAGCTCAATGGTTTCCCTCATTTGTCATAATTAGTATAAACCTTGGATTACAATAGCTCAAAACCTAGATACACAAGACCATATAGGATGAGGCTAAATGAAAGGACCTCCAGGATATGGAAACAAGAGGCATATAATGTGAGATTATTGTTCTTAATGTACTATGTTCTTTCTAAAAAAAAAAAAGTTCTTCCTACAGAGAGGAAGTGCTCACCATAAGGGGGGAAGTGTTCATAAAAGGCAAGTACTCATCATAGAGAAGTGCTCAACAGGCGCCTAGCCTTTCAGGTAAAGGAATGGTTGTGTGGCTTACAAGGAAAAAGAGAGGGCCCAGGGATCGACAAGGTAGTTGTGAAAAGAAGAGAATGCTTTTAAGTTACACAGTGAAACAAAACATTCTTTCAAAAATAAGCATTGTATGCTCCAAAAATTTAAATAAGAAATATTCTTGGTTATTAGTAGCAATAATTTTTTAATTCAAAATTTAGACATAGAAAATGCCCCATTTTAGCTTTTAAGCCTTGGCTAGATTTTTTTTTGACAGTAGAATATGGGAGTGAGGTATGTGAGAAAAGGAATATAGATAATATTTTTATCTCTTTTCTCTGGTATCTTGCTAAGCACCCCTAGGCTTGTAGGAAAAATTAAAATCCATGAAGACAAAAGAGTGATTCAAGCATGACTGGTTTCTTTCACAGATGTGAAGGGGCTGGCCAAGAGGCACACAGCAGCCAATTTTCAGCTCTGACAGCTGCAGAGGTCAGCAGCTTCCTAATGCCATCCTTTAATTCCTCTGAGGCCTCAGTGTGCTTTGAACTCAGTGGTTGTTACTTCCAAAGCCAAGCTCAGAGGAGAAAAACCTGAACATTTGGTCACCTGAGTACACAATTACCTGATCATTAAGACCTTAGGCTAAGAATGGAGAGGGTCTCCTTTCTTCTCTGCCCTGTACACCTCTAGTTGCAGATCTCTTACACACACCTACACACACACTATCATACAATGTACATGTATGAGGATATATACATACAGACACACATACACACATGAAGGATAAAAGGCTGTTAACAGCAAAGAGTTTCAAGTAGAAGCGGGACTTTTTGAGATAGCCTAATATTCTAATTCAGAGAAGTTACATGGAACCAAGTACTATTGCTGGGGAAGAGTTGTTTGCAGGGGACTCTTTTTATGTCAGTATCTAAGGGCTGAGTAAGTGCAAGGAGATTGATACAAGAGTCATTTCATTGAAGGGATGTTGCAGTGCCTGGACTCATATGGAATTTGTGACCCTTCAGACCTGATGAGTCACAATGGAGAAGTTCTGTCCTAACCATTCCATTTCCTAGGCTCTTGGCATGGGAAAGAGGAGCTCAGGCCTGCAACATCTGTGTCAGTGTGAATCCTTGACAGAGGTACTTGAAGAACTTAAGATTGGGGTATGATATGCTATGCAACAAAACCAACCAACCAACAAACCCTAATCCTGAATTTATACCAAACAACATTATATTAGCAATGAACTATGACTAGTGAGTAACATGAATAGTATTTAACATCATAGGACATAAAGTAGAAATATAAATAAATATAAATTACAACTCTCATCATCTTTAAACTGTTGAAAGGTATTTCGCTTAAGTAGCAATGCTTATAGAGAAGCAAAATGAAATTGTTTAATCTTTCATTTTTTTTCTTCTTTGCACTGTTAATTACATATATTTTACCTATAATTCCAGGTGGAATTTAATTCTTTTCTCTATGAGTTTTATTCTGTCTCATGTGAGACCTTTGCTGGGAGTTGGGGGTGGGATGGAATGTGGCAGAAAGCGCCACACCTAAGTTATCCTGCTCCACTCTGCTTTAGGCAGCATGAGGGGCCACTTTGTAAGGTGATTGCTCTTTCCATGCTGCATGACAATTCTTTTGCCCTGTGCATTCTATTGTCCAACTTGAGCCCATGGCTTTGCTTTCTCACGAGGCATCTTGGGCCTAATTGGAAACACACTGGCAATTTGGATCTTCAGTAAGAGAGTACTAGAGAATTCATTGTGTGGTAGTGCTCAGGGTAGGTAAAGTTGAAGGTTGGATGCCAGCGAACTAAAGCCACTTATAACAGGGCACCAACTGATGTAGAGAATGGCCAGTGTCAGGAAGGAGTCACATGAGCATAGGCCCGTGGCATAGGGATGGGGATGAATGCTTCGGTTCCAGTCTTGTGTCTGATGGATGAAGTGGCAGAACAGCCCTGGATTGGGAGTGGAAACAGCTCAGTTAACCCAGTACCTTGGACAGCTCCCAGAATTTAGTCTCCTAGCTACTTCTGCAACTGCATCCTTGGGATTTTTTTTTTTTGGTACTGTTTTTTTTTTTCATATATTTTTATTGTAATTAATAGAAGGGTTACATTATATTCACCAGATAGAAGGTGCATTACTTCACATACATTGATACCCTTTCTCATGACATGGTCCCAATTTCCCTCCCCCCTTCCCCCCACTCATCTTGATTTCCCCCCTTCCCTATCCAATTTCAAATAACTAATTAAGCATATATAAAATATAGCAGATAACAAGGTGAAATATTGTAACAATATGAGATAACCAAGGGATAGCAAAAGAGATAAGATAACATAGTACATTAAGGACAACAATCACTCATTATATGGCTTTTATGAGACTTTATACTGAACTTCTCTGTATAAGGATTCATGTTCACAGAATTAGTGTCCTTGAGAGCTCCAATCTAGAAGACAGAGAACTCATCTTGTAGTCTGGGAAGGACCTACAAATTAGTTTGTTCAGTCATCCCTTTTCTTGTAATTATTCAGCAAAATTGTGAAACCCTACACTATACCAGGCCCTTTCCTGATTGCAAAAGATTTAAGAATGAATGAGACCAACTTAAGGCTATATAAAATGATGCTAAATGAAAGGACCTTCAGGATAGAGAAACAAAAGCCATATAATGAGTGATGGTTGTCTTTAATGTACTATGTCATCTCTGTTGATGTCCCTTGGTTATCTCATATTGTTACAGTATTTCACCTGGTTATCTGATATATTGTATATATGCGTATTTGGTTATTTTAAGTCGGATAGGGAAGGTGGGGGGAAACAAGATGAGGGGTGGGGGTGGGGGGAGGGAAATGAGGACCAAGACATGAGAAAGGGTATCAATGTATGTGAAGTAATGCACCTTCTATCTGGTGAATATAATGTAACCCTTCTATTAATTATAATAAAAATATATGAAAAAAACCCATGTCTAGTGTGCAGGAATAAATCTGTCTATAAATTGTGTTCTGCATAATGCTGAGACAGTGAGTTTCAAGTGGTCTTTCTGGCATCGTGATGTTTTCTGGAGTAGGTAGAAGAGCACATCATTCAGTCTAGAGAGCAGCTAGTAAAGTATCCTGAGCAGAGTCATTTTATTTTACAGTTTGAGTTATTTTGGTGTACACTCTGGGCCTTGCATTTTTCTGGAAGGAGTTCACGATCTCTACTCACTGACTTGACATTTTCCTGCCCTTTCCTTCATTCCCAGATCTTCTTTCTGTCATTCATAACTCTGTAACTCCAGACTGGCTTACTGTATTTGGGTTTTTATTCTTGGACAATTAACAGTGACATATTTTATTTTGCTATGAAGAATAATGATTTTATTTTCCTATAGAGAATCTTCCATCTTTAAGGATTTCCCTAACATGTCCTGCTTCTTCTGTGACACCTCTTATTCTCTACCTCCCCATCCTCTTCACAAAGTCTGTCTCTTGGACCTGTCAGGAATGTTTTGCATTTATCTGACTGCTGACCACATTTTCACCTTATTACCAGATCCTTCTCATCTCTCCTCTCTCAGTGGGAACCATATTTCCGTCATTCTGAATTATTCAGGGTTCCTTGAAAATACCATGCCCTTTCATGCCTCTGAACAAATGTTCAGTCTGCCTGGAATTCCTTTTAGCCCCTCCTCCTTCTTCCTTCCTTTTGCAGACATAACTTTCCTACCAAATCCCACTGGTTACATTATCTATTTTATTTCCTTTAAATTCTTACATAACATGAAAATCTTAGATAGTTGCTTTCTCTGTGTTTTGACCCTTTCTTTTGATTATATTGTTTCCTTCACTTTTGATCCTTGGTAGAATGTATCTCTACTAACACTTTGTAAGGACATTTTAATTATTTACGTGCTTGTTGCTTATAGAGCAAGGACTTTGCTTGTTTTCACTTGGGCACCTAGAAATATCCTGCCCATGAATAAATGAATGAACAAATGAATGAATGAATAACAAAGGGAACAAATCAGCCAAACCTATATACCTTGATGGCTTCTTACTGACAGATGTAGAATTGAAAGGCGGTTTCAGATCATTCAGAGTCTGAATTTCCAACACAATTAAGGAGGCTATTGACAAAAGAAATGATCAAAGGATGTAATGTCTAGGAACAACATGAAATGAAAATGAGTCATGAGAAATGAACAGAACTAGTATGATTTGGAGAAACGACAATTGAATCCTGAAGAGGCTGCCTTTATTTCTCAGCCTTACCATATATTTGTTTCTGCAGATTAATAGTCTCCATTCAGGGAAGAAATGTCCTAGATCTGCAGTCCATCTTTAGGACCACAGGTCGTAGTGTTCACATTCTATTTATAACCTTGGAGATAAGTGAAATACTAAGAAAATTGTGACCACACCTTGAATGCGCTTGGCAATCACCTCCTTCTTAGTCATTCTTTTTTTTTTTTTAATGCCAGTCCTGGGTCTTGAACTCAGGGTCTGGGCACTGTCCCTGAGCTCCTTTTGCTCAAGGTTGGTGCTCTATCACTTGAGCCACAGCACCACTTGCAGCTTTTTCTGTGTATGTGGTATGGAGGAATCAAATCCAGGGCTTCGTGCATGCAAGGCAAGCACTCTACCACTAAGCCACACTCCCGGCCCCGGGATGAGTTCTTAATCTTGTGATTTCGACCAGATGAAAGTGGATCAGGACCTGGAGGGATTTTATTTTGCTTTCTCTTTTTATTTTATTTATTTATTTATTTATTTATTTATTTATTTATTTATTTTTGCCAGTCCTGGGGCTTGAACTCAAGGCCTGAGCACTGTCCTTGGACTTTCTCAAGGCTAGAGCTCTACCCCTTGAGCCTCAGCACCACTTCTGGCTTTTTTCTATGTATGTGGTACCGAGGAATTGAACCCGGGTCTTCATGCATGCTAGGCAAGCACTTTAACCACTAGGCAAACTCCCGGCCCCTTCTTAGTCATTCTTAAACAGACACATACTGGCATGATAATGAGCACAGTTCCACCATCTGTGTGCAGTGCCAATTTGAAACAAAGTAAGGACGTGTGTGTGTGTGCGCGCGCGTGTGCGTGCGCGCGCGCTCACGCGTACTTGAAAAAGCTGAAAAATTTATGTGACTAATCTGTTATGTCTTGCATATCAAATATCTTCAGAATTCACTTCATTGAAGGGGCCACTAGTTTTGAAGAATGTAGATTAATAAGTTTGTTTGCTTAAAAAAATGAGCTTCAATATTTGTGCGAATCATACAGTCAAAAGAAAAAATCAATGGGCTATTGACTACTAGGGATGATCACATTCATTTTGCCCTTTGTGGTTGGTGAAATCCATGCTGCAATTACAGAGACAGGCTGGCAGCAAAGAGCCTCAGTCGGGCTTTCAGCTCCACATTAATCCAAAACTCCCATTTTAATGCAGATATAGATTGCCACAAGTCAATAGCTGACTACTTGAATTGTGAAGTAGCAGCTCCACACAGTACTGACAATCCTACACTTACAGTATTTGGGAATTTCAAAGCTTTGCTGTACAGTGTAGCCAAGGCTGGCGGGAGGAGGAGGAGAACAGAGGTGTGGTTGTGCTCATGTTATTGAAAAGATCTGTCTTTAGGATCTAAAGCACAGATTATAGCAAATTCAAGGTAGGTGGGATGGAGAGTTGTAAAGGACCTCTGAGGTCACCTACTCCAGTTAAAGATGAGGAAATTGAGGTCCTTAGAGGTTAACTAACTTGCATGTGATAACATGGCAGTCTGCAGAAGATCCCATACTGGGATAACTGTGGCCTTTTCAGCTTTCTACTATTTCACATACATTATGAAAAAAAATCCAAATTTGCTCTGTTAGTGGATTAGACATTTGTATAGATACAGCAGTGGAAGCATCTCAGAATAGACTATTTAGCTTACTTTTAGTGTACAATGATCTGTAATCTCCTTCTCAGCACCATATGTAGTGATGCCAACATAAAAAAGTCAGTAACAGATGGCATTTGAGGGAAACATATGATTCTGTTAGAAGTGTTCATCTGGACAAGAGGTGGAATACTGCTTTGTATGTGGTAAAGTGCTATCCTTACGTTAAGGTTAAATGTTCTTGTAGGCATTATTTTTATATTTCATCAATTCAGACTAGACTAGGAACGCTTTGAGGGGAAGAATCATGAAAATAAGTGTCTTTTGTATCTCTGTCATCACCAACATTACAACATTACAGTTAATGCTTAGTAATTAGTTACAGTGGGTTGAGTATGTATGAAAATATATGTAAGAAGCCCTTGTACTTAAAGTGTGGTTGTGATCTTGTAACTTCAACATCACTTGAGCATTTTTTGAATAAAAGTCTATTATTTAATTTCTTTAATCCTTAATTTCCATAGTAATGGTCTGAGGAATAAAAAAATGGTGCGTCACAGGGTTAGAAGAAACTGTCAATACGAAATAAGCAAAGAAACTCTGAGTCTCTTCAAGTCATACTGATGATACTGGATTGAGAAGAGTGATTAATCTGTAAGTGGTCTAAGAAATTACTGGCAGGGAATCACCCCTTGGATCTTGCCTGAGACATAAATTGCTAACAGGTGCTTCTTGGGCTCATGAAAGCTTGACAATCTTTGAATCTGTCAAACCCTATTTTGTGAGTATAGGTATAGTCTTCACAGTGGGCGACAAATTGTGAACCATCAGAATTGTTCCTGAGTGGCTCTGAAATCATTCCCAAAAGTAGCAAGATGTTTCATCAGGGGAGGGTAATTAGGACTCACTGTTTCATTGCCAAATGGGGCAAGTACTTGAGCAGAATGGCACTATTTAAACACTTATCTTTCTCCAACTCACCAGATAAAATTTGAATTAAATCTACTTATAATGAGATTCTTTTCAGAAGAGTGATTTGCTTCTTAGTATTATGACCTAAACACTGTTGCTCAGTTAGCCAGCCTCACTTGTAACAAGTAGTAATGTTGAAATCCATGGCTTTAACTTTTTTATGCTTTATTTTACTGGAGTATTATGACTCTAAATGTTTTCTTTCAGTTGGGATTTTGAAGCATAGAGATGAGTCATGAATCATCAGTCTCATAAAAACTTTAATGCCAGTAGGCTTTATGGTTATTTATGACTGAGTAGTTCTCTGGACACCACACATATCTCAAAAGAGGCAGAGAATGGACTTGGTAAATCGATCTGTAGGCCCTGAGATATCTGAATCACCAGAATACCTAGGCTTTATAATTTTTTTTTGTTGTTTTACCAGAGAAAATTCCAAGTCCAAATCTATATGAAATGAGAGCATATCCCTATATCTAGGAGGTTGTGTTCTCTCTTGGCCTTGTCTTTGTAACCTAAAATGCGTGGAGAAGGCAGAGACAGAGTTGATGGAGTTGAATGTGCCTCGGTCAGCAGTTGGATATGTAGAACTCAGCCATGTAAAAGGGATGTCCTGACAGTAAGCAGCTTGCTTTGACCAGTTTTAAAGCAAACTATGTGAGTCTCTGGGCTTCCGTGAAGACAGGTGGGTTTGCTCTGCAGAGAAAAGCACTGAAGAGATTCAGAACTAAAATGGGGCCAGTGCTGGTGACTCAGGCCTGTACCTAGGTACTAGGGAGCCTGAGGTCTGAGAATCCCAGTTTGAAGCCAGCCCAGGCAGGAAAGTTTTTGAGAGTCTTATCTCTGATTAACCATCAGAAAACTGGAAGTGAAGTTGTGACTCAAAAGTGATGAGAGAGCACTAGCCTTGAACATAAAAGCACCCAGGCCCTAAGTTGAAGCCCTATGACCAGTAAAAATGAAAATTAAAATGTTCCCCAAGGGCATGTCTTATGCCTGCAGTTGCTGCTCTTTGTTTCATCCCAGCTGTTATCTTCCACCTCTGCCTTTTGCTTTGCTGGATCTCTTTTCTTTTTCAGGCTCTATCACATTTTAAGGCCTTGTGTCTTCCCATCCAGTGCCTGCCTCTCATACTCTAACATCTTATGTGGCACAGGATGAACATCAGTTGTAGGCAGGTTGAACTTCTAAAGAAGTAGCTACAAAAGTATGTTTTATGATCTTTCTATTTCTTATATGAGAGTAATTCACCAGGTCAGTAAATAAACCATCTGAAACCCTTTTGCTCTTTGACAAAAGATCAGTTTAAATGGAACATTTCTAGAAACATACTGCCAGGTACCCTGTTTTGGCTGTGAGGAAAGCCACTTCTGACTTCAGTCCATTGGTGATGATGAGTTCTTCTGATTGGTTTGCCTTTAGAGGTCAGCACAATACCTGAAAAAGATTTAAAAAGTCAAGATGTCCTTTGTATTGCTGTCTTTTAACCAAACATGGTCTTTAATGAATAGTTTACTGTAGGAAAACAATTTTCCCCAAGCAGAATTTAGATGTTTTCTTTTCTTTTCTTGTTGATTGTGAGATTTGAACTTGGGGCATGGGTGCTGTCACTGAGCTCATTTGCTCAAGGCTAGATGTCTACCTTTTAGCCACAGTACTACTTCTGGTTTCCTGGTGATTAATTTCAGGTAAAGAGCCTCATGGACCTATTTGCCTTGGTTGGATTTGAACTGTGATCCTCAGATCTCAAACTACTAAGTAGCTAGGATTACAGTCGTGAGCTGCCAACACCTACCTGATATTTTCTGTTTGACTAAGGGAATATCATGTAACAACTTAGCCACAATTAACTTTCTTGGCAGCAGTTTCCATAGGAAGATCAATATCAATGCCATTATTTGTCTCCTTTTCCACTTACCATCCTTGTATAATTATGGTTAAAGAGCAAGCTGTTTAAACTGGAGATATAATTCTGTTATGTAATTCCTGCAATTCCAAACTTCAATGGTAGAAATGATCTAAGGAACCTAAAAGTGGTGTAGAAGGGGTGTGAAGCCTGTTCCTACTAGAATTTGAAGACTTTACAGTTTCTTCAAGATGTGCTGATGTTAGTAGATTGAGGGGAATGATGATTAATCTGCAAGTGGCCTTAGAAATAATGTATAGCAGGTACTTCTTAGTCTATGGCTGCTGGAATATGTATCCAGAGTGGCAGAGTCTGCAAGTGAAATTAAGCTCAGGCTGTTGTTAGGGCTCTTGATTCTAAAGCCATCTTAAGAGAAAGGCATATGATGTACCCATGTGTAAAGAATGGAAGTGCTGTGTAGTGTACCAAGCACATTGAGTCCTGTTTGGTCTTGGTGTGGTTGAAGCAAGCAGGAGAACTACTTGAGGGCTATGTTAAAATTAAACATAGAAACAAATAATAATCTTTTCAATAATGAAGTTCTGTTCTCAGATTTGCTCAGAGACACACAGCGGTGTTTGCTATATATCGTGGAATGAAAAAGACAGCAGTCCAAGAATCCTATGTTTGGCCATGCTCATGTTCCCAGGTGAAGATAATGGAAGGATGTTTTCAGGCTCTCCAGTTCTTCTTCTCTTTCTTTCTTTCTTTCTTTCTTTCTTTCTTTCTTTCTTTCTTTCTTTCTTTCTTTCTTTCTTTCTTCTTCTTCTTCTTCTTCTTCTTCTTCTTCTTCTTCTTCTTCTTCTTCCTCCTCCTCCTCCTCCTCCTCCTCCTCCTCCTCCTCCTCCTCCTCCTTCTTCTCCTTCTTCTCCTCCTCCTCCTCCTCTTCCTTCCTCTTTTCTGTTGGTTGTGGGGCTTGAACTCAGCACCTGGGTGTTACACTTGATCTCTTTTGCTCAGGGCTAGCACTCTACCACTTTGAGCCACAGCACCATTTCCCACATTTGAGTACTTAATTGGAGATAAGAGACTCAAAGGGACTTTTCTACCCAGGCTGACTTTGTACCATGATTCTCAGATCTCCTCTTCTTGAGTAGCTAGGATGATAGGTGTAAGCCTCTGATGCCTGATTTTGCAAGCTTCTTGATGAGAGTGTGTTTAAGAAACACTTGAACAGAATGAGAAAAGAGAAAAATCAGAATGTCAGTAACTGAGGAGATGTGATATCCAACAATTATCTACTGAGTGGATTTTCTTTCTATAAATTCACACACCCTATTCAAACATTGAAATACTCAACAGTGCAACTCTTAAAGTAGGAGAGAATTGAGAATGGCAAATACGAGAAGAGTGGGCAAATGGATAGCAAACAACTCTATTCATAGAGTGTTCACTGTGGAGCCTGGGGAAGAATGGCATTCCCCCATTCGTAATGAAATGGAAAGACTTAGAAAAAATTATATTAAGTGAAGTAAGCCAGACTCATACATAGGCAGCATGAACTCCCTCATTTGTACTAAGTAGAATATCTAGGATAGTCTTAGCAGAGGATCACAATAGCTCAATAGTTATGTGCACATGACCCTTTGAGATGCTCATTGAAATGAACTCCAAGAAATGAAAACAAGAGCTTTTCTGGAACATAGTTTGCAGTTATTTCTTTTTTTCCATATATTTATTGTAATTAATAGAAGGGTTACATTATATTCACCAGATAGAAGGTGCATTACTTCACAAATATTGATACCCTTTCCCATATATTGGTTCCCATTTCCCTTCTCCCACTCCACCCCTCATTTTGTTTCCCCCCTTTCCCTATCTGACTTCAAGTAACCAAAAACGCATATATACAGTATATCAGATAATGAGGCAAAATACTGTAACAATATGAGATAATCAAGGGACAGCAAAAGATATGAGAGATAACATAGTACATTAAGGACAACAATCCCTCATTATATGGCTTTTGTGTCTATATCCTGGAGGTCCTTTCATTTAGCCTCATCCTGTATGGCCATATGTATCTAGGTTTTGCTCTATTGTAAATCTCTGCTAGGAGAGCCCAAGGTTTCTACTGATTATGATAAATGAGGGAAACCATTGAGCCTATGTTCCTTTGAGTCTGGCTTACTGCATTTAATATGATTTTTTCTAAGTCTTTCCATTTCCTTACAAATGGGATGATGATGTTGTTCTTTCTGACAGCAGCATAGAATTCTGATGTGTATAAATACCACATCTTGTTGATCCACTCATCAACTAAGGGGCATCTGGGTTGGTTCCATATCTTTGCGATGGTAAATAGTGCTGCAATGCTAGCAGAAGTTCCTCCTCCTGGGCGGGGCCACATTCCTGGTAAACAAAGTTATTTCTTTTTTATTTTCTTTTGCTATCCCCATTTTGATTTATTCCCTGATATTCTGTACTCTTTAACTTGTATACAAGTTTATCTGATTTGGTGAAGTGAAGGGGAATCACAGCAACAGCAGGACTGGCTGGGCACGGTAGCTCACATGTGTAATCCTAGCTACTTAGGTGGCTGAGATCTGAGGATTGTGGTTCAAAGCCAGCTTGGGCACTAAGGTCTGTGAGACTGTTATCTTCAGTTAACCACCAGAAAACTGGAAGTGGCACTGTGGCCCCAGGGGTAGGGCAGTAGCCTTGAGCTGAAGAGCTCAAGGACAGTGCCCAGGCTCAGATTTCAAGGCCCATGACCAACAAGAACAACAACAACAACAAAAAACAAAACAAAAGGAAGAAACATCAGGACAAAGGGTAAACAAAGATAGCAGTGATAATTAGACATTATGCTGGAAATGAACTTTAACTACCTGGGGGGAAGAAAGTGGCAGTGGGAAGTTAATGGGAGAAAATGAGGGAACACTATTCAAAAGGAAATGTACTAATTACCTTATGTAACTATAATCCCTCTGTATATCACCTTTACGATAAAAGGAAAACAATAAAAGAAAACACCATCCTCAAAAAGTAACAAGAAAGAAAAACTGCTGTATTAAGTAAAAGAAGTCATGAGTGAGAGATAATTTCTATGTTCCTATTTACCTGAAATGCCTTTAAAAGGAAAATTTATAGAGTCAGAAAGTAAAGAAGTGGACTGGGCATAAAAATTCTGATTTATGATGATAGTTGCCTACATTGAAAAAGTTACTAAGAGTCACTGAATTATGGTTGAATTTTATGACACGTGAAACATACCTCAATAAAGAGTTTTAAATGCTTTATTTTATGTAGGTGGACAGAAAAAGTGACATGTAGATCTGACTCTGTGGTAGCTGTTGGAACTATCTAAGAATAGGCTAAAGTTGTAACAACAAGGAAAGAATAAAGGAAATCTTAACAGGTACAAACTCTTGGGTTAAAAAAATATCCCTGTTTAATAAAATCCTTAAAGATTTCTGAGACCTTATACATGACAAATGGCGACCAGATCAGATGTGAGTTTTGTAGTCATGAGGAATCGTTTCCTCAAAAAATTAGAATCAGAATTGCCTTTTGATTTAACATTTCTGTCCATTACTGGTATATATTAGAAGGCATTGAAACAAGTATGTTAAAACCACTGCACGCTCATTTTTCAATAGAACAACATTCACGAAAGTTAATAAGTGGAATTGACGCAGGTGTCCACCAATATATGAATAGAAAATATATATATATATAAACACAAAATTGAATATTAGTCAGCTATTTAAAAGAATGATACTTGTCACAATGTTCTTTTTTACAATTAATATATAGAGTAATATTCTATCATATAGCAAAAGGATGGAACCAGAGGACATAATATGTTTTTTTATTATATTTTATTGTGGGATAATGAGAGGGATTACAGTTATGTTCATCAGGTAGTGGGTACATTACGTCTTGAAGTAATGTGAGGGAAACCATGGAGCCTATGCTCCTTTGGGACTAGCCTATTTCACTTAATACGATTTTCCCCCCAAGTCTTTCCATTTCCTTATGAATGGGGTGATGTCATTTTTTTCTGAAGGCAGCATAGAATTCCTTTATGTATAAGTACCACATCTTGATCCGTTCATTTGCTGAGGGGCATCTGGGTTGATTCCGTATCTTAGATATGGTAAATAATACTGCAGTGAACATCATTGTGCGAGTAGCTTTAGTACGCCCTTGTTTCTGGACATCTGGGTAAGTGCCAAGGAGTGGGATTGCTGGGTCGTAGGGGAGCTCTATGTTTAGTCTTTTGAGAAATCTCCATGTAGCTTTCCAGAGTGGTTGAAAGAGTTTACACTCCCACTAAGAGTTTAGTAGTGATCCAGAAGACATAATATTAAGTGACAAACTCAGGTAGAATGAAATAAGGTAAGACTGGTCAGGGAAGGGAGAAGAATGAGGGAGAAAGATGAAGGAGGTGACCCTGCTCAAGGTGCGTTGTAACCAGAAGTGAACATGTTCAAATGAAACAGCCTTTTACATCTAACTGCGGTGACTGAACTCTCAGTTAGATAAATGCTCTTGAATATGCAGCTTAAAAAGTTGAATCCCATAGAAGTAAAGAATAAAATAGTAGTTATCAGAGCCTGGGAAGGGTATGGGGAGGTCCAATGGAGAGAAGAGAGTTAATGGGAATGTCAGAGGAATGTAGTTGCATGGAAAAAATAACTTTTAATATTCTGTAGCACAGGGAGAAACTATGATTGATGCCAACTAATTGAATATTTCAAAGTAATAACTTAGGGAATACTTTTGGATGTTCTTGTCACAAAGAAATGACAACTCCTGGCAACCACATATGTCTTTGTTACCTTTTTCAGAAGGTTCTATAGTTTGTGTCAGATAGTAGGTAGCTCTTCCAGATGAACCTTTTTTCTTCATTAGCAAAATATTTCTAAATGTCTTCTTAGCATTTTTGGGACTTGATAGCTCATTTTCTTAGTGCCATATAGTATTTTATTATCTGTAGCATAAAAGATACTTCACTAACTGTACCACAGTTGATATATTTACTTATCTACTGAAGAATATCCTTGTTTGTTCAAAGTTTTGGCAATCAAGAATAACTGTACTTTTTCTCAAATCATACATGGTTCAGATGGAACAGGAATTAGCACACAACACCATTGGTAAAAGTTTCACCATTCAAGAGCAAATAAGTAAGGAACCCTCCATCCCAGGCTACCAATTCAGAAGAGGAAGATTCTGCAGCAGGAGATTCTGGAATGGCAACAGTGGATATAGGTTTGAACTTGGTTTCAAATATATTAGTATCCTATAGCTCTCAAGCTAGACTGGCGGGGACTGCTTTTAACCTCTTACAGACCATGGGAATACAGCTTCCCAACAACACTGGACACAGAAACATAAGATGCAAGTCTGAAGTTTGATGTTGGATTGCAGTGCCAAGTCTACTAGGTTCCAATGTAAGGATCGTGGAATGTGTGACATCTGTAATGTGTAATTAATAGAAGAGTTACATTATATTCACCAGGTAGAAGGTGCAATACTTCTCAAACATTGATACTCTTTCTCATGTTTTAGTCCCCATTTCCCCACCACCACTACTCCTCATCTTGTTTACCCCCCTTCCCTATCCTATTTCAAATAACCAGATAAACGTATATACAATATATCAAATAACAAGGTAAAATGCTGTAACCATATGAGATAACCAAGGGACAGCAAAAGAGATGAGAGATATAGTACATTAAGGACAACAATCACTCATTATTTGGCTTCCAACAAGTGGATTTTTAAAGAAAGGTTGCTGTCAGTTTCCCTTGTTGAATAATATACTAAGACATCATTATGTAACATTTCCCTCTGGTTTGAAATATTTTTAAGCTTTTTTTGAGTGGCTGTGGCCTCATGGAGGAAAGATTCAATGTATGTCAAAGAAGAAACATGCCATTCAGGTTATCAAATATAAACAGTAAAACACAACTAGCCTTTATAAAAAAAAGAATAACTGTACTTTAGATACCAGGGTGCAAGCTTTTGTGTAGACACATAGAAATACCAAGGAGTACATTGAGGATCATTTGTTCGTTTACCTTGTAAGAAACTGCCAAAATGTATTACAAAGTGGTTATTCCATTTTGCATTATACCATTCTCCTCCTTCTGCCAGTCTATTCCATTGGAGTAGTGGTTGGCATTTAAGTTGTCCTCAAGAGCTGTTACTGGCTGGAGTGTTTATTAAGAGAAACAGCTAAAGGCCAAATAATGAAGTAAATGATCCTAAAGAACTCTCCTAAGTAGGTCACCAAGGGTTTGTGATTCAGCTGGTTAAAAGGAATTCAAATTGAAAACATTTGAATTAAATTATGCTAATTGTATTCATTTCCTAAAAACTACTGGAGTTCTAGAATAATTGTTCTTCCTTATGTATTTTAACAGCATAAACTTCGGTTAAAATTATGGGATTTTCTTTCTCTGTTTCTTTTATCTTTACTTAACCCCCATTAGGTTTTCCTGACCTGTTCATTTTATGTTCTGGTATTTTGAATTAGGATGAAATTGTCTCTTTCCAATATGGTTTACAACAGAATCCACCACTTTTAACAAACCCCGATTGGAATAAGAAGATCCTCATAAACCCTGCCTTCTTAGAGTGGATACATGGGACCTCATTCTGTAGATTTTCATTACTCCTTGTTGTGATTTTTTTATTACTAGTTTTTTTTTAAGTCAGGAAAAAGAAGAGAAAATTGTTATCATCCCCTCAGGCATTTTTTAGTTATGGGAGTGAAAGTTTAACTGTTGGTGGAGAGACTCCATGGGAATTTGAAATAGTTTTACTATTTATCCAAACTACCTTCTATCAAAAGGGATAACCTTTGCCACTGATTTAATAACAGTTGTTCAACTCAATTATGTAAACACTTGGCACTTTTGATTCTTCTAGAGTGTTATTGAATTTTTAAAATGCCCTTTAACATGTGAATGAAATTTATCCTGTTTGCCTATCAAAAAGCATAATATAATATTAGAGTTGGAAATGATGAAAATGGTTTTCTCCTTGAGATACACAGGCAACATAATTTTTACCCTGTGTTGTTAAATGTCTATAATTGTGTAAAATACTGAGTCTAGCCAAAGTCAAGTGTGCCACATTATTGTACAGTATCTATTATTTGTAAAATTTGCTCTGTATTGCTTTCAGAGTTTGACCTCAGTCCATAGGAATAAGCTGAAACCTCTGCTGTGTTGCCTGCCACCAGGTTAGCTGTGGAATGTAGATTCTTTGAGCTAAACGAGAGAAATGTCCGAATCGGTAGAAATATATTATACAAGTCTCTTACGCTTTTCTACAAAAGTATTCATTTTTATGTGGAAAATACACTTACTGCATGAATAGCAAAAATGCAAACTCTTGTGTAAGTTCATTCTTATCATTTTTCATGAAAAAGAACAATAAAGTCTCAGATGGTTTTGTCTATTTCTCAAGGAAGATCATCCAGTTTGTTCCCAGAGGCCAGGAATGTATCTGATTTCCCTTTTTATTTTGGGCTCAAAATGGTCTGTGTTCTTCTTCCATAAGCAATGGGCATCTTTGGGACGAAGAGTTAAGGGCAATTTAGTTTCTCAAATCAAGTGACTTTTAGTAGCCTCTCTCAGAGAACACCAAGGCTTGTTCTTACTTGGCTTCCCTTTGCTGCCTCAGTCTGCACTTGGTCATTCTTCTGTCCTGGTTCCAGATCCACTTTGTTGTTTTGCTTTTGTTTTTAATTGTCGGTGGGGCTTGAACCTTGAGCTTGGGCGCTGTCTCTGAGCTCTTCAGCTCAAGGCTAACACTCTACCACTTGAGCCACAGTGTCATTTTGGGTTTCCTAGCAGTTTTATTGGAGATAAGAGGCTCACAGACTTTCATGCCTGCGCTGGCTCTGAACCATGATTCTCAGCCTTCTGAGTAGCTAGGATTACAGGCATGAGCCACCAGTGTACGGCTAGATTCTACTGTTTCATAGTATGAATTCTTTTTAAACAAAATTTGGCAAGAGGCTCTGAGCAGCTATTGAAGGGAAAGGAGCTGTGGGAGCATGTCCTTCCGTGTGTGTGGGGTATGTGGACAAAGAGGTAGTAGCGGCCGAGTTAGAGTCGTAAGTCCTTGGATTCCATTTGTTGTTCCTTTTTTTTTCTCCTCTACACCTATTTGGTGGTTGTGGGTATTCATATTTGCTTTTATTTTCAATAATTTCCAAATGTTTTAGGAAACAATTTCAGGGTTGAAGATAAATAGGAAAAAGGGGTAAAGGAGGAGAGTAGGAGCAGAAGAGAGAAAGGACACGGAGATGAAGAAGATTAGCCTGAAGTTAAGGAACAGAGCCCCAGAGGAGATTACAGAGTACATTCTTGATAATTGCCTGTGTGTCAATGGGAAAATTGAAAACCTGAACGACACTTTTAAAAAGAACGAGAACTGGAGTTTGAGTAAGACTAGTGTGAAATTGTTTGCAGGCTCAGCTCCCCAGCTTGAATAAACTTTGAAAGTTGGGACTTGGTGACAGTATAGTTTCTGGAGGTGTGGTAGTCCTGGCAGAGAAAATTATAGTTCTTACCTACTTCAATCTGAGTGGAAACTCTGCAAATCTTGACTTGTTTAACTGTGAGATCACAAACCTGGAAGATTCCAGAGAAAGTATCTTTGAGCTGCTGTAGCAAATCACATACTTAGATGGATTTGATCAGGAGGATGATGAAGCAGCAGACTCAGAAGAGGATGATGAGAATGAGGATGAAGATGAAGATGAAACTGGTCAACTTGAAGAATATGAAGAGGAGGATGAAGAAGATCAGAATTGTGGAAGGGAGAAGAGGAAATGGGTCTTTCATACTTAATGAAAGAAGAAATTCAGGATGAAGATGATGGTATGTATGATGAAGAAGGGGTTTTATGGCGAGTGCGAAGGAAAATTGGAAGGAAAATAGCTTATGCTAAGTAGAGACATGCAGATGAGCCCTTTCTTCAGGATGTAGATCATGACATGCCAGTGATGCTTTATTCTTTTTTCTGAGAAATGCATTCAACACTCATTTTTTTATGATCAGCTTTCCTTTTAGCTTAATTCCCTTCCCCATCCCAAAAGAAAGAATACTTGCAACTATCCAGAAAACCTTTAGTCTAATGCCTCAACTACCTTTTCAGGCTTCTCTTGGGGTTTAAACAAAGTGGGAGAATTAGTGTTTTTTTAATTTTTTATTTTTATTGTAATGTATAGAGGGGTTGCAGTTACATTTACTAGGTAGTAGGCGTATTACTTCTCACACATTGATAGCCCTTCTTAGGATTTTTCCCCATTTCCCTTCCACCCCTCCCAATCATCTTGTTTTCCCCCCACTTCCCTTTCCTATTTCAAATAAATGTATATACAATATTCTCAGTAACAAAGTCAGATACAGTAAGAACATGAGATTAACCATAAGGGAAAAAAAAGAGAAGAGACAACATAGTAGATTAAGAACAACAATCACACAAGACAAAGCTCTTGTTTCCATATCCTAAAGTTCCTTTCATTTAGTCTCATCCTATATGATCTTGTATACATAGGCTTTGAGCTATTAAAAAAATCCTCTGCTAGGCGAGTCTTAGATCAGTGTTAAATATTACAAATGAGGGAAACCATGGAGCCTATGTTCCTTTGGGTCTGGTTTACTTCATTTAATATGATTTTTTTTTCCAAGTCTTTCTATTTCCTTACAAATGGGGCAATGTCATTCTTTCTGAAGGCAGCAAAGAATTCCTTTGTGTGATCCATTCGTCTACTGAGGGGCATCTAGGTTGGTTCCATATCTTAGCTGTGTAAATAATACTGCAATGAACATTGTTGTGCTAGTGGCTTTAGTGTGCCCTTGTTTCTGGACGATTGAGTAAATGCCGAAGAATGGGATTACTGGGTCATAGAGGAGCTCTATGTTTAGTCTTTTGAGGAACCGCCATACTGCTTTCCGAATGGTTGAATGAGTTTACACTCCCACCAACAGTGTAGTATTGATCCCTCCTAAGTCATGTGAAGTGGAATATCAAAGTTGCTTCGATTTGTATTTCTTTTACGGCCAGAGATGTTGAGTATTTCTTCATGTGTCTATTGGCCATTCTTATTTCCTCTTCAGAGAAGTCTCTAAGTCTTTAGCCCACTTATTAATGGGATGGTTTCTTTGAGGATTTGTTTTTGAGAGATTCAATTTTTTTAGCTATAGGTATATTTTAGATTTGAGGCCTTTGTCTGTTGTATGGCTAGTGAAGATCTTCTCTCACTCTGCGGGCTTTCTATTTAACTTGCTAGCTATGTCCTTTGCCATACAGAAGCTCTGCAGTTTAATGCAATCCCCTTTGTCCAAACTTTCTTTAATTATAAATACAGTTTTATGCATCATGCTTGTCTTACTGTCAAATCTTTCTTGGTTGATAACATGCAATACTATATCCAGATGAAGAGAGGAAATTAGAAGAGGCTTTAGGAAGTAGCATTAGCAGTTCTAAAAACATCAGAGTGATTGTTGAGTCCGTTTTTAAAGTTGTTTTTCCAAATGATCTGGAAACTGACCTTATAAAATATTTACAACTTTCCATAGTAGAACTTTAATTTTCTATCAGTTTTATAGCATTACCAGGTAATCCATTTACTTGGAGTATAGGAAATTAGAATAATAGTCAAGACTAAGTACTAAAGTAGAGATTTATTTTAAAATTGTTTTCCATTAAAATAGAAAAATAGGGTCGGGAGTTTGGCCTAGTGGTAGAGTGCTTGCCTGGCATGCATGAAGAACCCGGTTCAATTCCTTGATACCACGTACATTAAAAAAAAAAAGGCCAGAAATGGTGCTGTGGCTAAAGTGGTAGAGTTCTAGCCTTGAGAAAGCCCAAGAACAGTGCTCAGGCCCTGAGCTCAAGACCCAGGACTGGCAAAAAAAGAAAAAGAATAAGAAAAATAGTTGTGATTGGTATGTCTTTCATTATGTGGCTACGAACTAAAGCTTAATAGAAGACAAGTGCATCTTCCTTTTGTCATGGAGGCTCCATGTTGAAAATAACTATAGCAAGTTGAAATGTATTTGTTTTGCATGCTTGTAAATTAAAAAAATTAAATTACTTGATTTTCTGTTTGTTTGTGAGGTATAAATCACTGTCACTCCTTTATTAGTTTAGGATATTTACCTTAGTGTTTTAAAAACTGTGAAGTTTGCGAACTAAAAAGGCTGCACAACTGAGTGAAATAAAACATAAGATAAATATGGTATGGAAGATTGCAATCTCCAAACACCTGAACATTTTTCTCCTAATTTTAACAATTGAAATACCCATGGTCTTAGTTCCTAAAATTCACATTTGTAACTTTGCCAAATATAAGATGCTTATTTTAAAGTGAGATCTATATATTGACTTTCCTAAAATTGTGTTCTGTTGTTGTATTGGATTTGCTTTGGTTGCCAAATGGGTAGAACAAACCATAGGAAAATGGCAAGTCAAGGAACCTCAACTTCCACTCAAAATAACCAGGCAGTAGAGAATTCAGTGGCAGATCTAGAAAGCACTCAAAAATGCTATAAAACATTGCCAATAAATAGCTTGAATGAACAGATAGGAAGCTTGTACATGACTATGCTTGAGATGAAGAGGCTTACCAAATATTATTAAATGAATTCTTGGAATTGACAAACAGAAAGCTGAATGAATTACAAGAGAAGGAAAGGGAGTCCATTGAAAAAATAACTAAAGGATTAGAGAAGACAATGAAAATCATATCAAGGAGGAAGTCCATACAAAATCTAAAACAAAACTTCAATGAAGAGATTGAAGCCATAAAAAATGATTGATTAGAAGACACAGAAGACAGAATCACTGGAAGGGAAGATAGTCTAGATATTGTAGTGAACAAACTATTTTTCAGAACAAAAATCCAAGAAACAGGAAAGGCTCTTACAGAAGCTCTAGACTTAATTGGAAGACCTAATTTAAGGCCAATAGGTATTGAGGAAGGACAAGAGAAGGAAGCTAAACTGATAGGAAATATATTTAAAAAAATTCTAGCAGAGAACTTCCCAGACATCCATACTGATAGACTTATTCATATATAAGAAGCCTTGAGAACCCCAAACAGATCAGGCAAGAACAGAGCATCCAGCTGCCATGTTGTAATCTACCTAGGATCAATAGAGAAAAAGGAAAGGATCCATAAAGCTGCAAGGATGAAAAGATTAATTACTTACAAAGGAAAACCAATCAGAATGATTATATGTTTCTCTGAAGAGATAATGAAAGGAAGGGGTTCCTAGAAGAAGGTATAGCCCCTAAAAAGTGGCTAACATGGCAGGAACTAGCAAACGCTTCTCAGTCCTCTCAATATTAGAGGACTTTAATTTAAACCACATAGGTTGAATAGATGAAAAAGCAAGATACTTCCAATTGCTGTCTTCAAGAGACACATCTTACCCACAAAAACATAATCAGAAAGTAAAAGTAAAAGGATGGAATAAAATCTATCAAGCAAATGGTCACCATAAAAAGGTTGGACTTGGCAATACTAATATCAGATAAAACTAGACTTCAAATTAAAATCAGTGAAAAGAGATAAAGAAGGAAATTGCATACCAATAACAGGATCTCTCCAACAGGAGGATATAACAATTCTAAATATCTGTAACCAAATTCCAGAGTACTCAGCTTCATCAAACAGATACTGCTTATCCTACAGACACATATCCTACAAAACACATGGATTGTTGGTGACTTAAACCCGTCACTGTCACTTCTGGATAGACCAACATGTCAAAAACTCAACAGAGAAACCTCAGAACTAAATAATTGTATAGACCAACTACACTTCTATAGAATATTTTATCCAAAAGTATATCAGAATATGCATTCTTCTCAACAGCACATGGAACATTCTTCTAAATCACTTTTTGGGTCACTAAGCAAATCTGTGCAAATTCAGAAATATTACAATTATTCCCTTTATTTTGTCAGAACACCACAGAATGAAATTAGAGCTACACAACAAAAGTCACCATAGAAAATTCTCTTCCTCATGGAGGCCGAGCCACACATTGTTGAATTGCCAGTGGGTCACTGAAGAGATCAGAACAGGGTTTCAAACATCTATGGAGTTTAACACAAATGAACACACTAAACCCCAGCTTTTCTGGGACACAGCAATGGCCGTACTCTGAGGAAAATTTATAGCTTTGCGTGCCTATCTGAACAAATTGGAGAAATCTCAAACCCACAATTCAGTAATGTACCCTAAGCTCCTTGAAAAAGAACAGGCCAGTCTCTAAGCAAGTAGATGGAAACAAATAAATCAAAAGTGAATGAATTATAGATATAAAAATCATAGAAAGAATCACCAAAAGAGTTGGTTCTTTGAATAAAATTAACAGAATTGACAGACCCTTAGCAAATCTGACCCCCCAAAAAGAAAACGGAAAAAGTAGAGATGAGAACAGGAATATTACAATAAAAGCAAGCAAGATTCAGAAGAGTATAAGGGAGTATATTACAAAATCAACCAATTGAAGAATCTAGAAGACATAGAAAAGGTCTTAGCAAATATATAATATACACAAACTAAACCAAGAAGACTTAATCGAACTAAATAGACCAATGACAAGTAATGAAATAGAAATGGCAATAAAAGGACTGGGAGCGTGGCCTAGGGTCAGCCTGCATGCACAAAGACTAGTATTTGATTGCTTGGTACCACATACACAGAAAAAAACCAGAAGTGATGCTGTGGCTCAAGTGGTAGAGTGATAGCTTTGAGAAAGCCCAAGGGTAGAATCAGGACTGCCAGTAAAAGACTTCACAAGAAATGTGCAGGACCATATGGATTCACTGCCACATTGTCTCAGGACTTCAGAGGGGAAGTCATTCTAGTACTCCTGAAACTCTTCAATGAAATTGAAATTGAAAGATTACTACTGAACTCATTCTATGAAGCAGCATAACCCTCATCCGAAAGCCAGATAGGATCTCATCAAAGAAAGAGAACTTTAGACCCATCTCTTTGATGAACATTGCTGCAAAACTTCTGAATAAAATTCTGGCCAACAGACTTCAGCAGCTAATCAAAAAAATTGAACACTAAGATCAAATGGGATTTATTCTAGGGATGCAAAGCTAGTTCGATATACACAAGTCAATTAATGTAATTCAGCACATCAACAGGAGCAAGGACAGGAATCATGTGATCGTCTCAATCGATGCAGAAAAACCATTTGACAAGACCCAACACCCCTTTATGATAAAATCTCTGGGAAGGCTAAGAATCTGTAGAACATTCTTCAATATAATAAAGGCTACCTTTGACAAACCTAGAGCCAGCATTATATTTAATGGTGAACAGTTAGTACCATTTCCTCTAAAATCAGGAATCAGATAAGAATGTCCATTCTTTGTACCCCTCTTCCCTGTATTATTGAAGTCCCTAACTAGAGCAATAATGCAGAGAAACATAAAGGGGATCCAGATAAAGAAGTAAAACTCCACCCTCTTTGCAGACGACATGACCCTGTAATTAAAGAATCTTATAGACTTGTTACTTGAGGTGATCTGAAACTGGCAAAATAGCGGGTTGTATAATTAACCTACAGAAGTCAGTAGCTTTTCTGTATGCCTATAATGAGAAGAATGAGGCTGAAATCAGGAAAGCAACTCAATTTGTAATAGCCTAAAGAAATACCTGAGAATTAACCAAATATGTGAAGCATCTCTATGATGAGAACTTTATAAACCTGCATTAGGACATTAAAGCAGATTTAAGGAAATAGAAAACCCTCCCACATTCCTGGATTAGGAATATTAATATTGTAGAAATGGCAGTAATGCCCCAAACTATCTGCAAATTCAGTATAACACCCATCAAAATCCCAACAACATTCTTCAATGAGACAGGGATGTGGACCAGCTTACATTATAGCTACCAGTACAATTATGTTCATTGTAGTATTATTTACTGTAGCTAAGATATGAATGCCCCTCAATGGATGAATGGATCAGGAAAATGTAGTATATATATATACACAATGGAATTCTATGCTTCCATTAGGAAGAATGAAAGTGCCCCATTTGTAAGGAAATGGAAAGACTTGGAAAAATTATAGTAAGCAAAGTAAGCCAGACCCCAAAAAACATAGGCAGCATAGTTTCCCTAATTTATAATAACTAAAATAGATCTACAAATCTACAAGTTAATCCAACTGCACTTGGACATGATTAATTAAACAGCACTCCTAAGCATTCACACAGTAGAAGATTGGAGACTCTTACGAGAAGATCACAGTGGCTCAATAGAAACTATATTAAATGGTGCTTATCAAAATGAACCTCCAGAAATGAAAATGAGGATTTTATTGTACTGTTTGCAGTTGTGTATTCTCCATTGTCAATATTTTTTTAAAATTTTTATACCTTTTGTCTTACATATAAGTTTATCTGATTTAGTGAAGGGAAGGGGAATCACAGAAATGCTACAAAGGGCAAACCAATTCCATAGTGCTACTCATTGGATATGTTGGAAATAAACTTTACAATATGGGGGAGGGGAGCGGGTAAAGTGGGAGAAAATGAGGGAGGAGGTAACACTTCACAAACATGTACTAATTTCCTGACTTATATAACTGTAACCTCTCTGTACATCACCTTTACAACAAAATTCAAATTAAAAATAAAAAATTACATTAAAGATTGTGACCTGAGTGACATTGTGACTCAGGTGGTAGAGGTAGAGTGCTAGCCTTGAGCAAAAGAAACTCAGGGACAGTGACCAGGTCCTGAGTTCAAGTCCTGAGCCTGACCAAAAAAAAAAAAAGATTGTGACCTGTAGAGAGAAAGACTCAAGATACTGTAAAAAATTCAAGTAAAATTGTACCACTGGCGATATACAACATAAAAATTTGATGCATATATACGTTGTAGAATGGCTCAGTCAAGGTATTACTTTTTTCAGTTCATTTTTTTTGAGTGATGTTTTGGGATATTGGCATCTAATTTTTTTTTTAAATCAGGATACAACCTTCCATTTGGAGGTTCTCTCCACTCTTGTTTCCTTATTTGTATAGAAATTTTTCATTTTGATACTATCTTTTACCTATTTTGCTATATTCTTGGTGCTTTTGAGATATTATCCAAATGACTGTTATCTATATCAATATGATAAATGATTTCTCTACAGTGTCTTCCAGTATTATTATGATTTCAACCCATTTTTTTTTTGCCAGTCTTGGGGCTTGAACTCAGGGCCTGCGCACTGTCCTTGGGCTTTTTCCTTAAAGCTAGTGCCCTGCTACTTGAGCCAGCACATCACTTCTGGCTTTTTTATGTATGTGGGTACAGAGGAATCGAATCCGGGTCTTCATGCATGCTAGGCAAGCATTATACCACTGGGCCAAACTCCCGGCCTGGATTTCAGCCTATTTCAATTGATGTTTGAATCTATTCTTTTTTTTTTGCATGAGGGTGTTCAGTTTTCCAAGTATTATTTATTGAAGAGAATTTTTTTCATTGTGCATTCTTTGTACCTTTGTCAAAAATCAATTAGCCATAAATATTTGGATCTGTTTCTGTGCATTGTGTGTTGTTCTGCTGATTGGTATGTTTTTGTTAGTATCATGCTGTTTTGATTACTATAATTTTATAGTAGATTTTCAAATTAGATAGCGTAGTACATCTGGCTTTATTCGATATATGGTATGTTTCAGAAGATAAATAATCTTATTTATACATTGCATTATATATACATGCTTCGGAATGTTACATAATAACCCATTTATATAAACTTTTACATATCATTTCTTCATGGTAAAACTTTCAAAATCTTGACATCAGTGTTGGTCAAAGAGAATATGAACTCAATCCTTGTCCCACTCATACGTTCATGCCCTTACCCCCAGTGTGGCCATATTTGGAAAATGGGCCTTATGGAGGTAAGAGTCAACGAGATGATAAGGGTGAGGTCCTAATCTAATAGGATCAATAGCTTTATAAGAGAAAAATCCTACTGCTCTATACTCTCTCCCATGAGAACATAGTAAGAAGGCAACTGTTTGTGATCCAGAAACAGCCCTTACCAGAAACTCTGCTTACACATTGATCTTCCAGCTTCTAGAACTATGGGAAAATAAGTGTTGAAGCTAGGCTATATATAGTATTTTTTAATGGAAGTCCTGCCACACATGTGTGCATACATAAACATTTTGAGGTAACTAGAATTCTGATAAAGTGGGACAACCCAGTGTACAAGAGTGTAGCCCTGCTTTCTGTTACTGCCCCTGAAGGGAAACATCATCCATCATGATCAGACTTATTTGTTAATTTCATAGAAAGGGAAGTCTAAAGAAAGATACTAAGATAATTATGTTATGACTTGGTGCATTATTTACAGGAGGGAATGAAGATGAAGTAATACAATGTATCTACAAAATTATCTGGCAAGTACTGGATGTTGTATTATTGGACTTCTGTCTATCTCTTCTTTCTTCTCAGTCACTACTAAAGATAATTCTTGAATATTTAATGTATTAGATGGGTTAATGAATCTCTTGATTCAGCTTCCATGGTAACTGTACAATGCAGCCTATTGCCCCAATGATTTTCCTTACATCTAGGGAAAATTGAGATATAGCTGAGACATCTGGGGAAGATTGAGATGTAGCTGAGACAAACGTTTGCCTTATTGAAATGTCTACTTTCCATTCAGATACTCATACTTTGGTTAGATACCCACTAAATGAGGCATATATATGCAAAAGCATTCCAAACTGAGCAGATACAAAGAAAGATTATCCTTTAGAACCCATTTGATCCCCCTTTTTTAACTCAAGAAAACATAAATGCAACAATAGATCAATTTGACTGTAAATATTATCTAAGTATGTCCTTTAAAAGCCAAAGAAATGTCAGATACAATTTATTTTCTACCAGTGCAAGCTGAGACATTAAGTGGCAATTCTACTTCCATTAGCTAAATCTGGCAAATATGCAACTGTTTAAAGGCATTGTCGATAGCCATTGCACAATTAAGTATTTGTACTGATGCCTTATTAAATTACCCTTTTCAAGTAGGCATAATAAACTACAAGTTCACCATACAGATTTTCATGGGGAAAGTCAGACTGATAGAGGTTTTATCTAGAGACAGTTTAGTGCACTGTCTAATGATGTAAATATCAAATGCTTTAACCAAATGTATCTTAATTTTCTCAAAACTCCTTTGAAAAAGACCAAAATAAAAAAAAACCTACAAATATCATTGTCATGGTTTTTAATGTTACTGAAATAGCTTTATCCTAATTTTTAAAAATACAATTATTATATTGGTTTGCAATATTTATTTACTTGCTTATTTATTTCTTCTTTTCTTTCTTTGTGTAAAGTCTGGGGCTTGACCTCAAGGCCTGGCACTGTCCCTTGTCTTAAGTTGCACCTTTATAGATGTAGGCAAAAATTAAAATTCTAGTGCCAAAGACTTTGGTGGCTGGTCTCGCTTTGAACCTCAATCTTCAGATTGAGCCTCCTGAGTACCTATAGTGACCATTTCCTGGAACTTACTGAAATTTAAGAACCAGTTCTGTGGGGTGAACTCATCTACTTCTCCTAACTTTGTCCATTCTTTTTTTTGCCAGGCTTGGGCTTGGGCTTAGGCTCGGGCTTAGGGCATGAGCACTGTCCTTGGACTTTCTCAAGGCTAGAGCTCTACCACTTGAGCTTCAGCACCACTTCCGGCTTTTTTTCTATGTATGTGGTACCGAGGAATCGAACCCCGGTCTTCGTGCATGCTAGGCAAGCACTCTACCACTAGGCCAAACTCCTGGCCCCCTTGTCCATTCTTTTTAAAAGACATATTCTACTCTTAGTTTGTCTTAGAGAAAACATGGACATAAACCCTAGCTCCTCTCAGATTGCTAATGGTTAGAGAGTTAAGAGTTGAGTGTGAGTCATATATCCTAGCCAACCAGTTTGACCAGGGTACCACAGTTCATTGCAACTTCTAGGATGGGATCTTTATAAATAATACATACTTATGCAGTATTGAGTCAGGCATTGGTGGCTCACGTCTGTAATCCTAGCTACTCAGGAGGCTGAGATCTGAGAATCTCGGTTCAAAGCCAGCATGGATAGGAAAGTCTATGAGACTCTTTAATAAACTACACAGAAAAAAAGCTAGCAGTTGGTGCTGTGGCTAGAGCACTAGCTCTGAGCACAGAGAGGCTCAGGAGTACCACACAGGCCCAGAGTTCAAGCCCCAGGACTGACAGAAAAAGGATTCTTCAGCATAATTTTAGAAATAGTACATGGTAAATTATCCTGTGTATGTTGGTTTTGTCAGATTTGTTGTTCAGTAATGGCGGACTCACCTTTCTCTTAGTCCAAGGGTGAGCAATTGAGGAAAGTTTCAGCAGAGCACACCAAAGTGAGGAATTTGGTGGGTAGACCAAGGCCATAAAGACAGAAGTAACTAGGAAGTGCACATTCTATTTTGCCTTCTGCCCTTAGCCTTGCCTAGGAGAGCAATTAAAGAGAATGACAGGTATTCTGACAATTAACCAGAATCTAGATGGGTTGTATGTTACAGTTCGGGTGGTTTTTCTCCCTTGGTTAAAGAAGCTTGCCGTCTTCTCTCTTTATTAGCAGCTCCGGAAAGCACTAGGCTGAAGTCTTCTATTGATCCTCACATAGTGCAGCCAAGCTCTCAGCTGCCCTGACAGCCGCCTCTGCTCAGAGTCCCAGAAACAAGGCGAACATTTTTGCTTTGGTGTTTTCTGGGAAGGGGTCTTTCTCACACCAGCACTCTCCAGTCCTACGCAATGGGGAAAGAAGAAAAAAAAACCCTCCTGAACAAGAGCTTGCAATTGTGGGAGGAGTCAGTGGAGGGAGAAACAGCGGCCATCTTCTCTGAGGGTAATGAATTTAGGATTTATTTAAACCACTTAGACTACCTTTTGTCTACAGGATCTCCTGTCACAATGAATGAAACTGATGCTCATTAATTGCCACAATGAGAAGGTTTTTGACTTTCAGTTGGAGAATCCACAGAGCCTCTTTATCCATTTATTTGGTGGCATTATTTCAGACAATGTATTCTTGTATATAATAAATATATCCATAACCTGTACATTTATGTATTTAAAATTATAGCTTGATATATTTAGTTGGTTTATGTTACATGCCGCATTTCATTGACATACTATAATGCCCCCATAACATTCTTGTTATTGATTTTAGTATTTCAGAAGTATTATTCATGGTGACACCTACTGGGAAGCAAATTTCACTTATATCAATAGATATTATTATAATATAAGAAACATTAATAGTTGATGGTGACTGAAGTATGACACAAAGGCCATATGCTCTTTAATAAACATGCACATATTATTAATAGAGCATTCCAAGATGGTGGCTATGAATTTTCAGTGTTGGTATCTAAAGTTCACTATTCATTTACCATTGTACTTGTTTGCTGTTCACAAAAAGTAGTCTTAATTAGTGAGGCTGATCCTCATTTAGGTAGCATAGAGCTTGAAAATAATTGGAATGATAGTATCAAATCCATAAGTTTTCTAAAGAGGAGATTTATCAAAACAGCAGTGCTTCTCTCTTTTTTCCCTTCTCTCTTCTTTTTTTGTGTGTGAAGGTTGCTTGGCAACCAACATTGATCCATTCCAAAAAAAAAAAAATAGTCACATGACTTAGGAATTGCTAGTGGCGATATTACTCTGTCATTTTTCTTTCTCATACCAAGCCGATGAAGGTATTATTATCAGCTGGAATAGCTGTTAATTGATTCCTCTTTGTTTTTTTGAAGTTTAATTACTATGCATACCACTCACTCAGAATGGTTTTGCTAAAGATAGTGGCTTAGGAGAGATAATCTGAAAGAGAATGGGAAATACTCTCTGAGATAAAAGTATCACATTTAACATTTTATTCATGATCCCTCAGATTCTAAACACCAATCATGTCAAAACCTAAACTTAGACAGCTATCCTTTCTCCTCACTTATTTTTTTGAAACTACATCCTCAAACTCTGCTACTAGCCACCATGAGACTGATGGATGTAAGTTTCTGTTTTTCCCAAGCCACTATGAATCTTCCCCTCAGTCTTGTTCAGTTGATGCCTAGTCACATCGTTTGCTTTCCTGTTGAATACCACTCTCCTTTGAATGGGGCATTCAATTTTCAGGTGAAATCTTTTGTTTGGTACATCATATCTTTTCTCTAAATAATGCTGCTGCTTACAAAGCATCTACTACTTCTGGGCCCACATTCCCATAGCTGCATTTTTTTTTGGTTAGAATCCAATAAAACTCAAGATGTGGTCAAAGGAATTTTGTATAACTCCAGAAATTGCTTTTATAAAGTGTTTTTCTGTAAAGGATCAGCTTTGAAGAAACTATGCCTGCTTTGTCTGCAGTAGGGGACATGTGGCCAACTGACCTGTGAATGAGACCATTGAAAGTGTGTCACAAGTACTTACAAAATATTTTCCTTTCTAAATCCTTTGGCTTTTATGCTCAGTTACTTGTTTAAGGGTTTTGAAACCCTAATCCTCATTTGAAGTGTGTGCAGTTTCCCCTTTCTTCCATGTTATATTCTCATGTTTATGGGAGTTGATGCTGTCTTTTTTTTTTTCCTGTTAACTGCTCTGGAAGTTTCTCCCACCTCACCCTGTCTAACCAGCGAGAAGCTTCAGACCCTCTTTACTGGCTAATTCCTGCTCTCTCCCCACCCCCATTACAGCTCTAAGAGACTGTTTTCAGGGTAAAAGTTCATCCTCATCGCTACCCCTTTGGAGCCAGTGTGCCTCAACCTTCTAACCTCTGCCTCAGAGAGATGGTAGCTGTTTGGCTGCAATCCCTTCATTACAGATGGTCCATATTTTATATTTACTGTGGGAGGTCAAATTTAGGAAAGCAATTTCTTTTAAAGCTAGGAGTTTCAATAATCCAATGTCTTCTGTTGGCTTCTATTGGTGAGTGAGTAGTAATGGGTTTATGGGAAGTGGCTGCTATTCTGCCTTTTCCAGGGAGGGGATTATTCCTGTCAATCTAAATTTTTAGAATTGGTGGGCTCCCATTGTTTATTATTCAGCAAGCTTTTATTAGATTGTCTCTAAGCACAAAGCAGCAAGTAGAGCATCTTTCTGAGCTAGCTAGCAGGCTGGATCAATACCTCTACGCATTTAAAATCTTGGATAAAATGATGCTACATTTTCAGCTGAGCTCCAGAAGAGGTGTTGTGTATATAGTTCTGTCACCGGAAGAAGGTAGAGGAAGACAAAGGATGGCATTAGAACATATAGTAATTACCGAATGATGACAGAATCCAAAGTAAAATACTTCCATTTTCAGGTGAAGATTTGAGAATTTTCCTTATTTGAGACATTTAGCCTAAATCGATAAAAATAGAGCACTGCTGAGGTATACAAATGCATTTATTGTGCTCACTTTACCTGAGATACCAGAAGAAGATGGCATTAACTTAAACATAAGCAATATAAATATAAAATATTTACTACTGGATGTCTATATAGAGTGAGACAAGGGCTAGATGAACTCATCTGTTTGTCGCAGACGAATCAAATTAAGACAGTGACTTGGGACCTAAGAGAAGCCTTGTGACCCCAGGGTCTTTGATTTTGCCAGGACCAGAAGACCAAAGTGTCAGAGGGAAACGTGGACAGGCTAAATAGGCCATAAACTCTTTTTTTATACTGAGTGTGCTCATCTCTAGTGAAGTCTAGAAACAAACACATTTTCGGCCTTGTGCACGGATGTGAGACTTAAAAAATTCCACATTTTACCTGGTTTGATTAGTAGGCTAGGAATAGACCAGACTCAAGGAAAGAAAGGCTCCTGAGCACCTGACACACACCTACCCTCCTCACCCAAAGACAGCTACAGTGTTTCCCTGAGGCTAATTGAGAAGCTATATTACTTCATCCGTTGTCTTTTTCTTACGAATTTATTTGCTTAATTTTGTTCCTCAAGAAATTTTTCTTAAAAAGCAGATATATCTGGAAGAGAATAATATCTACTTTATTAGAAAATATTTCGTTATCTTAAAAAGAAATTTACTAAGGAGAAGATCCAGAATGCTGGAATCAGAAGAGGGGAAGGAACAGAGGTCTATGCAGTGGTTTAATTTCAGAGACATAAAAATGAGCTCAGTGTTTAAAGTCTGTGCTTTTAACTCAGGTATCTACAGCTTTCATTCAACAGTAAGTTAAATTCTCATTTATCTTCACAAAACATTTCAAAGAATTTGTCTAAATTCTGACTCTAGTCTTACAATTGGTTCAGAGGTACAAAAATCTACTTAGGGCTTTTAAAAGAGACAAATAAGAAGATACAGGAAAGAAAGGCAGATCTGCCATCTCTGTTGATTTTTGTTTCTATGATTGGAACAGTCTTGAGAAGTCCTCTCTGCCACTCCTCTCCATCTATCTGTATGTTACTTCCTTGTATGCAAAATGGGATAATGACAGGATTGTCAAATGACCTTGTTGATTAAAAAATAACCTGCAGATGAACTAGTGAGAAGAAAGGCCCTGATAGCTGCTAAGTAACATTGTCCTTTTTGTTTGCATTTTCTTTAAAATGTTCAGGTATAAAAGTTAAGATGGATATTTGCATGTGGTAAAATGATGAACCATAGCACTTAGGCAACTATTAAATATGAACCCTGTACTAACATTGTGTGTTACCTGTAGGGATGGAGAGAGGGAGCAGCCCAACTGAGGCTAGAGAGAATGGGGTCCCTCACTTCAGGAATGCAGAGCTTTGCCACTATAATTTTGTTCTTTTGTCTACAAGAGAGAATGCAGGAAACATAAAGCTGTAAAGGGTAGTGATGAAACCCCATTTTGCTTTTCTTTAAAAGAGGTAGAAATACTGGAGGCATTTCTCATTGGAATGCTGAAGGCTTCATGGAGGTGATACTTAAGTTTATCCTCAGAGAATGGATAGGAGTCTACCAAGTAGAGAAAGGGCAGGAACTTGAGGCAGATTTTTTTTTCCCAAAATGATCCAGCAGAAGTGTAACAAATGCTTCATGGTGTCCTCAGTCCAGGATGTATAGATGATACTATTCTTTGAGTCTGACACAGCTTTTTTTTCCTCTCTCCTCTCTGCCCTTTTCCCTCCCTCCCTCCCTCCCTCTCTCACCCCCCTCTCTGTCTGTCTGTCTGTCTGTCTGTCTGTCTGTCTGTCTGTCTGTCTGTCTGTCTGTCTCTCTCTCTCTCTCTCTCTCTCTCTCTCTCTCTCTCTCTCTCTCTCTCTCTCTCAGTAAGTTGTAGGTAGCAGAACTGAAGTTAACAAATCTTTGTGGTCCCAAAGAGAAATTAATACTTGCTGATTACATTGTACTGAACTAAAATTACAAGAGTGCATTAAAATCCTTTGTAAAGGAGGTTGAAGACATTACAAAAATGTGTGGGCATCTTGGGCATTAATATTTGATTCAGCATCTTTTAGTTGCATATGGCATATTTTGATGGAAGAGGCGTGTGGAGATATAAATACAAATTGGAGAACCACTAGGGCCAGAGCTAGCTCTCAGGAAGACTCTTGGCTGGCACAAATCTCTCAGTCTCCCAGTACACAGACTTTTGGAGGTCATGTCCTCAAGAGCTTTTTCTACCTACTCTATTGTTCATGAAAGGAATCTTTCATCACTCCTCTGGAGTAGAGGGAGTTTCTTGCAACCAAGAAATACATCCCAATCAATATGCATCATTATAGAGTTCCGGGTAAATTCAAAGCCTTGAGCTCCAACATTGAAATGGTAACCCAAAGGTCTGTACAGTTTCAAGTCTTACAGAAATAAGAGACTATGGAGATACATATGCATAAATGGGCAATGAACATGAAAATAGCTAACATGGTTAAGGGAAGGGTCATACCTGGTATGTTTTACTTCATTGAAAGTATTTTTATTTAGAAGAAACTACTCAAGACCTTGTTGACCCGTGTAGACACATTTTCTTTTCCAATGCAACCCTGCTACCGCAGCTTTCCTTGTTGGTTTGCAAAAGGCTTTCCCTACCCCTTTCCATTAGCCATGGTAGAACTGCAGTCCAAAGAGCCCAGTCTTAGCCAAAAGGGGTTTACTATATGTCTCTACTATTTTCTTGTAGGACAGAAATTGAATTGGTCCAGGTGGCCCTAAACCACAAGTTGCTAACCAGCCTTTGAAAGCTGACTTCAGATCTTCACTCTCATTCAACCACTATGTCATGGCTTGGGGAGTGGGTCACATGATCTACTGCCTACTTACTAAAGCTGTGGATGGTCTCAAATTTTCTGGAAGGAGGCTACAATAAAGGGTCATTACAACAAAGCCTGCCTGATATATAGAGTAAAACTCTCCAAGGATCATGGATTGGCTGTTGCACTTATCTGCTAGGCTGGTAGGGAAGATCTTCTGGATATCTATTTGCATGAGGGGCTAAAAGGCCATCAGAACCTACTTCATGAGAAAAAGAGTCAAGAATGTGCTATCTGGGAGAGTTGTGAATGGAGGGACAAACGGTGTTATAACTGCCATTTACATTAGGTTTTCTGTCTGGCTTTTGGCCAGCTCGTGTGCCTATTGGAGTTGTGGATAAAGTTGAGTATCGAAAGAGCTTTTTAACTCAGGAAGCCATCTTTGTGATTGTTGTTCTCAATGTACTATGTTCCGTTATTTCTTTTCTCTTTTTTCCCCTATGGTTAATTTCATATGGTTACTGTATCTGACTTTGTTACCTAGTGTATTGTATCTATGTATGTGATATTGAGGAATTGAACCTGGGTCTTTGTGCATGCTAGGCAAGCACTCTACCACTAGTCAAAACTCCCGACCCATGATTATACTTTTAAACAGGCAAAAGCATGAAAGGAGATGTGAAAGGAAAATCTTTTTCTTGTTTCTTTTTTTTTCCTTCCCCAAATACTTAACTAGGCTAAGAAAAATAAATCTGGACAAATAAACTGTGATAGAAATTTCTAAGTAGGTATTATGTATTCTGTTTTTTTTAATAACAGTTGTAACAGATTTAAAAGATTAAAACTTAGATTAAGAAAGAAAACAAAGAGAGCTGAGAGTTTGGCCTAGTGGTAGAGTGCTTGCCTAGCATGCACAAAGTCCTGGGTTCTATTTCTTGGTACCACATACACAGAAAAAGCTGGAAGTGAAACTATCAGGCCTTGAGTTCAAGCCCCAAGACTAGCAAAAACAAATCTGTCATAAACATTTAAAGAAAAAAAGAAAACAAAGAAACCTGTAAATATCTGGCCTTACAGATAATAGAGATGGTTAACCATAAAGCTAAGCAGGAAAAACCCATAGAGGACATTTTAGTTCGTAAGTGGCCAAAAGAGTTAAAAGTTAGATTGAATTAGACAGGGAAATTAAGATGATAAATACATGTGGTGCAAGTTCTAATGGCTAAATTTAGTTGTGGACCAAAATTCTAGATGCCATAGCACATAAGAGGTGAATATTAGTGGCTCAATTAATCTGGGTCACTTGACCATAAGCAGACAGAGGAAGAGAGAAAATTGACATCTAAAATTTATTTCCTTCTCAGATTACAAAACAGAACTACTACTAGCCAGGTAGTAACCTAACTAAATTGGTCATTAAAACCAATCATAGTTTTATAGAGTCTACACTACCGCTTCAAAAGATAAACCACAACTCAGCAGAAAACTTACCAACATGCCAGAGTTAAATAAGAAAAAGAAGTTGCATGATACATACTGGTAACACCTAATGTTAATAAAAATTGGACAGAGCAATCAACATACTCAAGGAGTCAACCTCAGTATTGCCAGATGTTCTGGGGCAGTTACTACACAAGGCTAGAGTGGACAACTTCGGGCAGGACTGTGTTTCCCATTACTCTGACCTTGGGCCTTGGCTGGCCTCTCATAGTGTTACCTAGTACGTAGGAAACTATAAACCAGTTAATTTAGTCAAGTCTGAGGTCTTAGCCATAGCAGATAGGCTGACCTTTTAGTACCAGTCTTCCCTCAATCTTGTACCTTTAGATTCCTTAAGGTATCCACTTCTTGGCTCTTACCCTCATCCTGAATCTCCTTTTTCCATCATTTGCACTGTGTCTCTGGTATCTCAGCTGCTTCTTAAAGTATTTCTTACCCTGATTTGTCTTGTATTCTAAACAAGTATAAACTTTTCCCCTTTTCTGTATTGCCCACTTCCTATAGACATTTCAGTATTTTTCCTTGTTCTCCTGTTTAGAAACTCATTCCAAAATTTCTCCATATTCCTCTCCACTGTGTGCGTGCGTGTGTGTGTGTGTGTGTGTGTGTGTGTGTGTGTGCGTGTGCACGCGCATGTGTGTTAGCGTGCTTATGCATGTGTGTATGCTCAAGGCTAGCAATAGACCACCTGACACACAGCTCCACCTCTAGTTGTTTAGGGGCTTAATTGGAGATAAGAATCCCACAGATTTTCCTGCCTGGCTTCTAACTTTGGTCCTGAGACTCAGCCCCCTGAGTAGTTAGGATTATTGGTAGGAGCCACCAGAACCTGATTTACACTCCATTCTTTAAGAGTTTCCTATCATCCTGTTCACCAGTGGTGTGGTGATTCAGGCACCCGCAAAGAGTGGCACATATCTATATCTGGCACACATTTCACTGTCTCCTTGGAATGCCTTCCTCTTCATTCTTCTCTGCCTTTGCCTGGCCAAAAAAAATACTAGTCAGATTCCGGCTTAGATACTACCTTCTCTGCTGAGTTTTTCAGTATTATCCTTTCTCAGTATTATCTTGCACTTAGCTGAAGATCTCTTTCACCAAGTTTGTTTTCTAAAATAATCTTTCCATCAGAGGCGTTTTATTTAAATCAGAAACAGAAAAATAAATGAAGCCCTCAGCCTTCTTCATTACTAACAAAAGCACATTATATATGTATTTCTATTTGTTTACCATAGTAAGGGTGGATATTTTCCCTAGTCATTCCTTTCTCTACCTTCTGTGTCTTCTTTATCTTTTTCTTCTCTTTTATTGTATTTTTCATTAGCATTGACTTTGGCTAATTAGCATTGATTTCTAGCATTGTAACTAGTTTAGTATAGAAGTGTTTATTATGTTTTCTTGAAAATTCAAGCTAAAAATTTTAACTTTCTCAACCTGAGTTATTATAAGGCCATTGGCTCTTTCTTTAATAAATAGAAGTTTAAAAAACATCATTTTTTTTCTGAGTTTGTTAACTGGTATATATATATATGTATGTTTATTTGTTTATTTAAAATAGGGGAAAACAAGATGGGGGAGGGAGGGGGGAGAGAAATGGGGACAAAAACATGAGGAGTATCAATGTGAGAAGTAATACACCGTGTATCTGGCAAATATAACTGAAACCCCTCTATACATTAAAATAAAAAATGAATACATTAGTGAAGTGAAAAACCATTTTTAAAGCAAAGCAGTACATTTGTAGTGTTTGTGAAAGTATAGGTTCAAATATAAACAAGTTCATAGAAAACAAAAAAGTACATACTGTCACTTTCAAGGGTAGTCATTCTGTAATATGAGTTGCTGTAAAACACAATTCAATGTCACTTCACCAAGCACATTAAGTTTTTTTTTCCACATTAAGTTTTTGAACTTTTAAATTTTTGTGCCAGACCAGGATTTGAATCTGGTATTTGACACTTTTGCTCATTGACTGGCATTCTGTCAACGAAGCCACACTTCCTACCTCTGAAATTTTGTTATGATGTTACTGGAGTTTTAACTAAGGGGCTTGTATTTTCTAGGGTGGTACTCTGCCTCTTGAGCTATGTCTCCAGCTAGTCAAGTTTTATAATTTTTCAGAAAAAAAGTATTTACTAAGAAAATAGACTGGTGACACTGAAGTCCTATTGTAATCATTAAAAAGTCTCAGCTGTGGCCCCACAAAGCCTTGTTTTTTCCTCAGCTGTTTGTGTGTTAATGGCACCAGTGTCACTGATACTTCTGTGCCCTTTCACCATGCAGACTGATGGCCAAATCTGTTCTGTGCAACATGGCTTTTAGATGTCGCCTGTCTAGACACAGTCAAGATTACTGGAAACCTGTCTGTTTTCTTTATTTCATGGATACTTTACCGTTTTGCACTTAAACCTCAGTCTCTAAGGGAATGGTTGTGTCTTTTCAGCTTTGATATTTTGCAGGGATGATGGGTTTTGTTTTATGTTTTTATGTTCACTACATTAAGCCCTACTCTACCCTCTGTTTCTCCACATGCATTAATGGAATGGGTTTATCCATTCCACTATCCGGGCTTTGAAGAAGGCAGCACATATTATGTGTTGCATATTATCATGTGTAATCATACTTTTGAAACAGCTACTTTTCATCCCCTTTATCAGATTCCTGTACTTTCTCTATACAAGCTTCCTGCATTATGGTCACAGCAGCAATGTGTAATGCACAACGTGCCAATATGTGTGCTACATATGAAAGGAATGCATTGTTTGAAACAATGGAGAGAACCAACTGCTCCTGGATCTAGATAAATCATGGGGACATTAGTGGGTGAGTGAAGGGCAGAAGAATCGGTGTGTTCTTGAGTAACTTCTTGCCATGATGCTATGTGGAGCTAAAACTAAACTGTCTCTTCTTGCTCTTAGGTCTCTTGTGTACCTAAATGCCAGTTTAGGAAACTATAACACTGAATCTTTAAGCCAGTAAGATGACTAGGTTACCGGAAGCATTTGTTTGAGCTATAATGATTCCTTTGAGTTTATTAGATAGGACCAAATTTAATCACTCTTAACTTGGCTGCTCTGGATTTTGTGAGTTTGGAGGAAGATTAGTTCAAATCTGAGAACAAAGAAATCCATTTCTTTGTGTATCTGCATATATTTTACATACTCATGTACTTTGCATGTGAAAGATGTAGAAAGTACCTGACTTCTCTTTAGGGAATGACCATTTGGGAAAGGCATGGGTGCTTCTTCACTATTTTCCTTGTTAGGTAGTGGATGCTATGAGTAGTTTGTGGACCTTCATTCCACACCTGTTGTTATTGCAGTCTGTTACTGTGTTCCTAGTTTCATTGTTAGTAATGGGTTGAGGAATGAATTTAAGCCAATAACAACCAAAATAAATCTTTGTAACCCCATCTTGGAAAGTTTTGAGAGAGTCAAGTGTCTAATTAGACCCATGATCTGGCTGGCAAAATGGAATGACGAAACTGGGCCTGGAATGACTTACCTTCACAAACATATAGGTCATGTCTATTTTTCTCCATAGCAAAGAATTCATTCATCAGATAAACTAGTTTGATAACTACTTTAATTCTAAGTTTATATTTCACAGGGCATTTCTTAACAATCTAGTTGCAATTAAATAAGTGAGAAATTAGTGTGTGAATTCTGAACATCTAATCTAATTTCCCAATCACAGCTTTAGCTGTAGAATGAGAGCGTTAGACATGAATCTCATCGGTCTTTGGAGCCTAGTGTAAAATTAAAAAATGTGTGGAAAGAGTACTTAAAATATATATATTCTTCGACTTTAGAATCTGATTTTTTTTGCCAATACCAAGGCTTAAACTCAAGGCTTTTTGTTTGCTTGCTGTTGCTCTGCCACTTGAACCATGCCTCCAACCTGGCTCTTTGGAGATAAGAGTCTGTCAGACTTTTTTTTCCTGCGTTAGCTTTGACCATTATTATCTTAGGATAATAGGATGAATCAGATGTTGGATCCAGATTAATTTTAAACAAGTATAGTACCAAATGTAATTCAAAGTGGAACTATCACAAATAAAGAGAGAATGCAGAAAAAACAGTAGCCTTCTGGAAAAGATAGTTTTCCTTTCATAAAGAACAAGTTTTGTCTGTAACTGGCTTAAGGACTACCATCTATGGAACAAGAACTTTGGAGTGAAAGCTTTTAATACTGCACATGCCAGTAGCTCTTGGAAATGGGGAGTAGAGCACCAACTCTAAGGCTATTCTTCGTTGCTTATTAGCGATGTGATTTAAAGACATTCCCTTTAATGTCTTTAGACTGAATAGAGTCCATTCATCCACATGAATGATAAACATAACAGCAAGAATAAGAACAAGGGTTGTTTGAAGTCTAAAAAGCAAGATAATATGTGTGATGGCATGTTGTAAGTGCTCAACAAATGGATTCCGGAAAGATAGTTTTCTATGAGGGGTATGCAAGGAGGAATTCAACATGATCCATTCTTTTTGCTCTTTCTAATCCATGGCTGTCTGGATGTCTGCAAGGGTAGACCCAGAGCACCTCAGGTTTGGAGGCATGAAGGTTCATATTATTAAGTAGGGGAATGAATATTGAGATGGCTGAAATTATTTGTTGAGATGAAGTATTGGTGGGAGATGGGGGCAGGCCCAGAGTAGAGCCAAGGAGGGGGCGGCCAAACACGAGCCACATATGATAATGCAAACCACATTTCCTGGCTCAACCACTTAGTTCTTCCCCTTGGGAAATTTTTACTGGTATTTTGCCTTGCTGTGAGTCTTTGTACTTCCTGTTATTAACTGGTTAAGAAGATAATTATAACATGGTTATGGGAAATGGTAATGAAATACACATCACTATACAGCAGGAGAGAACAAGACCTCTGTCATTGGGAGAGACCACAAAAACAGGTTATTATTCTTTTAGTAACATTTGCTACTTTAAAACTCATGAAGAGCTATTTTCTTTTATAAAACTTCAAAAAATCATAGCAACCTAGGATTATAGAAATGGCATAGGCTCCTAAAACTATAATAATGCCTGTTTGTTTTCTTGGTAATTTTGTGTCAATCTTTTCCTGTGGTTGTGCATGTATTATGTATACTATTTATGATATTGAAACATGTAATATAATGCTTCAGCAAAATATTCCTAAATTATACATATACAAGTATATATATACTTATATATCTGCAAACAAATGTAAACATACACTAAGTGTAATTGTTGCCCTATGTTAGTAATACTGTAAAATTTCTTATATTCTCAAAAAGTATATATTTTATTTTGTATTTATTATAAGTGATATTGTCAGGTTGGCATTTTTGCTATTTGCATTTTTTTGTGTTATAAATGAAGCTACAAAAATACTGTTTTCAGAAAAATTCTTATGTACGTCTGTGGTGTTTATTTTTTTAATGGCTCTTTTTAGTTTATTGCATAAAGGAGTTACACTAGTCCAAGTAAAAGCGGACCCCAAATGTTTACATTATACAAGCTGTGAGGTTTTTAAATTTGTGACAAGGGACAGAAGGGAAATTCTACTCATTGCAAGGAAATCCTCACTTAAGCTTCAGTGAGCCACAAGCACTTAAAACCCATGAACCTTCAGCTGATCGTCCTTAGTCAGTCCAGTCTCTACCAGGAACTGGAATATGTTCTTGCACTGGTTACCCTGTAGCTGAATTACTTCTCCATATTCTGGATGCTCAATTACAGTACCATTGCAGGCAAATTTCTTCTTAAACGCCTTCACTAGTTTCTTTTTATCGCAATCATCAGCAATCCCTTGGAAAGTAGTAAGAGACTTCCTGCTGTTTCTCTGTTGAACTATTTTTTAAAAAATATTTTTGATTGTAATTAATATAAGGGTTATATTTGCCAGATAGAAGGTGCATTACTTCACAAACATTGCTACCCTTTCTCATGTTTTTGTCCCTATTTCCCTCCTCCTACTCCCTCCCCTCATCTTGCTTTCCCCTTCCCTATCCTATTTCAAATAAATAAATGAACATATATACAATAGGCCAGATAACAAGGTAAGATACTGTAACAATATGAGAATAACCAAGGGACAACAAAAGAGATGAGAAATAACATAGTACCTTAAGAACAACTATCACACATTATATGGCTCTTGTTTCCATATCCTGGAGGTCCTTTCAGTTAGCCTCATCCTATTGTAAATCTCTGCTAGGAGGTTTTTTTCCTAAGTCTTTCCATTTCTTTACAAATGGGGCGATGTCATTCTTTCTGATGGCAGCATGGAATTCCATTGTGTATAAATAACCTGTGGTTATTTCTTAAGGCTGACTTGCTCCCCAACTAGGTTGAGATTCAATATGTATTGCCCAAGTTACTTTCTGGGAAGATGTGGCAAGTTACTTTATGAAAGCTCTTATTCCAAAGTATGCAGCATCTGAGCCCTTTTACTTTTCCCTCATTGTTATCAAATTAAGAATATATTCTTTGAATACATTCTAAAAATACATTCTTTGGTACTTTTCCACATAAATGATTTCCTGATGGATGTCTGTGTATGTTGGTTTTTAAAGTAAAAAATGTTTTTAAAAAGATTTTTGATTGTTGTCCTTAATGTACTATGTTGTCTCTCATCTCCTTTGCTGTCCCTTGGTTATCTCATATTGTTATAGTATCTCACTTTGTTATCTGATATATTGAATTTATTTGTATTTGGATATTTGAAATTTGATAGGGAAGGGGGGAAAACCAAGACGTGTGGGGGGTGTGGGGGGGAGGGAAATGGGTACCAAGACATGTGAAAGGGTATCAATGTATGTGAATTAATGCACCTTCTATCTGGCAAATATCATGTAACCCTTTTACTAATTACAATAAAAAAGATTTTTGTATATTTGTATTGTATATAGTGTGTGTGTATGTGTATGTGCGCGCGTGCATGTATGTGTTGGTCATGGGGCCTGAAGTTAGGTCCTAAGCATTTTGCTCAGGCTAGTGCTCTCCTACTCCAGCCATAGCTGTATTTTTGACTCTTTGGTGGTTAATTCATAGACTTTGCTGCATGAGCTGACTTTGACCTGCAATCCCCAGATCTCAGACCCCTGAGTAGCTAAGATTGCAGGCATGAGTCACTGGTGCCCAGCAGTTATTTGTATATATTTTATAATTTATTACTATTAGTGTCTTTAGATTATAAATTAGATATCTAAAATTTGTCATAAGATTTAGTATGTGTATATATGTGTTTTAATCTATATAGATATTCAGGTGCAGTGTCATAAGTGTTACAAACATTTCTCCTTGTCAATTGAATTTACATTCTGTTTCTATTATGTTCAACTCTATCAATAATTATTGGTGCTCTTAATACTTAAAAGTTCTCAAGATCAATGTATGGCTCTTTCTAATAAAAATCTATTTTTAATTGCATTTTATTGTCAGGGTGATGTATAGAGGGGTTATAGTTAAATTCATCAGGTAGTGGGTACATTACTTCTTGAACATGGATAACCCTTGCCATATTTTTCTCCCACTTTTCTTCCCCCACCCCTGCCCACTCATCTTGTTTTTCACCTTCCCTATTTCAAATAAGTAAATAAATGCATATACAGTATACCAGGTACCAAAATCAGATACAGTAACAACATGAGATGAACCATAAGGGGGAAAAAAGAGAAAAGAAATAACTTTACATAGTACATTAAGAACAACAATCACAAAGTTAAACCTCTTGTTTCCATATCCTGGCATTCATTTTACTTAACCTCATCCTGTATGGATATATATACATAGATTTTGAGCTATTGTGATCCTCTGCTAGGAGTATCCTAGACGTATACTAATTATTACAAGAGGGAAACCATGATGCCTTATGTTTCTTTGAGTCTGGCTTAAAAATCTATTTTTATGGGTTTTATTTTAGCAAAATGGAACTGTTTAATCAAGCAAGAATTTATATAATGTCCAAGCTATTGTCCAAACTAACCATGTCTTTTCCCCTATAAAATTATAAAGGTTTTCTTGTTTTAGGTGTGATGCAAAGATTTCCCTGAGCCAAGCATAGACTTAAGAAGCCAAAACTGTTTTTCTTCTAGCTTCTGTGAGCCATGTGAGGTGGAGTAGAGATCGGGGATGGGGTGAGACTCTGGCCCATGGTCCAGAGTGTTGTAAACCATGTGCCAATGTTGCTACCAGAGAAATGGCTTGTTTCTAGCTTATGAGAGAGGCATTTAGAAGCTTATGCTCCCAAGGTTCCTAGTAAAGTCATAGAGGCAACAGTGTTGTGTTGATTGAATTTTAATTTAATTTCCTTGGCAATCACAGATGGTGTCATCCAGCAGCTAGAGGCTAAAAAGGGGCACTCTACAGCCTGAATGAAAACATATTGAGTTAAATCAGAAACACAAGCAAATGGAAGCAAATGTGTGACTCTCAACGGTAGTTTGCAATATGTGTTCACATATACTAAGAGCCTGGGTTGGTCTCCAGTTGCTTTGTGTAAGTTTAACCAGCAGTGGTAATGTCATCCTGGAAGATGCTAAGGAGAATTGGAGGACATGAAAATAATGGAGGAAAACCATGGGAATGTTCTTAAATGAATAAAATCAATCCTGTTTAAATTACATCTGATTAAAAACAAGAAACGTTTTTAGCTAAGCATGGAATTTTATCTTGGGTGAGAAGCAGGGAGAAACAAGTGCCTTGGTTTTGATCTTCTGTTTTGTCATGGCTGTTGATGGTGTATGTGGCCTGAGGTTGTGAGGCTGTTTTTCTTTTATCTGGTAAAGCATTAGGGGTGATTGTGTCTTCTGAGTGAGGAAAGTAGGAGAGGGTAAGGATAGGGAGTTCAGAATCATCTCAGGACCTCTGCCTCTCACTGTGTTACTCATCCAGTTAACAGCCACTTCTGCAATCAGTGAAAACTCCCCAAGGAAGATGGCCCCAAGAAGGGTCTGGCTAGGGATACATCTGTGTCACTTCTTGGCTTGATGGACAGAGCAAGTATCTACATCCCCTGAGCTGGAGGTGACTAAGTGCTCACCCTCCTGTTGTGATCACCTTTGTTGTAGGCTATACAAGCTCCGGCCTGAACCATTTTCTGATATAACACAGATATGAGGCTATTCTTTATTTCATTCTTGGCTATAGAGTTGGCTACTTCAAGTCATCTTCAATGGGCTATGAATTCACTATTGTTCATTTTTTTCAATTTTGCCAAATAAATGGTATTCTTTCTCAAAAATTTGTGAAACGAACCCCTGATAAGCAAGTGGATAGGAGGTAGCTGTCAAGTAATCCTACCTCTTTTTTTTTAAATAGAAAACTACTAATGTAACTATAACCCCTCTATACATTACCTCGGCAATAAAAAAGAAAAAAATTGAAAACTACTACCTTGAAATGCTCAAATTGTACTATTTTCTAAACCCTGCTAGCAGGTCAGGTGTCAAAGCTTGATGAACGAGATAGAATCACACAATGGGATCAAAGGGACAGCCAGCCCAGTTCATTTCCAGGGGAAAGGCTTACCAGGACACAAAGGATAAGAAAAGGGCTTGACTTGAAATTAATTCATTCCTGAAGTACAAATCCAAGAGGAGCAGGCACATCTATGGCTGTAGTCATCCTCCTTTGCCTTTTGCTAGAGAAGTCAATTCCAAGCAGTCCATTTAGATTAAAAAGGGATCTTTGACCAGACTGTATCTTTAAAAATTATAAAAAAAATTAGGTAATTCAGGTGAAAGCAGCCTTCTCCCTTCTTAAGGACTAAACCTTTTATTTTTGCACATTCTCCACCTCTGCCCTCTTTTGACTTAGTCCTGTCAGGTGTATCTGTGAATACTGACCAGCCAGCTGTCATGGTTGTCTTGCACATGTTCCATGTGTGAATCTGAGCCATCCAAACCTGTGTGGGTGACATTCTCCAACTGGCCAAGAACACCTCAGTGGTTCTTCAATTCTGAGCACATTCTGTCACTGACGGCTTTGGGGCATGTGAAATCTAATTACTGGTATAGTTAGATTTTTATTCACTGAAGACATCCTGTTACAGGTCCAGTTGTCTCCACATCAGGATAAGCCAGGAAATTTGTGTGTGTGCTTTCCTGTATTATGAATCTGGCCTACAAAATCATCTGTTTTCAAGTGGTTAACTGTAGTCTTCCTGATAAGGTACTTTCATCAGCACTGGGCCAAGAACTCAGTGCAAGTGTGTGCGGCTTTATACTTGGTGAATGATACCTAACACATGTAGGTACATACATGGATTCCAGGTGCAGTAAGTACTTTGGTTAAATTTAAAAGTTTAGCCAAAATTTTCAACATGCTGTGTTATATGCATATTATTTCTGACCCTGAAACCTGAATCCTGGATACATTATTTACCCCTCTGTGATTAGAATCATGAGCTTTGGAGAAAACATTTCTCATTTGGAAAATGGGGATGATGACACTAGCAGACCCTCTTGGGTTGTCTTTAAGAACTTGAAAGCACACAATGAGCCAGAATATAAGTGGTGTAGGTATATGACAAAGAAATTTATTTTTTAGGATAATAGAGGTTTGTACTGGGCATTGACTGTGTGTTAGGCATTGTTTAACTATTGTGCCTTCATAACTTCAGAGGTTGGATGCTAATATAATTCGTTCTACTTTTCAGTGACACTAAGACACAGGGAGATTAAACCCTGTAGGTGATCCATTGAAGAAGCAGCCCAGCTAGAAAAGCTGAGTTCTTAACTTCTATTCTTACACCCCCTTTCTAGGAGCAGCTTAGGTTGGCAAGTAGATGTGGATCTTTGAGAAGTGCCAGTTTCACCCTGGATTTGGCTAACTTATCTGATTGACTTGTCTAACCAATAGAGACTATCTCTATCAGGGGATATACGGGCTGCAATCTTGGGGGACTACTGGGCATGGTACCTGTTGCAAGAGAGCCATTGCAGTGCCTTATTCTTCCCTCCCAGCCTCTCACCTATTCTTTTTGGCTCTATAAGAAGTTACGGTACAACAGTGGCATACTGTTGGAAAGAGGATTATAAGTTTTCCCCAAATTATCATTCTTCCTGATTCTCAAGACCTAGCCATAATGCTGCCACTCACAGAAACAGGAGCTAGCATAAGATCTTCTTTTTAAATTTTTATTTATTTTTATTTTTTGCCAGTCCTGGGCTTGGGCTCAAGGCCTGAGCACTATCCTTGGACTTTCTTAAGGCTAGAGCTCTACCACTTAAGCCATAGCACCACTTCTGGCTTTTTTTCTATGTATGTGGTACTGAGGAATCGAACCCAAGTTTTCATGCATGCTAGGTAAGCAGTCCACCACTAGACCAAACTCCTGGCCCCAAAGATCTTGTGTACCATGTAGGATTCATAACATCTTCCTTTTGCCAGTAGGAACATTATAAAATCTTTTAGTCAAATGCTTGCCTACTTATCTGTTAGGAGTTTATCAGTTCAAATCCAGGAGACCAGGTGATTGAATCTCTTTGGTCTTTTCTAAGGTAGAATAGACTAATAATCAGAAATTGATGAGTATTTGTCTCATCACTTCACATTCCTTTGTTGCTTACAATGAAGGAATTTTACTTAAGTCATGAAATTTTGGCTGGATTCTGCTTGTTTGCCAATGAACTTTGATTTGTCTTTAGAACAGTATGAAACACAAATCCAATTAGTTTTGAAAATTGAAAAAAAAACAAGAAGTGTGTGTGTGTGTGTGTGCCACGTGTGCATGCGTGTGTGTGCGTTGGCATTTATGGGTGCGTGCTTATGTGTGTGTGTGCTCATATGCACGACAGTCCTAGGACTTGAACTTAGGTCCTGAATACCGTTGTGAGCTTTTTTGGTCAAGGCTTAACACTACCACTTGAGCCGCGGCTCCAGGTCTTGCTTTTGGGTGCTTAATTAGAATCTCATGGTCTTTTCTGTTTGAGCTGGTTCCAAACAGTTCCTCAGATCTCGTGAGTAAGTAGGATTACAGTCGTGTGCCACAGGTACCCAAGCTTCAAGAACCATTTTAATGTTTCTAGGCATTGATTATGCTAACCTGCATGGACTTGTGCTCTCAATCATGATTTAATCACTCTAGGGCATCTTTTGATTAGGAAAGATACATGAATATCTTTGAGATGGAGGCACAAATTATTGGATGAATTCTTGTATTAATATTGTGGGGAAATATATATTTGTATTAATATTGTGGAGAAACATAAAAGGATATTTGAGATTTTAAATTTCATGTAATGAAATTTATGCAAACTTATTTTGGATTTCTTTTGGAAAGAATTTACTGTATCCTAAGAAGAATAATGAGCTGGGGGATGTGAATCAAATGTTAGAATGTCTTCATGGTAAGGCTGACTCTGATTTCAAACCCCAGTACAGTTTCAAAAAAGGTACTGGTTATAGTTATTAGCTGTCTTCTATATGTTATCATCTCTATATTTTCCCTGTAACCCCTGCAAAATAGATGTTATAGTGTATTGTTTTAGCTGTCTTTTGAATAAGTTCTCATGTTTTTGCCTGGGGCTGTTCTTGGATCACACTCTGCCTACTTACACCTGCAGCCTAGCTGGGATCACAGTTATGCTCCAGAATAGCAGATATTTTTGTTGAAGTGAAGTTTCCCTAACTCCCCCACCTTTCCACTGACTGCCTTTGAATGGTAGTCTTTGTGATCACTGCTGGAATTTCAGGCATGAGCCACTGTACTTGTTGGAGGCACAGCTTATGAAGTTGCTGCCCATAGGAAACTGAGGTTTGGAGCTATTAAAGCAGTCTCAGGTTATACATTGCCTGAATTTGGTGCCTAGATCTAAACTGTCTGCTTGTCTTTGAAACTGAGATTCCCTTCCTTGTGTATTTCTGTTTGGAACCAATCTAGGTAAAAAATGGCAATGGGAATGATCATTGAGACCTCCCAAGGTGGTCTCCCTGAGATTGTAGAGGATATGGTTCCGAACAACTAGAGGCCGTGAAGCTCTGGAGGTTCATAGCATGTGGCCTATGTGAATCATGTAAGGGAAAACCTTTTGCTTCTATATTCTTTAGGTATCGTAGAAAAAGATGCTAACGTCACATGAAGACTTGAAGAATAAACAGACTTCAAGCACATGTTGGGCTTTTTATCTTCCTGGTACTGCTGTCAGAGGCAATTGGCAAAAACAAAAACAACAACAAAAAAATCCTTTAGGAAATACTGACTCAGCCAGTGCACAAAGCTGCTTCCTACTCTGGCAAGTGATCACTGAACTCCGATTGCTTTTTACAACTCATTCCAGCAAGAAGCTCCTGGCCATTGATTAGCAATGGGCACTTTTTCACCAAAGGCTTTGCCCTCCCCTTGCTCTGCTAATCCTGTTTGCAAGCATTTCCCCACAGAGATCGCTACTTCGTAATAATGAATAAGCTCGCACTTGTGAGTTCAAACTGGCAAATTGCCACCAGACATTTATTAGCTCTGGATTAATGGATCAAGATTGAAACTTTCTAGTTAAAAGAACAAGACAAGCCCTTAGGATTCAAGACTCTTAAAAAACTCCCCATTCACTTGGCATTATCATTTCTTGTAGTCCAAGGAGTTTTTTTTTTTTCCTCTTTCCTTCCTCTCCCTTATGGAGTTCAGTTTGTAAAGAAAACAGTAAAGAAGACATATTTTTTCACCCATTTTGGAGAAGTGAAAATGACTGTTTTCAGACAATGATCATGTTATAGGAATTTTGAATAGAATTGGAGTTGTGGCAGAAGTTGCTGCTTGTTGTGGAGGATGTAGCATGTTTATAATATATAAAGAATAGCACGATTTCTGTTCCATGGGCTTGGAGGTGCAGGAAGAATGAAGGTGGGAAGTAGTCAACCTGAAGAAGGAAACTCAAGGGACTTTGTGAATTGTGTGAGGCTTGCTGTTAGGCTGACCTGGGGGAGAAACGATCCGCTTTACTACTCCAGGGGAGCTCCTAGAATAGAGTAGGAGTCCTGAAAGACAAATTTTGGTCCAGAAAGAGTTTGGGTTTCTAGAATTGCCCTAAAGGCTCAAAGTTAGAATGGCTTTCTCTTTCTTAGATGGATATAATGGTAGGGAAATAGGGAGAAATTTGCTTTAGTGAGCATATACTATGAGCCAGGCCTTTGCTTTTCCACTTGTTGATACCACTACAAGCCCCCATCCTATTGCAGTTATCATACATAGAAGGGAAAGACTAGTCCTCAGAACTGTGGCAACAGTGGGGGCTTAGTCTACCTCCCTAATGAGAGACGAACATATTTACTGCTTGAGAGGGAGGGGACTGTGTGGAAGTCTATAAAGACACTGGTAAGTTAGTAAAGTAATGGTGTTTAGACTTACATCTGGATAAGAAGCATGCCACAGGGAAGGAATAGCCAGTGCAAAGACCCTAATGTAGAAGTATGCCTGGTATTTTGAGAAACAGTAGGTAGGTCACTGTGGCTGTCGTAGAATGGGGGTGGTGGTAGAAGATAAGGTCAGGGAGATAACTAGACCCCAATAATTTAGGATCTTTTAAGCCAGTTTAAGGGCTCATTTCACCCTGAGTGAAATGGGGAGCCATTAAAGGATTTTGAGCAGAAAACTGACATGATCTCTTTCTGGCCACTGTGTTGAGAATAGGTTGTTAGGGACAAGGACAGAAGCAGTTAGGGGTTATTACAGCAATTCAGGATGGGCGATAGTGACATGTGGTATTAAAAGTAGCCAGATGGTGCGTAAAGTGCAGAGCCAATATGATTTCCTGGTACACTCTTTTAAGGCATGAGAGAGGAACAGTACCCATGAGGAGTGTTTTTTGATAGCCTGAATTTTGAAATATCTGTTAGGTGAAGCCGACATTTGATTACTGGAATTTCGAAGGACGCTAACAATTGTTGACAGTAGATTGTGTGTGAAGACAAGGGATTTGACCTCAACACCAAGGACGTGAGTGTGGTGTAGACTAGAAAAGAAGGAAATCATGACATTACAAGTCTAGGAACTGCTGTGAATAGGAGGAAAATTTAAAAAAATGTATTCTGGAAACTAAATGAAGACAGGCTAAGATGACTGCTAGGTTTATCAACACAAACATCATTAGTGATTTTGATGGACACTGACACAGGGCCAGTCAGGGGTGTTTAAGCCTTAATGCATATGAGTAATAACACTGGGTTGCTACTTTGGACCAGCAATCAGTTAATCTGTTTATGGAAATTAGTGGCCAGATGTGAAGGATTGAGTCTTGAGAATCATTGTGAGCTGAGCTACGCCTGGATAATGATCAGCCCCTGAGCATATTAGCCTTTCTGGGCCTCCAGGAACTCCTATTTAAAACAGGAATGCAATGCTCTCTTCTGTTTGTGTGTTTTTCCCAGTCCTGGGGCTTGAGCTCAGGGCCTGGACACTGTCCTTGGATTATATTATTATTTTTTTTTTTGTGGGTCATAGGGTTTGAACTCTGGGTCTGGGCTGGACACTGTCCTTGGGATTTCTCAAGGCTAACGCTCTACCACTTGTACCACAGCACCACTTCCGGCTTTTTCTGTGTATGTGGTATTGAGGAAGTGAACCCAGGGCTTTGTGAATGCTAGGCAAGCACTCTACCTCTAGGCCACACTCCAGGCCCCATTGCTCTCTTCTTAAGGGTTTAGTGCAAAATAACTATACCATCATGAACATGGTGAAAGGTTCCTCAAAAGAGGCAAATATTCCTAGTTTATGCCAAATTGTCATTGTTCTACTATAGAGGTGGCCATATCACCCAAATGATACCAAAGTTTCAGAATAAAATGAATAGCATTTTCAGGAAATTTATCTTTATAACTGAATTTGAGGTAGCCAGTATGTTTTGTCTTGTGTTTGTGCTCATCTGCTTTGAATTTCAAATATTAAAGGTGAAAACAAAAATTACATTTTCTCAAAGAGGGAGAGAGAAGAATCCCTTTTTGTTGTTTTGCTTTTCTGCAGGTCTGTTGTGAATATCAAAATATATCTAGTAGTGGTGGTGCACTTCTGTACTCCCAGAACTCTGGAGACTGAGGCAGGAAGATTGTGAATTAGAAGCCAGTCTGGCCTACATAATGAGACTGTGTCTGGAAAAAGTGAATGAATGAATAAGAAGAACAGCAAATTGTTTTCTAAGGGAAACATCAAAATGAAATTGCAATGATTGCTGGCTTAGGGAGTTAAATATCAATTGATTGTTCTTAGGTCCAGTCCTCTAATTGGTCAAAGATTGCAGGTTTCAGTATCAGAAGGGAATATGAGCTCTGTAGCACTAAACTGTGTTAATCTAGCCTTTGTGAAAGACAAGGGAATTAGTAATTCTGTTGGGAGAAAGTGTCTGCTTCTGGAAGTCACACAGTATAGTTGCATTGAAGTCAGTATGGACAAACAAGGAATTTATAGAAGGATAATATTTTCATTTCAAAGATTTTTTCCATCATCACAAGATTTACTGGGAGGTACTATTGTATTGTTCCCAACACAAAATATTGGAACAAATGTACATATACAAATGAGTATTGTAAAAGATTGCAAAATAGGTTCCTAAGCTTGGGAATCACTAAACTGTGAACCTCAGTGTCTTCATGTAAAAATGCATTCTTTATATGCTAATAGCCAACATTTAACTGTTAATTGCCTACTTTACCACCAGGAACTATGGTGGACATTTCATATAAATGATTTCTTTAATGTTCATTGTCCTATTTCAGTTGCCAAGTTGTTGTTCTTACTTGCAGTATATTTAACTTCAGGGAGTTCTGTAGGAAACAGAGTTCAACAATCAGTTGGATTTTTGGGGTTCACCAATTTATTGATGCCAATATTGGAGCTCTTTACTCCTCTGAATTTTAGTTTTGCTACTTATGCTGAGATTGTTTATGTTTGATTCCATGTGTATTGGATACTGGCCATAGTATTATTTTCAGTATAGACCTTTTATATAATATATACATGAGCTGAACTGTATAAGTTGGAACTGAAATATTTACATTTTCACTTTCAAATTGAGAACTTTAATTTTCTTTCTTTCTTTCTTTCTTTCTTTCTTTCTTTCTTTCTTTCTTTCTTTCTTTGTTTCTTTCTTTTTTGTTTTTTTTGCTAGTCTTGAGCTTGGGCTTAGGGCCTGAGCACTGTCCTTAGACTTTCTCAAGGCTAGAGCTCTACCACTTGAGCCTCAGCACCACTTCCAGCACCACTTTCTATGTATGTGGTACCGAGGAATTGAACCCGGGTATTCGTGCATGCTAAGGCAAGCACTCTACCACTAGGCCAAACTCCCGGCCCGAGAACTTTAATTTTCTTAAATAGAGTTGATGAAAAGGATTACATTTGCTGTATTGAAAGATTTTAACTGGAAACTGAGGAACCAAAAGGCTTTGGCTTTCATGATTATTTTCTGTAATCACCTAGATTTGACTATATTTTCTGTATTCATTGTGTGTGTGTGTGTGTGTGTGTGTGTGTGTGTGTGTGTTACAAATGGGCAGAAAGTAGAGTTTTAAAGAATTAGTTGGGCAGGGAATGTGGCCTAGTGGTAGCATGCTGGCCTAGCAAGCACAAAGTCCTGGGTTCAATGCTCTGGAACCATATACACAGAAAAAGCTGAAAGTGGTGCTGTGGCTCAAGAGACAGAGTGCCTGAGTTCAAGCCCCAGGACTAGTTAAAAAAAATTAGCAATCTTAAAAGTAATATAAAGTGAAAACAGCTAACATCAGTTGGATTCTTAAGGTAACTTGCTTTGTGATAGTCTAATTATCTAATTGATCTGATTCTGTAATTTAATTGAATGTTCTTAATGACCCTGTAAAATTTGGCTATTATTTCTGGTTTTCAGATGAGAAGGCTGAGGCTCCCAGAAATGATGTAGACGGATTCACCCATGCCCTCACCCACACGTGCTTTGTTTGAACTAGAAGCTCCTTTCCTATCCTCAGTGCCGGTCCTCTCCAGTTTTCATCACTGTGTAGGTAAGAGCCTTGCCTAAGGCTTCTCAGGAAATGGCTTTTGTTTTGCTCCTCCCTCATCTGGAATGCCTTGCCTTTCTTTCTATAACTTTTAGAATCAAATCTATTCAGTATCTACTTTAAAAAAAAATCAATGTCTTCTGAAGTAGATTTCCTGGTTCTCCAGATGGGTACAATTTCCCTTTTCTTTGACTCCCCCCTGGTACTTTGCTCTTAGCTGATGTCTTGTAACAATAGTAATAATGGCAATAAAGGAGAAAGGATGCCTAAGAAAAGAAGAGGATTAAAGAAAAAGCAGGTAGGGAGGACCTGTGTCATATGCACTTTACATGAGTTATCACATTTAAAATTCATAACACACTGTAGCTTCCAGGTGGTTAGCACACTTCGCAAATGATAAAAACTGGGCTTGAGATAGGTAAGTATCCCGATTCTAGCCCATTTACTAGATGGACTTCTCTGACCATAGGAACTGGGCCATGTTACCTCAGGCTCTTCTCAGTCTCTCAGTGCTTTGTATCAGTAGTGTCTCTCCATAAATAGCTTTCAGTTGAGTACAACAATGGTAACTAACCGATGAAATGACAACTGCTCTGCCTGCCACATACAACTACAGGGGTTGCTTTTCCACATTGTTTCTTTTGATCTTTCTCTGTGGTAATGCCACCTGTTCATACAGGAGCACTACTGTCTCACATCTCACATTTTGAGTGAACTGTTTTCTATCTATTGGAATTGTACTAGATGTTCACCATCCCCAGGCCTGGCCTATAAAATGTCCTAGATCCCTCACTTTCTGTCTGTCTGTGACATAGAGCTTCCAGTGGAAAATACTGTGGTGTTGAGGACTGTGGAGACGGAAATCTGTGACTAACCTGTACTGGATTAAGCACATAACAGAAATAATTGATTACATGAGGAAATTGAGATTATACTTTATAGCTACCATTGTTTCTCCTGATGAATAACAATGTACTTGACACAGAATCGAGGCATGTAGATGGCAGCTCTTCCTGTGTAGACCTGCAATTCAAATGAAGGCTACTGGATCCGTACGGTAGTGAGAGTGGTGTGTCCGATGGTCTTCATTTAGATACTTAGCACTCATCTTCATGTGGCTCTGCAAGGAGTCTCTGACTTCTTAACTCAGATCTTAATTTAGGGAAAAGGTGCAATGGAAGATTGTTCAAATGAATACCCAGTGTCATAATATTTGCACATGAAACAACAATAATAAAAAACTTAAGGAGGAAGGAGGATTTCCCCCTTGTTCACCATTTTGTCCTTGCCCTCTCATATAAGATCGTTTCCTCTCCAAACTGTTTATGATGCTGGAAAATTCTCTATGGCTTCTCTGGATGGCTCCAATATCTAAAGATGTCCCTCACCTCTGGATTTATTACTGGGCTTCTCTGAGTGGGGTCAAAGGGCATTCCAAGCCCCATATTCTGAGCCTCCTCCTTCTCTTATGTGCTCCATAACTCTCCTTTGCCATTTATTGACATTTAAGACACTTGATCTATGACTGCCTTTCTCTCCCTCCCCTCTGTATCCATGCCTTGGTTTCTAGGGACAGCAGGAATATATTTTAAGATTGGGGACAGAGCCAACTTATTCAGCCTCTGTGAGTGAATTACTGGGTGGAATTACTTTGCATAGGTGACATTATATTTAATGCTTAAGCTTCAACACATCATCAAACATATTTTAAGATTCTAGACCTACTAACTTAAATCAGAACTGAAGACTCACATTGTGTTTTTTTTTTTCTAATTCTTGGCTTGTCTGTTCATCCTCTCACTGGTCCTGAGAGATAGATGACATTTCCATAGAATGAGAAACTAAGACTCAGAAACAATTGGCCATGATTTAAGTATTAGCATTGGAAATGAGAAGATGTTAGGTCTTATACCATGGCAATCCTTTATGAAGGGTTACTCAAAGATGACCATTTATGTAGTGTGTATCAGAATATTCTTGAAAAAGAAGACAGGACCTGGGAGTTTCCAGAATCTTAGAAAATCAGCTTGGCCTCATCACCATGAGTATCATCGGTAAGCTCACGTTGGCTTCTTGCTAGATGCTAGCGCTGTTCATCAAAGGTCATAGCCCTGGTCAGTTATGTGCTGGAGCAGAAGGGACTGCTGTGGATTTGTGCGCTTTGAAGGCTTTGGTTTCTTTATTCTCTTATGAAATCAACCTTCAATTCTACAAAATGACTTAGAGTATTGACTTTAACAATCATCAGTTTCTGGGCTTTAGGGAACTGTCATGATATTGGTAACAGCAGCTTAGCTCTGTGGTTGCCAAACTCTGATCTTTGGAGGATGCCTGTCCAAGATGGATTTTCTATTGATGCAGAATAAACGAGAAAAAGAACAATAGTGAGGTGCTATTTGTGTCCAATTTAAAGGCCTGCCCTTTGTTCCAAGATTGTATGTTTTCCTTATTTTTACTGTAAAATGATTGTAAGGATAGATTTTTCTCCTAAAATTCTTACTTGGTAAAGTACAAAGTTAGGAATTATATGCCTAAGGAAAAATAAAGAGAATGTGTAGTATTTGTATATGTATATATAACATATGTATATATACTTATGTGTATAAACATCTGTAATACTGGCTCATGAATCAAAAGTTTGGAGGCTACTAGATTAGAGATTTTTCCATTGTAATCTCTTTTGGAAAAGGAAGTTCCTTCTGGATATGTTATCAGTCTCTACAATCTGTCTTCATTTTATCCAAGCTAAATAATCATCTTCACCTTCATATCTACCAACTTATGTGGAGTAGCGTTGCTTTCCTTTGGCTATAGAGTCTTTAAATCAAGCGCGCTGTCTCCCTCTCCCTCCCTCCCTCTCTCCCTCCCTCTCTCCCTCTCTCTCTCCCTCTCTCTCTCCCTCTCTCTCTCTCCCTCTCTCTCTCCCTCCCTCTCTCTCTCTCTCTCTCTCTCTCTCTCTCTCTCTCTCTCTCTCTCTCTCTCTCTCTCCCTCTCTCCCTCTCTCCCTCCCTCCCTCCCTCCCTCCCTCCGTCCCTCCCTCCTTCCCTCTCTCTCTCTCTCCCTCTCTCCTTCTCTCTCTCTCTCTCCTTCTCTCTCTCTCTCCCTCTCTCCTTCTCTCTCTCTCTCTCTCTCTCTCTCTCTCTCTCTCTCTCTCCCTCTCCCTCCCTCCCTCCCTCCCTCCCTCTCTCTCTCTCTCTCTCCCTCTCTCCTTCTCTCTCTCTCTCTCCTTCTCTCTCTCTCCCTCTCTCCTTCTCTCTCTCTCTCCTTCTCTCTCTCTCTCTCCCTCTCTCTCTCTCCTTCTCTCTCTCTCTCTCCCTCTCTCTCTCCTTGTCTCTCTCTCTCCCTGTCCCCCTCCATCTTTGAGAGGAACAGAAGCAACTTTAAAAGGACAGGCCATAGCAAGTGACTTAGGCAATTTTGGTTTTGTGACACACAAGAATAAATAAATTTGCTTGCAGTCAAATTGATATATTGGATCAATTTTATTTTAGACTTTATGCAGTATTTTTAGCAAAATAGTAAATTACTATGAAGCAAGAAAACTGCTTAAAATGCTATATTCATAATATCCTTTTAAAATCAATTAGAACAGTTAACAAAAATAAAATACATTTATTTTTTAGTTCTAATTTTGGGTTTACATAAAAGACAGGAGTAATTGTTAAAGACTTGGAGGGCTTCAATACAGAAGTCACTGCTTGGTTCTCTGTTGATTCTTGGAAATCTTGATAATAAAATTGAGTTGGAGAAGAATTCTGTAAGCACTCACTGTTACAATAAAGTATCACTGATGTGTACTGCTTCAAGCTGACTATGGTCTTTCTCTGACATCTAGGCACAATTGGGAGCATTTTGGTCTTTATTTATTGGGGCTGCATAATCTAATTATCTCTCATTAGTCCACAGCTGATTATTTCATTTATCTTTGTAAATGTGACAACAAAAGGCTCACTTTAATTAAGCAGATCAGCAATTAGCACTTGTTTTATAGGAGTTTTAAACATCCCTGTACTAATAGCAGGAGGCATGATTATAATCAGAAGTCCAAGGAAGAATGGTGGCAAAGGACAGTTTGATTTAAAGCCCCATTTAAGTGAAAGCTATATGGGCAAAGTGGCTCTCCAACACCAAAGGTCTAGAATGGGCCAAACCAAAGGATGGACTTGAGAGGGCTAGGCCAGGACCTGCTCACCCCCATTACCATATAGGGAGTGACTTCTTTCCTTCCTTTTTAAAAATGTGTTTATTTGTGATAGTAATTACTGTTTATCAATCATCCATTCTATCCCAGACCTTGCACCAATTATTGTAACTATCGTAATCTTTAAAAATATCATAGTCCATTGAGGTAGTTGTTCTTAGCTTATCCATGTTTTATAGGTGCTCCAGCTGAGAGACAGAAACCACTTACTCAGGTTTACACAGCTAAAGATTACAAACTTACCTGATTTGTCTGCTTTGCAAATTGGTTTTTTCACCATGATTACTTCACTCATTCCTTTGTGCTTCCTTGCAAGGAACTGTACACTGGCCTAGAGATAGTAAGGTAAGTAAGATGCAGCCAGGACTCCCAAGAACTTTGTAGTGTAATGGAGATAGACACACAAACCAACTACAAACTCAGGGCCTTGCACTTGATAGGCAAATGCTCTACCACTTTGACCCGTTATCTTAGACTTTTTTGCTGTTACATTATTTTTTCAGATGGGGCATTGTACTTTTTTTTTCCCCTGAGGCCAACCTTGCCTGCAGTCTCATAACTATGCTTCCCACCTAGCTGGGGTCACATGTGTGAAATACAGTGCCCAGCTTGTTGATCATGCTAACCTTTTCCCCAGGCTCATCTCAAACCATGATCCTTTTAATCTGTGTCTTCATAGTAGGGATTTTACATCTAGCCTATAGTGTTTGATGTAGTAATACACTATATTTTTATATAGAAATCTGGCACTGCCTATTATAACTTAAGTTCATAGACTCAAATGCAGGCTTTCTTACATGAATCTTGGTAAGTTATTATACTAGTATATAACTCACATCTCTCATTTGTACAGTGATGATCATGATACCAATTTCACAATGTCATGATAAAATGTAAAATGTATAAACCCTAGGATGAAAGCAATCCTGAAAAACTAATGTAAAATATTGACAGAAATGATGCTAATTTTAAGATTCAGTGGTTGATGGTGACAGATAGGGAATGAAGGTGGTAACACTGTAGAAGTCTCTGAGGAGATATAGCCAGACTCTTTAGGATCTAGCCAAGGACCTGAGCACATCAGCCCTAATCACCTAGTTGAAAAGTTGTACTTCTGGTCAATAGTCCATCTCCAAGGAGCATACCCTCCAGTCTCCTAGCTCACTATTTCCATTCTTTTTCTAAGCAGAGTTCTCTTTTAATCCATGCTTCATTTTATTTTTTCATTTTTATGAAAAATCCATATTTACTTCCTTATTTCTTCAACGAATCTTGAAAATTTTAAATTTACTGCTTCTGAATGCCTTTATATAATATCACACTTTGGAAGCTGGGCATGGTGGCTCACGCCTGTAATCCTAGCTACCCAGGAGGCTGAGATCTGAGGATCAAGGTTCAAACTAGCCTGGGCACAAAAGGACTTGAGACTCTTATCTTCAGTTAACCTCTAGAAAAAGGCTAGGGTGGTAGCCTTGAGGTGAAGAGCTCAGGGACAGTGCCTGACCCCTAACAACACACACACACACACACACACACACACACACACACACACACACACACACACACACACACACACACACACACACACACACACACACACACACACACACACACACACACACACACACACACACACACACACACACACACACACACACACACACACACACACACACACACACACACACACACTTTGGAGACTTTAAGCATTGGGTAATTTGTCTGGGCCATAATAAGCTTTGATTAAAACCATGTTTTAGTGTATGATTTGAGAAATAACCCTGGAGTTAGAGATGGTGAATAAGATTCTATTGCAACACTTTAGTTTGCAAGAGAATGTAAATTTGGGGGCAGTATGAATTGGAGAAAAGAGGCACAGATGTGAGAAGAATGATAAAAGATGCTTATAGGTTTCAGTAACCTATCCTGGAGGAGAAGAGGGAGGATAAATAAAATACTGCTGTGTTTTTCAGTATACATATGTAATAGAAATACAGAAGTCATATACAGTTCAGTATATCAACTGCAAAAATTGTTGAACCTGGTCAAAGATTCTAAAGAGGATGGATTCAGTGGGATTAAGAACCAATTTAGAGAGGTCTGAGTAACCCAGATGGTGAGAAGAAGGTGGCAGAGAGCATATAGGATTGTTTTTCAGGCCAGAAAACTCAAGTCAATTTCAACTTAGAGAATGTCTGATCCCTCTCTAAACCAAAGGTGGCCTTCAAAAGATGACTTAGATGGCAATCCCACTTGTTCACAAGACTGATAGACAATGTGAGACTAGGAGCCTGGTTTGTTTTATTTCTTTCCCTCTGTCCTCCCTGTACCTAATGAAGTACTTAGAACCGAACTTAGTGCTCAATGAATAATGGTTGATCAAATGAATAATGAGTGAGTAAGAAACTATAGGCCAGGACTTCTGGTTCTAGAGTGAGCTCTAGAATGAGCTCAGCTGTCTGCAGAAAGAAGGGACAGGAAATTGTTTTTGTAAAAATGCTTAACCTATTCAACCACCTGTGTGTGATTTCATCCTTGTGGTTATTAACTTTAGGGCATCAGATGGTGATGTCACACAGTGACTACCACCTGTGTGGTGTTTACCTGTAAAAGCTCAGCCCCACTGAAGTTCGAGGCTGTTTTCTACCAGCCCAAAGGTGGAGAACAGTTACTATGCAGCTATTAAAATGACTCCAAGCTCAAAAAAGGGGGGGGGGGGTAGAATAATCATATATGGCATCTGGGAATGGGAACAACCAAGAGACCAAGCTGAAAGTAGGAGGATTCATCACTAAGTCATGAAATCTGAGTAACATAAAGAGGGGAGCTGAGCGGAATACGGAAAGGAAAGGACTCCTGTACCTGAGGCCATATTTATTGAGGACCTGTTGTTAGCCCTGTGGATATGGTGAAGCTAGAGACAGATTATTCTGTGTGATGAAAGACAGACTTTTCAGAGACGGGTAGAGAAGGGAGTCTTTAAAGGTCTGGGAAGTAGTAAGCCATTTCAGTTGCCAGTCCTCTTCCTCACTGAGAACTATGGAGAAAGGTGGAGGTCGTACGGATATTGGTGTTGGAGCAAAGGGTCCTTTCCAGTTTTATGAAATAATAAACATTTTTCTTACCGGACCAAGGAGGGCTGTAGTGGGGCCAAGGTGGACTGTTCTGGCATTCTGTGAGGACCCAAATGTATCTGGACTTTTCTTTAAGGAGGTTTTATGACCAAAGCAAGAAAGTATCACTTTTAAGCAGGCATTTCCTGGTGAGTGTCAAAGCCTGAGGACCCCTAAATGATTGAATGGTTTTGTGAATTTAGAGGTACAGGTTGGCAATATCGGAGAGAAAAGCCAGTGAAGCAGAAGAGATAAAAGATAACAGTAGAGGGTAGATAATTGAAAGTATAAGACCCAGGAGTCTCAAATGTCACAATAAGAAGATATCTCTTGTCATATGTAAATATACTTGTAAAAATTACACAAAAATAATCACACAGAACTGAAGAGGAGTGGGGTCTGAAGACTGAGTATCATTAATTCCAGTCTAGAACATCCATTTCTCTGAAGGAGTTATGATGAAAGGACAGAGATCACCTCTTCCTTCACAAATATCATCAGTTTTTCCTCTTCTTTTTTTTGCACAAGGAGATTGAGTTCATGAAGACACACAGATTTTTGCTTGATCCAATTTGCCTCTAATATTCTACAGTGCATAAAAGTGGGCTTGTAGGCAATAGACAATCCAAAGATGTTTGCATTGGGAATTGGAAATTTATAAAGAAAAGAAATCCTGTTTGGAAACAATTTTCAAACTTATGAACAATGATTATCTTTCCAAAGGAGAAAATTATTAGCTTTTTGCAAAATAGTAGTTCCCCTGAGGTGTAACAACAAACAAAAGTTAAGAAAGTATTTAAATATATCAGACCCATGTATAGATATACACACACATATATGTAACATTCATATGTATGTTTTACATAATGATGGTATAGGTAGATTATGGTAGTACATATGATGGTATTATGTGACCTGGGTAATATTGGAAGAAGTTAAATTTACATGATAATCCTGTGTTGACTTTAAATCTTCTTTTTATAACTTTTGGGGGCAATGCTGGGGCTAAAACTCAAGGCCTATTGCTTGCTAGACAGGCCCTTTGAGCTGTGCCTGAATCCTTTGACTTCAGTTATTTTTCAGATAGTGTCTGGTGGCTATCTGGAGTTGGCATGGACCTTGAGCTTCCAGCTACAGCATCTTACGTAGCTGGGATCATGGATGCATACTTGGTGATTGAGATGAGGTTTTGCTAACTCTCTGCCTGGCTTAGTCTTCAGCGAAATCATCCTCCCCTGTCTCCTGAGGCCATGATGTCTGGCCCTAAAGTCTTTGATTATATCAGTACATAAAGGATTAGAATTGATTGTTCTTTTTTTTTTTTTTTTTTTTTTTTTGCCAGTCCTAGGCTTGGGCTCAGGGCCTGAGCAGTGTCCTTGGACTTTCTCAAGGCTAGAGCTCTACCACTTGAGCCTCAGCACCACTTCCGGCTTTTTTTTTTTCTATGTATGTGGTACCGAGGAATAGAACCCGGGTCTTCATGCATGCTAGGCAAGCACTCTACCACTAGGCCAAACTCCCAGCCCCAGAATTGATCTTAAAAAAAAGTTGTCAGATGGAAATCTAGACTGTAAGAACTAAATAAAGTAGATGGAAGGATATATGTATTCATATTCCTAAGCACAAAGACTCCCAGAACAGAAGACCAGAGTCGCAGAGTTTGCCTGTTTCCTAAGTGACAAGAACAATCCATGTGAAGAAATTACGGCTGTGGGTGTGAAGCTTTGCGCTGGGCTCACGTAGCCTACTCTATGCTAGAAAGTAGATGTTTTATTTTTCACATACTTAACATATTGTAATTGTCCAAAGTAAGTGTTTTAATTTGATCCTCTTCACAACCACAGGAATCTAGGCAGATTTTTTTTTTTTAAATAAGATTTGGTGAGGGCCCATAACTTGCAGGAGGCCACGTATTTCAAAATGGAGGAATAACATTTTGCACTTGGGTCTTCTGCTCCCACAATTCAAGCTCTTTCTTTCTCACCAAGCAATTAGATGCTGTGTCTGGCCTCTAGGGACTTGGGAACTGACACTTTAAAAATGCCTGCTGGCTTTTCCCTCTTGCTTTTGTTCATTTGTTTACTCCATGTCTCCAGATTAGTTTTCCTGCTTAATTGGTTTTGACTTTGAGGTTTTTTTTTTTTTTTTTATAAAACGAGTTATTCTCTCTATTTGCTTTAGGAATCACGTGTTGGGTTCGAATTGATATTTTCTGATCTTACTCTTAGGTAGAGGAATCTTAGAGCATTTTCCACAAGGATGAACTGGGATGTCGTGGGTGAGTGTGTGGGAGCTCATAAATCAACCATGATCTCCGGGGACCAGAAGGGCCTCCTGGCCCCAGCCAGTGCTCTTTAGACCTCTTTATGCTAATAAAACAGAGATTTCTTTCTGAAGGGCTCCACCTTTGCAAATGACATTCATAATAAGCTTGGAGCCATGTTCCTGGGAAAGACTGTTTACCTGCTAGTAATTGGTAATTTAGCCAGTGTAAAGGGGCTAATGGCTCTTTTTCGCCATTTGGAGAATGAAGAAGTAGGAATTTGCTCCAAAAAACTGGATTTGCCCGTGGAGAGACAAGAACAGGGAGTATATTGTTAAAGAGTATATTGTGAAAATACAAGCGTATGAAGATGCTAAATGAGATTTACTTCCAAATTTCTATATGAATTACTGAGGGTTTTTTTTTCTTTTGACAGGGCTTTTGTTGGTAAGCTTGAAATAGGACACGTTACCACTTTATCTTGATGTGTTCTAGTAATTATGACATGGGACGATGAATGCTAAAGACTACCACAATTATTTTAAATGGGTTTGTTTTAGACTATACAAGATTATATATTTTGCTCTAAGACCTGGAGCTGCAGTGAGGAGGAAAGGAAAAAATGGAAATTTTTGTAACTAAGTGATCATAACTAATGTCTTTTAAAAAGCGATCATGACAAGTTACTATAACAAAGAATTATAAAGGTATTACAATGACCTTAGCAAAAATAAATTTGATATGTATATAATATAAAAACAGTACATGGAATTGTGTACTGTGACATGCATCATGCATGTTAAGCTAAGTGTGTATGGACAATAGTGAAAAGCTATATATACATGAAAATACTTGGTAGGATGTGGTTTGTAAATGTATGGAAAGGTACAGAGAGTCATTTCTATCAGTTTTATTTTTGCCACTTGGACTCACTATATGGGTAAATTTGTTTTGCTTCTAGTAAGAATGGTTATAGTTTTCTAGTTAGACATCTTGAGCTTACTTTGCTATGCAGGCTAATGTAATTACAGATGAACAGGGATAGTTCAGTGTTTTGAGAGCTCAGAGAAGGAAATATTTCCTTCTACCCAGTGCACATGTAATATTGTAGAAGAAACAGAATTCACACATGATCCTGATACAGAGTGAATTTTGTTAGATTGAGATGGAAATGAAGATATTTCATATTCAAGAGGAAAATTACTGCTGAAATCCTGTGGTGTCACCACAAAAATGCCTGAAGATGATAAAAGCCTGGTAAAAGTCTAGGCATGAGAGAGAATGGGGGGAGGATTATTAAAAGTTAAACTGGGGATAGAATATGAACAGTCTTGAATATCTCACCAAGTAATGTACCATCTCCTGATCTCCTGCTTTAAGAAAGATATGTTCCATATCTCAACATGCAGATTACTGATTCCTTATCACTTAGCAATCTGTCTTTTCTTCTGGTGCCTTCTTGAAGTGCATACTCTTGGAAGAGGCCTTATCTCATTCTATTCACTTTTCAGCACCTTTGTAGATGGGAACAATTCCTAGTTTGAGGAGGATGGATACAGGATCCAGTGGTTAAGGGAGAAAAATACAAGTCTGGTGATTAAAAGAGGGAAAGGCATGATTGTATTTTTAGTGGGACTAATAATATTTGGGCAAGTCACTTATCTTGGTGGTGACCTTGGTTTCTTAAACAGAAGATAGTACTTTGCCATTTCAATGAGGAACAGCTTGCCCTTTCCTCAGCTTTCTAAATAAACCACCTGCTGAGAATATAGAATGCTTACCTCTCTTCCTCATTCCAGGTACCACTAATCCTTAAAAATCAAGCTCAAATCCCTCCACTCTCTCAGTTCTCTCTTTCTTCCATATTCTTAATGTCTTCTTTGTATGCCATTTTGTTTTTGCCTAAACAACACAGTTAGTAGTTAAATTCTCATATTGTCCTGTGATTTTGTGAGAAGTAGATCTGGTATTTTTTCCTTTCTTTCTTTGGCAAAACGGGAGCATCTTGAGTATTGAAGAGTACATGCACATACAGAACTTTTATACATTTATTCTAGGGACATGGTAGGGAGTAGAATTTTAGGTCCTGTGTCAAATCTTAACAAATGATTTCTAGACCCATGGGCTTTTCTGGTTGTCCCTTCAATAATTTCATCCATTTAGCCACCTCCTCATAAGACCAGCATTATTTGGTTCTGAGTGAAGAGGCAAGGCATTAAGAAGCCTCCAGTTACTGATTCTTCCTTTAAACTACTTAATGAATATAAAAGCTGAACTTTATAAAAGAAATAGTTAGTTCCTCAATAGATAAATGATTTCTTTATCCAAAATGTCCCCTTTGTTGTCCTCATGACAATGAAAGAGGAGCAATGGATTTTTTTACACACTAATTATGCAGTTGAACATGTGATAAATTCACTTAATTGGCAAGAATCATCTGCTTTTGGCTGCCTTTGTGGCCCAAATTCAGAAAATAATTTACAACTCATTCACTGCAATTCAGCTTTATTTCCCAACATGGGTCTTGAAATGAGACAAACATAAATCAAGCAACATGACTTTTCTGTGAAAATGACCACCTGACTGACTAGGTATACTGATTAGCCACCCAGACAGTGCAAGCCAGGAAGTGAGATCTCCTGAGGTCTGGCAAGGCATTGATGACATGAACCCTGGTAGATAGAGAGCTGGATCTGATGCTTAGGTGAATTACTTAACTTTTCCTCACTAGTCAACTAATCTCCCTCCAATGCCATTGAGTTTATTGACTGTTTGCTTACATCTGCTTTAGTAAATTAGATTGTCATTGTTATTACTACTTGATGGAGGAAAAATTTATTTCTCTTAGGAATTATTGCTAGGACAGAATGTGGTGCAGGGACAATGCCAACATTTATTGCAGTCACAAGGAATTTGATGTTGGAACAGGGATGTAATTTCTCAACTCAAGTTGTATAGTAATTGTTAACACCACCATTCACCGATCCATCAATATGACTGACTCCTCTTTCATACATTAAATTCTTGTTTCCTGTACCATATTCACATGATGATGGAAGAGAGCTGACTTTGTAATAAAACAGATTTGGTGCTCAATCCTCAATCTGACTGCTGCAAGTTGAACTTCTCCAGGAACAAATTCTAAAACTTAGTAGTCAAGATGTTGACAAAGGTGTGAATTTGAAGTCAGCATCACAAAGGGGAGTAGAAATGGGTAAGGAGAGACGTTGTGGGTGGCCCTTCAAAGTAGTTTGGGTTTGTTTGGTGAGGGTGGCTATACTTTGATTAGTCATGGGAGTCACTGTCCTGAGTATGACCTTGAGCCAGGCAGGTCTCTGTATCTACCAACTAAAGGATGATCCGGATAATTTGCCAGGTATTAATCACACCATCGTTTTTAAGAGAAATGCTTCTAGAATTGTCTGAAACTCAGTATACTTTTAGGAAAAAATAAGGATCATAATATCTAGTTATTAGAGCATAGAATTTATTCATTGCCTTCTTTTTTATATAATTTGTCACTGTGTCTATTTTTTAAAAATTAAGCCATCTAAAATTCTTGTTTAGAAAGTAGTCAGGATATAATCAGTGTAAAATATTTTAATAATAGAGTACAATAGAATAACAGCATATTCTATGACACATAGTTTCTAATTCCCAATAATTCCTGTTATTTGGGGTCTCTTTGCTTACTTAAGTGGCTCCCTGAGCATTCCAGGGCTTACTGCTTCAGGGAAGGGATGATGCAGTTGAATAAAAGCCAAAAATCATGTTTTTGAGTTTCAAACGCTGAGGTCCTGGCATAAATAATAGATTTGGGAGACTAAGTGATCAATCAGTGCCCATTTGTCCCAGCCTAGAGGAAATGAAAGTTCTCTGGGAGAGGGAAAAGGCAGATTGGAGCACAGATGTGTCAGACTCTTGGAAGGGGTTGTATCCTGCTGTCCCCTGTGATTTGACTAACAAAATGGGAGGCTAGGTAAGGCACTCCAAGAATGGATTTTCACAATGTCCTCCTTCTTGGGCATACCTGAGGAGACAGTGAGATTGGCAGCTCTCTCTGTGAGGCCAACATGGTCCTTTGCAATGTCTGGGAAAATGGGAACTCAAAATATCCCTTGTATGAAAAGTTGCAGGATCATCCTGCACACTGACATTGTAAAGGCTTCATGAAAATCTACAGCTTAGGGGCCGGGAGTTTGGCCTGGTGGTTAAAGTGCTTGCCTAGCATGCATGAAGACCCGGGTTCGATTCCTCGGTACCACATACATAGAAAAAAGCCGGAAGTGGTGCTGAGGCTCAAATGGTAGAGCTCTAGCGTTGAGAAAGTCCAAGCACAATGCTCAGGCCCTGAGCTCAAGCCCAGGACTGGCAAAAAAACAAAAACGAAAATCTACAGCTTCTCACTGATTTTGTTGTATTTTACCCAATTCTCCTCAAAATCTTTTCCAGTAGAACTCTTATTATGTATCTACACTTTAGGAAGTATTAGAACAGAGTATTAAATAAGGAAGAGTATGAATAAGAATATAAATAAATAAGAATATTAAATAAGAAAATGAATTGGTATAGTATCTCACTTTGTTATCTGATATATTGAATTTATTTGTATTTGGATATTTGAAATTTGATAGGGAAGGGGGGAAAACCAAGACGGGAGGAGGATGTGGGGGGAGGGGGGAGGGAAATGGGTACCAAGACATGTGAAAGGGTCTATCTGGAAAATATCATGTAACCCTTTTACTAATTACAATAAAAAACAAAAAAGGAAAAAAAAAAGAAAATGAATTGTACGAAATATTCTCCAAATTGACTTTTTTCTTTTATGTAACCTCGATTTATAAATTCCCTAAAATATTCTCTAGCACATCATTTATATTACTTCTTGCTATCTTGGCAGGTGACAGGGAGTAGTGAATTACCTATTTTGGTACATCTAACTGCCCAAATTCACTGGGTAAGGGCAAAATAGACTTTATTTCAGCTCTGTGTAGATCTGTTCCAACATAATAACTCTCAAGTTGCAGAGTGATTTAGAGGTAGATTAGGTTTCTTTCTATCCCATGACTTGGTATTTCAACCTTGACCTAGTAAACTTGCCCTTTTTCAGGAGGAATTGCTAATGAAATCAGTGCCATCACTCAGTTGCACATCCTTCAAAAGGCCAAGGGTAAAAGTAAATAGTAGAGTTTCTATGAGGGAATTTCCAGTGTAATGTTTTAAGCCACAGCAATCCAAGGAATTAAACTTCAAAAATCACCATAAAAGATGGTTGAAAAGAGTCTATTAGATTTTTCTTACCCCAGAGTTCGATGGGGATACTATACGTTGGAAAGTTTAATTCTGAGCTTTAGAAGAGGATTCCTGGACCATTGTGGTACTTTTGCCCAACAAAAGAATGTTGTTACCAGCCCAGATGAGCATAGAGCACCTGTGTAACTTTCATTCAGAAAACCCTTCCAATTTTTCCTACAAATCTTAAAACAAAGGTAACTCTTAATCAAGTGATTTCCAAATGGGAGCTAACAGTATTTGCTAATGTCTGAAGGTATTTTTTGTCACAGCCTGAAGAGGGTAATTGAGTAATTGGCATCTAAAGCCATCTATGTTGCCAAACATCTGTTGTGCCTACCATAGCCCCACAACAAAGAATTAGGGTGCCCCAAATCCCAGAGATTGGGAAACTCTGCTCTAAATGGTGGGCAGCTCCCATTGGTACAGCTTACAACTTTTTCCTAGGCCTGAGAATTTGTTTTTTAATTAAAGACTGTGTGCATTTGCTTGATAGGTGTAAAGAGAAGGGAATTGAAAATTTATTGTCTCAGTTGTTCTGGAAATGACATCATGTAAAGTAGATATAATAAGTTCATGTGACCTGAATAGTTTAAGTATAAAAATATATCTTCAGAAAAGTATAAAATAAAGTTATAATGCTATTTGTGATGTGCCTATGCTGTTAAACACCAGTGCTTATTAAATAGAACTAAGCAATGTTCTAATGCATAGATGCTAGTAATTTTAGTCTTTTACATTCAAAATTAATGTATAATAATAGTTTCAAATTAACCACAGTAATTAAGTGGACACACACACACACACACACACACACACACACACACCCCATCACCTCTAACAACAGAGCAACTCCTGCTGTGCTCAAATTGTTTGCAAAGTATGGGAAGCAATTGCTGAATAAATTCCAGTTCTCAGTCTTCCTCCATAAAGGAGGTATGAATACAAGTTGTTCCTTAGTTATTTATGACTAGAGCAAACAGAACACTTAACTATGCAGATAAACTCCCATTCTCTCATGTGACGCAGCAAAATAAACACCTTAACAGTTCATGGTTACCAGAGTACATTAGTTAATTGCTTCAATGCTATTCTCATACTTGCGGCTCATTGAATTGGGTGTCTGTGAGCAGATAAAATGTGTCGATTGCTACCATGTACTTATTCCAATGTCTCTTTGGTTTATAGATGACTTTGTGATTTTTTTTTTTGAAACAATGCCAGCCTAGAGTCTAGTGGTGACAGTACAGCACCAGAGATTTCTTCTTGTGCTTTGGGGCTTGGGCAGGGTGGGGAATGAGGGAGGGAGGAAGGCAGGGCGGAGGCGCGGCAGTCCGAGGTCTGGCTCAGTCATTTTTAAAATCAATACTTGCTCTCCAAGCCTTAGATAATTTAGAGAACATAATTCAGAATTCTCCCTTTCAGCATGTATCCTCCATCAAAGGACTGTTTTCATCCAGAGTCAGCACAATGCGTGCGTGACCCAGGAATGCACAGATAAGGTTAAAACAGAAAGAAAAGAGTGCATTTATTCTCTTTCTTTCTACAAATGTCTTTTGGATATAACATATATATATGTATATATATATATATATATAAATTTCTGAGTTCTACATTGTAGGTACATTTACTTAAAAGAGAGAACCTAAATTTTTGAGATCCGTGTATATTGCTGTATATTTAAGGCTTTTGAGGGGCAGGGGGTGTGCTTCCATTATAAAACCATAGCCTAAGGGATGTCAGCTTTAGATAATTTATTCCCAGCAGGTCAGATATAGGATACAAAAATTTCAGCCCAAGGGCTGTTAAATCCTGAGTTCACTTCATTTCAGAAAGTGTCATCAACAGTAGTGCATGTTACAGTGATACAATTTTTGTGTTTCTGTACCTAGAAACAACAGGCTTCGTTTGCTTTAGCATGACACCTATTATTTAATCATTCAGAATGTACTCACTAAGTCATTCTAAAGCAAGAGCTCCGGTGGAAAACAGTTCAGTCATTTAAGTATAAAGAGCTGGAGATTGTACAGTAATTTTCCAATACTAATTACATTTCATACTATCTATCATATGCATGGCTTGCAAAACCCTATTGATTTCAGTGAATACTAGTGCATTGGGAACAGGTTATTTTATGATGTTATGTTATAGGACCTCTATGAAATACCTAAATCTTAAAATATGGGTGCAGATATACTCTGAATTATCCACAAGTGGATTATGCACTAGGTCTATTACCCACAACGCATTTTAAATTAAAGCTGCTGTCATTAGTTGACTCAGTAGCCCTAGGCCAATTTCCATCACCAGTTTTGTATGCAGCAGGAAATGCAAACTCATTTTGATAGCTTTTGCTAATGCGATTAGTAGATATTAGAATTGACAAAAATTAAAAAAAAAGGACTTGAAGGTTAGTTCTTCTTTTGCATTATCCTGGTCACAGTTTCCTTTCTTTGTCAAGAAAAATTGAGATCACTTACAAATACAAGCTCATCAGCATGTTATAAATATATTGTGTTCCAAAGAATAGGCTGAAATTGGCATGATCTGTAAGTGACAAAATATAATGTCACAAAGCAGGTAACAGTTTAGCACATCTTCCACATTTTCCTCTCAGAATTGCTCTTTTTCTGGAGCAGCCTTGAGTTGTCAATCAAGAACACATACACATTGAAATCAGAAGTATCTGTCCCTGAATTCTATTTCTACATTTTAGCTGAATGATGTAGAAAGGGTACTCACCCTTGCTGAACTTGACTTTCCTTCTAGGTAAGAAAATTGGCCAAATTAGTATTCATAAAAATGATACAATGTAAAGTCTGTAGATCCATCTCTGAAAAATACTATGCTCAACATATATTTGCTTTATTTCCTTTTTCTATTTTCCAGTACACTGCAGGTTCTTTGAAAGCAGTTGCTGCATTTAATTTATGCTTGAAATTCCTGGTATTCATTTAACTTTTTTTTTAATGGTTCATTTACCTTTTAAAAATACTTTCTCAACTAAAGTGTGAATTTTAAATTATTTGGTCTTACCTCTAAAAATTAGTTTCAGAAATCCACAGATCTGTGACTTTTTTGTTATTTCATAGGAAGAATAATTTCCATGTTTCCCATAGGTAACATTATCAGCAGTCATAAGTGTAAGATTTTCAAATTTATCTTTAAGAATATAGTTAGCATCTGTATATGGTCACATTGTATGTTTATGTATGAAGATCACACACCTACTAAAATTAACAGGAAGAATTTTTTGTTACTTACTTCATGTGTACAGTTGAAGTAAATACCATATTTGTGCCTTAATGCATTCCCTGTCCATGGTACTGACTAGATCTTGTGGCCACAGTCAAATATTGCCATGGAACCAAGCTAGGATATTGTTGTAAACTGGTAGTTAAAAACAGAAATACTCTTTTTGATGCATTTGATTATTTTTTGACTACATACTTGTTTTACTGGAAAAATAAAACTAGAGATATAATTTATATTTATATCATACAGAAATGTATAATCTGGAAAGCTTGTACTTTTTCAAGCTATCGTACATTTATTTAAGGCTTTTTGATGCTAAAAGTTAATGAACCTAGAGAACTCTTGAACACAGACAATTTCAGTTCTATAACTATTCAGTGTAAATATTTGTAGAAGCATCTTTGGAGAAAAGCATCCATGCTTGCATATACCCTGACATCTGTGCTTTTAAAGAAACCAGACATATGTGAGCTTTTTACTAGAATGTTTGTGATGTGTACCACGACAGCCTGATTATTCTGGTCAAAGTCAATGTTCCTCTTTACTTTTGTAATGAGAAACTCCACTTACCTGAAATCTGTGTTAAATTCATCTCACCAACACAGCACTAATGAAAAGGATAAACTGAACCTTTTTTAGTTGTCTGAATGTAATATCTTAAATGCTTAAGTGCATAGCAACGATATGTGAATAGCATATCAAAATAAATATGTTCAAGTGCAGAAGGATGAACTGGTTGTGTAGGATCAGTGTGGAGAATGAGGGTTAATTTCTGTTCAGTCAGGTAAGGTTCAAATGCATCAGCTTTCCTGGTAAATGGTTCCAATTGTGGCTTGAATGGTCTAGTTTCCTGCAGGATACAAGCAGCCTATTATTTCATGTTTTAAAAGGTTTGTTCGGGTTTGACCATTTGGATGGGAATCAATACAACAGAGGATGGGGACAAACATTAGAGACGATACCATGCACACCATTTAGGATAGGTTCATGTATCCATATTTCCCCAGTCCAGGGGACAAAAGTCCTTTTTGTCTGGCAGCATCAAAAGCTAGATGGTCCACTTCTTTCCTTCTGGCTTCAAATCATTACTGATAAAATGATGCAGGATGGGATCCTTACATTATTGTTGAAATGAATTAAAGGGAGATAAAGCCATTCTTTGGTGAATTTGGGCCAACTAGAATAGCTGTCTGGAAAAGGCAAACTGCTATGTAAGTGATCAAGACTTCTTATAAAATGTGCTGAAATTAGTCAGAAATGTGATAGATCTTTAGTTGGATAATAGCTGAGGTGGAGTAACAAATTATTGCAGAAAACTTCTCCATTGTGGATCTCTCCATTCTTTTCTTCTAGCTGTATGGGAATTTGAACTCAGTTCTTTCTGCTTACGGATGCTCTACCATGCTAGCATATCTCTAGCTCTTTTTGCACTGGTTAGTTTTGAGATTGAGTCTCATTCTTACCCTGAAGTTGGCCTCCATTGTAATCTTCCTGTGTCATGCTTCCCACAATAGCTTGGTCCATATATTTGGCCCACATATAAAATTAGTCTTAGAACAGATAGATAGACAGACTGACAATGGGAATTTTTTTTAGACCTTTAAAAGAGGATATGAATTATTGGAGTCAAAATAGGATTACATCAAATTTTCCTCAAAATGAGATACCTACGGTAATTTTTCTCACATGAAGTTAAAATATAATTTAATAATACCTTAAATGGTATGATTGTCTTTTGTACTTGATTGTCCCAGGTAATGGCCTCATTTTCCCCTTAGAGTCCCACTTATATTTTTAGTGCAACAAAATTACTCAGTTGATTCTAAACACTTAATCCCCCAGCTGAAATAGTTTGGGGGCTTTGTTTTGGTCTTAGGAGATTGTTTGGACTTGCATAGCGCTGCAGCCTCATAAAAATCTATCCCCCACTTACTGGTCAGGTAAAATCAAGGCCAATGTTCCTGCAATGGGCATCTTTATTACATTTCATTCAAGAGAACATCAGTCGTGAGTTTAAGTTCTATCAAACCTTGTCTAGAGAACATAGGTAAATAATTCTGATGCAGTCTTCTTTTGGCCAATGCAAAAAGATAGATCTTGGCCAGTTAGTTAAAATTTCACGAGCATGAATCCACAAGGAAGGGAGGAAGACAGACCGTTCTTGACAACTTGGTGCTGAAGACTCCTAAAGATGACTTTCTGTGAAGCTACTTCCTCTTGAAATTTATTACCAAGTTTTTTTTCTTTTTAGTGAAAAAATTTAAAGAGAGACCTTGGAAGTGTTTGCTTGAAATCTGAGATTCATGAGGTAGGGAGCCATGGAAAAGTCAGTTTGCTCCCAATAAAAGAAGGAATCAGAAAGGATTCCTTAGCTGGACATGGTGGCTCATGCCTATAATCCTAGCTATTCAGGAGACTGAGATCTGAGGATGGTGGTTCAAAGCCAGCTTAGGCACTAAAAGACCGTGAGATTCTTACCTCCAACTAAACAGTAGAAAAGTGGCTCTGCTCAAAGGGTAGGGCCCTACCCTTGAACTGAAGAGCTCAGGGACAGTTCCCAGGCCCAGAGTCCAAGCCCCATGACTGACAAAAAAAAAACAAAACAAAAAACAAAGGATGCCTTAATGAACTTCATGAGAAGTTGGGAAGTAAATAATTACTAAGTTATAAAAGATAATTTATTAAATTTTGCTTAAGTGTCCAAAGTATCTTTTAGACAGGAAATATATTGGGTAAATTGAGAAATATTAGCATTAAAATATAGAGTTTTTTTAGCTATTGCAGTTTAAAAGCATTGACATTTCAAATTATTACTGAAATCCATTTGTGATGATGGTATGAGATAGTGAGATTATTAAAGAATCGAGATATTTCCCCTTTTCTTATTTTGGGTCCTAGACATCTTCATTGTTTTTTCATTAAAGGAATTTTTAGTTCTTATATTCAAATAACAATATAAGCCTCTATTCTGTGCTACAGGAAAATTTAGAATAGTTTCTAAGGCCCATCACACCCTCCCCCACAGCCTGGGTATCTCCTAAACCACCTGCTAATCATAACAATCGCTAATTTGAGCCCATTTTAGTCACTTCTGGTGACAATGACAATGCCATGTAGTTTGCAGTAGCCATGTGGTCAGTCCCCCACCCATGCTAGCATGCTGCGGCTGTGCCTTAGCTGGGGACTCTATTGTTCTCAGGCCTCTGCTGACCAGGAGCAATTCCTTCTTCTCTAATCCTGGGGGAACTGATTCTCTCACAATAGAGGCAGTGCTGGTTTGCTTTGTGTGCAAGATAATCTTCCTTGGAATTATTCACATATGCAAATATACACTTCAAATACCCTGGTTTCTGGGGATGTAGGAGGATATATATTAATACGTGGGGACATACACAGAGCAATGTTTTACTGTTAGCAGTGACAATCACTTCTTAATCTTGTTTTGTATACCCAGAAAGTTTTCGTGAACATTTGATACTTGAGTTCCTTCTTGGCTTTAATTGCAATGCTTTTAGAATGGTTTAGGTGACAGTGTCCTAAGTTCTTCATATTCTTGAAACTGCTCCCTAGCTTAGCCAAACCTTAACAAAACATTTGGAAGTAAATTTGAGATGAAGCTAAACATATGCCCTGCTTCAGTTGAATGGCTGGAATTGGGGAATTGATCACTTAAACTCAGCAGCTCTGTGCTCTGCCTGAGAGCCTCTCTTAGCTGAATAGCTGATAAAACTTACTGAATTTCCATGTAAGAACCTTTGTGGTGACATTCTGTGTTCTACTTTGAAGGACTTAACGCTGTCCTTAGGTTACAGGGCAAGTTAGAGCAGGAATAAACCAGGTCATTGCAAACAGCCATTTTATTCAGCAGACTGTAATTCTGTTACCAATAAAGCTTGCCATATGCCATACAAAAGGGGAGAAACCTACTTTTAACCTTCAAGGCAGATACTTCTTTTGTTCATTTACTTTTAATGTGTGATTTTCTGAGAAATCAGGGAGGAAATATTTAAACAAAATATTTTAAAGCTATTTCTCTGCTTCAGAGAGTGTGGGGCATGGTTTAAAGCCTCCTTTTAACACTATGTCTTTCCTTTCCCCCAAATGTGGAAGTAAAAGGAAAAAACCATTGGCTATCATTTGGGTTGCTTGGCTGGGGAGCACAGGCTGGGAAGCACGCTGAGAGCTCCCCCTAGGCGTGGCCATATGACACAGCAAGTGAACGAGACGTGAAGTTGCATTTTCTTCTTACACCCAAATCCACACACAAAGCTCTGGCAACTGCTATCCCACATGGCTTCTTTCTGTCGCTCACTCAAGAGTGAGAATGAATTTGCATGTATCATCTCTCGCTTCAAAAATTTTGATGAATGCACTCTTGGTACCTTTCATTGTGTATTTTCAACAGACACTAATTAGAAGAGAAATTAAGCCTGTTGGCTCATTCTACTTCTTGTTAGTGTTTTACTAACACTTTAGCACAGGGTCTCTGGTTTGTACTTTACCCTGAGATTTGATTGGTCTTCTCTCAGGAAGAATCCTGCTCTGGACATCTGGGTAGGGCAGTGATAAACGCCTCTTTATACTTGTGATAAAGATCCCAGGAAGCTACGTGGGAGTAAAGACAAGTCTACAGCACTTAGAGGCAGAAGGCTTCAATATTCATCCTGGCTCTGTTGCTAAAGAGCTGTGTGACTTTGGGTGAATAATCATCTCTCTGAGCTTCAGACTAGTTTGTATATAAAAGAAAACAATTCAGTTATGTATTTCAAATGACTATGCCCAGTTGTAGAGTATACTTTTAATTTTACTGGTGAAAATGTTGGGGTTGCCAAAAACAACAATATCACATTTTTCATGATTCAAACAAAACTGTTCTTTTTTGGGGGTAGGGGTTGATGCCAATTGGACTTATTCTATTAAATTTTCATAACCAACTGATTTCCTGTCTGGTGCAACTCAGCTGTTCAAAAGAGAGCCCATTATCCAAACTGAGTTTATTCTGTTCACCATTTTCTGGCCTCCATGATCAGCAGCTACATTGACCTGTGTGGCAGTGCTCTCACACCCTTGTATCCCTTCCAGCTGGTTGCCCAATCTCTGATGGGTTGATAACATTTTCTTAGCTGTTCTTTTGACTCTTCTTTTTTTTTTCCAAGCTATTCCTTTCAACTGAAAACCCTCTTTGAACTTGTTTATGGCAAAAGTGTCACACCAAAAGCTTCTGTGGCAACCAGCTATTCCCTGACATTGCATTAGTTTCATTATGCAACCAGTACTGATAGCTTGTATATACAAGTATGGCTTCACATTTGCTTAAATGTTAAAGTTTTTATGTTCTACTTGGTAAATACCTATAACCTTAGTTCCTGGAATGCCACAATTGTCCTAGCCCATTCTGCACCATCTGGACAAGTTCTAGCCATTCAGTGTTTAAAGATCACTAGACTTCAAAGCCATGGCCCGCATCTGCTGATGTGTCAGTGTTTGGATTTCACAGGCTTTTCTTTATTATGAATATCACCTCAGTTATAACTGTCTTGTTTCTTCTCTCTTTAGATCATTATTCTTTCTACCAAACATACATAGCTCCAAAACTGTTGTTGGTGGAATGGTTTTTTTGTTTTTTTGCCAGTTGTGGGGCTTGAACACAGGGCCTGAGCACTGCCCTTGGACTTTTCTCAAGGCTAGAGTCTACCCTTGAGCCACAGCACCACTTCCAGCTTTTTTTTCTGTGTATGTGGTACTAAGGAATTGAACCCAGGTCTTCGTGTATGCTAGTCAAACACTCTAATTACTAGGCAAAACTTCGTGCCCCTGGAATGTTTTTTTAAGAAAAGATTATCTTTTTATGCATTTGATTCTAGGCTAATTTGCGTACATGAAAGGAAGTTGATATATATATATATATTTATATCTGTTATCTGTGTATCTATATTTACAAAGTCCCTTTGGAATTCCTAGAGCTTTGTGAGAAACAAACAGAAGCATCACATTCTTTGAATGGGAACACTGATGCCCAGAGAGCATCAAACCTGGAAGAATTCCTCGCATGCTGGGTAGCCATAGTGATCACCTTTTTCATCACTGTACAGAGCACTGGTGGGATCAGAACAGTCTGAGTCTAGTGTTCCTGGCCCATGCTCTATTCACCTCAGTTGCCTTCCTAGATGCCCTAACTTTGGGTTAGGGAAACATGGTTTTGAGGGCTAGATCTTTCAGGTAGAAGTCCTTGTGATGGTCTTCGGATTGGTGGGGAATTAGACAATCATTCCTAGCCTCTTTCTTTACTCCACAGACTGTGTCTAAGGAATGCAGAGTCCTTGACCGTGGCTAAATCATAATTGTCTTTACTGATGTGTAATCTATTACTCATGTCATGTATGAGTGTGAAATGGTATCAGATTTGCATGGGATTTCTCACCGTGTGGTTCAGGGGCTGTCAGCTCTAAATCCCTCTAGAAGTACCTTTAATCAAAGTGCTGTATGAAGTATGGGCAGTCATTTAGTTCAAAATGAACTGGAGCCTACCCCAAATGGATGAATGAGATGGATCACTCTGACTTGACTAGGTATATACATCACTGCATTTCTCTTAGGAGATAAGCTGTTTCCTCTCATTGCTTAGCCTACCTCAGTTTCCAATAATACAGTTGTCTCTAGATTTATGAGTCTTCTGCTTACATCAAGACTTTTATCTGGCAAAGAAGGGAAGAAATCAAAATAGTATAAACTTTAAAATATGTACTTATATTTTCCTATGATGAATTCTAAGTATCCTTGAAGGGCTTAAAAACAGACTTGCTCTTCTTTATCTTGTACGATTGTTGTTCTTAATGTACTATCTTATTTCTCTTTTGTTGCCCTTTGGTGAATCTCATATTGTTACTGTATTTGACTTTGTTGCCTGGTATATTGTATATAGTTTATTTGAAATAGGAAAAGGAAGGGGGGGAAACGTTTGGGAGGGGGTGCGGGAAGGGAAATGGGGAAAACATGAGAAGGGGTATCAATGTATGAGAAGTAATGTCCTTCCTATCTGTTGAATGTAACTATAACCCTTCTATACATTACAATTAAATAAAGAACAGACTTGCTCTTGCAAACTGCATTAATGTTTTGGCGGGCTTCTTCTTTGTTCACATCTGATTACCTGAGTGAGATAATCTTCCAGGTAGCATTCACTTTCTTGTTCACCTGGAGTTTTCTTTCTAATTCTCCATGGCTTAAGTCTGTAGAGCCTCTCATTTGCATAGCTTGCTTCTGAGGATGAACAGGGGAGGAGAGGGCAAGCAGCTCTCTTCCCAGTCTCCAAAGGAGTCTTAAAGGCTGCTAAAGGCTGGTTCTCCTTTTAGTTCCAAAAGCTACTGTTTCTTTGGTTAGTTTTGAGAAGAGATATGGAGCCCTTTATTGTTCTCTTTGTAACAATCGTCATTTACTTATGTTGACTATTCAGACACATACACATTATTTTCAGCGGCTGCTTTGTGCTAGGCTATTGTGACACAAGTTTACATAGACTGCATTCCAGCACTGCAGGATTTTGATACAGTAATCAGTGCACTGTGGAATGTACAGATTCCTTTGCTGTAGGGAGGAACTGTGGTCAAGACACTTCTTCCCTGTTCTGAGGCTTTACTTCCTGTCTACTGATCTGAGGGCCATATTAGGGTTATGCATGTCAAGAATGGAAGAGAGGTAATTAACAGTCCATAAACAGGTGAATTGAGATGGTCACTGGCTCAAGATTTCTGGGATTGAAGATGATGTATCAGAGATAAGGAAAGGATTCTCACAGTGATGTGACTTCAAGGAACTCTTTTTTTGTTACCTCCAAAGAAGTTAGAAAAATTTCAGAGGAGGAAACTACCACTTTCTACAAAACAATAAAATTTGGTACTTTCATGTGTCTGAGATGGTTGAGATATTTAAATGAAATGTAATACAGAAATGTAAGGCAATAGGAATTTCAAATTATCCCCGTCCCATAAAAAAACCCTACATTTATTGGTGAAGCTCTTTTGGGACCATTAGAGTCAAGGTTGTACCCCCTTTCCATTTTAAATCTCTATTTTCAAGTATTTTAAACAAATGGTGTATACTTTCTGCCAGCTGGAAAAGATCTTTTCTTAAAATGCAAGGGAGGAAAATAATACAAGCTATGCATCTTTTAAGGAACCAAATAAAATGACGCTAGCTAGTGTTTTCACATAGTATTTTGTATTTGTATAAATTTAATATCTTTTGTTTAAAAAGTACAATTTTGTTGATTTTCACTTATCCCATAGTTGGATTCAAATTTGGGTTCTCTGAATGTTCGTTCCTGATACTCATATCATTTAGTTCTATAGGTTCTTATTCTAGTGCTTTGTTTATAGGTCTTTTATACTTCTTCATTTTGAGTTCCTGTACTGAGAATATTAAAAAAAAGAGCTCAAGAATATATTCAGGGACCTGAGAAATTTCCATCTGAATATAAATTTATACCAAAGGAAAAATAGAATTATCTTGAGATATTCTTCACACTTTGGGCTTCAGATTTTCTTTTAGTGCTTCAGAGAAAATATGAAATAGGTCATAGAATCTAAATTGAAGTATTCACTAAAAATATGTAACTTTCCCATACCTTGGAGAGTTCTTAAATTCAGACATAAGGCTGTGAGATGAGAGTGTGTGTGGAGGTGAGTGGAGGTAAACTGAGACTAGTAATAATTTGTCTAGGTTTCTAACACCTTTGCCCTAAATAATCCCACAGAGCTGAATTTACACACCCTTCCGATATTGGAGAAATAAGCTCATTAAATTTTAACCATCAACATGCTGCATCTAATTATAATGTGTCTTGTCTTAAGTCCTGACTGCCCTGTAATAAATTCAGTTATTTTGGTTTTCTATTCTATTTACGTAAGCTGATTTCCAATGAAAGTGGAGTAGCATGCTCCCTTGGATGTGGGGAATGAGTCGCCCTTGCTTTTCAAATCATGACCTCATTAGAATATGTATGCACGCATGCGTGGATGCATGTATGTGTGTGTGTGTGTGTGTGTGTGTGTGTGTGTGTGTGCGTGTGTATGGACAATGTGTTATTCTGAAGAGGAGAAAGGCAACACCATTATAATTAGACCCCCCTTGGGCCTCAGCAGTGCCCTAATAATGAAAATTTTATACACTCGTGTGCTTCGCATGTCTTCATTTCTTTGTTCTATCACCCGGTAGTTAATAACACCCTGCAGCAAAAAAATGTTTGTGAAGCTAAGAGCTGTCCAGATAAGAGAAAAGGTCATGACCCCCCCCTCCTGCGTGTTCATCAGCAAGGAGCACCAATCTGAACTAAGAGGATGCCTCCCAATATGGACAGGGCAGGCAGCAGCCTACCAGCCAATTGAAGGCAGAGAACACTCACACAGTCATTCTGGGCACCAAACCTAACCAGAAATCAATAGTCAACAAAGTATTACAATATGAAGTGACTGAATCATAGAAGGTGGGGGTGGGGATGCCTAGGGGTGAAGCTTTATAAATGCAAAAAATGAGGAATGTAAGAGAGTTCGGGCCATCTTTGTATTTCTGAGATGAGTATGTTACAGATGATTAAGTGAACAAAATAGAGGTAGAGAGAGCTTATATGTGCCCTGTTTTCTTAATGTTCACTGTAGCAGATTATTACATACATTTCTAACCTCAAAAAATAAGATTGTGAAGCTGCTTGTTTGATTTCAAGCCTTAATTTTCAGTCCAGTGATCAGTACCAATTCATGTAGTTTTATAATCATTGATTCAGTTGTATAAATAGCAACTGTGTCATAAGATGAATGCTATTCTTAGGATGTAGTGATAAAAAGAGTCTCATATCCCACAAACTTCTGATTTTTTTCTAAATTGATACAAACAAAGCCATTCTTTCTTTCCTTGGAACTCTGCTCTGAAGTATTACATACGTAGGGAAAGAACTTTCCCGTTGAGGAAGATTTCATAAATAAGTGGAACTGGGAGGTTTCTATCTCCTCAGGTATTACAGCTAGTTGCCACCAGGCAGTAAGGATCAATCAAGTAGAAAAATAGACTAATCACCTAAAAATTTGAAGGACAGTGGTATAAACATTCTTCACATACTTATCTACATACAAATCCATATATAGGATACTTCCCAGTACTGCCACTTCCTTGTTTAATAATAATTGGGGATAAGAGACTGGAGCAACAAAGTCAAAAACATAGTAAATATATTTGGTAACCATAAGAGCTTTATTTTGTGCTTCTGTTAAGAGGCAGAAATGTATAATTTCCTGTTTCTATTAATTGAGTTGACTCTTTTTTCTGTTTTGTGTATATTCTATTAGTCATTTGCCATTATATTTATTTCTCTTTTATACGTTACCTATATCTGCCATCTACTAGTCATCTACCATTATATTTCCCTACCTCATGTCTTCACTATTATGTATATAGCTCTATCTATCTATCTATCTATCTATCTATCTATCTATCTATCTATCTATCTGTAGTTCCATCGGTAGCCCCATGTAGATGCCCTCTTATTTGTCAGCATAGGTTTTTTCCAATATCCAGATCTAAGACAAAAATCTAAGGATACAGAGCCAGTGATGGGCATGGTGGCTTACGCCTATAATTCTAGCTGCTCAGGAGGCTGAGATCAGAGGATCAAGGTTCAAAGCCAGCCCACGCACAAAAGGACCTGAGACTCTAATCTCCAATTAACTACTAGAAAATGGAAAGTGGGGCTTGGCTGGAGGGTAGGGCAGTAGCCTTGAACTGAAGAGCTCAGGGACAGCGTCCAGGTAGAGTTCAAGTCCCATGACTTACAAAATAATAAATAAGAATCTAAGGATACAGAATGAACTTTTAATATTGATGTTTTTGTCAGGCAGCTCATCTAAGTCTGAAAGACAAAGAATTAAGAAGTTTAAAAAATTCATTAATTAACCTTACGTTTTGATTTTCATAGAATTTACTGAGGTCCCAGGGAAAAATAATTTCACCTTAAAATTCTCTCAATTATTACTTCTTTTATGGGTCAAGATGTCTTGCACATCTTTTGATGACTCCCTTCCCCAGCTGTCAGATACAGGCAGTGAGAGGCACAGATGGGTAGAAAACAGAAACAACACCAAAAGACCTTTATCAAACACATATTAAGTAAATAAGAAATCAAGATGAAAAATCTACCTGCTGAAAATGACAGTTCATATTTCTCTCCTCAATTTCTGAAAAATTCAGAGAAAGAAGTGATGGTAATTGTAAATGTGATTTGTAAGAAAAGCAAATATGAAAGAGTGCTGAAGTGAGAATAGATAAAGACCAACTCAGCACATACACGGCAGGTTTGAGGGCTTAGGAACCTTTCTGTGTTTCTGCCTATTCCTCTTTGAAATGTATATGCTGTGCTGATACCTGAGTACCTGGAGCTCAGATAGAATGCTAAATCCATCCTACCCGCCTCTCTATAACACCGGGGACTGATTGCAGAGATGGAGGGAAAGACAGCCATCACTGCAACTCATATTATGAACTGTATTTTTTAAAGAGATTATATTATAATTTGGAGGGAGAAATACAGCCAAAATCTGTGCTGAGATTGGGAGCGTTTCTCAAGTATGAGGACACACCGAGTGGTGAATGTGTATGTGCACAGGGCCATCTGTAACATCCTAAGCACTCCAGGCATGAGTGAGGTTGAGGAATGAAAGGTGCTGGGAATGGAGTCTTCCCTTTCGATTAACAGCTGTTTAAGCAGCTATCTGGGGAAGGCTTTTACAGAAAAATTCAGGTCAACCTGTAACAGGTCAACTCTATGCCTTAAGAATAAGTATACAGCATTCCCATTCAGCACATAATACAATGCTCTTCACACAGAAATAAATCAATAAATGCTGTTGACTGGCAACTGACTTTACTTAATATCTACCCTTTGTGGGCCTCAATCTGCTTGGATAGTTTTCATATACTGATGTTTTGAGCAACTCCCTGTAAAGTGCAAGTTACATTCTACTTCTCCATAATCATGCAGATGAGGCAAAGGTTAGGAGCTAACATTAGCCAAGTTAGATAATCTCCATTGACCCTCCAGTTTCTCTCCTATAGAATGATGTATTTGAAGCAAGGAACCCTATTCCCCCCCCCCCCCCAGTTTCCCAGTTCAAAATAAAGCCTTGAGAGCTAATGGCAATCTTGTCACATACTAGAGACGTGACTCAAGAAGTAGGCGCCCCAGGCAAGCAATCAAGTCAACAGATCAAATTCAAGGCTCTGAGTTCAAAGCTGGTACTGGCAGAACAAAATTAAACAAAAGACCAAGTTAGCTGCTGAAGTCACTCAGCTGTCAGGAATAGGGTCGTTAATATTAATACAAGTATTGATATACTTTGACTAGTTTTGTAATCTGTTTTTTTGGGGGATGTCAGTTGTGGGGCTTGAACTCAGGGACTGGGTGCTGTTCTTGAGCTTCTTTGTGCTCAAGGCGAGTATACTGCCACTTTAGCCACTGTGCTATTTCTAGTTTTTGAGTGGTTAATTGAAAGATAAGGGCTTTTTTTTTTGCCCAACCTGACACCAAACCATGATCCTCAGATGTCAGCTTCTTGAATAGCCTCTTGAGAGCCGCTGGCACATGGCTTAATCAGTTTTTTTTTTAATTTTTTATTTAGAGACATGGACTTACCATGTAACCAGGGCTGGCCTAGAATTCATGACTCTCCTTTCTCAGCCTCCTGAGAGACTATGCTCAACTTTAAACAAAAATTGTTATTTAATATAGGACTTGGGTTGAGAATTTTTAGTAGTATTAATTAGTTGTACAAGGGGTATCATTTTGACATGTACTTATATATACAATTTACCTTGATCAGACTCACTCCTTCCATCACTTGCCTTCAACAGCTGCCTTCTCAAACCAATCCCAGTACATGTCATAATTCCATTTTCACACATGTATATAAAATATCTTGACCATATTCACCCTCCTTCAGCTTCTCTATTCAACCTTCCTATTTTTACTAGTACAGGTGCTCGACAAGACCTGTTTTATGTTCCTGTCAAGATTTACAAACTCTTAATTTCTCTTTTTGTTGTATTCACCAGTCCCATCTTCCTGAAGCTTATTTACATACTCAGGTGTATTCACACATAGAAACATGCCCATACAGTACCAAACAGCCAGGCTCGTGGGCAGTCCTTGTAATATTGTTGATTCTTGATCCCATAAAACTCTAAAACTAAAATCAAACTGAAGTTATTAATTTATAGGAACATTAGTTCTAACCTCAATATCCTTCCATCCTGAGACATAACCAATGATAAAATTTTCTTCCTCCAGTGGGTTCCAATTTATGTAACTGACGAGGTCTCCCATTATATAAGTGCCTGGAATTATATGAATGACAAAGTTGATTTTCATGTGTGACAAGTAGAATCGGTATCATTATTTCATAGTCACACCTCATGTTTTCCTAAATTACTGAGCCAGGAGAAGATGAGAACATCAAATTATTCTCTGGAGGGAACCTCCTCTGAATCGATACTTTATTTTGTTGGAGTCTCTGATAAGTATTGACTCATGGATTGATGGATGGACTGATCTGAATTTGAACCTATATAGTAGACCTATTAGAGCATGCTTCTTAATTAAACTTTTTGGGAAGCAATGGAGATTATTTTTTGATTAATATCAATAATTGATTGCTTGCAAAGAAGACTTTATGAAGTATGCTTTTTAAAAATTTGAGTCAAATGTGAATTTCTCTTGTTTTCCCCACACTTATACTTTCAGCTCTACTGAAAGTATTAGTAATCAGATCCTATATATTTGCTTTTGATTATTGTCTCTAAAGACTGTATCAAGTACGGACTTTAAGTTCAGACTTGAGCTCAGAGCCTTTGCTTGCTTGGTGCTCTACTACTTGAGCCATAAATACAGCCCTGTTCTTTTGCAGATGAAGTCTACTAAACCTTTCTACCTAGGTTGACTTCAACCATCATCTTCCAGATCTTACTTTCTGGATTACAAATATAAGCATCTAGTGCCTGGTCTTTTTAATCGCTATCAAAGCCAGGTCTTCTGAACAACAGTCAGCAAGGGATCAGTTGGCCTGGATTGAACTGACTTCCCTAAGAAGAACATGCTCATGGTTTGAGGTAATTAAACTGTAACTAACTGGGGATGACATTGTCATAAGCACTGATTTCTCTTCTAATTTCTCTTTTTCAAAAAAATTAAATTAACTTTAAGCAGTTGTACAAAGATGTTGCCACTTAATAAAGCAATTTACAAATATATCTTGATCAGTGTCACCCTTTTCAATATTGTCACCTATCCCTCTCCTACCTAGCCTTTCTCTCACTCTTCTTAATTTACTAGGATGTACAAGGGATCCTTGACTGCATTCTCCTCCTTTTCTTCTCTTCATTTTCCTCATCCTACCCCCTTTAAGTACTTGTAGTGTTTTATTTCTTGTTGAACATTTTCACCCCTCTTACCTCACTTTCTCCTGCTTCCCCACCTCCCCCGACTTCCACCCTCAAGTTGTAAGGTTCATTTCCAAAATAGTGTCTTGTGAATATTGCATTGGTTCACTCTGTCATTTGTCTCATGATTTTGTTATTCCATTTCCTTTCCCCAAATCAGATAAATTGATATACAAGACACAGGGTACCAAAATTAAAAGCAGTGACAATAGGGGAGTAATAAACCAAAGGGGAAAAATAACTTTACATAGTACATTGAAACAAAACAAAACAGAACATTTCTTGTTCCCATATCTTGGACTTCCTTGCAATTAGCATTATTTTATATGATCATATGTACATAACTATTGAGCTATTGTAATCCTCTGCTACGACTATTCTAGATATATACTAATTATTACAAATGAGGGAAACCATGAAGCCTATGTTTCTTCGAGTTTGGCTTACTTCATTTAATACAGTTTTTTTCTAAGATTTTCTGTTTCTTATGAATGGGGTGATACCATTCTTTCTGATGGAAGCATAGAATTCCATTATGTATCAGTACCACATTTTCTTGATCCATTCATCTACTGAGGGGCATCTGGGTTGGTTCCATATCTTAGCTATGGGTAAATAATTCTACAGTGAACACAGTTGTATTAGTAGCTTTAGTGTGACCTTATTAGTGATCATTTGGGTAAATGCCCAGGAGTAAGATTGCTGACTATATTTAGTCTTTTTAAGAACCTCCATGCTGTGCTCTAGAGTGGTTGAAGCCGGCAGTTTACATTTCCACCAACAGTGTAGTAGCACTCCCTGTTGGCCATATCCCCTTTGGCAACTGTTATTGTTTGCTTTCTTGATGATGGCAGTCCTAACTGGTGTGTGGTAGAATCTCAATGTTGTTTTGATTTGTATTTTTTTTTATGACCAGAGATGTTGAACATTTCTTGCTAACGTGTCTATTGACTTCCTGTGCAGAGATGTCTCTTTTTAATTCCTTTTTTGGGGGGCTAGCCTTGGGGCTTTAACTCAGGACCTGGGCACTGCCTTTGGGCTTTCTCAAGGCTACCACTTGAGCCACAGTGCCACTTGTAGTTTTTTATGTATATGTGGTACTGAGGAATCAAACCCAAGGCTTTGTGTATGCTAGGCAAGCACTCTACCATGAGGGCACACTCCCCGCCTTTTTAAAATTCTCTATCCCTCTTATTAATGGACTGGTTGTTTCTTTGAAGATTATTATAATTTTTTAATCTCTACATATGTTTTGAATTCTAGGTCTGTTATATAATTAGTAAGTTCTCCCAATCTCTGGACTTTCTATTTTTCTTGCTAGCTATAGGGTATAGATAGAAACTGCATTTTAATGTAATGCAGACTTTCTTTGATTTGTGTGTTTCTGGATCTTTAAGAAGTTTCCATCTGTGCCAAGGGGCCCTAGTATATCCCATATCCTCCCCTATACTATTTTGAGGTATTATTTTCAGGTATTTAATCTTATCTGGAAGTTTTTCATTCATTTGGAGTTGATTCTGGTGCAGGGTGATATATAAGGATCTAACTTCAATTTTCTACATGCCAAGCACTGATTTCTTAGTCAACCAAAGAAAAAAAATATGTATCATTGTCACTTGGAGCCCAGTCTACTAGGTCCTCAAAAGCTACAGACTAAAGGAAAGAGGAGCTCAGAGTGAATAAGAAGCAGACCAAGACTGGCTGACTCTGAGACATAGCAAATATGTCATTCTCAAGGATAGGACTCCTTGTACTGTCTCCTCAAATGGGAACAGGAGAGATGGGCATTGAAGGAGCCCAAGGAATAAGAGCACACCTTTCTCTCTGCAGATCTATCAACAGTTTAGTTTTTGTTTTTTTCCTCATCTCTCTAGGCATAATATATGTTATTATCTTTCAAGGGAGGCTCACCTGGCACAGATGAGTTTTGAAAAACTGCCCTGTCAGCAAGGCAGCAAGTTATTACTTTGTTAATTAGGGTCACTGCTCACTAATAATTTAGCTAATAACATGATATTTTTAATAAGGCATTTACTACATTTATTTCCTTTGGCAATGGCTATAATAAATACAGGGAAGTTTATTAATTTATGAAGCTTTTATCTAATACAAATGAATTTGCCATGATCCTAAATTTTCTTGCAATCTTCATACCTATACCTGCTGCTACTGCTGTGTTTTTCTAGGACTGACACTTGTGTTTTTTCTGGCCCCAAGAAGCTTTTCCTGTAGAATTACCTATTTTACATTTATGCAATGGAATTTTAGAATAAAGAAAAAAAGTTAATTTAGCACATGAGATTGAAACTAGAGGATATAGGGAAATTTAATTTCTTTTTTTTTTTGCCAGTCCTGGGCTTGAACTCAGGGCCTGAGCAGTGTCCTTGGACTTTCTCAAGGCCAGAGCTCTACCACTTGAGCCTCAGCACCACTTCTGGCTTTTTTCTATGTATGTGCTACCGAGGAATCGAACCTGGGTCTTCATGCATGCAAGGCAAGCACTCTACCACTAGGCCAAACTCCCAGCCCAGGAAATTTAGTTTTTATTCTTCACTTAAACTCATACATTTCACATATTATGAATATTTATTTGTAATCATAAATGTTCTAGAGTGAAACATAGCTATATCATTGGCCTTTCTAATCTAAACATCATAACAAAAGGAATGTTTGATAACTATACTGCAAGTGAAATAAGTCTAGGATTCTAGGATGCAAAACAATATAAAATGTAAAAAAGAGGCTGAGCACATTAGGTAGAAGCATTATGGTCTGAGGCTAGACCCTGGAATAATTCAAGACTGTGTAATAAATAGCTTAAGTAAAAAATGACTGGAAAATGACGCAAGTGGTAGATTACCTGGCAAACAAATGTTAGGCCCTGAATTTAAAACCCAGTATCTTCCCCCAAAATTTAAATTTTGTAGATATATCTTGAACTTATATCATAAAAAGCTCTTTTACTATATTAAGATAGCCTAATAATCAGTAACCCAATTTAAAATGGGCAAGTTATAGAAACAGATATTTCATAGAAAGGAAAGTACAAAAGACAACAAGTCCAACCTGGTTCCAGAAAGAAAATGGCATATTGAAATCATTTTATAAACATGTTGTATTTTTACTGATCATTTACATTGTGACATATTTTGTGGTAGATATTACCTACGTATACATTTGATCTATATAAATATACATCTTCTATATAGATACCTTAAGATATGTGACATAGGATACTATAACAGATAATATTTCATTTAGTAGGCATATTTCCTTAGTCTGTATTCATCTGGAGCAAGATCTTTATATTATCTCTGTTAAGGTATTAGAGGTGTGTTGTTTAATTAGGGCACTTAAGCACAAGTAAACAGTACTATTGTTTGTGCTTTTGCTTTTTCTGTTGAAATGTCAAAATGTAGAGGGACATATTCTATCTTTTGTGCTTAAAAAAAGTGTTGACTACTGTGTAGAAATAATACAAAATCCAGTTCAGCTCCAACATTAAGATCTTAGCAAAGAGAAATCTTAAGTAAGGACTTTGACAGAACAGAAATGTAATGTGAAATTTCTCCATTGAGTGTTTCTGAAAAGACCTAGACGAAACTGTGGGTTTTTGTTTTGTTTTGCTTTTTTTTTTTCATAGAAAGTTACAGCATTTGAAAGTCACCTTGTTCACATTGCAAATGCCTCATCTCAGGTTGCTTCAAAAACAGCAGAAGAATAAATTAAAGGAGAACTTTATTTCTGAACAACTGTGGTTTGTCTTAGGGCTGGTTTGAGGACCTTTATATTTTTTGGACAGTACTGGCATTTTAACTGAAGGCCTTGTGCCTTTGTTCACTTTCTTGCATGGCTGTTGCTGTACTATTGGAGCCACATTTCCAGTCCAGCTTTTTGATTGTTAATTGGAGATATAATCTCCCACAGTCCTCTGCCTGGCTTTGAACGGTGATCCTCAGAAAGTTCAGCTTTCTGATTTGCCAGGATAACAGGCATGTGTCACTAGTATCAGCTAGTGTGGTGCTGTTTTGTTGGTTCTCTGCCATTACTTGGGAGAGGTCCAGAGGAACAAGCTAGTTGATAGTGAGAAACAATGCAAGACTCTGTGTTCTAAATTTCACCCTATTTCCCACCTCATCCTTTCCCTGCTCCCAATCTTTTCTGTTGTTTTATGCTTCCTTTCGACATCTCCAAAATGGGGACAGCAACATATTATTTAAGCTGGGTCTGGGTGGCATATATCTGCAATGCCAGAAACTTGGGAACAGAAACCTGGATGATTATAGTTCATGGTCAGGGCAGGCCAGGCCAGACAAAAAGTGAGTCTCCTCCATCTCAACAAATAGGCTAGGAATGGCAGGTGACACACTATGCAGAAGGCATTCTGGGAAAGTAGGGGGGATCATGGTCAAAGGCCACCCTCAGTAAAAACATGATCCCCTATCTGATAAACAATGTAAAACAAGTCTTGTCCAAAGTATGGTTACCGTTGGGGAGGTGACCAGAGGGTGAATGAAGGTGGGATGTGACCAAAATCTTTTGTGTACATGTGTGCTAATGAAACAATGAATACTGGTTTGGAAGTAAAAAGGGATGATAAGGTAGAGTAACAGGAGTGCAAGGGTTGAGCAAAGTGCATTGGATACATGCTTAGACATGTCATACTGACGATATGGTATGCTAATAAAGCTATGAAAAAATTAAAAATTGGACCTGGAGTTTGGCCTAGTGGTAGAACACTTGCCTAGCACTTGAAAAAGCCCAAGAACAGTGCTTAGGTCATGAGTTCAAGCCCCAGGACTGGAAAAAATAAATCAATAAATCAATAAATAAACAAAAACCAGTCTAGGAACAGAGCACAAGTAAGAGGGCAGCTGTCTCACAAGTACAGACCCTGAGTTCAACCCCAGGATTGACAATAAATTAAAAAAGAAACAAAGAGTAGTTATAGTATATAAAGCATAGGTAATAACTGTCCTTTCTTTGGCCACTTGTCTTTTCTTTCTCTCTTCAGATATGTGTCTGTTTTGCTCAAATATTACCATTAATACCATAAAGGAAATAAAAATAGAATCAAAGATAACACCTCACATTCCCTTTAACCACCTGATTATTTTCATTTCCTAGGTTTCATTTCTGTTTAGCCCTGAAGGGTGTCTATAATCTTTAGTGAAAAGAAACACACTTTGAATGAACTTTCATATTAAAGCAATTCAATATTTTTTCAGAGCGGCTAAGAAAATATTCCATGTTTGAAGCTTGAGGGTTTGGAGTAGAGAGACCCTTGTAAAGTGCAGGCAAGTGGGGTGTGGGTGGAGTGAAAGGGATTAAGACTAGACAGGGTAATGGGGAAGAGTTTTGTGCAGAAAAAGACTTCAGGGCTATGGCTTGTCCTGTAAAATAGAACTGCAGAGATGCCCTCTCAAAGATGATTATCTCTCTATGTTCAACCCTGCACTAAGATAAATTTTCTTTTCAGATTGTGATTACAATTAATTTATGACTCTCCTTAATTGTCTGAGCAATTCAGGGTTAATGTCCTGGTAAGGACAAGTTCTCTTTTACTTTATGAGAGCAATCACTTAACGAAAATTAGGCTATTACTTTTTATCTCCCTCTCCTTGGCAATGCCTGATACTGTGGGACACTTGGTGCAAATTTCCCTTCCTTTGTCTTGTTTTAGATCTTTATTTGACTTTGACACTTTCAAGATTTCTTGACAGTTTATAACAAGATGGAACTCTAGACTGTCATGGGGAGCATCAGGTTGGAAGGAATACATTTGCCCAGGGCCTTTAAGCCCCTCCCCTTTTCTCCCCTCCCCTTCCCTTCCTCCTCTCCCCTTCTCTCCAACAGCTTTGAATTTTCTTTCTTTTTTTTTTTTTTCTAAACATCTTTTTTTAATTTTTTTTTTTTTGCCAGTGTTAGGCTTGGGCTTAGGGCCTGAGCCACTGTCCTTGGACTTTCTCAAGGCTAGCACTCTACCACTTGAGCCTCAGCACCACTTCCGGCTTTTTGCTATGTATGTGGTACCAAGGAATCGAACCCAGGTCTTCATGCATGCTAGGCAAGCACTCTACCACTAGGCCAAATTCCTGGCCCCAGCTTTGAATTTTCTTGGTAAATCAACATCGAGCAAAGTCTTCACCATTTTGGAAAACTCACTTTATGAAGATTGCTCATAGTATTTTGGTTTTTAAAAGAAACATATCTTTGTCTACATTGGTAGGTAGTGTCACATTCATGGTGAGTCAATCAACAGGGACAGGCATTGATTACCTCCCCCAGGTCTCTTAGCACAGCCAACTCAGAACATTCATATATTGAAATATATACTATTTTATTACACCTTAACTTTCCTTTTATTTCTTTTTATATTACAACGAGAGCATATTATTGATTTTTAAAAAATATGCATGTAGGCAGGTTATATTATCCATTAATTTCAATTCAAGCTAGTAAAAAAAGGCACTATAAAATATTTGTCATAAAAAGATTTGGGTCTGGTAATTTTTAAGAACCACAGGTCTCATAAATAAATAATTATACTAACAACTAATGAATTGCATTGATAAGTCCTACACAGGACAAGCACTGTGACATGAACTTGTAGTTTTATTTAGGACCCAGGACTCTTTCCCCTTGGAAAATAGTGGTTTCTGGAAATTCTCTGGTCAATCTCTTCTACTTGCAAGGAGGGCAGTTGGGGAAGATGTGGTACCTGCCCAGAAGATAGGTACGGGAGTGACTGTAGCTTCTGATGTGGACTGTAGACATAATCAGGTTCACACTACTGAAACATGTCTCCTGAGCTTATGGGAAAAAAGCATTGCACCCTCAGGAAGATGTCATTTGTTTATTCAAATTGCAAATACATAGTACCTTGTAGTTGCCCCACTCTTTGGGAGATACTGCAGGAAATAAAACGGACAAGAATCAATGTGTGTCTGAAGTTTAACTCTTGTCAGCACAGTCAAGTGGGAAATAAATAAGGAAATGGGACAGTATATCAAATAGTGAGGAAGGGGCTTCAAGGTCCTTGGGGGGCTGAGGATGGGATGGGAAAGCTACTATATGTATCAGGTGATCAGGGAGCATCTCAGGTGGCAGGTGAGCAGTGGTTTCCTCATAGCTACAAGCTATGCTAAGCTACATTAAGTTCTACTCAGATTTCCTGCCCTTTCTGGTTTAGTCTGGTTCATTTCCAGCATAGCTGGCCTTATTTCTTCCATCTGATCTTTAACCCAATCATTTCCCCTGACATGTAACTGTAGCTCATTCTTACTTGATCTTTCCCATCTGATATCTAATTCCAAATATGTGCTGCCTCAAAAACCTTTCTATATTTTGATTTTTACACAAAAGGTTTGGACTGCTGATATGGAATCAACAGTGTTTCAGACAAGGTGGATGAGGTGACACATGCTTGTAATCTGAGGTACATGAGAGGCATATCTAGAGGATCATAGTCTGAGGTTGACCTGATGAAAAAGGCAAAGTCTTACCTGAAAAAGTAAGCTTTAAGAGAAAAATCTACCAGGATCAGACCCTACACTAACCTTTTCAGTTTTCGTGCTCAGCATTTCATTTAAGAAATTCCATTATTAAGTAAAATGAAGTCTGAGATTTTCTCATCTTACCTACTGGGCTTTGTCTTCTGTTTCCTCTTTTTAGAATACCTTCAGTTCCCAGAGTCATAGCCTCCCAGACTCTCAAATCCCCTGAGAATCCTATCTCTTAGGAATGTCTATATACCTTCTTAACGTTTTATGTTCTGCTTGATTTCCTAACTTCTTTCTTACTGAAGGGGTTAGGAACAAACTCAGCTGCCACTGAGAGCTATGCAAACAATATAAAGGAGCAACCCAGTATATGACTACTGAGCAATAGGTTGCCATGGGACCTGGAAAATATGCCACTCACATAGTCTCTGTCCCAAATGGAATTCAATTGACATGGACTTTGTTTCTGGATATGTTACTTGTTAGATAGTCAATCACTGAACTCTCTTGACTTTCTGTTTCTTCATTGGTATTTATGAGTAGTAGTATCCTTCTCAAGTATTAATGAGGGCCTTGTAAAGACTGGCACATAGTGAGTATTTCTAATATGATTTATTTTTTCCGAATGTTTTCTATAATGTCAAACAGTGTGCTAGTCACATGGTAGTTCTCACAGCTGCTTGCTCAACCACACTGTTCTCTACAGAGTAAGGAGATAAGACTCAGTTGAGGGGAGGTACTAGTACATAGCTGGTGAGAGCAGTGAGAAGGGTTGGATATGCACTGGAGGGGCCAGTGGAGACCTCAAGGAGGAGTTTGGCTTGTGCTGAGTGCTGACTGAGTAGGATCTGAACAGCGAGGAGGAAGATGATTTTGTGAAACTGTCAACATAACTGGTGTGTAATCTTAGATTAAATTAACTAATGGAATATCCTGAGGGGCAGTTGACCTCTCCTAAAGATTTCAATCATCAAATTGTTCTTTGGATCTAAATATCTGCCTCTTGCTCTGTCTCTGTCTCTCTCTTGCTCTTACATATGCATGCACGCACGCATGCACGCATGCACACCCTGTGTTTGTATGTGATTGGTCTATCAGTAGAGAGGCTATTTCCTTTAAAATAGCCAGTCAGTTCCCAGTTTGCTGGAATAGGATGCATTTGGTAGAATAATGAGTCATTATTATTGAGTAGGACCGTGTAATTAATCTATGAAAATCATGTACTGATGTACTATATTACTAAATAGAGAGGATAGTTAGAGTCTTGTGTCCTGGGGGAATATAGCCTTCTTTCAAAGCATTTTTTAAAATGTATATGTTCTCTGCTCAGGTATAGATTACTCATTTCTCATCTGTCTGATTTTTTTTTTTGCCTCAGCTTTGAGTAATGCCCTTTGTTTTTCCAGTTCAACAAAGAAATATACATATTTTTTTGTCTGTCATGGGACTTGAACTCTGGGCCTGGGCACTGGATCTGAGCTCTTCAGATCAAAGCTAGCACTCTGCCACTTGAGCTGTAGCACCACTTCCAAGAAATAGACATTTAATGACAGTAAACAATGAAAGTAGTTCAAATATACATATGAATGTACTTGTAACATATATGTGTGCATGTATCTGTACCAAGCTTACAATCTCTGTAACTCAATTTTATGAAAGAGAATGGGATAAATGATCACAGAATTCGACTTTCAAGAAAGTGGTGTGTACAATATTTTCTGTAGAGAGTGAAAAGAATGAGCACACTTATACAGACAGTTCAAGAAACAAAATATTCCTCATATGTATAACTTGATAGACATGTGTATATTTATGTAAATGTATAAATTACATATAATTATCACATGTTTTTGTAATAAATAATAAAATGGATCCCAAAGAGGTGTACATTGCATTACCTGAAAAAGTAAAGCCAAAAGCTAAGGCAGATTTGGTGAATAATTCAAGTAATTTTATATATTTACCACTTTTTAAATAGTAGGTTTGAGCTAAGGTCTCATGCTTGCTAGCAGAGCTATGCCCCTTGACCTTTGTGCTTTAATGTCTTTTCTGGAAAGGTGTTGCATTTTTGGCATGGCACAACCCTTGGCTCACAGTCCTCCTGCCTATTAGCCTCTATTAGAGGCCTCTAGCACTTAACTAGTAATCATCACCAGTTTATTTGTTGAGATGAAGACTCTAAATTTTTATGTGACTAGCCTTTTTTTTTGCTAGTCCTGGGGCTTGAAATCAGGGCCTGGTCACTGTCCTTGGACACTTTTTGTTCAAGGCTAGCACTCTGTCACTTGAGCCACAGCACCACTTCTGGCTTTTTTTTGTGTATGTGATACCAAGGATTTTCTAAACCCAGAGTTTTATGCATGGTAGGTGAGCATTCTGACACTAAGCCACATTTTTGGCTCACATGACTAGTCTTGAGCCATAATCGTGATTTTTTTTTTTTAAATTGGTTGTAGGGCTTAAACTCTGGGCCTGGGTCCTGTCTCTGAGCAATTCAGCTCAAGGCTACTTCTCTGCCACTTTGAGCAATGGCACCACTTTGGAGTTTCTGGTGGTTAGTTGGAGATAAGGAGTTCGTGGACTTTCATGCCTAGGCTGGGTTTCAATTGTGATTCTTAGATCTCAGCCTCCTGAGTAGCTAGGGTTACAAGCTTGAGTCATGGGTGCCCAGCTTATAATCTTCTATCTTCTTGATTTCTCCTTCCTGAGTAATTGGGATTCCAGGCGTGTACCATCACACCTAGTCCATATACAGCTGAACTAGAAAATAGAGGCAGAATTTGGCAAATGAGCATTGATAACTTTTGAAGTTCTTAAAAATTTTCTTAATTTTCTTCTCAAAGGTTCTATTAAGAGATTGCTATATAATATATATACACAATGAAGTTCTTTGCTGCCATCAGAAAGAATAACATTGCCACATTCATAAGGAGATGAAAAGACTTGGGGACAAATCACATTAAGTGAAGTAAGCCAGACCCAAAGAAATGTAGAGTTCTTGGTTTCCATCATTTGTAGTAATTAGTATATATCTAGAATAGTCCTAGCAGAGGATCACAATAACTGAATAGCTATGTACATATGACCATATAAGATGATGCTGAGTTTCCAAGATATGGAAACAAGAGGTTTTTTTTGTGGTGGTTGTTTCTTTTTAATGTACTATGTAGTTATTTCTTATTACTTTTTTTTTGCCAGTTGTAGGGCTTGAACTCAGGGCCTGAGCACTGTCCTTGAACTTTTCTCAAGGGCAGAGCTCTACCACTTGAGCCACAGAACCCACTTCAAGCTTTTGTCTATGTTTGTGGTACCAAGGAATTGAACCCTGGTCTTAGTGCATGCTAGGCAAGCACTCTACCAATAGGCCAAACTCCCAGCCCCTGTTTCTTATTACTTATTTAAGAAATTTATTGTCAAGGTGATGTACAGAGGGATTATAGTTACCTACATAGAGTAATGAGTATATTTCTTGTCAAATATTGTTATCCCTCACTCATTTTTCTTCAACTTTTCCTACCCTAGTTCCTCCTCCAAATTGTAAAGTTAATTTCCAACATGTCTTGTGAGCATACTGTTGTATTGGTTTATCCTTTGTCCTTTGTCTCATCATTTTATTGTTCCTTTCCCTTCCCTAATTCAGACGTATATATAGATGTATGTGTATATATATAGATATATATGTATATAGTACACCAGGTACCAAAATCAAATACAATGACAAAGGGAAAGAAAAAAGTGATAACTTCACATAGTACATTATAAACAGTGAAGAAATGCTTGCTTCTGTATCTTGGAGTTCATTTCACTTAGCATCATCTTGTATGGTCATATGTTCATAGCTATTGTGTTATTGTGATCCTCTGCTGGGACTATCCTAGACATATACTAATTATTACAAATGAGGGAAACCCAGATCTTTGCTTCTTTAGGTCTGGCTTACTTCACTTAATGTGATTGTTGATTGTTTTCCCATTTCCTTACGAATATGACCATTTAATTCTTTCTGCTGGCAGCATAGAATTGCATTGTGTGTATATAACACATTTTCTTGATCCATTCATCTATGGAGGGATATCTGGGTTGGTTCCCTATCTTAGCTCTTTCTTTTTTTTCCCTATGGTCCATCCCCTGTTGTCACTGTATTTCATTTTGGTACCCTGTGTATTGTATACATGTTTGTCTGAATTACGGAAGGAAAAGGGAATAACAAAATGATGAGACAAAGGATAAGGGTGAACCGATGCAACAGTGATACACTCAAGGCGGTATGCTGGAAATGAACTTTACAACTTGGGGGATGGGGAAGTGGGAGAAAATCGAGCGAGAGGGTAACAATGTTTGACAAGAACTGTACTCGCTTCCTTACATATGTAAGTATAACCCCTTTGTGCCTCTCCTTGACCATAAAATTAAATTAAAAAAGAATACCATAAAGTTCTAAGAGGAGCAATAAGCTAAGTAAGAAATTTTCTCTATGGATTGTTAAGTGAAATTAGAAAATATTATAAAGGGAAACAAAGCAGGATTGAAAATTTTAACATTTGTGGCACTTAGCTGATGCATGAATAGTTTGTATCAAATGGAATAGAAAGAGTTTAGGATGACACATTAATTGGAAGATATAAATGATTCATTCTGAAAATAATGTGACTTACCAATTTTTTTTTTCCGTGTGGGGCTTCAACTGTGGGCCTGGGTGTTGTCCTTGAGCTCTTCAGCTCAAGGCTACTACCCTACGGCTGAGCCACAGCAGCACTTCCAATTTTCTGGTAGTTAATTGGAGGTAAGAGTCTTACAGACTTTAGTGCCTGGGCTGAGTTTGAACCCTGTGATTCTCAGATAACAGCTTCCTGAGTAGCTAGGATTACAGGCTTGGGCCACCATGCCTGGCTCATCAATTTTTTTAAAAGTTTAAGATCAAACTTTAAATTCTTAGTTATATAAATTGAATGATTTTTTACTGCATGGCCTAGTATACTGAGTCAAAACCAGTTGCTTATGCTATTAGTTTTTCATATAAGGTCTTTACATATATTTTTACGTGTTTATATTTCAAACCAACACAAGACTTCTACATTTCATTGCTATTTCAATTTATACTGAAAGCTCTTTAAAATTTTTTATGTGAAGTAACGTTAAAACTGATATTTAACTTTTTTTTTTTTTGGCCAGTCCTGGTCTTAAGCTCAGGACCTGAGCACTGTCCTTGGTCTTTCTCAAGGCTAGAGCTCTACCACTTGAGCCTCAGTACCACTTGCGGCTTATTTGTATGTATGTGATACCGAGGAATCCAACCTGGGTCTTTGTGCATGCTAGGCTAGCACTCTACCACTAGGCCAAACTCCCGGTCCAATTTTGACTGTTTTAAAAGAGGCTTAAAATGATGACTTCAATAGACATAAGATATTTGGTCCCATGACAGTATTTAATTCAAAAATATTTTGAAACTAGCATAGGAACTTATCACAATGCTTAATCTCATTATAGTAATTAATTCAAAACGTTCTTCTGGAATCAGCATAAAAAGTTACCATAAAGATTTGTTGTTCAAACAGTGAACATACTGACAAGAATCTGTCAGTATGTCATTGTGCTTGTCCCCTGCAGACAAGCAATGGTTAATCATAGAACTACTTTATGGAGAAGGAAAGCAGTTTTTAAGCCTTTAAGGTTCTGTACTGTACTTTATTACAATTGATAATGCATTTTTGTTTATATTAATTGGGTTTCATTGTGACAGTTTCTTACCTACAGACACTGTATTTTAATCATATCTGTTGTCCTTTTCTGCCTTTTCTTGCCTTTCCTCCCAATTACCTCCTTTCCTAGTAGCCTTTCTACTACTTACAGTTCATTTATTTTTCTAATTTACCTTCCACATATGAAAGAAAATATTCATGTGTTTCTGTGTATGGCTGTTTTAAAGACTGGATACGAAAATGGACAGTGAAAATGTTTATTACCTGTAAGCTGGGCATGAACATAATTGTTAGAAAGTAGATTCCCCTCATTATGTCTCCTGGTCTGTTTAGCTCATTCAAGATGTAATTGGAAACTAAATACAGAAACACCATTGTCAGGACTGACATCCCATTCTCTTAGGAATGGGATGTTATATAATATTGCAGTGACACTCCTTATTCTTATCTAAAAAAGTACAATGCTATACCTTTTGTAACCCTTTTACAGTAATTAAAATGGAGACACGTTTATATTGTAGAATTCTAAGGGGCATTTTGCTTACAATGGAAGTGTAAAACGGATGCCAGGACTTAGAAGTAAGTCCTGCTTATTACTATAATTGTGTGCTTATGTGTTCCATTTATGAACCAGCTGGAAGCAGCGTCCAAAGAAGGAGTTCTGAGACCTCAATTCTTAATTATTTTTCCTCTGGTTTTTGACAGGAGATTCTTCCCATATTATCTCCTTACTGTTCATCAAAAACAAAAATAAAATTGAAAACTGTCACCAATCCACAGTCTAAAACTACTGAAAGAAGTATCCAGCAATATGTTTTGAAGCACTTGATTTTGATGTTTCTGTGTATAATAGTAGCTTTGTCCTGGCCAAGTTATTCCCTACCTCTGCTTCCTCATCTAGGAAATGGTCTTAATGAGACATCCTTTATAGACTTAATGAGAATAGATGAGTTTCAGGACAGGTGTCTGGACATGTGTCATTATCAAAACTTAGATATTAGAAAACTGCCTATGTAGAATGCCAGCATATTGCCCAAGTTAAAAAAAATACTGGCTTTGTTCTTGCCACCAGTTTCAACTTGTCTGACTACAGTTTCAACTTTTGTGTGTCAGCAGTTTTATATTGTGTATTAGATCTCAAGCAAAACTTTACATGACCCTGTGGAAAGATAGTATAATGTAGAATTCATGCTAGCATCCAAGTCAGTGGTCACTGGAACACTTAAAGTTTTCACAGGGAAGTGTGTTATTTCAGCGGGCATTATATTCAACTCTCTGTACTAGGGCTTCAGACATGAGTTTCATTATAGTAAGGGCTCTAGGTATAGCTAAGATACCTAAGATACGACATGCTATATCTTTTCTCCAGGGAGTTTGAAGAGACAGATAGGTATGCAAGTGATTCAAGTGGTTATGTCCTTGTTGTGTGTTGGGAATAAAAACTCTATCTTGGCCCTGGGAATGCTTCATAAAGGAAATGACATGAAAAAGAGTGGAATCCAAGGATCAGGACATGTGCATAGGCTAGAAAGGACAGAGTATTCAGTACCTGGAAATTTTTTTAGAGTGGCAGAAACAGACAATCTTTTAAAAATTTTGTTGATATTATTATTATTATTATTATTATTATTATTATTATTATTATTATTTTGCTAGTCCTGGGGCTTGAACTCGGGTTCTGAGCACTGTCCTTGGACACTTTTTGTTCAAGGCTGGAGCTCTGTCACTTGAGTTACAGTGCCACTTCCTACTTTTTCAGTGTATGTGGTACAGAGGAATGGAATCCCTGGCTTTGTGCATACTAGGTGAGCACTCTACCACCATACTACCCTCCTAGCCCTAGAAAAAGACAATCTTACGTAAAGGCATGAACGTGTTTTAATAAGTTGTTTTAGGCAGGAAGACCACTCAAGAACCTTCACAAAGAGTCAAGCAACTTGGGTCTAAACTAAGAGCTGGTAGTATTTGCTGTAGGGAGTGTAGATCCTGAGGTCAACTTGATATTTCTCTAATATTAGACTTATAGGATGACAGTGTTGTTGCTCATTTACCTTTGTTACTAGCTGACTGAAGCACAGGGTTTGGTATTTCACTATCCATTTGAATTTATCTCTAATCTCCCAAACAAGGACATAAAAGCACCTAGATTCCTTCAAGTGTCACCAAAACAATTACATTATCTGAGTCAGCCACACAGTTATCTAAGCTAGTGCTTTTTTCATATATTTTTTATTGTAATTAATAGAAGGGTTACATTATATTCATCAGATAGAAGGTACATTACTTCACATACATTGATACCCTTTCTCATGTCTTGGTCCCCATTTCCCCACCCCTCATCTTGTTTTCCCCCCTTCCCTATCCAATTTCAAATAACCAAATACAAATATATCCAATATATCAGATAACAAAGTGAAATATTGTAACAATATGAGATAACCAAGGGACACCAAAAGAGATGAGAGATAACATAGCAAATTAAGGACAACAATCAGTCATTATATGGCTTTTGCTTCTATATCCTGGAGGTCCTTACATTTAGTGTCATACTCTATGTCCTTATGTATCTAGATTTTGTTCTATTGTGAATCTCTGCTAGGAGAGTCCAAGCTTTCTACTGATTGTGACAAATGAGGGAAACCATTTGAGTCTGCCTTACTTCACGTAATATGATTTTTTCTAAGTGTTTCCATTTCCTAACAAATGGGGCGATGCCATTCTTTCTGACAGCTGCATAGAATTCCATTGTGTACAAATACCACATTTTGTTGATCCACTCATCAACTGAGGGACATCTGGGTTGGTTCCATATCTTTGCTATGGCAAACAGTGCTGCAATGAACATCGTTGTGCTAGTGGCTTTAGTTATGTCCTTGTTTCTGGACAATTGGTTAAATGCCAAGTAGTGGAATTGCTGGGTCATAGGGGAATTCAATATTTAGTCTTTTGAGGAACTTCCATACTTAAGCTAGTGCTTTTCTATGTGAACCTGAAGGTCCCTAAGACTGAGGGCATGGTCAGCTCAGAACTGTTTGCATAGTAATACTTAGCTATAACTTGCTGCTTCTGCTCTCATTTTCTGACAGCTATTTAGGAATATGGTGGTATGGCTGCTCTGATGCCTATGGGGGTATATTCTTATATAAATTACATATAACATATATAATATATAATATATATTGTGCTTTCTAGAAGTTTATAAGGCCGTACATTGAGGGTAAAATATAAGCACTTTTAGAGATGAATTCAGTGTGTTTGTTTATAGTACTTCCACTATGCTCTTTTAGCAGATTATACTTGCTATAATTTTATCATTTCATAATTTCCCACTAGATCATTATCTTGAAGTTTTTTCCATTTATGTGAAAACACTAAAAGAATTATATTTTATGGTCTTGTTTTATAATGCTTCAAATATACTAAAAATGTTTAAAATATACAATAGAATGTATTTTGAATATAGTTCTCAAATTATTTTAAAAGTTAATATTTTACTCTAAAGTAAACATATTTATGATATATCTTCTCTTATTTAAGGATGAGTTGTCTTAAAAAAGAATAGAATAGTTTTTTTCAAAGGTAAATTTGTTGCTTCTTTTTTTTTTTTTTTTGCCATTTTGGGCCCTGAACTCAGGGCCTGGCCACTGCCCTTGTGCTTATTCAAGACTAGTGCTCTACCACTTGAGCCACAATATCACTTCTAGCATTTGTGTATGTGATTCCAAGGAATCGAACCCAGGGTTTCTCACATGCTAGGCAAACACTCTACCACATTGCAGGTCCTCAAAGTTTTTTAATACAGTCAAAATGAGTATATATTTAAAGTTAGTGAAGAAAATGAATCTGACTATAGAGTTTTCTGACTTATGGAAAGGAGGAGTCTAGATGAAATTATAGATAGGTAAACTATGGCAAAACATTTTTTTTCTAAGGGTCTGGGAACGTGCCTAGTGTAGAGTGCTTGCCTACCATGCACAAAGGCCCGGGTTCAATTCCTCAATACCACATACACAGAAAAAGCCAGAAATAATACTGTGACTCAAGTGGTAGAACTCTAGCTTTGAGAAAGCACAAGGCCCTGAGTTCCAGCCCCAGGAAGGGCAAAAGGAAAGAAAGGTTTTTTGTTTCCTTTGGCTTTGGTAATACTAAGGATTAGTTTTATTGTACCATATGCAATATGAACTTTTAAGGATACTTCTATGATACCACTCATGGCAACATTTTGAGACCAAGTTTTGAAGAATCTACAGAAAAAGGAATGAAAGACCTTAATGGAGATATGAAAATAATTATTTAAATATTTTGTTACAGCTTTTTAAAGCACCTTACACATTAATTGTTGTATTACCTTGACTAACGAAGTTCTATAATACCTGAGAGTCTGATCTAGCTGTTTATATTGTTATCTAGCTATGTATAGTCTTATCTACCCATGTATATTCTAATCTAGTTATATATATTCATTTGAAGATTGACTTAATATCTCATCTGCCTGACAAATGAGTAAGTCTTATGTTCATTTATCCCTTACCAGTGTCACAAAAGGAATTCATCCAAGATGAACTTTCATGAGAAACCTTGGCAGCAAACTCAGTGGTACAGACATATTAAAAGGCATTAAATCCTTTCCTTGACTGTCATTGTTTACATTGAAACAATTCTGTTGACATGAACACTGAGAGCATGAGGCACTAGTGGGTAAAACCAAGACACCTTAGTTCATACAGAAGCAAGTTCACCAAAGAATCTTAGTAGCCATTATATTCCCTACAATGGTTGCACAATTATTAGAAAGCCAGATTTGCTTCCAAATGTTCTTTAAAATTAGTAAAAGTATTAAGTTTTATTATATCTTAATCATTGATCACCTGTCTTTTTAACATTTGGTGTGATAAAATTGGAAGTGTGTATGAAAAACTTCTATTTATAGTACAGTACTACAGTTTTAGGATTATTTGACATTTACTAAAAAATAAATGAAATGCTTGTCATGTTGAAAGCATCACAAATACTATCTTTCCTTTGACATTTGTAATATTAATTTATTGTTGCTGTGCCATTTGCAATAGAACATTTTTTTTGTTGGTTGTGGGACGTGAACTCTGGGCCTAGTCATTGTCCTTGAGGTCTTCAGCTCAAGGCTATCGCCCTACATCTTCAGACACAGCACTACTTCCAGTTTTCTGGTAGTTAATTGAAGATGAGAGCCATACAAATTTTTAGTGCCCGGGCTGGCTTTGAACCCAGATCTCAGTCTCCTGAGTAGCTAAGATTATAGGTATGAGCCACCCCACCCGACATTAGAACATTTTTGAATGGTATTCCAGGGCCAGGTATAGCATAATTTTGAGAATTTCATGAAGCTTAATAAACAGAGAATTGAATATTTTAAATATAGACATGAAAGTTGACAATATTTTTGACAATGAGATAAAATTCAGAATTTAGCAAAGATTAGAATTTTAGGAAGTTTGAGAAACCGGTACATACAAAAATGTTCTGATAGATGGTAGTGCTGTGATTATTTATTTTTATTTATTTATTTTTTTGCCAGTCCTGGGCCATGAGCTCAGGGCCTCAGCACTGTCCTTGGGCTTTCTCAAGGCTAGAGCTCTACCACTTGAGCCACAGCACAACTTCCCGGCTTTTTTCTATGTATGTGGTACCGAGGAATTGAACCCGGGTCTTCGTGCATGTTAGGCAAGCACTGTACCACCAGGCCAAACTCCGGGCCCAACTGCGATTTATTTTAAAGACTAGTTATCTAGACATAATTTACAAGGAGTAAAATTGATTTTCTTAGGTATGATCTTTAGTGGGCTTTGGCAAATATAGTAATGCATCTGTCACCACAAATAGGACCTAGACTATTTTCACAAACCTAAATAATTGCCAGATATTTCTTTATAGTCAATAATCTTGTCTCTGTACTAAACTTGGCAGCTGCAGGCCTAATTTCTATGCCTATAATTTTGTTTTTCCCTCCAAAATATCATGATACATAGACTAGTATGTAAAAAAATGTGACATTTATCTGCAAAACCAAATGAATGAATGTTTTCTCAATTACATATATTACAAAAAGGGCAATGTACTTGGAATGCAAATAACTTGACAGATTTAAGTGTATTAAGTATTGAAAGATCATGGGTCAAGTTTAAGGTCCTTTATAGTAGTGCTTGATCATTGTGAGTGTAGGTGCAGAGAAAAATAGCCACAGTTAACTGAAAAGGCTACTAAATTACCTTCTTTGGATGATATTGATCATGGTGCATTGTACTTACAAACTAACATGTTGAATGGTAAATCCTCTGTATAATTACTTAAAGGTAAAATATAAAGAGAAAAAGAAAAATTCTTTTTTTTTTTTGCCAGTCCTGGGCTTACACTCAGGGCCTGAGCACTGTCCTTGGACTTTCTTAAGGCTAGAGCTCTACCACTTGAGCCTCAGCACCACTTCGGGCTTTTTGCTATGTATGTGGGGTACCGAGGAATCGAACCTGGGTCTTGGTGCATGGTAGACAAGCACTCTACCACTAGGCCAAACTCCTGGTCAAAAAAATTATTTCTTTAAATATATACATGTATGCTTCTCTAGCAGTTTGCCTTCATATAATCCAATTAAAATAACATGAGAAGAGACAATAGAGAAACAGAAATGAGAATCCATCTCTTTTTTTTTTTTTTTTTTTTTTTTGCCAGTCCTGGGCTTGAGCTCAGGGCCTGAGCACTGTCCTTGGACTTTCTCAAGGCTAGCACTCTACCACTTGAGCCTCAACACCACTTTGGGCTTTTTGCTATGTATGTGGGGTACCAAGGAATCGAACTCGGGTCTTTGTGCATGGTAGACAAGCACTCTACCACTAGGCCAAACTCCCGGCCCCATCATCTGTCTTATATTATGCTAAATTTAGGAGATTTGGAGAATTGGAGAATTTTCAAACCAATGAAACCCATCTTGCTAATTTTTTCATTTTAGAAAATGTAATTTTAATATAAAATTCCTTTTACATTGATATGTGATGGCTCATAAGCAATAACTTTAATGAGTTTATATTTTCTTAGTTTTTTCCTCCAATACAATATAAGCTTCATTTTTTTTTGCCACTCCTGGGCCTTGAACTCAGGGGCTGGGCACTGTCTTTGGGCTTTCGCAGGGCTACAGCTCTACTACTTGAGCTACAGCACCATTTCTGGCTTTTTAAAAAAAAATGTATGTGGTACCGAGGAATCGAATCCCGGTCTTTGCTCATGCTAGGCAAGCACTGTATCACTAGGCTAAACTCCCGGTCCTATAAGCATCAGTTTTAAAAAAAAGTCTGTGTAAAAATAAGTCTAGGTCATAAATTAAAACTGAGAACCAAATTTGCAGGGGGAATTGCAGGTATCCCTAGGGAATGATGGGGGAAGAGAAATTAGGAAGGAAATTTTATCTCTTGATTCATTAATTTATAGTAAGATCACAACATGTGGTTATGGGATAAATGAAAGTCAGGCCATAAGCCAATATATTCAGGCTAATCAATTCAAGAGAATGAAGTCTCTGAAATGAATAGATTATTTTATCAAGGGCCTATCATCCTGGCTCAGAGGGGCATTGCTGGTTGGTCTAGCTGCTGACATAATTGATTGGTTAGAGACAAACGCGAATGAGCTAGGGTTGAAACTGATGGTTGGGTTGGATGTAAGAGTATAAGCAAATCCTGCAGATCCATGAAGAAATATCAGGTGCTAGCAGCAAAATGGAGCACAGGGTTTGTTGCAGAAGTGTTCACATTCAGGGCCTCAGTTGGGAAGAACCGGGTAAGTTTGTGTGGGGAGTGGACCAAGGTGAGCATGCTGAGTAGTACATGCATCAAATGGAGATTTCTGCTGAGATTCCCATTATCCTGGATCGGACTCTTCTGATAGCAGAATCTCATTTGGGACTGGAAGGTAGCAGAAGTGATGTTGGCGATACTGGAGAAGGGAATGGGCAAGGTTAGTTGGTGGTGTGGATTCTTGAATGAGATTTTCCTTCTTATATTCTCTCCATCACTCTCTACTTTGGCCTGGTCTTCTATCCTTTGATGGTCACCCAAGGCCACGAACTATATTTTGATGGGACAGGGTTGAGATAAGGCTGAATACAATGTTTCAGAACAAATAAGCCTCTATCTAAGCCACTTGTCAACCTCTCACATAATACTTACTGTTTAGTTATTGTCCCAAGAGATACTGGATTTATCTTGAAAGAAAGAATTTTAAAAATGTAGGGGCTGGGAGTGTAGCCTAGCATGCATGAAGCCCTGGGTTCGATTCCTTGGTACCACATACACAGAAAAAGCCAAAGGTGGCACTGTGGCTCAGGTGGTAGAGCGCTAGCCTTGAGCAAAAAGTATTCTAAGGACAGTGCCCAGGACCTTAGTTGAAGCCGCAGGAGTGGCAAAAAAATGTTTGCCCCACTGCCTCTATCAAAATCATACTGACATCATTTTGTCCTAAAAAATTCAATGAAATTTTCTTCAAATCTGCCATAGTCGGAGTTTTTTTGATGTGCTTTGTTAAAATCAGAGGTTAGATTTTAAAAGATTACACACAGGTTAGCTTAGATTCTTTATTAATATTGTATATGTGGTGACAGTTGCATTATGTATTAATTCTACAGCAATTCTGTTTTAATTTAATAATTCATGTCTATGTTTAGTAGCACTACATCATTAGTTATGTTACAACTGTTTAGAAAATACATATGCTGCAAATACTATGTATTACTAGCAGTTAAATCAATTTTGCATACCACTAAGAATAAATTGAAACATCATCACTTCATCTTTAATAAACCAAGAGAGTACCTTAACTTGAAACAATTCTTTTACAATATGTGTTTCTACGTTCTATAAAAGGTATTTATTATGGAAACACCAAGTGTATCATTTGCCAAGAAGAATTTAGCTTTCTTAGCAAAAGCCTGATTATTTGGTTACCTTCCACTCTGCTTCATGCCTACAAAGTGTGGTGCTGTGTCCCTCCTGCTGCCTAATATCCTGTGAAGGCGCCAATTACCCTGCTGCTTATCAGTTGCAAACTATGCTTGGTGCAAAGAGAGCATCAATTATTTGTGAGCAAGGAGCTAAGGCTGCTGGAATCATAATAAAGGATACTGGAGCTTCCATCTAACAGACTATCTGAAGGTGGTGTGCAGACCAAAGGCGCAGCACATTTGAGAAGTCGATGCTTCAGAGATAAAACTAGGCAGGATTGTATGAGAAGTAATGCACCTTCTGTCTGGCAAATATGACTGTAACCCCTCTATTAATTACAATAAAAAACTAGGCAGGATTTGCAGACATCAATTCAATGTAGGTTTCATAAGAATTTGCTAATGGTAATGAAGAAAACTGGTAGGATATTTCTCTGGTAGGATTTTATCCACACATCTGTTATCACATACACTGTGGATTTATTATTATTGACTTTTTCTGGCTGTGTGTGTGTGTGTATGTGTGTGTGTTTGCATTTGCTTTGCCTCTAAATGGTAGCAAATACTAGGTGAAGTTAGACCCCACCTTTCCTCAGATCCTTTGTCTTCAACAGTGAGCCTTTAAAGATGAGTTTGTAAATGTTCTGTAATTGTTGCCTTGTAGTCCAGGCTGGACTTCTGTTTTTTAAATTTTTTTATCCTGGGGTTTGAACTTAGGGCCTGGGTGTTGTCCCTGAGCTTTTGTAATCAAGGTTACCACCTTACTGCTTTGGGCCACAGCTCCACTTCGTTTTCTAGTGGTTAATTGGTGATAAGAATCTCACGGACTTTCCTGCCTGGCTGGCTTCAAACTGAGATCCTCAGATCTCAGCTTCCTGAATAGCTAGTATTACAAGGTGTGAGCCACCGGTGCCTGACTTGCATGTCTCATTTTTAAAGAGGCTAAATAGGTAGAAAATGGCGGGGCGTGGTGGCTTACACCTGTAATCCTAGCTGATGAGGAGAATGAGGTCTGAGGATCAAGGTTCAAAGTCAGCACAGGCACAAAAGGACCCAGACTCTTATCTCTTGTCTATAGAAAACAGGAAGTGGGGCTTAACTCAAGGGAAGCCTTGAGCTGAAAAGCTCAGAGACAAGGCTCAGGCCCAGAGGTAGGGCGGCAGCCTTGAGCTGAAGAGCTCAGGGATGGCACTCAGGCTGAGTTCAAGCCCCATGACCCACTTGAAAAAAAAAGGAAATGTCAGCATTTGTCAACTTGGTTCGGTTTGGACAGAATTGAAAACTCAAAGGACAGTTTATACTTCTGTGTCCTGATATACATATAAAATAGTACAACCAAATCGTTAAACTTTTGAATTCATGTTACATGGCTATTCACTAAACGTTAAAAGGATTGGATTACACTTTTAAAAAATGAAGTTTTTTTTTTTTAATGGTTGAATGATAATCCTAAACTTGTGAATAACCTATTCTATGTGGATAGGAAAAGACAATGAAAACCCATTTGGTAGGTAATTCTCATATAGGTAGATCAGAACTACTTACAGATTTACTTTGTAAGTAACCTTTAGTTTTAGAATATAGTGTTAGATGTTCAGGAGAGGTGGGTAGATAGTACAGAAATTCTGTGTTCTCTGCTCTGGCTTCCCTAATGTCAACATCTTATATTGTCATGATACATTCATTAACATTAAGGAACCAATATTGCTACTTTCCTACCTATTGATTGTTCTTGGTTGGCTTGTTTTGTTTCAGTCCTAGGGTTTGAATTTAAGGCCTAGGCATTGTCCCTCAGCTTTTGTGAGGCTCTAGCACTCTACTTCCAGCTTTTATAGAGTCTTAGGGTTGGCTTTGAACTGCGGTTCTCAGATCTCAGCCTCCTGAGTAGCTGGGATTACTGGCATGATACTTTGGTGCCTAGTTTTACTAACTATTGATTTTAAATTTTACCTGGATATTTATCATTGTAAGACATTGGCTCTGAATTAGGAATTGTTGGTATATTCACTTATTGTTATATCCTTTCATATTCAAATTTATACTTTAATTTACTGTCTTTCAGCTTGATCATGGTTTGCTCTTGAGAATGCTGTATCATTTGACATCCCATATGCAATGATGCACTTGAACTTTGTATCTCATGTGGAGACAAGCGTCAGAAGCACTGAGCAATGTTTCAGCTCCAAAATGAGAAAAGTCTCTTCAGAAAAAAATCACTGCATTTGGGTTGGGAATTTAGCCTAGTGGTAGAGAGTTTGCCTAGCATACACGAAGACCTGGGTTCGATTCCTCAGTACCACATACATAGAAAAAGCCAGAAGTGATGTTGTGGCTCAAGTGGTGGAGCTCTAGCTTTGAGAAACTCAAGGAAAGTGCTTAGGCGTGAGTTTAAGCCCCAGGACTGGCAAAAAAAAAAATCACTGCATTTAGTTGACACATCTTACAGTGGAGAAAACAAAGGCTTGCTGAGGTAAGGTGACTTACCCAAGGTCACACAGAACTGGTGGCAGGTTCTGGACTGAAGCCCCGATTCTTCTTCATGTTTATTGCCTCTGATATATTTTCACAGTGATGCTTTTATTTTATTTATTATTTATACTCTGCCTATTTAAAAAGAATTGGAGCCAGTTGTCCTGTGATTTGCTTTACTTTGGAAACAACATAAGTGATTGGAACTTGCAGTATTTAAGTGGATTATTCAGTAAACAAATTTTCATCTATATTTGTTTGATAAATACTTCTATTTCACAGCTACATGACTGCTTCCTTGCACATAGTAGGAATTCAATAAATATGGATCAAAGAGATAGATGAATAATACTCCTTAGATTTGTAAACAGTAGCCTTCACAGCAAAGTCAGGTGAATGATACATGTCAAGGTGAATGGGAAGAAATATGGTCTATTCTTGGCTCTAGAAAAGGTAGGGTTGGGAGAGAGACTTTGGGATGGGTGGTGATCATTTGGCTTGATATTCTCTGTATAGTTAGATGACTACAAACATGAGAGGTGGGGGCTGTCTAATAGGGAGGATAGTGTTCTTGGTCTCAGGTGTGACTCTGGGAGGGTACTTGCCTCCGTGAGCCTGTGGAGTCTCACCTGTGAGGAGAACACAGGAGCTGCTACCACTGTAAGGCAAATTTTCTGGAAATACTTTTGAGATTCCTTGTCTGATTTTCAAGTTACCCACCCAAAGGGACAATGTTAAAGAAATAATAGAAATTAAGCAGAAATATACATGTAGTGGAAGGATGGTTTTACTGTATGTTTAATCTCTGGTTTTGGTTGTATTAGGATTTACCTCAGGGCCTTGCCCATGCTAGGTTAGGCCAGTTGAGTTATTCCTTTATACCTTTTAGTTTAGTTTATTTTTCAGATAGGTTCTTATGTTTTCGCCCCTGGGGCTGACCTCTGATTGTGGATCATAATCCTCTCAGGAAGGCTTCCCACGTACCTGTAATTTCAAGTTTGTGCTACCAGAACTAGCCTATGGTTTCTATAATTCAGCCATTTGAGAAACCTGAGTCAAAAATAGCAAGTAGGGTCCTTTTAATATCTGCCATAAAGGCAGAAGAGCAAGAGAACCAGTCTAGAGTATCTTGGAAAAAATTTCTGTCCTATTCTGGCTCAGATTTTATCACTCTGTTAATAGAAAAGGATGGAAAAACCTTCACCAGCAGGAAGGTTTTTTTTTAAATATTTTGACAGGCTGTCATGTATATTAATAGAAACTGTTTTCTACCAAATCCTCAAGGTGATTCTGCGTTTCTGACCCATCTTCTTCTGGAGGTTAAGACAAAGCTGGGGCTATGTGATACAAAAACTATCCACCAGCATATATCAAACACCATCCTTCCTTGCTAGGAAGTTTTTGCTCTTACTAATTGGGATTTGTTTCATTTGATGCTTTGCCACTTTAGAAAAGATCAAGAAGTGACTTTGGCTTTGGCTTTCTGCCTGCAGTCTCCCTTAGTGCCACTACATCTGACATAGCTGGAGACTTGTGGCCCTGTCTGCGCTAATTCAGCCTGAATGAAAGAACACTCTCCATGAATTTACTTTCTCCTATTGTTTTGTCTTCCCTACTTACGTGTGACCTAGCTGACACCTCATTCTTTTATGACCTAGGTTGTGTTTCATTACCTTAAAAATCAAACCTATGTCTATATAGAAATAAAATTATCATGGACAATAGAATGTTCAGATAATTTTTTGAGTTTACTTTTAGACGGAGTGAAATAAGATTTCCATAAAAATCTCTTCTTTGGTTGGATATAGGCTTCTAATGAGGAAAGAAGCCTACTCAAGGCATGTACATTTTTGAATGATTTTTTTGGTAAGAAATTAGACTGATGGGCTGACTGATCCCCAGGTTTGGAAATCAGTAATTTCTGTAAAGTTGTGAAATCTTTGTCAAGGAAGGTAGTATTCTTTTATCCTTTGATATAATATACTTAATTTATTATTTATATATTTGATATTATTTATTATTTATGTGTTTACTATTTATTATTAATTGATTTTTGTTTAAAGGCCTAAAAGAGCTCGAAGTTATGAATTTTAAAGCATTTTTGACATTTCCTTATGAAGTGGCAAAAAGAAAAACCTTATTAGTTAATCATTCATCCAGTCAAGCAACAAATACTTGATCTGTGATTACTAGCTAATTTAGGAACTCAAGATAAAGCAAATTGAAATATAAAGTTGTTGACTTTGTGGAATTCATACTAACAGGAGATGGAAGATCAAGAACAGAGTGTGTCTATATATAGAAAATCACAGTGAAATCCCTTTGCATAATGGAAAAATATAGGACCTATTACGGAGGTAAAAATGTGACATTTTCCTCTCCCTCAAAGGCCTTGTAATATGCTTAGGAAGGTAAGAAAGATTTTTTTTTTTAGAAAAGATCATCAGTATAAATAATATAATATATAATATGAGTTGCTTAGAATGCTAGAAAATCTGCTTGAAAATCAATTCCTACACTGATTTGCTGTAAGATATTATTCAGGTTATTTGGCAGTTAAACTATTTGTATCTCAAGATTTTTTACACAATTTAGCTTATGAAAAGAATTAAGCTGGGTCGGGAGTTTGGCCTAGTGGTAGCGTGCTTGCCTAGCATGCACAAAGACCCAGGTTCGATTCCTCGGTACCACATACATAGAAAAAAGCCGGAAATGGTGCTGAGGCTCAAGTGGTAGAGCTCTAACCTTGAGAAAGTCCAAGGACAGTGCTCAGGCCCTGAGCTCAAGCTGAGGACTGGCAAACAACAACAACAACAAAAAAAAAACCCAAAAAAACCTATATGTTGTACAGTGTCTAGTACAATGTTAATTATTTACCAATAGGAAAAAGAGACAGTAGATGAACCAATATATTTTAGATGTCAGTACATCCCCCAGAGAACAGTAGAACAGGGTAAGAGGAATAGGGGAATAGGCTAGGCTGTTTTTCAGGGTATCCGGTGTGGCCTCTCCTTGGGTGATATTTACCTGAGATCTAATGGATTGAGGATTGGGATTCTGTAGCCTGTGTGCCATTAGCCATTGCTCAGCACATTCTTCCCAGGCCACCATCCCTTTCTCCCTTGATTGGAACCTCTATTTTTTTGTTTTTCATTGTTTAGGGAGGTGAAGGTTCTGTTACTCTGGAGGCAAAGGACTTAGGAAAAAACTGTGGCTTCATTTAGGAAGAGAGTAACATTTAGTAATGCTTCCACATAGCTTATGTTTATAATTCCTGAATATAATTTAAAGTATTTGGAGTGAAATTTACCGAGACTCCATTACATGTACATAATATCAAAATAATTTAATGGACATTTTAATTTTATCATATGATAAAATACATTTTTACCTATTAAATATTTATGTATACCATATATAATATAATACTAACATGTAAAATTAAGAATAAAGAAGATAATGTAAATCTGGTAGTAATCCCAAGGGAAGAACTAGAATAAAAAGACACCCTAAAGAAGCCAGGTGCTAACGATGTTGATTGCAGCACTATTTACCATAGCAAAGACATGGAACCAACCCTGATGCCCTTCAGTTGATGAGTGGATCAACAAGATGTGGTATTTATACACAATGGAATTCTATGCTGCTGTCAGAAAGAATGATATTGCGACTTAGAAAAAATATTAAGTAAAGTAAGCCAGACTTAAAGGAACATAGGCTCAATGGTTTCCCTCATTTGTCATAATCAGTAGAAACCTTTGGCTCTCCTAGCAGAGATTTACAAAAGAACAAAATGTAGATTCATAAGGCTATATAGGATGACGCTAAATGAAAGGACCTCTAGGATATAGAAACAAAAGCCATATAATGAGTGATTGTTGTCCTTAATGTACTATGTTATCTCTCATATCTTTTGCTGTCCCTTGGTTATCTCATATTGTTACAGTATTTCTCCCGGTTATCTGATATATTGTATATATGCCTATTTGGTTATTTGAAGTTGGATAGGAAAGGGGGTAAACAAGATGAGAGGCTGGGGTGGGGGGAGGGAAATGGGGACCACGACATGAGAAAGGGTATCAGTGTATGTGAAGTAATGCACCTTCTATCTGGTGAATATAATGTAACCCTTCTATTAATTACAATAAAAATATATGGAAAAAAGAAGCCAGGTGCTGGTGGCTCATGCTTGTAATTCTAGCAGATATCTGAGAACGGAATTTATATACCAGCCTGGGCAGAAATATTCTAGAAATTCCATTCCCAATCAGTGAGCAAAAAGCCAGACTGGAGGTGGCTCAAGTGGTTAGAGCACCAGGTGTCAGAAAAAAAAAATCAGATGAGAGTGTGAAGTCTTGAATTCAAGTCTTAGAGCCAGCACAGAGCAAGAGTAACAACAGACACCAAAGGCTGTTTGTGAATTTTGTAGACTAGAATTTGGTTCTAAATTATCCTGGTGGTCAAAGGTGTAAGGGAAAGAGGTATTGTCGATCACTTTTATCAGAAAGGGAAATTTATACCATACCCTAAGGAAAGCAAAATAGTGGTATACTTTTTAGTTTACTAAATGAAGTATTTTGCAGAATTTTTGAAATCTTGTTTTCCCTGAAAGGAGAAGTATTCAAGATTACATTTTTTGACTTCTTACATCTTTCTCTCATTGCCTTTTCTCACTTGCAACCTGCAGATCATGACTTTGTCCCACCGCCTACATCTCTGCTTCTAGTAGAATAATCTCCCACTTGACTACTTGACTATTTAGCTTCTAATCTAAATAGATAGACAGCATGACCTTCAGGCTTGCACAGTGGCATTTAGAGGAACATATAACAACTGTGATATCTTCAGAACTTTACACACAGCTACATAATTCTAAAAGATTTAGAGACATCAGTTCACTAATCTTGTCTACAACCTGCTGAGGGAGGAAAAAAATACTATTTTCATTCTACAGATAAGAGCACCAAAGTTCCCAGATTAGCCTCACTTACCCAGTCTCACATCTGTAGATGTAGACCAGGCATCATGACTGCCATGCAGGTTTCATACTAGGCATCCATTGGCCTTATTTCTCAAGAATTTCCTCCTCCTGGGCTTCTTGCATTCTGTGTGGTTGCAATCTCCAATAAGCAGACTATTGACAAATGAGCTATGTGACTGGACTGCCTAGTGATAAGTGGCTAGTGGATTTTCTTTGACAAGAGAGGATGCTGTCTGAGAGGGAATCAACTTCTAAGGGCTTGCCTCATCATTTTGAATTGCAATATTTGGACTGTAATCTCTAATCTTCTGCTTATTCATTTCTTCAAAGCAAGTCTGTTTATCTATAGAGAGTGGTCCCTCCAGCTGTACAAATGCAATCTTGTAGAGTCTCATAGAAAGTTGAAATGAGGAAAAAAATATAAAAACATTTAAAGTGCCTCTGGTCCCATGCTTTCCCATTCAGTATAAGGAATTAGCATATTATTTGCAGACACATCCATGAGTGGAACCTACAGATACATTATATTTAAAGGAAACTGATTGCTTTTGAAAATGTAATTCTTGAGTTTCAAATATTATCTATGATCTAAAATACCTTGGTGTATTACTGTTTCTAGGCCCAAAGTTTAGTATTCTTCCTGATATTGCACATTTGTCTGACCATACAGAATTGGCCAGCAGTTCAAGTGCATAGCAGAATCTTCTACCTAAATTTAGAATCTGGTAAATAGAACAAAGATAGGCGACTCAAAGTCTGTGGAAGTATAGCTGATAATCTTTTTGGCTTTTAAACAAATGTAAATACTGTAAAACTTGCTCTTAGTAAGTAACTTCATAATTAAGTTAATGTAACAGCACTTTGTTTCTCTGTATCACATTTCAATTGAAGACCTAGAAGAGATTTTAACAAATGTGAATGCATTTTACCTTGGTCCTTGTAGAAAAGAAGCTTCATTATGCGTATGATGGTCAGTTACATAAGAGCCATTATAGTGGGTTGGACATTGCATTAGAGTTCTTCAGAGAAGTGAAGCCAACAGGACACACACACACACACACACACACACACACACACACACACAAAGACACACACACACACACACACACTATGTGATAATACAGTCGGTAAAAGTCTCATAGTTGACATTTCTGGGTGGAAAATCTGAGATCCGGAGAACCAATGTAAAAGACTGTAGTTTGAATCTGAAGGCTTGAGACATAGAAATGAAGAGGGCAGGAGATTGAAGTTCTGTTCAAGTCATCAGGACAAGTGTGAATTCAACCTATCTGTCTTTTTCTTTTCTTTCTTCTTCTTCTTTTTTTTTTTGGCATGGGGACTGAACTCAGGGCCTGACTACTATCCTTGGGCTTTCCTCAAGGCTAGTGCTCTACCACTTGAGCCACAGTACCACTTCTGGCTTTTCTTATGTATGTGGTACCAAGGAATCAAACCCTGCTCTTTGTTTATGCTAGGCAAGCACTCTACCACTAGACCAAATTCCCAGCCTATACCTCTGTCTTTTTATTCTGTTCAAAACTTCTGTTGATTGGATTTTGCCTGCATACATGGAGGACAGAAGTATCTTTCATTTACTACACCAATTCAAATACTAATTTCTTCTGGAAGTATTTTCACAGACACACTGAGAAATAATGCTTGAGTAGACACCTTATAGGTGTCAGGGCACCTTACGACTCAGTCAGGTTGACATATTAATTTGCCACAGGGATAGATTACCATCTCACCTGGCCTTAACCTGATGATGTGTCTTACACTTTCTCTGTCAGGTCCAGCATTACTTAATAAAAAGAATCTTCGGATATTACAAGTATATAAAGATTTTTCATGACTTTGGAAGGTTACCACCTGTACATTGGGATTCTGCCTTGGCCCATACAGATTTGCTTTGCCGATTTGGGTGTGTCTATGAATATAGGATGAATTGGAGGAAGAGGGAATTCAGGTATTTTGTCAGAGTAACATGATACATGAGAGAAAACAAAAGCTATGGGATAAAGAATCAGGAAGAAAATGAGGAGCAGTAGGAGATATATGTGTCTTTCTTTAATATTAATCTACTTAGGTGTCTTTGGTCTCTGAGCTTTGTGATAATTATAGCTACATACAGAAACACTTTTTCCCCCCCAGACGCAGTGTGGTAAGCAGCATCAGGGACGTCAGGAATGTGGCTATCATGCTGCACAGTGTTGTGGAATTCATAGTGGGAAAGAAGCTTGAGTTCCTTTTTTATAAAATTCTACAGCTGTTACATGACTCTTGCCTCTGAAGGCATAGGAGACAGTAGCTTCAACATAGAGTGTCTTCTGTCCAGTGGTAGTGATGACAGTGGGACCCATTCAAGAAACTTGTCAGAAACACTGCTGGTATATTAGTGAGGGAAAAGATAATAGAAAATGGTCTCATTAGTTCTTGATGTTTCTTAGCACTGATGATGTACCTCTGAACATAAAAGGGTGAGCCTTTAGAGGAAAGTAAAGTCAGTGTGAACAAGTAGAGACAAAAGCTGGAGAAAAAAATTTCTATTATTTATATCATCATATGTCTCTCAAAATCATCTTGATGCTCATTCTAATTTAAGTAGTGTTGGCTTGAAAAGGAAGAAACTTACCTTGTTTTCTTTTCTGCCATTTAGTATAGAGAGTAAAAGGAAAAAAAAGCAACCTATAAACTAAATTCCAAAGTTGAGAAAAAATGTGGAGAAAAATTAGTGTCATCTTTCAACATAAACACACCAGTCACAGATCACCCACATGCCCAGCACACACAACGCGCACACACACACACACACACACACACACACACACACACACACACACACACACACACACACACACACACACACACACACAACTGTTCCCTTGGTATAAGAAAGCCAGGAAGATTTAGGCAATAATCATCTCAGTTCTTCTTTCCATCCACTGATATTTAGTGATAAGTTGAAGCCCTGTTGACCTGTTTTCTCATTGGTACAACTGAGATTAAACCATTTGCCTTACTGGGTTGTGCTAGAATTGTTCACAATGATTTTGAGCTCCTGCTGTGTAACCAGAAATAGCTATAAAATAACAACAAGAGCTTCTCTGGCCCTTTCCCAACTTATTGAATCTGATCATTTCAGGTGAGCTGAGGTCTCAGTACTTTGACAAAGCTCTGCAGGTTTTGTTCCTCAGCCAAAGAGGAAAGTTGCTGGCCTGTATGTAACACAATGCCTCAGTGTCAGACGTCATCCATTTTCCACCTTCCCTACGGGGCTCCTCTGCCAGGTGTGTATCTCTTCCCCAAGAGTAAAATATAAAAGGAAGATATTCACCTAAAAGCAGTAGGGTGCCTAATTGGTTCCATTTTCCAAGAAGTAAAGAAAGAAACCCTATTCTGTTTGTGTACTCCCTAGTGCAGGCAGCTTTACAAGTGCCTTGGTAGGCTGTGTTTGGATGGGCCTTTCCAAACAGCAACATCTTCTCTTCTAAATTTTTTTTTTTTCTGTGAGTGGGTCATAGAGCTTGAACACGGCCTGCGCCCTGTCTCTAAGCTCTTCAGCTCAAGGCTACTGCCCTACCCTAGAGCCAAGCCCCACTTCCTGTTTTCTAGAGGTTAATTGGAGATGAGAGTCTCAGGTTCTTTTGTGCCGAGGCTGGCTTTGAACCTTGATCCTCAGATCTCAGCCTCCTGAGTAGCTAGGATTACAGGCGTGAGACACCACACTTGGACTCTTCTGAATTTTTAAACACTGCCCATAGAACCAAGTAGTGTGACTGTCCTCATGATTTTCAGGGAAAACAGGTTCTATTTAGTAAGCAACTGTGAAGTGTGAAAGTTTCTGTTTGAAGTGCCTTCTTCATGACAGTGGTGAACCCCCTCAAAGTATTTTCATCTTGCTGTTGCTACTGCCCAAGGGTCTTTAACCTTTTAGATGAAAACATGAGAAGTCTAATGCATATCAGTCTTGTTTCCTCTAGTTTATTTCTTCACAAAGTGAGGTCCTGGAACCATTACTCCATCATCATCACTATCATCATCATCATCATCATCATCATCATCACCATCACCATCATCACCATCATCATCATCATCATCACGGAATGTTCTAAATATGCCAAGTTTTGGGTTCTGCCCCATATTTAATAATTAAAGACTCTGGGTACCTCTGCCAACTACTCGCATCTTCACTAGCCCTGCAAGCAATCTAATGCAAGCTCAATTTGAGAACTACTCTTGGTAATCCAGGAAAACAAGACAGAAATAAAGATGATAGCATTTTCTTGTTCCTCCATTTTTGCTCATGTTCTCAGGCAGAGAGAAGCCTGGATATGCCTTACTCCTTAGGATAGTAGAATACAGAAACGAAAAAAAACTAGAAAGAACTAGAAGAAAGTTTTTCAACAGCACCTTATTGCTATTTTAGAGGGAAAATTCCTTGATTGGGATAAGGGTTCTCGTTTGCCTTGTAGGATGTCAAAGTATTAATCTGTGGTCTCTACTCAGTAGATGCCAATAATAGTTCTTCTCCAAATTATGGCAACCAAAAATTTCATTATTGTGCTCGGAGTGTAGCCTAGTGGAAGAGTGCTCACCTAGCATGCACTAGCCTAGTGGAAGAGTGCTCACCTAGCATGCACAAAAGCCTTGGGTTCAATTCCTCAGTACCACATACACAGAAAAGGCCAGAAGTGGCTCAAATTGCTAGCCTTGAACAAAATGTGTCCATGGACAGTGCCCAGGCCCTGAGTTCAAATCCCAATACTGGCAAAAATTCATAATTATCCCCAGAAGATGGGGTACTGTTGCCCATAGTTGAAAGTCACTGGCCTAAAATACTAGTTCTCAAATTTGTGTGCTGTGGATTGAATTTTATTCCCTACTTCCAAGTCCATATGCTGAATCCTTAACCTTCATAGTGGTTCTATTAGAGACAGGGCATAGGATCTGGTCTTAATCAATATAGGATAGGAATAGGTTTTATCAGAAAAGGAGGAGGGTTCTTCCTCTCCTATGTGAAGACATAGCAACAAAACAGCCTTTGTAAGTCAGGAAGAGAATCTGGGTTATGGTGATATCAGTCAAGTCAGAGAACCAGTAGCTTTCAACAACTGGTGGCAAATGGGATCCAAGACAAAATAAAAGATGTAGTGAAGGGTGGGAGGAGAAGCACTTGTCTAAAATATGGGGGAATGGGCCAAAGGGGACATTGTGCAGAGTAGCTGCCACATGGAATGAAACTTCAAGGATGCTAACAAAGAATCTAAACCTTTTGCTGCTGTCTGAAAACCCTAGTCCAATATGTTGGCATTTTGCAAAGTGTCCAGTATCCAAAACTTGGGAAAATCAATGTCTGTTGTTCAAGTCATTTATTCTGTGCTTTTCTTCGTATATCTTCTTGAGAAAGATCAACATTCCTTCTAATTCTAAGTTACTTCAATGTGGTCTTAGTAATCATCTAGTCTTGCTCTCCTGTGCTAGTACTTGCCTCTCATAATTTTCATTTGTAGCTGCACAGTACCAAAGGCCCTTGTAGATTCTGCTAGTTCTGTCACATTCTGTGTTTTTATGTCCTCCTTTTTCTACCCCGTGCGTGTGAAGCCCTATGAAAGGTAGGGGGAAATTTATGCATAATTTAACTGACAACAAATTCTTGGTCCTCTCATACTTTCTTTTGTGCTCAATTGAGTTCCTGTGGCTCTTGTAAATTCTTATCTCTCTTTTCCTCCCACTGCCTTTCTTGTTAGTCAACTTTACTATAGCCTCCATCCATCAGCTTGTATGGCTGGCTGTGGTACCTGTAAGTAGAACTTAACAAAGATAGCAAGGAAGGTATAGTGACCACAAAGAGAGATAGCGTATACAGACCCTCTGACTTTTTGCTGTTGTTATTGAATCATAGAGAATGTTCAGAATTTCAGAGAATGAATCAGAGTTTTAGCCAAAGCAGTATTTGTGATTCTTGGCCACAGTTCACAAAATGGGTAAAGATAAACTTTTCCAACAGAGAGCGATGTTATCATGAAGGCAAGTGAAGATTAAAAGGGAAATCAGCACTCTAGTTCTGCCACTCAAGAGTTTGTTGCCAGGGCTATACATGCATCCTGTTGCCAATTGTACCTAAGCATTCTTTACAGTGTGGCCTCCTTTCCTCCCAGAAGAAGAGCTTCTCGTTGGCCATGGTTGCCTTTTATACAGACATGATGCGATTCATGTTCTATGTAGGGGAGGGGAAGGTACCGGTAGCTTCCCCAGAAGTGCTGAGGCTACCCTTCCTGAAATGCTTAGTCCATCCCGGGAAGGAAAGAGGTAGAGCTTCTTCTGAATACTTTTTAGAAATGGCTTATGAAGTTAAGTTATTCTTATCACACGAGGGAGAGAAGCTTAAAATTGCCTTAAGCTATTAGTGTGGCAGCAGTTGAAGCAGCCTGGACCGAAGAGGCAGTGGACTAGTAACAAAGCCATGGAGCACAGGGTAAATGAGCTGGTTTGTCCTAGCGGGGCAGTACTGAGGACTTGGATAAGAGGCTTTTCAGTAAAAGATCTCAACTTTGTCTTCTCAGATGAAGTTATCTTTTTTGTAAAGAATTCCCTTTAAAACAAAAGCCATATAATGTGTGATTGTTGTCCTTAATATACTATGTTTTCTCTCATCTCTTTTGCTGTCCCTTGGGTATCTCATATAGTTACAGTATTTTACCTTGTCATCTAGTATATTGTATATACATTTATTTGGTTATTTGAAATAGGATAGGGAAGTGGGGGAAACAAGATGAGGGGTGGGGGTGAGCGGGAGGGAAATGGGAACAAAAACATGAGAAAGGGTATCAATGTTTGTGAAGCAATGCACCTTCTATCCAGTGAATATAATGTAACCCTCTATTAATTACAATAAAATATATGAAAAAAAGAATTTCCTTTATAATCAGACAGAGCCGAACAGCCTCATAAGGTAAACATGGCCCGTTTCCTAATAAAATAGCTTGAGATTGGTTTTATTCCTAGCCCAGCACTGGTAAACTGTCACAGTCCCCAAATTCATGCACCTCTACTTAAAACAAAAATAGCTGCTTTGTTGTATGACTCCTTTGTGCAACTTCTTAAAGGTAATAGGAATATAAAAAATGCAACCGATTTTTTAAACAAAAATCTAAGATATTAATGTGATCCTCGGATTTCTGTAGACCACAATATATTAGGGTTAGCAAACAGAACTGTCATACATACATAATTAGTCTGACTAAACTTTGACAAGGATCTATAAAGTATTTACTTAGAATAATAAACCTCTTGATTTCTGTTAGAATCTGTCTTTTTTTTAAGTCTACACATTTGAGTATTAACAACTTTTTACGGGGCTTTTGATTTACATGTATTCATTGTGAGGTTACTACAAAGTCATCATTGTTCTCATACGTAAATACCAATACCTGCTGATGACAAAATTTTTTGTAGTTCAAATGAGGCTAACCTCCCATGCTGTCCATTCTGTGGCGTCCTTTCAGGAGGTAGAGCTGAGAAAGATATCCCATGGAGATGGTGTCTACAATTCTACTAGTGCCTGCAGCATTGCAAGGTAGAAAGTGATGTGGGCTTTCAATAATTGAGGATTTAAGCAAATAGTTTTATTTATTTGTTTTAGATTTTGTGTACCATGCTTTTTTCTATCTACTTTTCATAGGTCACATTCAACAAACTACAGATTTGGGGCTAAAGATGAAGGTTATATGAGCAAATGAAAATATAAGTTTTCCTTTAAGTATATTTTGCTTTTGTTGTGTTTAGTATTTTCCTAATAACTTTATGTTGAAGGAATGAGATATTTCACTAACAGGTACCAGGAGATTTTCACAGTAATTAAATTTATGACCCCTGAATCCAGTTTACAGTATTCAGCATACTGAATGGATCCAGTATTTTAAAAACAAGATGCAGCTACACGACCAGGGACACAAGGTGGTATAAATGTTCTTCCAGGCACTGGTGGCTCACACCTGTAATTCTAGCTACTCAGGACACTGAAGATTGTCGTTCAAAGCCAGCCACAGCAAGAACTTATCTCTAGTCAATTACCAAAAAAGGTAGAGGTAGAGCTGTGGTTCTAGTGAAAGCAGTGATGGAGAGAGAGGGAGGGAGGGAGAGAGACAGAGACAGACAGAGAGAGACAGAGGGAGAGAGAGGGGGGCACACACACAGTGTCTAAGCCTCAAGTTCAAGCCCCATGGTAGGCACCCAAAATAATAACAAAAACAGTTTTCTATACCTGTTGTAATCCCCCTAAGTTTTGTGCCATTTAAGAAGCCTTTGGGTCCTCAATCTATCTTTTCTATAAAATAGATATAATAGTATCTGTCCAACCTTTCTAAATTCTAAGTCAATCGTGTAGGGGAAAATGTATTTAAGAATGATGATAACTAAAGGAACCACAATCACCAGGTTTGGCAGAGATGAACACAGTGATATCGAATAGAAATTCTCCATCTGCATTTGAAAGCAAGTTTCTTGGGCATAGGGTTATGCTGGAAAGAGAACTTCCTGTATAACCATTAAAAGTCTCATTCCTAATTTAAGAAAGTCCTAAGTCTGTATATGTGAATGCTGGGAATGATAGACACCTAATACGTGACATGGTAAACTGTAAGGGGTTTATAGTTTGCTTTCCCTCTAACCAAAATGTTCAGAATATGCAAAATAGCAGCTCCTTAAAAAAATATGTGATATATGTCCACCAATGATTTCTTTATTCTGTGAATCTTTGCTTGATTTTTAAAGTCACTCTCTTTGAAAATATTCTCTGGAGTAAATAGTGCTTTTTAAAATGAAAATGAGCTAACAATACTTTACTTTGAAAGAATCATCTCAGAATGCTTTTTCAGATAATTGAAGGTGCCCTGAGGTGACACAACCTCAGGCCTGGAAATGACTGTGTAAAACAATGTCACTGACAATCAGTGCATGCCAGGTCATGTTTCAAATGAAGACTGACAAAGGCAGCAGAGAAAAAATATAGCTACAAAGGCTGATTTCACATCCTATCCAGATTAGCTTGACCTCTGGCTTCCACAGGCTGGGATGGCTATCTCACTGGACAAGTTGGGGTACAAATAAAAGGTCCAGCACCACTGCCTCCTTGTTGCAATTCCTAAATGGCTTCCACTCTTGAGATGTTGGCACAGATGCCACAGAAACCATGTTACCTTTCCTGATAGGAAAGGCTCTCTCTTTTCAGGACTACGGTTTAATGTATTACTACCCAAACCCAGTGCTACTTTTTATTCTCCTATAACAACCGTGAAAGTTGCCTAATTCTTGAATACAGTTGTCTCTGTTGTAAATGCCATACCAGGCAGTGTGGGATTCCAATCTTAGTTCTCTCCTGAATGATCATAGTCAATTGCTAAAATTACTATGAGTTGTATTTTACTGTCTGTAAAAAGATATATTCAGGAGAACCCCCTTGCTATTGGGAATTTTAAATGAGATAATACATGTAAGACCTCTGTTCAGATGCTTGGTTCAGTCTAGCCATTTGATAAATGAGAATGCTTATTAGGGGAAGAATAAGGCTCTAAGAGACAGGAAGTGTGGGATCTACATTTAGTTCAGCCTTTAATGAGTTTTGTGAGTTTAGGCAAGTCACTTAGTTGCTCTGTGCTTCAATTTACCCATCTATCAAATTGTCAACTGGTATTTGATGGTTTTCCTACAGTGCTTGAGAAGAGTGGATTGCCTTACAAATATTAGAGCTTAACATTTATTTGTCTAAGGATTAAATAGATATGAAATATACTTTGAAAAGTAGGAATGATTATACAGATATACATTTAAGCACATCTTAAATCACCATTTATGTGCGTATGCTTTCAAAAGTATACAAGTCCTAAGGTGATCAAGAAAACACATTAAAACATCTGCTGAAAGTCTTCTTTATTTGAAAAAATGGTGGCTCTGCTCTGGCTATGGCAGCATGTTAAAAATATTTGGGTAAAATACAAACTTTATGGAATTTGTAGACACCCCCCCCCAAGTATATTCCACAAAGGACACTAAGATAAATGCTAAGAGGATTCTTTTTTAAAAAAATCTTTCCTTCTTTCCCTTCATTCTGAAACAATCATCAATTACCCTTATCCACCAGCACCATCTCATCTAAGTTCATTTTCAAGATGAAGTTTCCTCGTTGGGTGGTGGCTGTCCAATCCTCTTTCTGTCCATCACTGACTGCCTCAGAGCTGTCCCCAGATTGACAGTTTGAGAGTGAATCAATAATAATTATCTGGCTGCAGCCATGGCAAGCTGTGTAATTCTGCCACAGGACAGCATTGTGCAAACAGAGCTGCATCTCCGGCTACAGATTTAAATATGCAGGCCTCGGCTGTCCATTTATGTGTGCTGATCATGTGATTACCGGGAGGTACTGCTGCTTCCCCAGCTGCATTAGAACCTTTTCCAATGATACACTCACCTTTGGGGACGTGGGCTGCTGGAGAGCATTGTACTATGTAATATGCTGTCTTCAGGGCTCAGGCACATAAATCAGTGATTTAAAGGCACAGGCCCTGAGATGAGACAGACATTGTTTCAGTTCTTTTAGCAGACTTCGAGAAGAACCACTGATGGAGTTCATAAGCAGGAAGAATGAGATTGAAATATATTTGTGTCTATACTTGTTTGTTTGTCTGTTTTACTTAGTCCTAACCAGAGAATATGATTGCTTTCTGGAATTATCTGTTACAGTTGAGAGGTCAGAATTAGTTTAGTGTAACAATGCTGTTGATTTGAGAGACTCAAGTTCAGTGTCTCCTATTAAAACAAGAAAAATGTTGGCTTTACTGAGATGCATATACCTTTATTCTCTTTGTAACAACGGCAGCATTCCTAGGTAGACACCCAAGGTGAATGTAGTTAGTTGCTAGTGTAGTTAACTCATAGGAACAAGCAACATTATTTCATTGGTCATACTATGTCCACTGAATATTGAAGGCAGTAGGGTTTCTCTGGTGTTTATTTTCTGGATATTTGCTTATAAGAAATTAGAAAAGGGCAGTCTTGGTAAGGAATAACTTACTTTATAAAGAGAATCTTAGTGAGAATGAAGCATGCAACTCAGACTTCCTTTCCTCTTTCCTCTTCCTTAATTCCCTGTCTACCAATCAATCAACCAAACCATCTGCTTTTATTAACTTACTTCCTACATGTAGGGCATACATATGAACCAAATCAGAACCCCGTCTTTGGAGAACTTGGACTCATAAGAGAGTAAGACATGAGGATACTAATTAGGGCCCTTTGACCCCATTAATTCCCCTCTCCCACACTGACAAACAGCCCAGAGGAAGTGGCAACAAGTTTAAGAATATTTCCAGCTAACGGCTAGTATTTGTAGCTAAACTATTCCTGTGATCAAGAGTTCCTCCTATGTTGCAATGAATTAATCATTAAGAAACTGAAAAGCCAATTAAAACATTGAGGAAAATAACTGTTGAGTTAAAAAGAACATGGAAGTTTAAACATAAGATATAGTGCCAACAATTTTAAATGTTTTTATAAAAGGACATGTAATATACAATTACATAATAAAGACTGGGTTCTGAGAAGCAACAACACATATGTGAATTCTATGCAGAAAAACATTCAAGTGGGGTTGGGAGGGATGGGGAAAATAATGAAAGGGGTGGTGCTGTATTGTGCATATAAACTGGTATGTTGAATGGCAACCATTTTGTGCAACTACTTAAATATAATGTAAAAGCACTTAGGGTTTCAGGTACTATGCTACTGATCTAGTCTGATTTTCAGACTAAAACTTTTAATCTTCTCATGGAAGACTTTTGGATTTATTAAATTCCCGATGCAGGTTCCTCTCAACTCTTATGTCCCTAGTAATTGCATTGTTCACTTGACTACTGTCATATAGAACTTAAAGATACTTTAAGGTGATCATGATGCACCCTTTTATTTCTCCAGGAGAAGGATGAAAATGAAGATATCCACCATAACTGTATTCATTAGGAAGATTAACACATACTCCTTTCCAATTCTGTTCGGTACCGTACTTCGAAAGAAAGCCTTTAGCTGTGTTGGGTTGCTATTTGGTATAAACAGTTTCCGGTCAATAATCATGGAATTTCATCCTTCATGTATGAAGGATCAAAATAAGTTTGGGCTACTATAGTGGTAACAATAGGATATAAATTATATGTTGATCTTTCCGCTAGCCCCCCTTTACTCTCATCTCCACTTCTGAAGGGGGGAAGGAGGCAAGTGGCTTACAGATGGGAAGAAGACTGAGCAATAGTGTTAGATTACTATGAGCTCTGCAAACCAGACGTCCATCATTGCCTCCTAACCCACTGTGAAGAGAAGAAAGGAATACAGAAAATAGATAATTGGAAAAGTTGAAACAAAGTCTCAGTAGGACACATAAAGAGCAGGTATGGTCTAGAGGAATTATCAGGGTAGCAGCTGGCTCAGGAAGAGGAATTGTCTGGTTAGCCAATATATAAAACACAGAAGCAGCACCAAGAGTGGTATGTAGTACAAAATAATGCCCTGATATCAGAATTGGTTTCATGTGCATATGACACAGCACTTGCTTCTTGGTTTAATGAGGTGCTATCAAATCTTGAAAGTCTTTAGTTATTTTTCACTAAGATGCTTAACAGTTTAAGTTTGCACTGGACATGACACTGGACTGTTCTACATTTGGTATTGCATGAAGATGATTTAGTTGAGCAGTGACCAAGAGTGCTCATGATATAATAAGGAACTGTGGCTAGTTAGACTAAAGGTAATTAAAACTTAACTTCCTCAGAGCCTGGTGTTTCCCTTAGAAAAACTTCCTGAATTATCTATAATTTCTCCAGTACACATGCTGATGCCTGATTCATAGTTCAATAAATATGTTGTTTGATCAAAGAGCCAAATAGAAATTGGTTTATTAATATCTTTGCCATCACAATCATAAAGCATTGCCATTCCTTATGCGGTTTTGTGAATATATCTTAAGCTCAAAGAGAATGTGCATGCTTTAAATATTTTCCTGGGAGAAAGGAATGGATGCAAGAAAGACATAAAGAAAACCACATGAAAAGGTGGCAATATGATGAAGTGATATTTTCTGGGATCCTTTCAACAGTTCATGCAATATGTTCCATGTTCTATTTATTAGTGAATTCTTGCCAATGTACAGAACTTTGGTGGCATAATGGTGATTATCATTGTTCACCTTAGTGTCCAATAGCTTGGAATTAAAACCTTGCTCTCTTGTCACTCATTTGTACATATTCATATGTTACTAACCTTTCTGTGCTTCAATTTCTTCACATGTAAATTAGAAGCAATCACTGTATCTTTCTCAGAGTTATGAAAATTAATTAAATGTATTTTTAATGATTTGGTTGCCAAGCAACCATGGATTGAAGACATGAGTCCTTTTATTTTGATACCTCGGGATTTTCAGACTTTCACCACTTGTTCAGTCATATAAGACTGGACCTTGGTCCTCATACATTTCTTACCAAGAAATAAAAGGCTCACAGAACTTGTGCTAGGCTTATGACTATGTGGGACTAGAACTGTGCAGATATTTCCTTTCGTTCTACGTAAGCCATGTGCAACATACACCTCACGTGCACGTTGACTCTTTGTTGATTCTGAATCGTGCACTGGTAAAGCATTCTTCCTGGGAGAACACTTTACCTACCTTTTTAATTTTTTTTTAAATTGGGTTATGCAGATTGATCACTCAATGAAACCCTTGCATTTAAACTTGAGGTACTGAACCACAAGAATCTTTGAATCATAGGAATGGTTCTCCAATATTTTCTAAAATGTGTCTCAGGTTCCCTGAAGAAGAATATAATAAAACTGAGAATAAGTTTTCATTTTGGAGACCATTCATGAGCTGGGGCTTTCTAACCTTGTAGTGGCAGGGATGGAAGATTGTCACAAGCCATTACTGATGGTGGACAAATTGGTGATGGCACTGAGGAGAGGTAAAAGTTGTAGCTGTAATGGAACATTCAATATGACATGTCCAGGCAACCTCTGGGAACTTCATCCAATTTCTGTGTGCATAACTTTCCTCATTTGTAAAATAAGAATAGTGAAAGTGCCTAGTAAAGTAAGTGTTGGAGGGATCCGCTGAGTCAGGATTAAATGAAATAAGCAGTTAGCATAATGTCTTGAGCTTAATGAACAGTAGCCATTATTGTCACTGGAATTTTTGTAGACAGAGGTAGAGGAAGTGGAGTAGACTACAACTAAGTGTGACAACAGCAGAATGAACTCTGAACCACTGCTTCTATTTAAGAGTCTTTTTACCTCATTCTAGCCCAGATATGGTTGGACCATATCTTCTTCAGCCAGAGTGACCATTCTTAAACAATAGAACAAATCTGTAGCATAGCTAATAATTCTGAGAAGACTCAGAATGGAGAATAATCTTGGAACAATCACTGTATGACTATAAGTAATTTGCTGAATCTTCCTGGACTTGTGTTTTTTCAACATGGGAAGTAGAGGTCAATGGTGCCTGTACTATAGGGTTGTTGTCAAGATTAAGGGAGGAATATAAAGCAAGGGCATCTTCTGTGTCGTAAGAAATCAAAACATTTTCCTATATTTATGCTAATTACTTTTTTAGTCAATTAAGCAGCTATTGTTTCTTTCATTTTATAAATGAGTAGCTAAGTTTAGAGGCATTAATTTTCTGAGTCAGTGACCAGTGAAGGGCATAGCTAGGGCTTGAAACTTTTTTTTTCTGAAACTAACCTATTCTCCCTTTGTTTTTAAGAGCTTGGAACCCCCTTTCCATATTAAATTGCCATCTAAGTCCCATCTATAAAATATATCAAGAAGAGACTACTTTTCTGCTTCTTTTAACCCTGTTCTTTGGTCCCAGGGCTTCTAGGAGCCCAGTTTGCAAAATTTTGCCCCCTGGAACCTTCCTGGAAAATGGAGTTCTCTATTCTACTACATTCACTCATTTGGCTCCTATTCTGATCTGGTAAGTTGAACCATTAGACCCACAGGGCCTCTGACTCAGTATAAGAACAGTATGAGTTTGGGCTGTGAGAGTATGTGGCTGAGAGCTGAGTCAGTATAGTAGAGTTGTCTTTGGCCTCTCACTAGTACTACTAGTGCCTTTAAACCTCCAGAGGAAAAAAAAGGTTAAAATCCTTTTTGTTTCTAGGACAAATGGAGAACCTGTATAATTACTGCCTAGTAAGCAATCAGAAAAGAAACCAGGGCTTAAAACAGCTTAGTGTTCCAAACAATGGTGGAAAAAATATATCTCAGTGGGCCAAATAGCTCAAGGACAGGATGTGGGCATCTAACATTTCTCACTGCAGGGCTCTCGGGCTGCAGCATATGGAATTCCTGTATGTGCTCAGTGGTGTCTTCAGAGGTGGCAATGCTATAAGAGCCTCGACCTTTGCTGTAGACTTAAAAAAAAAGCTGAGTATTCGGCCTCTAAATCTACATCCATTTGTGAACCTGCATTAGGCATAGGGAAAAATCTTTCTCTGAGATCAGCAACCTCCTACCAGAACACTGTAGGGAGAAATTTTTGGAGAAAGGTCAGGTATATATCCCCTGGAGTTTTCTAGTTTTCCTGAGATGTTGGTGAAGATGTTGGGAGGATGGGAGGCCTGCTAGAGGAATCTATACCAGCAGATTGTGCAGAAATTGTTTCAGTGGCTTGTGGGGAAGAGAGGAGACAATGATTGTTTCATCTGTTATCTATGACCTTAGATGGGAGTACAAGAGAACCTAGTGGTTCGTGATGCAGGAGAATGAAATTTGAGGCATGAACCAACAGGTTTCCCAGGACAAGTAAACAAGTAAAGGGATGCCCACAGAGGGAAATATAGAGCTTTAAATTTAGATTTAAGTTAATACCTCAGATTTTCTTAGACTGAATATTAGTAACATACAGAGTATGTAATTGTATAATTGGACTAAGATGCCATCAAAGAAATCACTAGCAAATAAAGAAGGATGCCATGATTGGTTGAAATAGTGACATAAAAAACCCATATTTATATTACAAAATTGAGATGCTGAAAAGTAGTTATACATAAGATGGCACTTTTGAAGAAGGAAGAAGGGAAGGCAGAGTGGTAAAGGGGTCAGAGAAGGAGACTCCAGGCATATCTGCTCTCAGTTAGTGGTCCTGTGGAGGGGAGGGGTTGGTTATCAGGCAAGGCTAGCTTTTAATCCTGGCTTTTTTACCCATGACTGTGGGATTTGGCCAAAATATTCAACCCTTTGTGTCATGTTTTTCATATAGAAATAAAAATACTCTTACTTTATAGTAATGTCAGGATAAAATCATTTGATAAATACATTCATGACAATATGAAGTAGCATATTCTTCCTCTCAGAATAGAAGCAGCTTTGCATAGTACACATGGGTAAGTGTTATGTGAGATGGGTATTGCATGTGAGAGAACAAACTTTGTGAGAAATAATTTCTGAAAATACAGGACTGGATAAATAGGAACTCTTGGTAGAAGAAGAACAACAGTGTGCCTGTGGTCTAAAGTTAAAGAAGTATTTGAGGGCCGGGAGTTTGGCCTAGTGGTAGAGTGCTTGCCTAGCATGCATGAAGACCCGGGTTCGATTCCTCGGTACCACATATGTAGCAAAAAGCCAGAAGTGGTGCTGAGGCTCAAGTGGTAGAGCTCTAGCCTTGAGAAAATCCAGGGACAGTGCTCAGGCCCTGAGCCCAAGCCCAGGACTGGCAAAAAAAAAAAAAAGTATTTGAACTGAGGGCTTAAATTTAAATGTTACTCTGTCTAAGCCATACAAAGCCTGAAAAAGTTAAGCATAAAATGACATACTGTTTTTTGAGGGGTTGGTAGTAGGTCTGTAGACTTACCATGCTTATATTAAGATGAATAAGCAGCTTTAAAAATGTTTGAACATAACTATGGAGGTTGGAAATAAAGTGCCTGCCTGCCTCCCTCCTCTCCCCTCCCCTGCCCCCCTTCATTGTTATAGACATGATGTGCAGCATATTTTAGGTAGGTAAATGTATAACAAATTAACATCGAACTCAAAGTGGAATCATAGAGACAAAGGATATAATGAATTCATGAGTAAAATCAAAAGAACTCTAAATACTGTTTCTTTCCTAGACTCTGATTGGCAATGAGATCTCTTGGCTTATTACAATGACAGAGAAGATGGGGAAAGAGAAGTCCTGGCATTTAACACAGTTTATCTTCCATTATTGTTTATAAGTTTTCAAAGGACATGGAAAACCTTTGGGAATTGTACCACAGCCTGAAATTCTGCTACCAATCCCACATTTTATTTCCAGCTAATATAGTAGTAAAATTTAATATGACTTCAATAAAATAATATTGAAAACTTGCCAGGACTCTATATTCCTTGATAAATGAGAAAAATACATTTCTCGAAGAGAATGTTTAAATCCTTAAAATCATCATAATTATATAGCTAGAATGTTATTACCAGGTTTGTGTTGTAATTTTAATTCCAGATATCAGAGACAGAAAGGATTTTGTAGGATTAATAGATTTGTGCTGAGGGGAGATGATGTTTGCTGAGTAGGGGAGCAAACAGGAAACTGGTATAGTAGACAGGAGTTGGAGGAGACTCTTGGATATCTATATTGTTGTAAACAGTTTCAAACTTGGACCTAGTGGAATGTTATACATTCCCCAAGTTCATAATATCATTCACTCATACTCTGTGGTTACAATGTTGTGTAATACTGGCATAACACATAGAAACATTCATGCATATATTTGGATCACAGTAGTTAAGATCAAACTATCTTATGTATCAAGTATATATTTTTTCCACTTCCAATGGAAACTTATTTCCAGAGCAAATGCAAATAGCACATTCCTGATATAGATCTGTATCTTAATCCACTTCACAGAATTACTTTCCCAATAGGTTCTTAGGGCTTTCTTTTACCATCTTAAAAATTTCCTACACTTTTTTCTTCCTTAAAAATAATTCCCAAAGGCGGCGCAGTGGCTCACACTTGTAATCCTAGCTACTCAGGAGGCTGAGATCTGAGGATCAAGGTTCAAGCCAGGCCAGGCGCAAAAGGAACTGAGATTCTTATCTCCAATTAACCTCTAGAAAACGGAAAGTGAGACTTGGCTCAAGGGTAGGGCCATAGCCTTGAGCTAAAGAGCTCAGGGACAATGCCCAGGCTGAGGTCAAGCCCCATGATCCACAAAAATCAGTCAATCAATCAATCTCAATGGTGACTACTAATTGTCAACTATAAAAAGGATAGGCATTAGCATAGATTATGAACTAGTGGTTAAGAATCACACTGGTAGATGAGAACTGGCCTTCTGTGGTGCCTTGAGTTAGGAACCAGCTTTTATTTTTCTTTTCCTAGTATTGGGGCTTGATCTTAGTATCTGGGAGTTGACCCAGAGCTTCTTTGTGCTCAAGGCTAGGGCTCTGCCACTTGAGCCATGGCACTACTTCCCACCTTTTCTGAGTAGTTTATTGGAAATAACTTAGCTTCCTGAGCTGGCTTCCAACCACGATCCTCAGATTTCAACCTCCTGAGTAGCTAGGATTATGGGCGTGAGCCATTGGCACTCAGCTCTCTACCAGAACTTTGACCACAGCTTTTCTTCTAGTGTCTTCATTTGATAAAAATTTATCATAAACTATTGGACCATTTGAATAGGCAGCTAGAAGGCATATGAAATGAACTGGAGAAGGGACACTCAAGAATTTATGAATTTCAGTCCTATTGAAACTTGAAGCTATCATTTCAACTGCTTGAATGAGATTCTCTGAGTAGGTATAGCCAATGAATGAAGGCAGATTAGCAGGCTGCAAGTGCTTAATCATTAGGGATGTGGCAAAAGCTGTCCTGGCCTATAGAATAGATCATTACCCAGATCTCTTGGATATAATTGTCTCGCATTTTGTGAACTGTAGTCTTCATTGTCAATTTGGCAATCCTTTAGGCTACTCAAACTTGATGAGGCTTTTTAAGCAAAATGTACTTCATTGGAAAGACAGTTTAAATAAGGGAAGTGGTTTAAATCCTTTTGTGAATTATGAGCTCGGATATTTCTGAATTTCTCATAGCAGTGAATTTTTCAGAAACCAAAGACCCTGGATAACCTCAAAGTATGTTGTTCCCACATGAAGGAAAAAAGAATGATCTTCCACGTACTCTAGCAGCAGGCAGATAAGTTGACTGGACAGTCTGTCCAATCTTGGGATGAATTCTCCCTTTAAAGAGATAAAAATTACTTTTATCTCTTTTTATCTTATAGAAAGTAGCACAAGATTGGTAGTTTTGTGGCCTTTTCAGTGGACACAACTTGGATATCAAGCTGTAGAAAAACTTAATAGACATTCCCAGTCAAAGGTCATACAGATTTATACTTTGAAACCTCTATCAGAAACAGCACCTGAAAAAATGACCTTCCAAAGATCTATCAGCTATAAAAGCACCGTGAAGCTGAGTTGTGTGAGCTGCTGTTTAAAACAATTATATTTAATGACAACTTCTCACCTTACTAAATAGAGTTCACATCAGCATATTGCAGTCTTTTAAAACATAGAGCAAACACAGGTATTCAGTCTATTCAATCTTATTTTATCTCAGTGCTTCCTGACATTATTGACTGAAGAGTATACTCCGTGCATTTGGCATATTTATATTCCAAGGAAATGGATATTCCACAGAACATAATGTGGTAAATACCAACTTAACACTATTATTTTAAAAAAGTATATATATGCAGTATTTTTCATCTGGTGATATAAAATTTTAAGCTACATTGTATTTTAATGAATGTTACAGCATGAAATTACACAGCCAATCCTTAACAGATATATCTACCCATGATATTTGTCACCTGTATAAGACATGGAAAAAATTATTTTTAGACACAATATACTTCTTTGTATTGTGGTTTATGTCTGAGATCAAACATTACATCATTGTATTGCATTTAACTAATAGATATACATCTTTATGTGCTAGGCAAATCTAATCATTATATAAACATCAGTTATCTAAAATTCCTAAGTCAATTGGAAGCAGAACATAAGATAAAATATGGGGAAACGAAGTGAAACTTCCTTACCTTCTTGGGTCCACTGGCCTTCTAGCATCTCCACATGTACATAGCTTGAAATATCTCAGGGATTTTTTTCCTAAGGAAAGATTCCAAGAACATATCAGGAGTCCCCTCATTAAAAAAAATAGGATGTTTTAGCCACCTGGGAAATCCCAAAGGATTATGAGGTCGGTGTTAGAAACCAGGGTTCCTATAAGAACCATACAAGAACTATATTAAGCAAAGATATTCCTGGAACTTGGTCTCATGAAAGGGGTTGTACTAGGAGGGACTGGAAGAAGAAATGCATTTTTACATACACATACGTATGTAGAAGAATTCTCCAATTAAGGAAATGTCCTCAGTAAAGAGGCTTGGATGAGGTTAACTCTGAAGCTTTTTATTCCTTCTTTTCTTAGAAATTTCTCTGTTCAAACAAGGACATACTAAATCTACTAGCACAACGATGTTCATTGCAGCACTATTTACCATAGCAACGATATGGAACCAACCCAGATGCCCCTCAGTTGATGAGTGGATCAACAAGATGTGGTATTTATACACAATGGAATTCTGTGCTGCTGTCAGAAAGAATGACATTGACCCATTTGTTAGGAAATGGAAAGACTTAGAAAAGATCATATTAAATGAAGTAAGCCAGACTCAAAGGAACATAGGCTCAATGGTTTCCCTCATTTGTCATAATCAGTAGAAACCTTGGGCTCTCCTAGCAGAGATTTACAGTAGAACAAAACCTAGATACATAAGGCCATATAGAATGATGCTAAATGAAAGGACCTCCAGGATATAGAAGCAAAAGCCATATAATGAGTGATTATTGTCCTTAATGTACTATGTTATCTCTCATCTCTTTTGCTGACCCTTGGTTATCTCATATTACAGTATTTCACATTGTTATCTGATATATTGGATATATGCGTATTTGGTTATTTGAAGTCACATAGGGAAGGGAGGAAAACAAGATGAGAGGCGGGGGGTAGGGGGAAGGAAATGGGGACCAAGACATGAGAAAGGGTATCAATGTTTGTGAAGTAATGCACCTTCTATCTGGTGAATATCATGTAACCCTTCTATTAATTTCAATAAAAATATATGAAAAAAGAAATTTCTTTGTTCAAGACAAGCATCAAAGCTTAAAATACTAATAAAGATAAAAATACTAATATAGGATCCCCTGAAGTTACGAGTTCATGAAGAAAGACATCTATTATGCAATATTAAACCACCAATGGGGATGTAATAGTAATTATAGTATTAAACTTAAATTAATATGGAAAAATTGCTTTATTAGGCATTTAGTCAGCTGGCCAGTTATTTGGGACTCCAACAGGGGTGAGCTCAACTAGCAGCCTGAGTATTGATATAAAGAGAGCGTCCTGACTTAGCTTCTTACAGAGTATGATGATTAACTTAGTAAAGAGGATATTTGTGTATGATGAAATGTTTATTGAATCTATCGTTGACTCTCATAAAATAAATCTAAATTTTGGCAGCATTGACATATGTTAAAAGAAAGACTATAAATCAGAATGAGAGAACATCAGGACTCAATGTTTCAGTGCCCAGATCAAGGCCCAGCATATTTCTGCTGTTCAAGACAAACTAACCCCAAATGCTGTAGTTCTCCACTACCAGACTGAGACCAGTGGAGCCATGATGTAGTTTTAGGATCTCCTGATAATCAGTAGATAAAAATCTGTTACCGTCTATAGAGACTGACACTAGTTTCTTAGACATACTCCAGTAGAAAATTTAGCTTAGTAAAAAAAAAAATCCTCTCCAAATAAAACAAATGATGTTAAAATTTGGAAATGGTGTAGGTATTTCATCAAATGAAAAGGAATTGACAGTAAAACTACATTTTCTTGGTGAAAATTGGAGTTTATTAGTATAATTCATCAAATTAAGAAGCAAAGCTGATTAGTTATTTGATTGAAACTATTTGATTAAGGATGCAAAAAAGGCTATAAATCTCATCAAAGAAAACATCAGACAATATGGGAAAAGTACTTGGTTGACATTTAGAAGACATGCTTTTTATAGTGGCTCTCAGTTAATAATCAGAATTATGAAAATGTGCTGAACTTTGACTTACGCATCACACTTGGAAAAATCTATCCTAACAGAATCCAAAGAAGATTGCTAGTAGTTTCCTAGGACAATAAAGATGGATGAAGTGAAAGTAAAACAATAATCTGGGCACTTGCTCAAGTCAGATATTTAATTTGAATAATACAGGCAAGAACCATCCCACTGTGATCTCAGTAATGGTGTGGTCCCCCCTTCTTTCAGCACCTCTTCCTATGCCGATACAGCCTTTATGGATGAAGGATGATGAAGCATTTGTTTTTAGAAAATAAAATGCTGCTCTCTCACTCCAAACATTTTCCCCTGGAGAGCTTCTACACATCAAACATATTCTTTTTCACAATTGAACCAATCCTTGCAAAAGCTGTGACCACAGTGTTTTGATTTATTTTGGCCTGTGATGAAAGGCAAGCACTTTCAAAACGATTCCACCGGTGGCTCTCAGTAGAGAGAGCACCCTGCGTGGAAATGTGGAAAACATGTTGAAGGCTGGAAAAGTATACACACATTCTTTGTAAAAGAGTGTGTGTGTGTGTGTGTGTGTGTGTGTGTGTATGTTTGAAAAAGCACTTGGAATATCTTGCAGGTTTTTAAATATTTACAGCTATTATGTCCCACCCTATGTGGCCAGCTACTTTCTAGAGCTCTGAAAATTGCTTTGAGTCATTTGTTCCAATGCAGGTTGAAAATGGTTCTTATGAAAACAAAGACTTTTTTTCTTACTAAGATCAATATAGTGATCTGTATTAGTCTATATTTCCTTATGATAATAAAATGCTGGAAACCAGTTACTTTTTTTTTTTTTAAGAAGTTTATCTTGCTCTCAGTCCTGGAAGTTGCATCTAGTAATGGCAGAGTCCTTTTCAAGGTATCTCATGACAAGAGACATGGGGTACATATGTTTCTCCTGCCTTTGGGATGTTTGCGTATATGTGTATTTGTGTATGTGTGCATGTGCACGTGCATCTTGCTTGCTCACAGCTAGCAACCTATTTGAGCCATATTTCCAGTCATGCATTTTGCTGGTTAGTTGTTGGAATCTCTTGGAATTTTCTGCTTGGGCTGTTATTAAGTGCAATCTTTGTCTCATCCTCCTGAGTAGGATTACAGGCATGTACCACTGATGGCCTACTTTGTTATAAAGCTACCAGGATTCAATCACAAGAGCTCTACCATGATGACCTTAACCTAATCACCTCTCCAAATCCCCAACTCTAAATAGTATAGTCAGATTTCCAGTTGTTAAAGTGTTTTCTCCTCTGACAGTAGTTGGTGTTTGAGTTACTCCTCTGACAATGGGGTTGGAGTTACTCTACTCCAGCCTCATTCAGATGCAAACATCCTTGTGCACACATGTATATTATAAGGTAGCTAGCCAATCAGGAACCTGGAAAGGAAGCATTGATAAGACTTTGTTACAGACTGACCCATGATCTGGGCTTCATTGACAACATACTCTGATGTAGTCCGGTATTAGCTTATAATTGATAGAAGTTGGCCCATATGGCTCTAAATTCATGCAAAGTATATAGCACAATTGAATGGTGTATATGTCCATGTTGGCTGTTGTTTGTAGTTTACAAAGGCTCCTCACAGTGTTCGGATGTAATCATTGATGCCACATTTGTCACACAGATATGAGTTGAATGTGAGGTTGTGTGTGAGGTCTTCTGTGTCTTTTTGCCTTTAGCATATGGTTAGTGTTGAGTAGAAAATCTTGATGGGCATTGGTTAAGTTAGACTAGCTTAAAGAGGGTGATATGAAGTTTATGTTTCAAGCTCATCTGATCTTTAAATATGTCCCACATCAACTCCAATAATCTTAGTAACTTCCTAGAGCAGTGTTCTGTCCATTATAGGCACTCCAAAGCTTGTCAAATAAAGTCAGCAAATAGACATTTTCTCAGAATGAAGTAAAGGTAGACTAAATGGAGATTTTATGCATGGAATTGTATATATCTGGCATGGATATTTTGGAAAGAGAGCTTGACATCATGTCCTTGTGGTGAGCTCTAGGGCAGTAAAAGCCCATTGGGAACTATGGAAACTTGCTGGAGACCTCTTTACCTTGCCCCACACAAAGTATTAATGGTCCAGAAATTTTCAGATGAGAATAACCTATCTCTTTAAGCTCATGACTTTTTTTTCTCATTGATATCCTGTGTACTATAAGCTTGCCAGTGTAATTGTAATTCTTCATCTCTGCGATTGAGCTTTAACTTTTTTGCATTTTTATTTCACTTTTTAAAGTTTCTGTCTGTTGAAAGTCTTTATATATTTGTGCCTGGGTGTCACCTTTTCACTAGATTAAAAAAATACTTATCCTATTTTAAACTCTATTGTGACTTAATATCTGGTGATCTCTGTGTTTGATTCTATTGATTTGACAATGGATTTTTCCTTTAGTTTTATGTGTCATTGATTGTATTAATTATACTTCATGCATAGAAGTATAGAGGCATAGGAACATGTATTTATGCCTGGAAGGTGGCCACACCTGTTTTTTTTTTTTCCCCCTTGCCTGACATTTTTGCTGGTGTGCTAGAGAGAAGGTGGCATTAAGTCAGTAGTGTCAGAATTTGAACAAGGTTTCGTGTAATCATCACCTTTCATGTACTACAAGCTCCAGATGCTCTGGTATTGGACTGCTGCCATCTTGACCTTAGTTGAGCCTGGGCAAGTCAGAGGGTTTTGTCAGTGTGAGTGCTTCGCCTTCAGCTTCTAACCATCCCTGCCTGTCAAGATCCTATCAGAAGTTGCTCTGCAGGTTTCTGTTTCTCCTTTGGAGGCTCAGTGCTGTGCCTGTTACTTGAGGGTAGAGAACAGTGCTTGACATCCTGGAAAAGACTCCTACTCGAAGGCTGTGTCTTAAGCATTTACTTTCTCATCCCTGTCTACCCTCGGTGCATCAGTAACTCTGTCTTGTGTCTGTGGCAAGTCTCTTGTGAGTGGTTCTCATGTGGGAGAGCAATAGAAGACCTCTGATGATACCGATACGATATCTGAACTCTACAATCTGACTTCTTACTGCCCTAACCTCCAAGATACAGGTTCTATATTCGAATAGTTCTTTGTGTTCTGGAAGAGAGGCAAGGATTTTCTCATCTGAAAAAATGCCCCTAAATGCAAGGCTAATTATGTACATTTCTGTGGTGGCTTCAAAGCTTTCCTGCAGGCCTGCTCCATTGGGAATGCTCTCTTTGGTTTTGGAAGTCTGTGGAAAATCGAGTGTGTGTGTGTGTGTGTGTGTGTGTGTGTGTGTGTGTGTGTGTGTGTGTTTGTTTGTTTGTGTGTTCGCTCGCATGCACAACGTGCATATGTGAGAAAGAGTGAGAGAATGAATAAATGTTTCATGTTCTAGTGTTCTAACAGCTTACCATGGCCACACTAGCCGATTCCTGGCTGTTGGCAGTAGGAATTTCACTTCATTTCTTCCTACCTGCTGTGTGGTGCCTAGTGCATCTTCTCAGGCTGTGCACGGTGCCCTCTTCTAGAAAGTGCCTGTTTAGTATGCTCACCAAGCTGCATGGTCATTCTACAGCATCAGGGCCCCCAAGGGCTCAAGGAAAGTTAGGGTTTTACAACCTGCCTGGCATGTTTTTGTTGTTGTTAGTATGAGAATGAGGCTCTTTCCAACAGTTCTGGGCACTGTCCTTGGACTTTTTCAAGGCTAGAGCTCTACCACTTAAGCCACAACACCACTTCTGGCTTTTTATATGTATGTGGTACTGAGGAATTGAACCCAGGTCTTCATGCATGCAAGGCAAGCACTCTACTACTAGGCTAGACTCCTGGCCCCAGCATTGATAATTTTGTGTGATGTGCAAATGATATGATAGATACCCATATGTCCCTGGGATACTACTTGACCCTTTCAAATTTAACAAGTATTGACCCAGTATTTAACAAGATAATTTTCCTACCTCCCAGTTTCAAATTCAGTGCTTCCACTTTTCTGCCATTTTCCTCCTCTCCTTGGTCCTTTGGTATGCAAGATAGAATACATCTTATAATTATCTGCTTATCTATGCCTGTCAATGATTAAAAATAATTACATTGCCTTCCAACTTACCTTTCTCATTATCCCACATTTTTCCTCATTTCTTTGTTCGCATTACTGGTTATGGAAACAGCTATAGCATTTTTATCTTTGATTTTTATGCTCTTTCTCATTTAACTCCCGTTCCCTTAGCATCTCTCATTCCCCCATTACTTACCAATCACAATTTATAGATCTTCCTGAAACACAGCTTTGATTTCACTACTTCTTAGTTTAATAATCTGGTATCACTTAATATCATTTCTGGATAAAGCCAGATACTTCACTTTTCTTTTTTGTTTGGTGGTATTGGAATTTTAATTCAGGACCCTGTGCTTGCTGGGCAGGTATCCTCCAGCCCTTTTTACTTTTTTTTTTTTTCAGACAAGGTGTTGCACTTGGTGACCCAGACCAACTTCAGGATATAAGCATCAGTTACCATGCCCCACTGCCCCGTCCCTTATATTTTTAGAGTTTAGGACCTGCTAGCAATTCACCACCACTCCTTTCAGTCATGTCACTTTTTATTATGCTTATTAGAGACGCTTGACGTCTGTTTCACTAAGCGTTCCTCTGTCCCCACCTCCCATATCATAATGTACATTACAGAGAGATATACAGAGGCTTGTAGAATCATTGATGGCTTATTTAGTTAAAGAAAACCAATGGTCTCAATTATCTAATTTGCTGTTTCTGTGTAGATGTAGGTAGACTGTATTTTTCTTCAGCTGAACTGACTTAGTAATGACAATATGATTCTCTGTAATGGAAATACCATACTAAAGAGTAGCTACATTGAAAAAAAAAGCAGCTGTGCTTAAGTGAGGAACTATAAGTTTTGTGATTAGATTTAGATTCCTACATTTACTTGATAGATGATTTTAAAAGCATTCTCTTTAACTTATCAATGTGCTATTTAAATAAAAGACATAAAGGAAATGAATCCCAAATGCAAAGGTCTTTTCGTCATTCACATGAAATTGTGCACTGAGATATGGAGTGTCAAAGATTTCTTGAAACCTGTCAAAAAATTATTGGTTATTTGAGCGGAATTGTTTCTTGGATGACTTAGAGTGAGGGCACAGGACCTGGTGGTAAATCTTGACTTGTTTGATAACTTGATTCTTTATATATTATTTCACATGTCTACTCCTGAATTATTTTATATAGGGAAGGATGGGAAGTAAAAGCAGTGATAAAACTAGATGGAATTGTTTAGATAGAGAGAATTCCATTTAAGTGTAATTTCTCTGATAGCATTAATTTGTAAAATCCCTGGTACATGACCTCCTCCTAACCTTATATTGAGCAGTCAAAGATAGCTTTTTAAAACAGCATTGTCAATTCCAAGCTGCAATAGCCCTCATTTGCCACCAACAATGGTACTTCGTATCCTATGTGCAAAGTAACTAATAAGGGCCTGATTGAAGTTTTGACTTCTATTACTCCAACGTTGGTAAAGTCCCTCGGGGATGAGTGGGAAATGCCACCAGACCCTCGATGCTCTGTGCCTGGCCTCTGAATTCAGAGCTATTCCATGCTCCCAGTGCCCTGGCTGCTCAGATTCTAATAATGTTTGTGTATGTCCGTGCTTGTCTCCAATAACGATCAGGCATTACACTGAAATGGTATGTGGAAGTTCACATTAATCATTGTAGGACTGTGCTAGCAGGGTTTGGTAATTCATTATTTCCTCCCCTTTTCATTTCCGTTCTTCCCTCCCTCCCTCTTGCCCTCTTACCCCTCCTCTTTCTCTCTCTCCCTTTCTTCCCCCCCCCCACCGTCCCTCTTCCCTTCCTCCCTCTTTCTCCTCCCACCCACTTTTCTTCCCATTATGTTTTGCCTTAAATTAGCAGTCTTGTCTGTGATTAAAAGCTATTTTGTCTCTTATTGCCTCCATTCCTTTCTCTTTTCTGCTTCTGCAGAGAGCCCAAGGACAGTCAGATGAAGAAGAAAGGGGAACACAGTGGGAAAACAGATAGGAAATAGAAATGGTAGCACAGAGGTTTATGAGAGTCGTAGTAACCAAGCAGGTGATGGGTATACACTGAAGGTATAAAGAAAGAAGAATGGTAAATGTGCTACAAGCCACTTAGGATGCAGTCTCTCAAGGTCCTAGGCTTTACTTTGGTTTCCATAAACTGGGAACGTTTTTCTCCTTAACAAAATGCTTTTAAAGCACTGGGATTATGAATGTAATCCTACCTATTTAGGAGGCTGAGATCTGAGGATCAAAGCCAGCCTGGGCACTAAAGTCTGTGAGACTCGTATCTCCAAGTACCACTAGGAATCTGGGAGTGGTGTTATGGCTCAAAGGTAGAGCGGTAGCCTTGAGCTAAAGAACTCAGGGACATCGCCCAAGCCCAGAGTTCAATCCCCATGACTGACCAAAAAACACTGTGCATTAGAGATAGTCATTAAATTGCCCTTAAAAGAAAAAAAAATAGATTTCTAGTGAATGCTACTATGAGTTATTTTTCCTCTATGTTTTAAAGCTGTAGTGTATATTGGAAAATACTGATAATTCAAAAATTAACTTGGGCCTTTCTGGCCACTTCTGGGTAATATATTTCCCCCTTTTTTATTCTTAGTTTATAAAGTTAAAAAATATACTGATCTTAGCAATTGTGCTTTTGACGTTAAACTATAGGATCAAAGCATATGCTTGGAAATTCATGTAAATGTTAAATACATATGTTAATGTATGGTCATTTAACTTTCAGAAAATCATGAAAACGAAGTTAAAGATCATTTAAAAAATCTTTATAAGCAAACCTGAAAGGAGCAGTTTGGACCATCTCTCTGTAGGTCAAAATTAATGATCTTACAGAATTTTTTTGTCTGTCTAACTCTTGTCTAATTTTTCCCTCACTAAATTTGCTAAGTAGGTAATTTTTGTTTTCCAGTCATGGGGCTTGAGCTCAGGGCCTGAGCACTGTCCTTCAGGTCTTTTCTCAAGGCTAGAGCTCTACCACTTGAGTCACAGCACCACTTCCAGCTTTTTTTTTTTTTCTCTGTATATGTGGTACTGAGGAATCAAACCCAGGTCTTCATAGATGCTAGGCAAGCACTCTACCACTAGGCCAAACTCCCGGCCCCTAAGTAGATGAAGCTGAGTGTAAAGGATCCCTCTGTAGTCTAGCTCTAGAGTGTTGCTTTCTCTTAGGTGAAGAATGATTCTGAAAAGAGGATGAGGTTTTCTTGCAAAGTCATTTTTTTTCAGCTAATATATTCCATATTCAACCTTTTGGCCTATACATTACTGCATTTTACATTACTTCATTACTGTACATTTTGTTATTGATTTTGATTAAATCCATTTGGAAGTCAATACACAAAACAGTAAAAAACAGAGGGTATGTGAGACTGTTACATGCAGTTCATTCATCCTTACTACCATACCCCTGAACGTGCATTAAAGATCTGGGTGTCTTTTGCCTCTTCAGTAAATCTCATTTTGAGGTGTTTCTAAAGGAAGAAATTACATTCAGCTTATTAATTATTGGGATGCTTTGTGTAGAGCTATAAAAATGTTCAGCATTTAAAAAGCCCCCACACTGAGCTGCCCTCCCTAGTGGTTGTTTTTGTTTTTTTTTTACCAGTTTGGGTAAGAGTTTGTTTATTATTTAACAGGTGTTAGAAATGCTGTTTACCAGAAAGGTCCTTTGCCAGCCGTAAATAGACAGTGGCTTCCAAAGTCACAGGAAAAGTGACATATTTGCTATTAACATCTGCTTCTGTAGGGAAAAGGTATAGGGTCAGAGAATGTAGCCTTTCTCCAGCCAGCTGAGATCAGTCAGCTGTGATTAAGACAGAGGAACTCACCAATAGTGAAAATAGCCAATCAGCTGGAAACAGGCTTCCAAAGCTTTCAAAACATGGTCACCTGCCAGCTGAGCAGCTAGCACTCACCATCTATTGTTGCTGGAGAGAACAAAGATCAAATGCTTGCAAGTGCTTTTATACAGCTACAAATAATGCCCACCCTTACATTGCTGGTTTGACCTTGGTCATTCTCAAATGTGAAGAAACAAAATTAAACTCCATCTTTAAACTAAAATCCTGTTATTGATACTTGGGTCATAGAATTTTTATGTGGACTCTAGACTTTAAAGAGATACTACAAGCTGGGCTCTGGTGGCTCAGACTTATAATCATAGCTATGCAGGAGGCGGAACTCTTAGAATCGCAGTTCAAAGCCAACCTGGGCAGGGAAGTCTATGAGACTATTATCTCCACCAAAAACTAGCAAAAATGCCCAAATGGAGCTTTGGTTCAAGTGGTAGAGTGCTACATGAGCAAAAGAAGCTTAGGGACAGCACCCAGGCTTTCAGTTCAAGCCCCAGGGAAGGCATATAAATAAAATAAAACAAAAAATGATATTACAAAGTTTAGTACTGGCAGTTCATGCCTGTACTTAGCTACACAAGAGGTTGAGGTCTGAGGATTGGTTAAAAGCCAGGTGAGGGAGAAAAAAGTCTATGAGCCCCAGCAAAAAACTCAAAGTGGAGGTATGGTAAAGCACCAGCCTTGAGTTAAAAAGCATAGGAGCATAGGTAATCATAATAGCATATGTGTCTGTTGTGTCATATACCTAATGATTTCAGGGGCCTTACATGGCCTGAGACTGGATATTCTTCCCTACAGAGATTTCAGAAAAGAAGTGAGGCTTTAAATCCTCAGAAAGAGACCATAAGACAGAGCTGAGGAAGGACATGGATACAAAGGCCATCACTGTTGATGGCAGCCAGATAATAATAATTATAGCACTCAATACCATAGACTTGCAGAGCTCTTTTGTCACTTTATCATTAAGAAAAAATGATTTCATGCTGGAGGTCAATTTCACAGATGCTGAATCTGATTTTGATCCGAGAACTCAACTGAAAAGAGGAGAGAGAAGATTGGGCAGACAATTTATGGAGGACTTTCTTTGATAAGACAAAAGTGACAATCACGGAGATGAGGAGTTGTCCTGGATTGGGAGGAATTAAACTGGGGCTATGCAATTCAATGAATGGTTCTTTTATTTCTGTACAGACATACCTTGGTAGTTCAGGGAACATATCCTAGCACCAATGACTGAGAATGAGAAAGAGCTTTTGATGCTTGCTTCCAAACTTCTTTTGTGGCTCTATTTAGTATGTAGACTCTTTCCCATATTTGCTTTCCAAGGTTGATTCTTAGCAAATAGAGAGCAATGCATTTGCCTTTAAATTCCATGGGGGATTTTATAAACCAGGGTAATGTAGTCATTCTTAAACTCGACAGTTATAGATGGTTTCGTCTTTAGCCCATGTCTTCCATGACCTCAATTACCACATTAAAATATTGTTAGCAAATTAAGATTCAAATAGCACTTATTACACAAGATCAAGTTCACTTTACAAGTAATTTACATATTGTCACTGACTCTGTGCCAATTGCTTACAATTTTGACATTGTTTGTGGGAGAGCAGCCAGCACTAATGCACAGGATTGAGACATAATTTATGATGAATCGCCTTTCCTCTGCAGTAGGTATTTAGGGAATAGTGCAGCATACATACATCAATGCCCATATTCAGTATGGCCCTTTGGATTATCCTCATTTAGGAAATGGTAATGCAATAGTGTTTTTACACAATCAGTTTCTAGAGCAGAAATAATCTAGTACCCTGGCATATGAAAAGAAAGGGAGATGAGTTTCTGGTGGTTGATCTGAACCATCTCATAAATTGCCTTTTACCTCCACCTATTTTCCTTCACTGCAGTCATATATGTGATGTTCCTGACAGTATAGTGGCAAAGATTAAAGGGAGCTGAACAACCCTGGGTTTAAGTCCCGACTCTGCTATATTTTAGTTCTGTGTGACCTTGGGAAATTTATCTAACTTTGGCTTGCATCAGTTTCTTCATGTATAAAGTGGGATCAGTCATGGTACTTACCTACTGGGGTTGTTGTGATTGGATGTTGTTCATATTACAGTATTTGCATATGTAGTATAAAAGCTTGGACTACATAGCTTTTGCACTATATCCTGTGTTATCCTTTTCATTCTATATCCTGTGTTTCTATATCCTGTGTTATCCTTTTCATTCTCTGATAGAACTAACGAATGAATATACACGTAATTCATGAAATTTCCAAAGGCTCAGTGAAGGAGCCATTGAACTCTTGACAGAACTTAGGTGATTGTGAGCTTTGTGAATTCTTCTCTTTTGCTTTTACATTGTCTTTTAGCAATGGTTGCCCTAGGTTTCTTCATTGAGACATGAGGCAGACCCAGTGTCATTTCTACCTTTCTCCGTGTAGGGCTGGCTGGTGAGAGTACTTCTTTTCTATATACCCATTCCCAGGAATCTGTCAGAGATAGCTGCACTCAAACGACTTTTTTTTTCTGCTGCCATTATAACAAATGTAATTAGCCAGAAGCACAGTGTAGTCCCAGGCCCAGCATCATCTGGAGATTTGTTAGAAATGCCAATTCTCTTATCACCCAGACATACTGAATCAGAATCTTGGTGGTGGATCACAGCAATCTGTTTTTGCATATGGTGAATTTCAAGAAATGCTGCTCGAAAGGTCATGGTTCTCCAGACATGTTCATGTGTAGCAACAACCAGTGCAGGTGTTGAGGAAAGGCCGAAACACCACTGAATGATTCCACCCAGGCTGACAGACCACAGCAACTGCTAAGGAAAAACTAGTTTGAGCCAGATATTATGCTATATGCTTTAGATTAAGTACTTTATTTAATTTTAACCACAATCTGATCTAAAACTGTAGTAATAGCCCAGTGTTGCCAGAAAAGAAAATGACAACATAAATGTTTACTTGAAGGTACTGAGCTAGGAAGTTCATGGAGTTAGAACTTGTACCCAGATCTGACTACATTCTCTAACTACAATCCTTCTATTCTTCTACTTGGCTGCCAAAACCTTGAAAATGACATCTTTCTTGTTTGTGATTAGCTTAAATACTTTAGATTTCAGATACATCCAATTTTCTGTTTTTCAGAATTCTATGTGTGTGCATATACTTATGCATGAGTACTATATCTAAAACCTATACCTTGGTTAGATAATATGCTATTTCATTTCAGCAAACAATTGTAAAGATCCTACTATGAGCCTGGTATGGCACAACTATATGTAAAAATGCTCTTGCTAGCATCCTTGACTTTGGAGGGACCACTCAGATAACTACCGAGGGTGTAAAAAAAAAACTGTAGGCAGAAAAATAGAAAAAAATTAACCCAGATCTTTAAGGAAGATATTAAATACATAAAATTTAAGATACTAAGAGAATGCAAAAGTTCTCCATAAGTCATTGTAGTTAATGTTGAGATTAGTTTAAGTTGCTAACTAATTTTTATATTAGCTAGCTTCTGCCATGGTGAGATGTAGGAGAGTAAGCATCAAGTTTAAAACACAAGGATTTACCCACATGTTTATAGAAATAGTTCATTTCTTCCACAAGCATTTACTAAGGGTTTGTCATGTGTCCTGCACTTTACAAGGTGCTACATGTGATAAGAAAGAACCAGGCAATGGAGTTCCTGCTCTCAGGGAGCTAGCAAAGGGACTGTGTCCTTTGGCTTGCCTTGCTGTTATCAAGATCTATCACTTGCTTTAAAATAAAATGTCCTACTTTGCTTAAGGCTATTAGTGATAATCTTCATATAAAAATGATTTGGTTTCACACCATTGTCCTTGAATTTCACTTAATATTCCGGGGTCTCGGCTCAGCTAACCTCCCTTTATTTTTCAAACATTAAATCTGTAGTGCAAGCATAAAGTCTTATCTAATGTAACAAATGCTTGGCTTTTAAATCATTCTACAAATTGATGAGCTGTACAGGCTGTAGAGAGGAAAAAGAGTTCCAGCATTCAATGAAGTACATTCAGACAAACCAATAATCACAATGAGAAAGAGGCATAGTGCTCCAGTGCTCTGGAAATTATTAATGGCCATCATAAACAAAGAAATATATCTGCATGGCAAAATGATTCATGCATATCGAAATAATTGAGAAGAATCTTGAAGCATGATTGGACATGGACAGTCTCTGGATAGACACAGGGAATTGTAAGCATCAGGATGAACATTCATAAAGGAACAGGTCCGTGGATCATTTGGCATATTAAGGAAAAGTGTGGCAGCAGCATGGGTGTATTTAAAGGAAAGGGAAAGAAATGAAGAGTGAAGAATGATTTTGCATTGCAGTTGCATAGAAAGGGCAGATGATCTCTATATAAGAGAAACAGAAGTTCTTTCCTATGAATTCAGCAGTTCTGAATGTTTTCCGTGGGAAGATGGCTTAAATTATTTTGGAGTTAGAATTAGACTGCGAAGTATTTTTGATAGTATGTAGTAACTGAGGATAAAACTCAGAGCCATACACCAGCTAGGCAAATATGCTACCACTTGAGCTGTACCTCCAAGTCTTCTGCTTTTAAGGTTTTTTTTTTTTGGTAGGGCTTTGAGCATTTGTCTGGATCCAGAAACAATTAGATTCTAGCTTATTTGATTTCATTAATTTCTCATTTGTATGTCTAAGTCTTTCATTCTGAACATTCTAACAATGAAACCCCAAACCTCAATCAGTTCAGTAATAAAGGAGAGGCATTTTGTTGCTAGTGGTTCTTCCTGTTCTCAAACTATCACATCATTTGTTTTTGAAGGACATCAGATATAGTCTTGGATTCTAAACCATTCCCAGGTACCACCCTACCTCCCCACTGGAGCCAGAGCTGACTAGCCTGAAGAAAGCCATGTGCTGTCTTTTTTATTTAGTTTCCCCTTCTATAAAGTGATGACATTTGGCTTACCAAGTGTTCCTTCATTTTGACAATTAATGGACCTCTGGAAATATATTCACAGAACCCAGGGGCTATGGATTCTCCTTTGAAGAATACTACTTCAGAGTATTGATTACTTGGCAACCTGTGATTAACAATCTAAGTCAAATATTGGTATAAAGTCTTGGTTTTTTGTTACACAGTAGTCATAAAGTTGACCCCAAATTTGTTCTTCTTCATTAGTTCATTTAGCTGACCAACACCTCCTTCCTGTTGGTGCTACTATAGGCATTTGAGATGCAAGCAAGAGTTAAATAGATAGGGTCACTGTCTTGATGTGTAGGGCCTATATTTGAGGAGGGAAATTTATTATCAACAAAGTAGGTAATGAGAAGGTAAAATAATTTTGGATAAAATATTCAAAACAGGGTTATAGATAATTTTCAAGATCCCCTGGAAATACATATGAGGACAGTTGGTAAAAACAAAGTAACTCAGGATTTGAAACACCTCAAGGTTTTTAGTGACTCATGGTCAGAGTGTGCAGCGATCAGAAGCTTCCCTACCTAGCAGCTTCACCACACAAGCAGTTCTAAGAAAATGATGCAGGTTTTAGAATCGGTGAGGAATTTCCTTGGTTATTAATTTGGCAGTGCCTCCACCAGTTTTGAAGCAGTGTGGAGGTGTTTTTAGGCACAGAGCCAGAACTTCATAAAAGGATCCAAGAGAGCACACCTCTGGAGAAAAATCATTAAATCAGGCAAAGATCCAATACACTTAAATTTTCTGTTTTTGATTGCTTGCTGTAAGAAACACCATGACATGATTTAAAATGATGATTTAATGTAGAACGAGGAGAGGGACTCAGGACACCAAATAGTACAGTCATACAGTTCTAATAAAATTAGTCTATTATGTGCAAATTGATTGCTGCTGCTTAGATTTACATGATGTTTATGATATCAGAATATCTAACAAAAATTGATGTCAATATTTATGCCTCTATAAATTACTCACACAGTACTACTATGATGGCTTCTAATTAAAGTGGGACCAAACTAATTGACCTTTAAATCCAATGGAATTTGTAACCAAAAATTCATCCACACTAGCATGGCAGACTCTACTGATCTGTAAAGACATAAGACATTGGAGGTGTGATGTCCTGCTAGGAAAGAATAATTACACATTCTACAAAAGCTGGTTCCACTAGAAGATGAATTTCAAATTTGATTTAACTGGAATTTGATTTGCTCTGTAGAGCTTTATGGTAACTGGGTCTACAGCTTTACACTTAGGACGTTTGACGGATTTCTTTCAGTGGTGCCCTCCTTCCCCGGCTTTTGATGGTCAAATGAAATAATTAACCTCTTTTTAAAAAAAGTTTTTGAAAGGGGTTTATATTTAGTGGAAATACAGACTAGAATTTGTCCTCTTGCAGGGCAGGCTTTATATTTTGTTCATTAAAAAATTAATCTAGCATAGGGCCTGGCATAAAGCAATAGCAGGATAGGATAGGACACAATAGGATAGATGGGATAGGATGAATGGGATGGGGTGGGATAGGATAGGGATGGGATTGGATGGCTAGGATACACAGAATGAGATGGATGGGATGGATAGGCTAGGATTGGATTGGATTACACTTGTTACTAGAAAGAGGACAAAAGAGAACAAAGCTCCTGGTATTTTATAACATCTAAAGTTTTTGTTGCTATCTCTGATGAAATTTGACCTTGGCTTGGTTTATTTCATTCCTAGCAAGTAATATATATATAATAGATACATATTAAATATATATATATATATATATTTGCCAATCCTGGGCCTTGAACTAAGGGCCTGGGCACTGTCCTTGAGCTTTCTCAAGGCTAGAGTTCTGCAACATTTTTGGCTTTTTCCTGTGTATGTGGTACTGAAGAATCGAACCTGATGCTTTGTGCATGCTAGGCAAGCACTCTACCACTAGGCTAAACTCCGGACCCATGAATTACGTTTTTGCTAAGTTATTTATAGTAACCTGCAATACATATTATTGAGAACATTAATTAGAATAATTAATTTGGGGAAATTAAGTGAGTAAAGGGAAAGAAAGCTGGTCTCTGGTCTGAGTTTAGAATATGAGGTTTCTTGGTACAATTCTTCTATATCCCTGGGCCAGCACACTCTGGTAAAGGCCCTTGCTTCCCCAGCTGTAAAACAGGAGGTTGAACTCTGTTCTTGAAGGTCCATTTCTGCCTGAAAATTTTATTATTGCTTATGATGCACATCTGGACATATGTGTAGTTCCATTGACTTTCGAATTTCTTCTCTCTGCTTTTGTTTAAGATGACAATTATAAAAATAATGTAAAGGTGATGAGATGCAGTTATTACATATGAATATATCATGTATCTACATGTGTACTATGTATTAGTGTACATAGTACATGGAAACACACCACTGTGTATTTTGATTCGTTTATTTAAAGCTTTATTTCCTATTTAAGTATATCAGTCCTGAAATTCATAATTGTTGTGCTTTTTTAGCATTCAGTTCCAAACTCTTCTTTGTGCTGAAAAGATTTCTATCTGCATTTCAGAGAGGGTTATTTTGTTTTGTTACAAAGCTTCATTACTTTTTTTTTATTACAGACTTCGTGGAGCCTTCTCTGCTGAATTGAATCATATGATTCACTAATAGCTGGACATTTAATACTATATTGTCTTTATATTGTTCAGTTTTCTTGGTTCTTTGCACTTTGGAAATGTCTTAGATGAAATTGAAAGATGATATTGCAAATAATTCTTTTCTGTCTCAGGAAGACAGTGTTTTAAAGATTATCATTTAAACAAAAGGTATTACCTAATTCTTATTTATCCTTCCTGAGATAGTGAATCAGGGGAACAAACAGATAATGTATTTTAAAGCAGTATTTTCTAGATCATCGTTATGTAACTATGCCTTTTTATTTTTTGGTGAAGGGGTGGTACTGAGGTTTGAAATCAAGGCCTCATGGTTTCTATGCAGGTGCTTGAACCATGTCCTGAGCCCTATAACTATTATGTGTTATATATTTTGTACAGATTGTCTAAGTTGCACAAGTTGTCCACCTATGTTTCAACTTTACTTCTGACCTCTTAAAAATAGGGAATTACTAGACATCTTTTTGTTGAAATAAGTTAAGGATCCTACAAACATTTATATAATCATCTAACAAAACTCCCTTGTAAGAAGATAAGAGATGATTAGATATTCTTTTTAGGTTTCTTCCCCATCAACCATCTCTCTGAAAACTTTTGGCTGTGTTTGAACATTTATGAGGACAAAACAAATAAATTCATAATTCAGAATAGCTTGCTACCATCTGTGATGGGGACCTACACATTCATTAAGATACAAAAATGATAGGCTAGACTATTGCTTAATTTTGAACTTTTTTCCTTTGAAGCAAAATACAGTAGCCATATATACATATATAAAATGTATATAATATATATCAACATATATACAATATAGCAGGGACCATAGTCAGATATAATAACAACATGAGTTAAACCATAAGGGGGAAAAAGAGAAAAGAAATAATTTTACATAACACATTAACACCAATCACAAGATAAACCTCTTGTTTCCATATCCTGGAGTGTGTTTGACTTGGTCTCATCCTATATGGCCATATGTACAAAGCTTTTGAGCTATTGTGCTCCTCTGCTAGGAGAATCCTAGATGTGTACTAATTATTACAAATGAGGGAAACCATGGAGCCTATGTTTCTTTAGGTCTGGCTTATTTCACTTACTATGACATTTTTACAAGTCTTTTCATTTCCTTTTGAATGAGTTAGCCCCCATTTATATCTGGAATGATTCCTTGCATTTGATTCCCTGATTAATGATCTCTAATTTTCATTGTTGTACATCCAACTCCACATACTTCACTAACACATATCTTGGCATCTACTTGTTGAGTGAATGAAATTACTATATAGGTAATGAAATTAAATTAGATATTACTTAATTGGGACTTTGATGGCAAACCAAAGCACATCTAATGGTGAAATAACACAAGTAATATGAGTATCTGTAGTCTATAATACAAAGTACATTTGCTAGAGATCACTCACCAGAAGAATGGAAACATTTCACAGCTCTTTATAATGACAGTATAATTGAGGAAAATGATGGAGGGAATGACTCTAATCAAGTACTGGGTACATATACATTATAACGTGCAATGAAGTTCATTGCATTATTGGTTATAAACCTTTATGTGCAAAGCAATTGCAGAACAGTTTGGAATGATGTGATATACTTATGTAAGGAGAAATGACCTTTCTATAATATTATGTTTATCAAGGATGAATTAACATTGGCAGCTACTCAATATAATTTCCCCATATGAAAGACAGATGCATATTTGTAATCTCATTTCAAATATGTCTCCAAATAAGCATAGAAAAAGATTAGAATGAAATATAACAGGAAGTTTATATTAGCTACCCTGAATTAACGTAAGTTGTTCCTTTTCCTGTATATTTTAAGTATCTTAAAATCTCTTACAATGAGCACTTAACAGTTTTCATAACCAGAAAGGGTAATTTTTTTCATATATTTTTATTGTAATTAATAGAAGGGTTACATGATATTTGCCAGATAGATGGTGCTTTAATTCCCATACATTGATACCCTTTCTTTGCAATATTAAACAGGTCACTTGTTATTTGTGACATATCAGTCAAAACAAGTCTGTGAAGGGAAGATGTAAAATGTTTTTGGCTCTGTGACATTTTTTTTAATAAATTTGGTCTTGGGGTTTGAAGTAAAGGTCTGAATACTGTCTCTGAAGTTTTTTGCTCAAAGCTAGCACTCTGCCACCTGAGCCACACCTCCAAGTGGTTATTGGTTAATTGGAGATGAGTCTAATGGACCAGGCTGGATTTGAACCATGATCTTTAGATATCAACTTCCTGAATAGCTAGGAGTACAGGTGTGAGCCATGGCACTCAGCAATCTTTTTCTGTTTTCTTTGTCAGTGTGTGTGTGTGTGTGTGTGTGTGTGTGTGTGTGTGTGTGTGTGTTTGCGTGTGTATGTATCTATATCTGTTTTCAAGACAATTCTTTATTCATTTACTTAGGCCTAGGAGAATTAAAGTGTCTTCTTTTTTTATGTCAATAAGCAGTATGTTGAACTACATAAAAAAGTGTGTCTCTTCTGGTCTGTAAGCATTTTCTGTAGGAATTAAAACCTTCTTTTTATTATTTTTTTAGGTTTTTTATTGTAATTAATAGAAGGGTTACATTATATTCACCAGATAGAAGGTGCATTACTTCACAAACATTGATACCTTTTCTTTATCAACTATTCAGGTAACAGCAATGCCCAGTGATTTTTGTACTAGTATTTACTAACAATTTTTTCCCTTGTCAAGTAGTGTTGCCATGTCTGCTTACATCCAAACTTATTTGGCAGAAACAATAAGCTTCCATGCCAATTCAGAGAGGGGGAGAGATTGTAAAACAGAAAAAAGATGAGAGACACATTTTATAATATATCAAATATGAATAATATCTGTATTTTAAAAAGCAATAATGACATAATTTTTCAGTAATACTTTTTATAGCTTACAAAGCTTGTTCTAATTCATTATCTGATTTAATCCCCAAATCTAAGTGGGAGATAATTTTATTCTCATTTACTGTGTCTGAGTGATTTACCTGGCAAATACAACAAAGTAGAAGGATTGAGACATGAATATGGATTAATTGTTCACACCAAAGGGGGAAAAATGGTGGCTAATTTGTTCATGAAATCTTTGTAGGATTATTATATTATAGCCCACAATGGATGTTTGAGAATCTAATGATTCCAGAAATGATTATTAAAGATTGTTTTGTATGTGTCTTAAATTATATCCATAGCCATTATTTAATTTTAAGTGTTTTCTGATTATAACTGTATACATTCACTTGTAAATGATCAAAATAGGCCGACATCTATTTTTAGAACGAGCATTTCCAGTGAAGATAGGAATAGATTCAAAATGCAGTTGAAAATCTATACAGCAGTCTGTGGAATATGGATTTTCAAAATGACTATTTTCCAAAATGCATGTTAGTATTGGCAGGATGAAAGAGCCTTTATTCTTATAAATTCCTGGAAAAACCCTATTTTGAGAATTATTTCCCCTCTTTGAATCTATGGAAGATGTCATTTCAAATAAAATATCTACTCAAAGTAACAGCTATGATATAATGTAGCTTTTGTAGACAGAGCAGCTCTGGGAGGACTTCTTGCCTAGAGAAAGAGGCATTTGTAAACAGAGTCTAAAGAACAGAGACTAATTCCAGTGGGGCTTTTCTGTTTGTCCTGTCAGCAGAGACCTTCTTTCACTGATATAAAAAAAAAAGCACTGAATTCCTCCTGAATTGAAACCTGCAGGTTAGCAATTTAAGAAAAACCTCTCCAGAATTGTATATTTATGAATGTCTGTTTGATAGTTTTCTATTTGTTTGGAGCTATATAAACAGCAAATAAACCACAGCAGTCCTTTCTTAAAGTGCAATGAAGAGTACCACAGATAAGGAGGATTAAAATTATGCTAGAATTTTCTGTGCCTAATTTCAATGAAGACCAGATGCCCTTTAGGAAGAAAACAGCCTTTTATCTGTTGGTCTCATAAATGTGTTTACTGAAGGAAAATTTAAAATTGAAAATCATTTCTCCCCTATCTTTAAAATAGTGTGCTTTTTTTGTAGAAAGAAACAGAGGGAATACTCCAAAATGATCTTACATGTGTTATTTGGTACTTCTAATATACTCTTAATAAATCCACACTTGAAGGAAATGCATGAAATCTCCCCCAAGTCAACAGTAAACGCATGCATCATCACTTACCATTGTAATTGGGAGAGATCTGTTTAACCTTTCAATTTCAAAAGCTCCTAATCCATTATTCTATATATTTGTTTTTATGATTGGTACTCATTTTTACGGACAAAAATCTATCATTACAAATATGCTTTTCTTTCTTTTTACTCTTTTCTTAAAAAAAGAAAAAAAACCCTATATAGTGTCCTGATTTCATGTGTAGCTAGGGCAGACTAAATCTGTGAGCTGAAATGCCTTGGACATTGTTTCCAGCAGGTCAATAAAATGACGGACAGATTTTAGCCCAGATGTAGCAGAGGACACATATCCTCCGTTGAAATAGCTGAAAAGACAAATTAATATTGAAGTATAGAATACCGAATTGAGCTGGTATTCAGTGCACAGAAATAGACTAGGTTACCAAAATGAAGCATGTTCATTTGAGGCAACCAAAACAGACAAGATATGCAAACAGGAGAAGAGTAAATACACAGAATAGGCAGGAGTTCAGACTCCATAGGAAACAGGAGTGGGCTACAGCGGCTCCTTACAGTTTTGTACCCATGCAAAGACCTCTATGTACAGACTGATCTTTGCAGATGGGCAGCATGTTTCTATAGCTCCATTGCCATGTTTGCAACTCCCCCTAACATTATCCTGGTCAATTTTACCATACTCTAAGTAGAATGCATTTTTAGAATGTATTTCCCAAAATATTTGGAGTAATAAGGACACCATAAATTTCACTTCACAGTTTATTACTGTCAAAGAGAAGATGCCCCAAGATAACTTGGAACTTTAAATATTGAGTCCAAACCTAAGTAATTCTTATTCAAAAATAAGAAAGTTCAAATTCCTTGAACATATAAACCACTTCAGCATCAGTGTTTGCTTTGATTCTTACAAGAAAAACTTTCTGAAACAAATACTAGAAGAAAATTGCTTCTTTTCACTACCTTGTAGGTGTTTTCTTTGCTTATGAGAACATGAACTCAATCACAGCAATATGAGTTTGCCACTAAAAGAAATTGGTTTTTTTTTTTGCATGGGGTCTTTTTTGCATAGGACTGTGATCCACCTATTTATGCTTCCTAACTGGGATGAGAGGCAATGAACCATCATACCTAGCATTATTGATTGAGATACAATCCTTGAATTTAACATTTCTCCCTAGGTAGAGTTTTATATTTTAGCAAATCGTTCTGGAAACCTTGTGTTTTCCTTGGGCAAATTTAATCAGTTTACACTATTTGTAATTGGTGATATATTTAATTGGTTTTTGTTTTTTTATTTTATGTTTATTTTTTGTTGATTATGGAGCTTGAATTTGGCACCTGGGTGCTGTCCCTGAGCTCTTGTGCTCAAAGCTAGTACTCTACCACTTTGAGCTACAGTTCCAAGTCCTGATTTCTGGTGGTTAATTGGAGACCAGAGTCTCACAGACTTTCCTGCTTGGACTGACTTTGAACCATGATCCTCAGATCTCAGCCTTCCAAGTAGCTGGGAATACAGGTGTGAGCCACCAGCACCTGGCTGTTTGATTCATTTTTAATTTTTTTTTACACTCTTACCTTACAAAGATCTTGTTCTTTGTTCGAGTTTTAGTCCTTTTTAAAAAGTTTTTTGGGGGGAGGGGCAGGGTGAGGTGGCTCAAGCCTATTTATTTGCTGATACCTTCTTCGTCCACAAATTTCTACATGTTCACCATATAGTTGCCATTTTCTTGTCCTAGACTTTTCTGTCTTCTTAATTTTGTTTTTAGAACATCTTTTATTCCTATTATATTTTTGGTAATAATTCACTCTGAAAATAGACTACTGTTCAGTGTACACTTCTGATTTTCTCAATTAATTGTTACTGTTCGTTTGCTCTTTAAGCAGTTTGTATCTGATCTCCTTTCCCAAACTTATTTTTATTTTTGGTGTTTCAGAGCTTTGCACCTGTATACACTGTGTCACAGATATCAACATTTTGTGTGTTAATGCTGCTTGGATATATTGATATTCTTAAATTTAATCTAGAACATTCTCCATGATTATTATGTTGAGAATTTTATTGCTTTCGTCTAATTCACTATGCTCTCTCTTATTCTAAGTCTTTCAGTAGACATATAGCTCTATTTTCTCATTAAGTTTCTCTCTTAGTTTTTATATGTGTTATTCTGTGCTATATCCCATTTAGGTATTTCTTAACACTTATACATTAGTGTATTGAATTTTCCTTTATATTTGTCTACTCTATTTCATATTTTAAATTTCTAATTTTACTCATAGGCTTTTCATATGCAAAAAAATAGCCAAGCATGGTGGCTCACACCTGTAATCCTAGCTACTCAGGAAGCTGAGATCTGAGGATCACGGTTCAAAGCTAGGCCGGGCACTAAAGACCTTGAGACTCTTATCTCAATTAACCACTAGAAAATCGATGTGGCGCTGTGGCTCAAGGGATAGGGCAGTAGCCTTCAGCTGAAGAGCTCAGGGACAGTGCCTGGGCCCAGAGTTCGAGCCCAGTGACCAAAAAAAAAATTATATGTGGCTGTGTGCCAGTGGCTCATATCTGTAATTCTAACTACTCAGGAAGCTGAGATCTGAGGATTATGGTTTGAACCCAGCCCAGGCAGGAAAGTCTGACACTCATTTTTAACCACCAAAAAGGTAGAAGTGGAGCTGTAGCTCATGTGATAGTATACATTCTTGAACAAAAATCTTAGGGACAGTGTCTGTACTCTGAATTCATGCCCCAGGATTGGCATAAAAATAAAATATATCCAGTTCTTTTTGAACTCTGATCCATTTTTTTAGTTTTATTCCCATGTCATTTACTAATTCATTTCTTCAAACATGCTAATTTATTTTGTATTTTTCTTCCATTACGTCATAATAAAAAAAAAACATTTCTTAAAAATCAGAAAGAAAACAAGTGTTAATCCACAGGAATGAAGGTTGGAACCAGCATTTGGTCTAGAGAAAGATGTCAATTCTTGTCTATGCTCAATCTTAACAGGAAAGGAGAGCTAGACTTTATTTAATAGAGGAAAAAAATCACCCACCAGAAGAAATATCTGTCTGCTTGTCTCCACCTTAACTACAAATAACTGAGTCAGAAAAGGAGAAAATGTCCTTGTTGGCTCCTTTTAGGTTTAGTTAGTCCTACACTGGTAGTACTAACACAACTTAGAGGAGCACTCAGGAATAAGAGCTCAGATAAAGTCTGGATAGACAGCGGTAGGCTGAATAATGGCCCTAAATATAGCCATGGTCTCATCTCCTACTTGTGAATATTGGCATAAATACTGAAAGAGACTTTGCATGTGTGATTAAGGATCTGGAGATATTTTATGCAGGGTTTTATGGGTGAACCCTAAAGAAAATAACAGAGCAATATGACAGAGAAGAAGGCAATGTGAAGACACTACAGGGAAAAATCTGAAAATATTTTACTAGTCCTGAAGATGGAAGAAGATACTGTGAATCCAGATAAGCAAGGATTGCTGCTCTAGTAGTACCAAAGGACAAGGAAGCATAAAGTATTTTTTAAAAAGAAAGGGTGCTGCATTAGCAGAGGAGTCTCGAAGTTTAGGTTGTAGTATTGCTAACGAGAGAAGTCACATATTGAGAGTATCTAATTTTATATAATCTATCCCCCTCCCCAGCACCTAAAAAGCATAGACTTCCAAACTGTGACTGGTAAATATTAAAATGTAGATAACTGGTAAATATTAAATAAAAATATAGATGCTAGAACCTGAATGGATATTAAATTTGAATAACTGTGATGTATGCTACAGTATTTATTTTCTGGTCTGTAAAGAGTTGGGTAAGTTGTTGAAATAGGTATATGGACTACTATGGACTACTCATTAAATATATGAGTATATACACATATAGGTGTGTGATTAAAAACCATGAGGTCTGAAGTAAGAAGAAATATGAAAATTCAAAGCACCTGTTTTTTGAACCAGTAGACCTCTCTGTAGACCTTAAGTAAGTTCTAGAGTGTTTTCTACTTGTTCCTCAGCTTTTGTGTCTAGATAGATGGACAAGGATTACAGTTTGATCAGTGGATTTCTTCGAATTTCACCCTTGCTCTGTAATTCTTAAACCATAACCTAAAAGCTTCTTAAGTGAATGGAGAACAAGCACTTAAATCCATCATGATCCACAGGTGTTTTATCTTTTTGTAAACCTTGTAGAGCTGAACTTGAGACATGGAAAAAATAAAATCAGTAAAAATTGATTCTTCCTCATTATACTATCTCCTGAACTAATACTTTCCTGTTGAAGTGAATTCAGATTAAGACTAATTTTTATTGATTTTTAAAATCTAAATTGCCCATTCCTCTAACTACATTCCCAACAAAGGTTTTAATATTATTGTTAAAGCCTATTGGGTAGCTTAAGTGAGCAGCCTTTATGGAATACCCCAGTCTGCACTAAAAAGATCTTATTGCTTTTAGTGCTTTATAGCATTTTACAGGTGCCACTGTACATATGTATTACTTGAGGCCTTACTTTCCCTCATCTTCCACCATATACCAAACCACAGAAAAGTGAGAAAAAATAATGATATATGCTTGAGTAAGATATAGGAGTAAAAATGGAAAATACTCATTATTGACTTGGTGCCTAGAACAGAATTCAGTACAGACTATACCCAAACATACTGACTTACAAGTCTAGGAACAGGCATTCATGGCAGGAATTGTAGCACAATTCCCTCCCCGCTTCCTTCTCTCTTTCTTCCTTTCATAAAGGTCCTGGGGCTTGAACTCAGGGCCTGGGTACTATCCTTGAACATTTTTTTTCTCCATGGCTAGTGCTTTACCACTTGAGCCGGAGCTATACTTGAATTTTTCTTTTTTTGTGATTAATAGGAGATGAGTTTCACAGACTATTTTTTTAACCTAGGTTGCTGTTGAGCCATGATCTTCAGATCTCATCCTCTTTGATAGCTCGGATTACAGGCATGAGCCACTGCTCTCACATTCTTTTATAAAATTTGCATTGCTGTGCAGTAATAACATGAGGGTGATTCATTATGATTGTCTGCACTCGTGCTGCCTTGCTCCAAGCCCAAAAGCAACCATATACAATCTTTCCTCTTTTTTGAGTTGTCTCTAGCAAATGTGTTGTCCCAGTGATGGCAAGTGACTAGCACAGTTCCTTAGATAGATCCCTCCCTTTTCTGCTTCAGTCTGGACCCGGGCAGGCTCATCCCGTGGACAATATGTTCCAGGTTACTTCTTGTTGTTTGTTTGTTTGCCACTCTAGGGCCTTGAATTCAGTGCCCGGGCACTGCCCTTGGACACTTGTTGCTCAAGGCTAGTGCTCTTTTACTTGAACCACAGTGCTACTTCCGGTTTTTCCTGTGTACCTTGGAACCCAGGGCTCTGTGCATGCTAGGCAAGCATTCTACCACTAGGCCAAACTCCTGGTCCCATACTTACTGATTTTATTATCATCTAACCCAAATAGTAAAATGAACTTTCAACTCTTTTAAGATTCAGAGGAGGAAGTTGCACTGTGGCTAGATAGTGGTAGAGCGCTAGCCTTGAGCAAGAGAACTTGGGGACAGCACTAAGGTCTTTCAAGCCCCATGACTGACCGTCCCCTGAAAAAAAAATTCAGATGAAATTAATCTGACTCTGAGTTTATTTTTTTTGTCAGTCCTGGGCCTTGAACTCAGGGCCTGAGCACTGTCTGTAGGCTTTCTCAAGGCTAGAGCTCTACCATTTGAGCCACAGCACCACTTCTGTTTTGTTTTTTTTTTTTTCTATGCCTGTGGTACCGAGGAATCAAACCCTGGTCTTCATGCATGCTAGGCAAACACTCTTCTACCACTAGGCTAAACTTCTGGCTCCTAACTCCAAGTTTTATTAATTGTCCTTAATGGGCCACAATTAATTCCTATTTTTTAATATAGGTAACTTATCTGTTCTATTTATCTAAGCCTAGTCTGCAAACCCACAATTACAAGGTCCTTGGTTTATGTGTAACAGGCTTTAGTGAATGTTTAGAGAAGGAAACAGTTCATATCCAAGATGGGCAAACAGCTTGAAACTCAGCATTATATATTCCTATGATTATTCTTTCTTCTTTGTTCTTTCTCCCAGGCTTTTCTCTCTCACCACAACTATGCAAAGGCATTGAAGGTGCTGACCGAGGCACAGCCAGAAGTTCTGGCTGTGGTCAAAATCAAAAATGGCAGTGCCTCAGCACAACTGATGTTCACAGAACCTTCCCACTAGGGTGTAGGAACCAAAACTGACTTGATACCAAACTGATCTTAGCTGTTGCACTTAATCTCTGTAAAGATACCTTATAGGCTTCACTGAGATGTGAACAATTTGGGTGTTTGTTCTCAGTCTTGATTATTCCTTTCCACCAACCAAACCACTTCCTACTGCTTGAAAATCAAAGTAAAACATCCATCATATCTTTGCCAGCTCAGATCAAATCACATCAAATTTTTCGTCCTTCTATAGATGTCTTATTTTACGTTGTCCTCTCTCTTTCTGAGACCAATCCTCTTTTCCTCTCAAAATGGAGTCAAACTTTATTCTACATAGAATCTATTATTTTTGTAGGCTTTGCCTTTAATGATAGAAGTATTATTCTTTGTAAAAATATAAGTAATACTTGAGAAAAAAGTGTTTCTAATAGTATTGTTTACTACCAGGAGGTAGCTATGGGTAATAGTTTATTTTGTATCCTGACATTCGTAGTCCCAAACATAAATACATGTATTTGCATACATATACAATGGTGCATACTCTACTGTCACTTGATCATTCCAAGAGCTTTAAACGCATAGAGATCTCTCCATGTCTATTGCCCTTTATTTTCAAAAGCTGTGAAACAGTCCATTTATTTTATGTATTAACTGATATTTATGTAACATTATTGATGATTTAAGTTGTTAAATTGTCATGGTAGTGACTATGTGCTGCAAGGAAAGTCTTTTATATGTATTTATTTACACTTATAATAGTTTTAAATGCCTGGTGACCATTGCTTTCAGACTCACGCATTTAAAATGATTAAAAATAAATTTCTCAGCAGGAAGCTGATGACTCACACCATAATCCTATCTTCTCAGGAGATTGAAATCTGAGGATTGAGGTTCAAATCCAGCCTAGGCAAGGAAGTCCATGGGACTCTTTATCTCCAATGAATCACTGAAAATTCAGAAGTGTGGCCCAAGTGGTAGACCCACACTCTTGAGGAAAGTGACAGACAGTCCTCTGAATTTAAGCTCCAGCACCGACACACACACACACACACACACACACACACACACACACACACACACGAGACAGGTATGTCAAAGAATCAGAAAGCACTAGTAAGTTTATAATGGAAGAGAGCAGCCCTTTGTCTCTACAGGCTACATTCCTAGTTTCTATATTTCAGCTGTTACCTGTACTGTGATTTTCTACCTTGTGTAATTCATTTTTATAGTTAGTAATTATTTTATCAAATTTTTTACATGTACATTGCTCATTCACTGTAAAGTTACCAAGATAACTAAAAATCTTTTTATATTTTCAAATTCTTTCTACATCCCAACATTCAGTTTTTATTTTTTTTAAATAACCTTATTCTACAGTTTTCCGTGTTCTTGTTCTAGTAAAGAATTCGTCTTTTTTTTTTCTTCCCTCATGGGGTTTCACAGCTACAGCTGTCACATTGAAACTTCTATTCATACCAATGTGGATAGTCTATTTGCTTCTTTCCTGCTCTGAAATCTGTTTCTTCAATTTTATGTCTTCCTCTTTTGTTGTTTATTATATTTATACCACATTGCACAATACCTCCTTTGAGCAAGAACTTAAATTTTTGACATTAGACCAAATGAACATATAATTGAATGAATGTCTTATTGCTAGGTCAGACCAGTAGTTGAGCTTCCAATAATTAGCACATATGTACATTTTCTAAGAATTACATGAAATTAGAAGACCCTGGCTTAGTAGTGGGATGCATAGCAGTGGAAAGAACAAAGTTAGCTGGCTTGGGCTGAAATTGAGACTCCTGTCCTTGGCCTCATTAACTCCCTATGCTGTCCAATGGAGCAAACCAGCCATAGGCAAGCAGCTCGTGAAACAACCTAGAAATCTGGCCCCATATCATAGCCTTTGGCTTTTGGCCCTAATGAGGATTGCTATTGTCCTTGAATTTAGTCCAATTCCTCCCAGCAGGCTGCCCTTTAAGGACATGTCTTATCAGCAGTCACTGCCCCAATAAGGTGAGGAGGGCTTCCTCTTCTCATAATGACTCTCTATGTGTTTTGTCCAGACCAATTTACTACTGCAACCCACCTTCACTCAGTAGAGCTTTGCTCTAAGCTCCAGAGGTTAAGGTCAAGCTTTCTTCAAAAGTCTTTCTTCCAAAACCTTAAATCATTTATTTGTTTGCCTTCCGCTGCACTTTTTCAAGCTCAGTCAGCATTACCTTTTATTTTTTTGCCCATAGTTTGGAACTGCAGGGACCTTGATGAACACAGACTACTGATATCTATCCTCCATTCCTTCTTTGACTCTGATTTTCACCAGAACGAGCAGCCTCCAAATAAAAGCCATTTTTAGTTTTTACTGGCTGCCACAGTGGATTTCTTAGCTGTTGGGGATGCTGCTTTTATGGGATTACCCAGGCATGGAAACAATCCAGGAAGCAGGTTAAGATGAGAGGGTTTTGTTTTGTTTTTTTTTTATAAAGGGATTCAATGGCAAGTGTGAGGAGACAGGATGCTCCTCCTCAGAGTGGAGCCTTGCGGGGGTGGGAGTGCGGGGGGGGGGGGGGGGAGCAGGTTTCAATGCCAGTTTCCTGGGTAGGTTGGTGACAATACTACAGAGAATCAATGGGGAACTAATGAATGGTCCAGCCCAGATTTAAGTTTAAGTCTGAATCTCTTAAAGGATGTTGTAGCTCAAACATGGCAAGTGGACCAGAAAGAGGAGAAACAAAGGAAGAGAGTCAAACTTCCTCCGTATGCTAAGACTTCTCTTCTAGCAAGGACTTATTTTTCAGGTTTCTTCATGGGCTTAAGAAATGGCCTCCTAGATGTAATGTCAGAGACAATCCTTTCCTCTAGGAAATCAGCCTCCATATTCCAGGATGGCCGATCTACCATTCTGTTCAGGTGTGCACTGTGTCTCTATGCTACTTCTAGAAGTTGGCAGGACAGGAGAGTTTGGATTAGATGTTGGGACAGGAAGATAAATGGCAAATGAGGAGCCATGTCTTGTAGTCACAGCCCTCTCCACGTAAGAGCTCTGCCACATACACACCACAAACATTATTCCTGTTCACACATAGGGGAATTGATGAATCTATTAATAACATTCTTCAGTGGTCACTTATCACATCAGATCATAATTATTTTTAGAGGCTTCCATTTACCATCTCTATCAAATATTTTTCAGAGAATAAATCAAAATCTAATCAAACTTGCCTGTAAAGTCATTAAGAGGATGCTAGATTTCCATACAAATTCTTAAAGAAATTATAAGAACAGTTTTTGAAAAATATCAACACAAAAACATGATAGGGTCTTACAGGAAACCCTTATACTCTGTACCTGGATTTTTCATTAATATTTTACCATATACTCAGTTCATCTGATCCATTGTAGTTATCCTTTTCTATGTGTCGATCCATCTTATTTTTTTGATGAGTTCAACAATAAGTTGCAAGCATTAGTACATTACCCCTGAATAAAATACCTCAAAATAGATATGCTGAATGATGTGGGTGACAGGTGTGCAAAAGGCTACTTGGTGGAGAGAAGATAGTTTTTAACAATGATGCTGGAACAGCTGGATAGGTGCAAAAATATTCCACTTCAACCCATATCTTGCACCAAACAAAAAAGTTAACATGAAATGAAAACAACTGTACATATAAAACCAAAAAGAAAAAATTTTACAGGAAAATAGAGGTGAGACTCTTTAGATAAGGCACCTGTAGCACTCCTTGTAAAATAACAAAGCTGATATACAAGTCTTGACCAAAACTTGAGTTTTCAGATTTTGAAAGATACTACTAGAGATAAAATGATGTTAGTAGGTGGAGAAAATTTTGTAAATTGTGTGTCTTACAAAGGATTCTTATTTAGAAAGCACAAAAATGTCTTTAAAATCAGTAAGGAAACAAACCCAAAGAAAGTTAGGGTAAAAGAGAAAGTCCAACAGGTGTTCCAATTCATTTTTCATCAGGGAAGTTAAAATGAAGCAAAAAAATGAGCTAGTGCTGATACCCCAAATGCTGGTTGAATTTAGTGCAGTTGGGACTCTTTATTCATTGCTGATGAGAATGCAGAATAATGCAGCCACTTTGAAGGGTACCAGAAACTTGGTATATGACCGAGACATGAATTGTTCAAATGAGTTGAAGCCTGTGCATATGAAAAAAATTTGTACATGAACAATTTTTGTGAATTTATCTATTATAAAAATAGTGGTGTGTTCATCCATTGGACTCTTAGTAACAAAAAAAGTGAGCTAGCCACTTTCCAAAGGTTTTTCTGTTAGTTAGAACTCTACAGAGTAACACTATCAGACACACACAAGTGGAGGTACATTGTGGGAATTGGCTTAAGCAATTACTCAGGGTAAATCCTATACTATGCTATCTGAATGCTGGTAAGTCTGAGTGGTAAGTCCTGAGAATCAGGGGAAGTAGTTAGAAATTTCAGTGTCTAAGCCTGGGAACAGGATACAGAAGGATCACTGGGTAAGTCCCCAAGTTTAAAAGGATTTCTGAGGACAGAAGAAGAATGGATATTCTAGTGGGAGGCGGGAAGATCAAATTCATTTGTCCTCTGCCTTTTTGTCTTTGGGCCCTCAATAGATCAGATGATAATTCTATCTCAAATTGGTAAGGGTAGGTTTTCTTTTCTATTTCCAAAGCTCATTTCTCCCAAAAGTACCCTCAAGAGACAATACAGAAATAGTATTTTAGCAGCTATCAGAGCATTTCATAGTATAGTCAAGTTGACACCTAATGGTAGCTGGCACAACTATTGTATAACTATTCATTTGACATTTTGGAAAAGGCCCAGGTAAGTAACTTATTTGAAGTCACATAGCCAGTTAGTAATGGTTGGTGCTAAGACTCCATCTGGGTAGTCTGTCCCAAAGTTCAGACAGAGAACTATGATAGAGTGATTGACAGGCTAGAGTCTGGTGGGCAAGGAGAGAAAAAGCTGCATGGCCTATGCAGCTCTGAGGAAAGCTGCAAGGAAGGAGAGATGAGAACAGCAACCAGTCCAATTTGACAAGCAGTAGAACGGAGAGGTGCAGCTTATTTTTAGTAAGAATAATTTAGCAAGACAGATGGCTTCAGAAATGCAAGTGTTGATCTTCAGAGACAAGACCTACACGCAGTTGATGAGGCAGCAGACTGAGATGTGTAGGTGCAAAGGGCGAGTGGGCAAGCTGTAGAGTTTGAAGACCCAGCTCCTCACACATGTATCAACAGCGATTTAACAGTGTTGCTAAACCAGAGACACCAGAAAATATATACTGGCATTTCTGGGCAAAATCTGGACTTTCTAGAGAGCACTGAGACCAAGGAATGAGAGTCATTACTGTGTAATATTTATTCCCTTCTTTACCAATATGATATCTTTCTCCAGCATCCATATAGGAAGAGAGAAGTTCTATCCTTATTCATTCATTGTTTAATTGAAGTAATCTCTTTCTTGAATATAAGAGAAACATGCAAATAGATTTTTTCATCCTGTGGTTCACTCTAGAGTTTCTCCAATCTGTTTTCAAACTCTTCTAAGGAACTTGCATAAGGAGCTTGTATGGAAGTTTGACTTCTGGTAAAAAAAAAATCTATACTTTATTATAATAATGAATTTCTGGGATAGGAAAGACTTTCTATTTCCAACAGAAGGATTTACTCATCTCCTGAATTAGGAATATTTCTAGGAAAGTCCATGAGACCCTTACCTTCAATTAAACCCCCCCTTCCAAAAAAAAAACTTAGAAGTGAAGCTGTGGCTTAACTGCTTGAGTGATAATCTTCAGCATGAACGTTCAGGGCCAATGCCCAGGCTCTGAGTTCAAGCCCCAGGAAAATACACACACACACAGACATACACACGTACACCCCCCCCACACCCCTATTAGAGTTAATGAATTCAGCAAAATTACAGGATACAAAATCAACATACGAAACTCAGTAGCTTTTATATGTCAAAAAACAAATTATCTGAATGTGAAATACAAAAGGAAATCACATTTTCAGTAGCTATAACTCTCTGCCCCCCAAATATATTTTAAAGAGAATTTAATAAGTACCTCATTCTCCTGTGGCTTTTTATTTTGGGGAGGTACTATAATTTGAACTTAGGTCTTCCCATTTTATAGGTAGACAGTCTACCACTTGAGGCATGTCACTATTCCTTTTTGTTACTTTTGAGATGAGAATCTGACTTTTTGCTTGGTCCAACCTGGACTATGGTCTTCTATGATACTTTCTGTCATAGCTTGGATGACACATGCCACCATACCCAATTTTTTGTTGAGATGGAATCTTGTAGACTCTCTTGCCCACAGGTTCTTTTGGTAGCCTGTACCTACATTCCTTTCAATGTCAGTGTCCCCTGTTTATGGTAGGCATGTACTACTGAGATGAACTTTTGTCCATGGTTATCATGAACCAGGAGCCTCCATGTGTCTCTCTTCTGCATACCTAGGATAATAGCATGAGTCACTCTGTCCAGATCCTGTAAGCCAACTAGAATTTGGCCTACATTCCTTTCTTGCTTCCTGGTCATGGCTGCTTTCCCCTGTTCAGTTCCCCTTCTCATAGTCTCAGGTAAACGTAACAGGCTGCTTCTGGCAATTTTTGGGTGCCTAGGATGCTTGGGAAACAAGAGAACAATTCTCCTACCAGAAACAGGTTATGCAGAGTAACTTTAGCTTGTAGCTCAATTTTACCTTGGGAGGATCAAGCTCATGATGAACAGTTTGATTTTTGCTTAATTTTTTTTAATGAGAAAAGCTCCACATTCTGACAGTTTGATATTTCAATATTATGGATGAAATTACTGATTCAAGAACAGATCTAGTTTCATGTTGCTTATGTTTCTAAATATAAAGATATGATAGCCAAGTCTCTTTGATACGTGATATCAAGAGAACTAGAAGCTGTTTTCGGTCTCTGTTGGTGATCAATTGGTTTTGTGGAAGATGAGGTTGCCCAGTGGTGATTCTGAATCAGCGTATATAATAACAAGGGCATGTTCTTGCACTGTTGTGCAGGACATTACAATGTGATTTGGATTAAGCAACACGAGTGATTTTAAGTATCATTTTCTCCAGGAATTCTGTTAGCATTCAACTATTAAGACCTTTTCCTGTTACTGCAACAAGATTCTCATAGTCAAGAACAAAAGCGAATGAAATTTGTGTTAAGACTCAATAACCTTCTAATTCAGTGAATTAAGGATTTCCCAATTAGCAGCAAAAGGCAGATATAGGAAAAGAAATGTGTGTGTATTTACTTTCTATTTAAAGACTTTTTGGATTAAAAGATATTGGAACGGATAACACCACAAAATTAGTTTTTGCTGTGATGGCAAGGTTAAGACTTCTGCTGTTGCTAGGATATACTGCCCTATCACAGCTGATCTTGACAGTGAAAATTGGTGCCTTAATTTCCCAGTGGTCCGTGCTACTTCTGACTTAGGCCTCATTCTGGTTAATCACACTGTCATTCTCGCCGCAGATTGCCTTTTGACATCTTCATCTGCAAAAGGATCCTGCAGCTAAGATTCAGTGTGTGGAGTCAATTCTGTGTCTCTTCTGTCATCAAGACCTCCTCACTTGTCTCAGGACCTGGTGTTGATGGGGGAGGAAGAAAGCTCTGGAAGAATACTTGGCACAGTTGGAAGCAAGGTTGTAAGGAAAACAGTATTTCTTTGTGCACATGGTGCTTGACTGGGAATGAGATGAGGATGAAATTATGAACAGTACCTTCATGTACAAAGACAAAATCTGCAAGAAGTAGAACTGGGGATTTTTATGAAGTAATAATGTATTACTTAGATTTTTGAAATCCAAGGAAAATGGAAAATCAGTTATATTGTGTTCAGAAATCTAGGTCTTATCAATCCCTTATTCTGCATATTAATTAAGAACAAGGGTTCTTTGCTTTACCAAAATTTAGACAGGTAGTTATAAATTGTTCTTTCTCAAGGAAATTATGGATGTAATAATATGACAGGACAGCCTCAGCAGGTTCTCATGCAAGTGTCATTTTAACTTCCACAAAATACTGCCATTTTTAGCACTTGGTATCTATCTGCAGTCTGTGACGTGCTTAAACACAAACTATCTTTTATATCAGAGTCCTTAAGATAGATTCTGTGATCATTCCAAAGTATGGAAGAGAAAACTACAGTCAGAAAAGCAAAGGAACCTTGGTAGGGCTGATGAGTGGCAAAGCCTGAATTTGAATTCCCATCTCCTTGCTTGTGTCCGAGGATTTTCCCCTTCATATCACAGCATCAATGCCAAATGTGCAAATGGTTCAATTTCAGCAACTTCATTTGTGAGACTCAAGTTTGCTTTTCCGCTGCTAACAAGAAAAAGTATTATCATAACTATCTTGATCATTTAAATAGAAAACTAATAAGAAAACACACACACACAAAAGAAAACCTGTGGTATTTTCCTCTGCGGTGCTCATGAGCTAGCCTTGGGTATGAAGTGGGTACGGGGCTCTGGCTGTGAAGAGATTTCACCACTCACCTCGTGCTGAGCCCTTCCCAGCTGCTTTTCCTCCTTCCTTATTGCCCTATCGATCAGCCTCGTTCCTTTACAAAGAATGCAGCACTTGAAGAAGATGATAAATGACTGTGAGTGTTGGCCTTGATCCCCTTCCTTCCTTCCTGCTAATGATTGAAGAGACCTGAAATACTGGGTTTGGAGACGACTGGGTAGACACACCTTCTGATACACAAAATCTCAGCGTCAAAAACCAGCAGAGACCAAGACAAATCTAAAGAAATCACTCCCTTTTACCCCTAGTTAAAGAAATACTTCTTTTTCCTTTTATTCCTTTTCCTTTTGTTTCTTTTCTTCATCTGTAAATAGTTTTACAAAGAGTTGCCATTCAACAAAGTAGTATGTGGATATAATGAATCTTGATCAATGTCAAGAAACACTTTCTTAAACCCTTATTATTTTTTTAAAGTCCAAATAGACTTGTCAGTTATAAGCAAAGGTAAACAGCTCAGATAATTGTTTGAATTCTCCGTTAGCATTAGCAGACTGAAGTAAAAAAATTGCTATGTGGAATAGTCTTTTTGTTTAAAGAACATATTCTCTGTGAACATTTCTTATTAATCTTCTGTTTATGAAACTGACTGTCAGGTGCTCAAAAGCACGTGAGGGGAATTGATCCCCTCCTTTAGCAGGCCTCAGTGGAACATTTAGTGTGCAGTTCAGAAATAATTGCTAAGTCCTCTGGAATAACTGCCCCAAATAGTATGCACAGGGCATGGATGAAGTCCGAATATAGCAGAGAAGGGACCAGTTTTAAATGATACGACTTGGTTATTTATTATGTAAGACATAGCAAATGAGATCATTAAAGAAATTTCCCAAGAGTTGTGCGCATTGGTCTCATACACAGCAATTTCTCCACTTTGCCTCGCATGTAACTTTGTCTTCGCTCTGGCACCACAACTAAGTATCTACCCTATGTGAATCTGTTATTCTCTGATACAGATTTTGTTACATTGGTTTTCTTAGTCGTTTTGGCTCTGGCAAATTTCAAAGGCTGCTTCCAATTAGCCACATGTTTCCATGGTCATTGGCAGCTAGATGGATAGAATCCGTTTTCCCAGTACATGCCACTCATGCATTCTGTAGTACATAATCCCATGAATGCCCCCAGAATAAGCTCCTTTAACTATTTTGGAGCCACATACTCCAAGTAGATATAAAAATCAGAATTAATTTTTATTTTAAGCTTAGCAAAGTGTTACTTGCTCTGTTTGTAATGAATGCTGGCCATATTTGTTCTGGTGGTATAGCCATGACAAATTTTCAGGATCACCCAGAGCATGTGACGTAGCAGAATTCATGTAGAATAGAGCATTCATTTTATTTCTCCTCCAGTTCTTTTAAATTTTTATTTTTATTGTATAGAGGATTATAGTCATTTGTAAGGTAGTAAGTCCATTACTTTTTTGCTTTTTGGTCAGTTGTAGGGCTTGAACAATGGGCCTGATCATTGTCCCTGAGCTCTGCAGCTCAAGGTAACACCCTACCCCTGGATCCACAGTACCACTTCCATTTTTCTGGTAATTAATTGAAGGTAAGAATCTCACATACTTTAGTGCCCAGGCTGGCTTTGAACATCAATCCTCAGATCTCAGCCTCTTGAGTAGCTAGGATTATAGGTGTGAGCCACCACGCCCTGCTTACATTTTTTTTTTTTGGCAGTCCTGGGCTTGAGCTCAGGGCCTCAGCACTGTCCTTGGACTTTCTCAAGGCTAGAACTCTACCACTTGAGCCTCAGTACCACTTCCAGCTTTTTTTCTATGTATGCAGTACTGAGCAATTGAACCCGGGTCTTTGTGCATGCTAGGTAAGCACTCTACCACTAAGCCAAACTACCCCCTTCACTTTTTGAACATTGTTACCCCTTCCTATGTTTTCTCCCACTTTCCTTCCCTCTCCCCCCTCCCAAGTTGTAAAGTTCATTTCCAACATATCTCATGAATATTGCTGTTACCTTCGTTTACCCTTTGTCCTTTGTCTCATCATCTTGTTTTTACACTTCCCTAATTCAAATAAATAAGCGTATATACAATACATCAGGTACCAAAGTCAGATACAATAACAACAGGGGATAAACCATGCGGGAAAAAATAAGAGGGAGAAATAATTGCACATGGTACATCAAAAACAATAGCCACAAAGATAAACATCTTGTTTCCATATCCTAGAGTTCGTTTCGCTTAGCATCAACCTGTGTAGCCATAAGCACATAGCTTTTGAGCTATTGTAATCCTCTACTAGGAAAATCCTAGATTTATACTAATTATTGCAAATGAGGGAAACTATGGAGTCTGTTTCTTTGGGTCTGGCTTACTTAATATGATTTTTTCCCACATTTTTCTATTTCTTTATAAATAGGGTAATACCATTTTTTTTTCTGCTGGCAGCATAGAATTCCGTTGTGTATGGACGTAAGTTTGTAAAAGTTATTGTTGTTCATATCCATGATGCTGGTCCATTATGCAGAGTAAACGTCACAGTCGGTACCATTAAAGGGCTATTCTCTTACTAATGGACAGCAGGGCTAGCCTCTGCTGTTGCATTCTTCTTAGTCCACAGCCATCGTACCATAATTCTCTTAGCCCAATAGGAACCAATTATGAGGAGAAAGTAATTAGTTTCACCTTTGCCTCACAATATTTAGACTATTAGGGAATATTCTATTTTGTGTCTTCCTTTAGTTCCTCTTCCTCACTAGTTGGTTTAATTGTTTTTGGTCTGGTTTTTGTTTTTTTTGTTTTTTTTTTTTTTCGTTTCTGTTTGGGGCTTGAACTCAGGGCCTGGGTACTGTCTCTGAACTCTTTTGTTCAAAGCTAGCATTCTGTCATTTGAGCCACAGCTCCACTTCTGCTTTAGTAGAGATAGTCTTACGAACTTTTCTGCCCGAACTTGCTTTGAACTTTGATCCTCAAATCTCAGCCTTCTGAATAGCTAGGATTATAGGAATAAGCCACTGGTGCCTAGCTCTGATTTAATTGTTTAATATGAGGAATATCCAGCTTCATTTTCCTCAATTAGTCAAAGCTAATGGGTTATCGCTACCTGCTGTCAGGACTCACTGGATAGGAGAATGGCTTCCTTTTGTAACTTACCTGTGTAAATAATCTACATACCATGTATAGGTTCCTGAAAAGAGTGTCTCAAGACTCAAACCTAGGAAATGGCTGTTGGTGAAATTCATGTCACCAAAAACTTAATTCACTTCTTCTTCAGATAATTATCTTCTTTTTTTGTTCGTTTTTTTTTTTTTTTTGTCGTGGGGCTTGAACTGTATGTCTTCTAGCATTTACCATAACATTGCCACACCTCTAAAATAATACATGTAACAGACATTGATTTCTGTACATACTCCTCTGAGAACGTTTGATTATAGTGTCAGTAATAATGACCTCTTCCATGCATATATTTTCCATAAAATATACTTCAACATACACAGAGGTTACCTAGAATTTTTAATAACCTGTTAATATAGATAATTATCTCTTCTCTCAACTATAAAAAAGAAAATAGAGACTCAGAGAGGTTGAGTGATTTATCCAAGGTCACACAGCTAGTAAAGGGCAGACCTGAGACACAAAGTCGAGACACTAAACTTTGGAGTCAGAGCGTGTTCCATTATTCTACCCTGCCTTCTAATAGTGCTTTTAAGAAACAAATGTTTGCTTCCAAAACCCCATAATAGCCTTTACAGCATGCCAAAGCCCAAGTCAGAGTATCCGGAGCGCACACCACTCAGGCCACATTCACAAAAAGCAGACAGCCACAGAGGAAGGCAGAACGAACAAACAGCTGCTCTAAAGCCCAACCATCAATATGGATTACTGTACAGCTGATGGCGTCCAAGGAGAGCCACATCAATTCAGCAACAGGCAGTGATGGATGGCTTCAGCTCTGATGCTGTCCATTTTGCACACATCTTGGAGGTGTGCAAACAAAGCATGTGTAAAATTGTGGAGTGCCCAACCCAGACAGCTCCACTGTAGCACACAAAGCCCTCCAACCTGATCCCTCCTATTGCATAGCTGGTTTAGGAAGCATGGATGGCACTGCGGGAAAGGTCTGGAGGGGAGTTTGTGTGGATGGCTTCATGGGGAATGCCTGGACAAGGTTAGGGTTCCTTGGATAGGATGTGGCTCTGCAGAATGGCCTCAGCCTGGCCAGCTTGAGTTGGCAAGTCCTATCTCATTCCTGTACTTCGATCTTCTGCCTTCCCATCCCCCCAGAGCTGCCACAGTGCTGACAATAAAAAATGATGCCCTAGGCTGTCCTGTTTTTATTATTAGTTATATGGCATCATAAATGTACATAGAGATGTTCAGTAAATGAAATTTTGCCAAACACCAAACAGGGCCACTGCCCCAAAGATCTTTTGGCCTTAGGGCAATGGCAAAACAATATATGAGAAACAAAGAGCAGAGAGCCAGATGAGGTGAGGTTTTAGTACCATTTGGCCTGTAAGGGGGGAAGGAAAAGGCATTCCAGCAGAATGAGGAAGAAGTTCAGCATAACAGCCACACTGGGCCTTTGGCTAGTGGCAAAGGCTCCCAGGATGGGTTAGGGAAGATTTCAGAAAGTCAAGGGAATCAGGATTGCCTGTTATTTCATAAAATAATCCAAGGGGAGGAGTGAGATTATTTGATTTTACTCATGAGCAGTCCTGACTTTGTCAGGAGAGGAATACACAGCAAGTTCTTCCTTTTTCTAAGTGTCCCTTCAGATTCCACATGGTATTAAATTGCACAGAACTCTTCAGCAGAGGCAATGTGTAAATATAGGACAATAACTGGAAATTTATGAGGTTAAATACTGAGGAATTGCTGAGTAGTAAAATGAAGAGACATAAATTACAGGAAATGCTGCCTTTCAATGAATACATTATGCATAATAATGAAACTTTTAAAAGGCAGCAGTAACCAAATATCAGAAGAGGGTCTGAGAGGACAAAGAACCAGAAGGAGGACAAGCCAAACTCAAAGCTGATTTGTCACTGTCTGCAGGTCGTATCATTTCTCTCAGACTGCTGTGTCTCTTCAGAGCAGACAAAGTAGAGAAATGTCCTAAAATAATGCCTACTCTAGAGAACAGAGCATAGAAAATGCAGTCGGAAGAGTTAATTGTGACTAACTGTAAGACACTGGCCAATCACTTAATCTAATTGAACCTCAGTTTTTCCATCTGTAAATTGTTTTTAATAAAATCGATTTCATAGAATAATTAAAAAAGGATAGATAGCTGGGCCCTAGTGGCTCATGCCTATAATCCTACCTACATGAGAGGCTGGAAACTTGAGGATCAAAGTTTGAAGCTAGACCAAGCAGAAAAGTCTGTGAGACTTTTTTAAATCCAATTAGCCTGCAAATATCTGGAAGAGGAAGTGTGACTCAAGCGGTAGAGTGTGAGATTTGAGCAAAAATCACCAAGGAAGAATGTGAGACCCTGAGTTCAATCTCCAATCCTGGCACAGAAAAAAAAAATAAAAAGAAACGGATACATAAATCACCTATCTGGGCATATATAAATCCTAAAAATAACAATAAAGAAGTAAAAGACAGTTCTCTCAGAGACCTCTGCTAAATCAGGGTATTAACAAAATACATGGGAGGAAGATAAAAGACTGGCCAAAGACAAAGATGCAGGTGGGGGAAACATTTGAAAATTTGGTTAGGTTTTAATGAAGAAGGAAAGACATGCATCAAAACAAGGGAGAAGAACAGGACAAGAAAGGCAAAAGGGAAATAGAGCAGTGAGTAGAGTGGATATTTAATTCAGTTCTTGGAAGGTATCTTTCCTGGCATGCTGTCATCTGGCCATGGGTAGGCAATGGGCAGATTCAAAAGTATAGGAACACAGAGTTACCTGAACAGAGAGGCATTTCAGGAAGATGATTCTGGAACAGCACAAAAATATATTGTAGGTGGATAAGACTAGAAGCAAGAAGGATGCAGGAGGTGCTATGGAGTGATGGAGGCAAGCAGTAAAGGCTTGAGGTAGGCATAGGCAGTGGCAGTGGACGTGGGGACATGGAACGCTGAAGAACCTGACCTAGCAGGCTTGGTTATTGATGATTTATGGAAAGAGACAGCAAGGAAGATAAACACCAAAGTTTGGAGTCTAGAGCATAATAAGGACTGAGTGACTCCATTAACAGCATGGAAGAAGACGGGAAAAAGAGAAAAGTGAGTTACTTTGACATTTACTGTATTTTAGTTACCCATAGTGTCAGGAAGGAAGAACCAACACCCAGATTTAAAAATCATTGTCATTGTTCTTCAGTTTGCAAACCACAGTGGCTTAACTGAGGAGAGAGAACATACAATAAAAGGTGGTGAGAGAGGACATGGGAACATGTCAGAAAATAAGGCAGGAAAGTGGAACTGCAAAGTAAATGGAGGCAGTATGGCAGATACGGGGCCAAGAAAGCCTGGTACCCTTGAGCAGTCTGTTTCCCCTGTCTTACTGAATTTTCCTATTGGGTCCGCTCAATGCAAAGAACTCAGAGTCATTAGCAGCCTCAAATAATCAGAGCATAGAAGAGATAGATAAGAGCTAATCAGAAGCTATAGGACTTGGTGACTATTCCATGCTTTTTCCCAAAAGGTATTGAAAGATCCCAATGGACTCTGCTAGTGTTATTGAACTAAACATTTAGGAAGACAACCAGAAGGCATCAGGAAGATGATCCTCACACCACAGCCAACACTAAAGTCCTCTCTGATCTTCTTGGCAGGTAGGAGAATTAATATTATGATCTACCTGTTAGGGCTCAGCTTCCTCAGAGGTAAGAAACATATAACCTGATGTGCAGGGGCGTGTGGGGTGAGTGGACAGGGTAGGAAAGGGGAGAGCACATCCACACAATCTCAAGAGCAGTTTTATGGCGAGGAAGAGGACAAAGGAGGGCAAGATCTACATCTAAAATAGAGCATAGTTTGTGGTGACAAAGATAAAGGAAAACAGGAACACTGTACCAAGCACATATAACTGACAAAAACAACCCTTGGTATACCTTTTTTTTTTTTTGCCAGTCCTGGGCTTGAGCTCAGGGCCTGAGCACTGTCCTTGGGTTTTCTCAAGGCTAGAGCTCTACCACTTGATCCTCAGCACCACTCCGGCTTTTTTCTATGTATGTGGTACCAAGGAATCGAACCCGGGTCTTCATGCATGCTAGGCAATCACTTTAACCACTAGGCCAAACTCCCGGCCCTTGGTATACCTTTTCTACAGAAATATGCTTACTAAGAGATACAGAGAATTAGAAAGACCAGTGTGAGGAAAAGCCACATACAAGATGGTCTCCCACTTGGCATAGTGAAGACATGAAAAGGAAAAGTATGAGAGTCCAGATACTGATTTGGGACAAGGCATGGTACCCTTGAACAGTCTGTTTCCCGTGTCTCACTTAATAATTTTCTTCCTGGGTCTACTCCACATAAAGATTTCTAGCTCTGTGGATAAGCTGGGACATTTCATAGGTGTGTCCATTGGAGAGCTTGTCCAAGGTCCTGAAGAAAGAGCTGCTGAGGCTTGGGAGAGGGTGTGAGATAGCTTAGAAGACCTAGGAAAAGAGCAGTATTGAAACTCCTCATCCACAGTCCATAGGTTAAACTTCACAACCGGCCTCAGGCCTTCTCTCCCAGGTTCCTGTCTGGAAACAAAGTTGTAGGGGTTGTGGGTGGATACAAGACCCCCCTTCTGTTTGTCTCGGACTGGTAGTTTTCACCCTTTTAAGAATGTGGGACACTTTGAGTTGTTCTTTGATTCCATATAACTTGCATGTTCTGAAAACACTGTCATCACTATTGCTTTTTCAAAGTATAGTAAAGTCATAAAAATAAGCAGTTATTCCTGATGAATGAATGAGCTTTTGACAGTGGAAAATGCTTTGGAAAATACTTTAGTTATACAGTAGAATGGCTACAGATATTTCTGACAATTGGATCCTCTGATCATTTTACGTAAGGAAAAATGGTTATAGGAAACTGAAGGATATCAGAATTTTTTGTCTGATAACAGACAAAAACTATCTTCTTTCTACACTTACCATTCTGACTCCTAGAGAAAGAAGACATGAATTGGCCTTCTGTTCCCTGGGTTTCTCAAGTGATTTCCACGTGGCTCCAAAGGACTACGTATGTGCATCCTCAATACAGATTTTGGTCCCTCAGTTTTGTGTAGAAGAGAGGTAGACCTTGGACTAGTGGGACACATTTCTGACAGAGAAGCCATTATATATGAAGGTATGCAAAGAAATTCAAAGAGATAAGGGCTATATCAAGAAATGAAGTATTTGTATGCTCCTGATATATACCCAGGGAAACTGAGCTATGGTAGCTAGTTAATGAAGATGGATTAGCAATTCTGCCTAGTTTGGCTACACGTTCCTTTCAGACAAAGGATAGGGTCAGTGAGATGGAGCCATACTTGAATTCTAATATACAAATGATGTGGCAGCATAAGGGACAAGGACAGATGGGCCAAGGCAGCCTCTCTGTTCTTCCTAGTTGTCTCTACACAGCAAGTTGCATAGAAATACTTCTGCATCACTACCCTGCTCCTCATTTATTACACTAACACTTACTGAGTATCCTCATTCTAAATATGACCCTTTACCTTGAAGGTACATAGATGATAGAGACCTGATTCCTTTCCTTAGAAGGTTCCAAGTTAACACAGAAGAAACTATATATGACCAAAAATAATTATGACAACTCAGACTATGCTGAACAGGTAGTCTGGAAAATTATGTCGGGCTGAAAATGTGAGTCTTAAATTATATCATGGACTTTGATTTTGATTTTGAGGTTTTTATGAAGGGGATGTAAAGATGCTGAAATAGCAAACACATGAAAAGCATGGAAAGACTGGAGATCAGGAGGCTGCAGGAGGCACTGTGGAGTGTTCATGTGAGTGCAGGCATCCGCCAGGCTGAACAGAAGCCCCTTTCTGCTAGTTTTGCAGCTGTGACCAACTTATTTCCTTCCCTGTTCCAGTTTCTTAATCTGTAAAATGGGAACATGACACTAACTTTGGAAGTTTCCAGGGAAGATCTGACAAAATACTGTAGCTAAAACTCTCACATAATAAGCATACCAAGAATGGTAGCAAAACCAGAGTTAAGAAAACTTTAGGAAGAAGACCTATTAACTGCTTTGTGTCTGGTCTTTTTTTTAAAGCTTTTCACCCACATTTGGCATACTCTGCAGAAAAATATCTCCCATTAGTACATTTTGGTTTCCATTTTGATATTTTAAGCACCAGGGTAGTGGCACATTTTTCCTGTGATAGCCTTTCTCTTTAGAATCCCTTTGGACTTCAACCCAGTAGCAACCCTGCACATAGCCAGAGTAATTTACACATTCCAACCCCTGTGCCCTCACCAAGGGCCTGAGATGAATCGAGAGGAAGGGGAAGCAATTAACTACTCTGTATCTAAGGCAAAAATAATGAGAAGAAAGTCAACTTCAGTGACTATTCATGAGCTGGCCTCAGCCATAGTGACCGAGATGTCATGACTTCAGAGTGACTGTGACACCTTGGTGTGGCTTAGGTCTTTTTCCAGATTTGGTGTGGCTCACAAATGCACAGCAAAGCCTGTTACCTGTGCTTCCCTCCATAGGCTGTCATTATGTGCTCAGTAAATTGCATCAGGACTGCAAAGACTTTGTTGTGGAATCAAGCAACATTAACTCATTAAGTCAATAATTCATGGACTCTTTTATCTAAAGTGGCAACATCACACCATCAATTCACAAAACAGCCACTTCTCTGAAGTGTATGTGATGATAATAATGGATTTTCTAACAATACCCTCTCAAAGCAAGGTCACTGTGCCTAGATGCTGTGGACATGCTGATCTGACCTAGGTCAGCAAAACAAGCTTTATTATTGAACCTAATTATGAACTATCAAGATAATGGTCTAGACTGAACTGTTTCCTAGGGGATTATTTAGGAACAAGTGAGCCATTTTAGTTTTAGCTCTACTGTACTTGTCAGTACCTGTAATCATGCTGGGAATATTTTTGCTATACAAAATAGACTACAGTTGACACAAATACTTTGGACTCAGGGATAGGAGGGTCATATATATATAGCATATATAATGTATATATTATATAATATATGAATATGTAGTATATAATATGCATATTATATAATGTATATGTGCATTAAATGTTATTCTGTACTTGTGAATAATTCTCAAGTTACTATCTATTATATGCAATCTTACACATCGTTATATAGGTGTAGCTCAGCCAAAGCTCATAATGCTATTCTGAAAATGGGTTTTTGGTTCAGGGCTACAAGGTTTGCTGCAGCTGCTTTAGTGAACTGATGAAATGTTTGGGATATTTATTTCTGATGTTTGTTAGGAAGTTTTCTCCTGGGCAGGTATTAGTGCCTTACACCTGTAATCTTAGCTACTCAGGAGACAGAGAACAGGATGATGGCTTTTCCAACCCAGCTTCTGCCATCATGAAAGCAACCCAAACAAACAATAAAGCCAAAGCCAAGGTTTCATCTCTTAACAGTACCTGGATGAGTGGTGCATGCCTGTCATCCTGGCTATGGAAAGAAGCATAAATAGTAGGATCATGGTTCAAGATAGCAAGGCAAAAAAGTAAGGCTCTAACTCAAAAACCATCTTGGCCAAAGGTACAAAAGGTAAAGGACCTGCCTAATAAGTGAAAAGCCTTGAGTTCGGCCGGGAGTTTGGCCTAGCGGTTAAAGTGCTTGCCTAGCATGTATGAAGACCCGGGTTCGATTCTTCGGTACCACATACATAGAAAAAAGCCAGAAGTGGTACTGAGGCTCAAGTGGTAGAGCTCTAGCCTTGAGAAAGTCCAAGGAGAGTGCTCAGGCCCTGAGCTCAAGCCCAGGACTGGCAAAAAAAAAAAAAGAGAGAGAAAAGCCTTGAGTTCAAACCTCAGTATCACCAGAAAACAAAAAATAAAGTTTTCTTCTGATGATACGTGGTGGTGAAAGTGTCTCTTCTATTTTGATTGTTGGACTGTGCCTTACCATTGCCTGCCACTGGGTAACATAATCATGATGGCTAATTTTGCCATGAAATTAACGTGGGAATGAGGTTCTGAAAGGAGCCAAGCAACACAATGTTGTACCAGCAATTTTATAATAGATTTGCAGGAAAAATCAACTTAACGTAAGCAGTGATTACAAGGCAAACTATCATAACCAAATTGTGAAACTGAGAAGAAAATACATGCTGGAATTGAGGAAATAAGACATTTAACAGATAGGTGAAAGGCTAGTAAAACTTCATTTCATACAAAGAACCACATTTTCAGATGTTACAGTATGATAATGATATGATATAAAATAATGACCAATGAAACTAGTGATTAAAGATTTCAACCCACTTGCATCACTTTATTATTGACTAAAATATTCTGAGGTCATTAAGTTACTTTGTTGATGTATAAAGCCAATTATTAGGACGGTATTATTTTTTATTTGGTGGGCATTTTAAAATGTATTTCTTAATTGTCTCTTGAGAAAGTTTCATGCATACTCTAAGAGTCGTAGCACTCTGATGTGATTTTTTTTTTTGCGTGGAGTATTGCAGCTGCATGTAAGCATCTTTGAGTATCTAAGATGAGAGTAGAGGTATGTAGAGCTGGGCTCGGTGAGTCATGTCTGTAATCGTAGTTACTCAGGAGGCTGAGATCTGAGGATAATGGTTCAAAGCCTTAAACTCTTATCTCCAGTTAATTACCAGAAAATGGGAAGTGGGGCTGTGGCTCAAGGGTAGGGCAGTATCCTTGAGCTGAAGAGCTGAGGGAAGCATGCAGGCCCAGGGTAAGGTGGTAGCCTTGAGCTGGGACAGCTCCTAGGCCCAGAGTTCAAGCCCTATAACCCACAAAAAAAGAGTAGAGGTGTGTAGGGTTGTAGTTGATAATGGCCCCTCTATAAGGCATTTGCATTCTGCAATTACTACTTTATAGAAATGGACAAGCTACTCTGTCTTTGAGCCTGATTATTCTCAGCTCTAAAATGGCAAGAAAATAACCCCTTACTTTATAGACTTACTGAGAAGATGAAATAAAATAATATAAAGTATCTGGCACCAATACATTTAAATTATCATTCATTGGTATAAATCATCATGTGTGATCATAGTTGTAAATGTATACCTTAAGTCAAAGAACAGTGTCTCTGCTTTGTTCTTCTGTCCCTTTCTGTCTAAGCAGCTTATAAATTACACTGAACTTGGATTTTTCTTTGCCTATTCTTGCTTTTACTTTCCAACTTTATATATATATATAATATATATGTATATAAGTGTGTGTATTTGTGTACACAAATGCATGCACATATTAAATTTTATTGTAAAGGTGATGTACAGAAGGGTTACAGTTACATGATTCAGGTAATAAGTATATTTCCTTTTGAACAGTGTCACCCCTTCTCTCAATTCCAGTTTTTTCCCCCCTCTTTACTTCCCTTCTCCCCAAGTTGTATAGTTCATTACCAGTATAGTGTCTATACAGGTCACCACTGAATTGGTTCACCCTTTGTCCCACCCGTTCTATGCTTCCCTTTCCCCTCCCCAAATCAGATAAATTTACATACAAGACAAAGGGTACAGAAACTTCAAACGGCAGCAGAAGTGAATAAGCCAAAGAAAAAAGAGAAAAAGAAAAGAAAAAAAGGAACTGAGAACAGTATAATAATAATAAAAAAAACCCTCTTCCATTCCTTGGATTTCATTTCGATAAACATCATTTTATATGATCTTTGCACATAATTATTGAGCCCTTGTAGTCCTCTCCTAAGAATAGCCTCCTTTATTTGTACTGTGGAAATGTTTGGATTGCTGTTTACTCATGTCCAGGTGTAATTATTTATCTTTAACTGTCCATTGGGTTTATTTGTAAATTTATAGGCACATTCTAATTATTACAAATGTGGGAAACCATGCAGCCTGTTTCTTTGGTCTGGCCTTTTTTTTTTTTTACTCAAAGCAAATAGGTCAATGGATTATATGAGGATACTGCTTTTGTTTTGGTATTTTTGTCTTTAAATAGCAACTCTTAGCATGGCACAATGGCTCGCACCTGTAATCCTAGATGCTCAGGAGGCTGAGATCTGAGGATCAAGGTTCAAAGCCAGCCCATGCCCAAAAGGACCTGAGACTCTTATCTCCAATTCACTCTTGGCTCAAGGGTAGGGCGGTAGCCTTGAGCTGAAGAGCTCGGGAAAGGCCTAGTTCAAGCCCTATGCCCCCCCCACACACACACAGAAAAAACCCTCTTATTTCCACACATACACGAACGTAGAAACACATACATACAACACACAGACAAGGCCAAAATTTAGAATTCTTTCATTAACAGTAGTTCTACAGAACTTGATCAGAAAATTGGCTTCAAATAAATAGACAAAACTGTTGTTCCTATTTGGGAATGAACTGTATTAAAGTATTGATTGCAGGCAATATTATTTTTTTCTAGCTCATTCTGTTTGTTTCCTCGTTTTTTAGGATTTCTAAACCTGACAGCAGTGAATTTGTTACAGAAAAGCAATGTTAATGCAACTTGCATAAGAATTTAAATAATGACCTCAGGTAGAGGATAGACCCCTATTCATCTAATGATGAAATGATTTTGAATAATTAATACATTTGCTGTAGATGTTACCAGCCACCCAGGTAGTTAAATTATCGCATTAAATGTGTCAAAAGAGAGAAAATCAAATTTAAGTAAAATCATTTCATTTGCATACAATTTTAATTCAAAAAGACTAAAATTGACTAATACTTAAAACTAGGTAAGTAAAAAATATTCCTCTCTAGTTACGATGGGAAATAATTTGGTCACATTCTTCTTACTTTCAGTATCTTGAGTTTTCAGTACTAATAATTGCTATTGAAAAATGTTACTTTGTTTAATTTTTTTTGTCTTTTTCTTTTTTGGTACTGGGGATTGAACCCAAAACATTGTACCTGCTAGGCAAGTGCTTGGCCACTGAGCTGCACTCCAGCCTGGTTTAAATCTTTAGAAGTCTACATTTATCATCAAGTAATTTTCCTTAGACTCAATTATTAATACAAAATGCCAGGAACCAAGAAAGAAATCCTAATGTAGAAGCTTTCCCCGGATAAATAGATGTCTATATGTTAAGAACTAATCAGCACCTGTAGAGTTAATCAAATGGTCCGAAGGTCATAGTTACCCACTGGCTTTCCTGATAAGAACTGGCTATGGTGAGGGTGCAGTTTAAGCATCACTCCCTGGAAGGTTAGCTGCCAGGCTACACTTAAACAACTAATCTGCAACATTGCTCTTGGCTTTGGTGGCAGCTGTGCACAGAAGAAGGGCTTCAAGATGGAGAAGATTAATTACTCAGACACATAGTTCACTATAGTCCAGACCCCTGAAGCCTTGGTAACAAGGCAGCCAGAGATTGATTGTTGGCACCTCTGGCAGTAAGATTTGGACTTTTGTAGTGCCAAAGTCAAAATGGCATAGAGTGGAGTGAGAGATGGTTTGAGACCCACACAAATGCAGAACGCTGTAGGCCCATAAATATTGATATCTTCCTCCGGACTTTCTCAATTTTTATATCCTGTCTTTCTGCTTGCAGCTCTGGGCTATTTTTCTCTTCTGATTAAAACAATAATCATAATTAACTCATCTAGTTGATGCTGAAAAGTACCAAAGAAGAATGAATGAATGCATAAGTGAAAAGGTTAAATCCTTACCAGTGAGCATAGAATTAGAGGCTTCATTATGCGTCTAACAGGAAAACAGATTTCAAGAAGTAAAATGTCCTCACATAAATGTGAATTGCATATAGCTAAAGTCAGGACTCAGAAATCCCAATAGTACTCTAGTACTCTTCCTTCTCTAAAAGACAAAAGAGGCTGGAAGAGAAAGAAGATGGGGCTAACAAAGGTGATTCAGGTCCTGAAAAAGAAGATGGCAGAATAAAAGTGAAGAGAAGTAATTGGCTCTTTACCTTGCTTGACTCTGTGCATGAGACAGGTTTTAAACCAGACTTCAGAGCACTCATATGAAGATATATAGGGTCCTTTCAGGCTTTGAGAGAAGAGATGATCATGACCTAACCTGTTTTAGAAAAAGAAGAACTCAGTGGACTTATTCTGAGGTAAACTTCCCAGCTATGAACCTGTGAAGTCTGTGTTTCCAAATACATTGGTGAGATTAGATGTAGAAAAGTCATTCTGAGAGGGAGGAAGAGGTAATAAGAAAGGGGCAGTAAGTCCCAAGAAAACATCACCCCCGACAAGGCACATTCCATTAAATCTTAAGTATTGAGAATAATCTTCTTTGGTTCATTATTTTTCTCTTCAGACTCGCTGGGGTGGCAGAGCCAGCCCTGCATCCCGAAGGAGAGGCCCCAGCAAGGCTCTAGATTTTCCATCCTGACCCAAAGATACTGATTAAGAAATGGGAAAGAACCAGGAGTTGTCAGCCCTAAAGGTCTTGGAATCATCTTTTAATCATTCTTCCTTAAAAAAAATACTATTTACTAGCTGCAGAATCCTGTAGAACATTAGCAGTCTGACAGCCCTGGTTCATGTTGGCCCATTCTGTTCAAATTGGTTGTTTTTATGCCATAATCTCTTTATCAGTGATATTCTAGCCACACTATTTTCTTGAATGCGCTAACTTCTTTCAATACAGAAACATCTCCAAATGTTTGAATTCTGATTACCTTTGGCTTAATAGTTTCTTTTTCAATTCGGCTCTCTTCCTTCAGATTTACAGTAAGCATTCAGGAAAACCCATGCTACATCAACATTTTGAGAACTTATCAGCTGACTATCCAATTTCATGTTTCACAAACTTTGTCTTCCACAAAGAGATGGAAGAGACAGGAGATAAGCTCATGCCATTTTCTACAATTGATTTTTTTTTTCTTCCAGTACTTTTTTTTTTTAAACAACCCTGCCTCTCTCCCCTCCCCTCCCCTATTCCCATTCCTTTTCCTTTTTCTTTTATTTTGCCTGTCCTGGGGCTTAAACTCAGGGGCAGGGTACTTTATCTAAGCTAGAGCTCTGCCACTTGAGCCACAGCACCACTTCTGGCCTTTTCTTTTCTTTTCTTTTTCCCTGTCAACCTCTTTGTCATTTGCCATCCTCATTTTCTTTCTTGCTTTATTTTTTTTTTGTCAGTCCTGGGGCTTGAACTCTGGGCCTGGGTGCTGTCCCTCAGTTCTTCAGCTCAAGGCTATAGCCCTACCCCTGAGCCACAGCCCCACATCTCTTTTCTGGTGAAAAATTGGAGACAAGAGTTTAATGTCTTTAGTGCTTGGCTGGCTTTGATCACAATCCTCAGATTTCAGCTTCTTGAGTAGCTAGCCACCGAGCCTGTCACGTCTGGCTTTTTCTGTGCTTGCAGTATCAGATCTCTATTTTCATCTGAGATTTTACCAGAATGGCTTCTATCATCCACATTTCTACTAACATTCTTTTCAATCCAATCTTGGTCTTTCATAGCATGTACCTCAAAACTCAGCCAATCTGTCATTACCCAATTCCAAAGATGCTTGAACAGCAGCGTCTTTACTTTTATGGGCCTTAATCTACTTTGTGTTTCTTTCTTTTTTTCTCTTTTCAGACTTCATGTGTTCTTGAAGTAGTACCCAGAGTAGTCTGAATTTCTCATACTAAAATCTGTATTACTGTGCTCAGGTTATCATAATCAAATGCTACCTTCCTGGCTGTTGACACAACATGAATTAATTTCCCCACAGTTCTGGTGGATGGAAATGTGAAATCAGAAGCCTGGCAGGGTTGGTATGTGGTGAGGTTATCTTTCTGGTTTGAAGACTATATCTTCACACGAGTTTTTGTTGTTCATGAGATTCAGTAGGCTTTTTTTTCCTTCCCCCTTACAAGAACCCAATTATTAGAGCTGTACCTTTATGATCTCACGTAACCTCAATTACCTCCTTATTGGCCCTGTCTCCATATAGAGTCACATTAGAGATCAAAGCCTCAATATATGAATTCAAGGGGTACAATTTAGCTCATAGCAGGATCTCACAATCTCCAGGGGGAGTTTGGCTGTTCAGCCTCTGACTTCCTCTCCACTGTGTCTTCTGAAGGATGGTGGCTCTGATGAGAGCTTCCATAGCTCTAAGACATATTACCACTTTGCTGATACTGCTTCAATAATTGCCTTTATATTAATGGTTCACAGTGTCATGAGTATTCCTGATCCAAAACAGCCCTATGAAATAATCTATCTTATTTTTTAACATAGAGGTTGGAGAAGTTAAATAACTTGTCCAGGATCATACAGGTCATATGAGATATGATTCAACCATTTGATATGCACTACCTTTCACATACAGGCTGTGTTGTAGGAGGTAGAGTAATAAATGAAGCCATTACTGTTTATGGTTTCAAGTTTATGGTTTCGAATCTGGTACTGGCTGTGAGTCACAACCACCTGGGTTCTAGGTATTCATGTTCTAGGGCAGAGATTTCCTTTATAGTGTTTTCCTTCAGGCATATTCTCTCTGTCCCTCTTACTTCTTACTCTAGGAATGATTCCTGACGAGTAACTTGGCAGCAACGATCCTTAGGTGTGTGCCAGCATACCCTGCGTGCTGACAAAGATACTGAATGTCTTTCACCCAGACTCCACTGAGACTTTGCCTGACAACCACAGCCACATTTACTTCTTAGTTAGTCACAGAATACCAGCACTGAGCCAGAGTGCTTTCTCATTGTCACCAAGTTGTCAGGACAAAAGTCAAACCCAGGCTTTATGCTGTTTAACTCTCTTATACCACTACATAGGCTTATCACAGACTATCTGAATGAAGCTTTTAAGTATGATTAGAGAATCAAAAGATGATATTTAGAAGAAACTCAGAACCTCCAAGGATAATAAGAAAGGGGTTTTATTATACTACTATTGTAAACATTTCAGTTACAACTCTTGAAGTTTTATTCTGTGGTTCAAGATTTTTGCCTTGTATTTATTGTTCAATTTCTTCTCACTAGGAAACTATATTCATAGATTTTTGTAGCTCTGTTTCTTGTCTTATGACAAAAATGTGCTCTTTATTTTTCTCAGTCAGTCTCATAGTTGTTGTAAGGGCGTTGTAGATTCTGTCTTCTACACTTTCATAATACCCCATCATATTTCAGGTTTAACTATTTTTCTTCTCTGTTCATGTTTGTTCTTTGAATGACTTCTCTGCCTAATGTTAAATTGTGCCATGCAGTCATTTTTATGTGATCTGTCAGGCTGAATTTTCTATTGTTGACTCTTAGGATTTCTCTTTCTGTATACACATAATCTCTGTGTGTTATCCAACTACAAGCAACAGAAAATTTAACAGACTTAAAATAGGAGAAGCAAGTTTAGCCATAAGTTTTGGGGGAGTAGATGTTAGTATTAGTCTAGCAGCTCATTGGTGTCAGGGCAACTGTTTCTGTCATCCTCTTGACCTCTCTCCATGGGCAAAGTTTAACAGCATCATATCTACATTACATACAAGAAGTATTGGGGAAGATGGCAGCTGTTGTATCTTTCCTCCCTTCCTTATTAGTGAAGCAAAGACTTTATCCTAACAGATTCCTACTTGAAAATAGATACCTAACTTAAGTCTTAACAAACTTCTTTTCCTCTCACTGGCCAGAACTGTACCACACAGCATCTTCTAACTGCAATGGAGTCTGAAAGTAAACCCGGTAGATGGGTACATTGATTCCTTAAGCAATATTGGCTCTCTAGCAAATAAAAACAAAAGGGGAGCAGAGAATGACTGGTTGGCAGGTTGCTTCAGAGTACTTGGCATTGCTCTGTGCCATAGGAATAAAATGTTAAATGGGCATTAGGATTACATTCTCCAGTTTTCCTTGTGACTGATCTAACCAAATTAACCAAATGTTTTGATATTGAGTAGTTATGATTAGTGATGTCTATACGTAGGTTGTTGTTGTTGTTGTTGTTGTTTTGTCCTCTTTGGTTAACTGAGAAATAGCAAGAACTTGGATAGCTGTTTTGGCCTGAGCATTTAAAATGGTAAAATGAATAGTTTTCAATGGCTTTTCCACTTTGGCCTATTAAATGAAGGGGAAATAAATCATTTTTTTGTTTTTGACAGGTCACATATTTTAGTCTTCATTAGAGTAGCTTAATGCACACCCTAAATATCATAGCAATTAATAATAATACCTACTATGTCATCCACAAATCTAACTCTATCACATGCCCCAGGAAAATGTAGCTAGCCACTGGCCCCCAATAATGGTATCTCTGATCATGCTTCTCACGATGGTTATGATGAAAAATAATTATACTAGATCTAATTGATGACTGTCTTTCTAGTCTTACTTAGAGACTTTCAAGTATATTTTCAGCTCAGAAGGGAAAATGTTCTTTTTTGTTTCTCTAAAGGAAAAAGAGTGACTCGGACTCATTATTTTGATCTACTCAACCCAAGCCCAGAAAGCAAAGAGACAATCCTATTTTTTTTCTTTTTCTGAGTTTTAAAATTACTTGCTTCTACCCCTCTATACATCACCCCGACAAAAAATACTTGCTTCTAAAAACAAAGAGGGAACAAAACAATGCTTCAAAAGCTACCAGCCCATGTCAAAAGGCTGATAGAGAAATCTTTCCATGCTTACAAACCTTCAAACACTATTCTTCTGGCCATTTTAAATCATTTTCATTTTTCTTAGTCTTAAAGTTATTGGTTCTTTTGCTTTTAGTTTGATATTTGCTTTCTTTGAACTATACAAACGATGTCTTAAAAAACAATGATTTGATACATGAAGGTTAAAAATTTTTTAAATGTGATTTGCATCTATCGTCTCCATATGTATTTTCTACAAAATTAGTTTATGTTCAGGGTTGATCTTGTAAAAGTGAAGAGTCACTGAGCTCTGTCTCTTGTCTTGTTACCTTTATGCATTTTTTGCCCTTTTAAACTTTCTTCATCCTCTCTTACCTACAAAATTTCTAGTTTCATTATGCTTGCCTGACTGCTCTTACCATTAAAAAGCATCTTCTTCATAAGTCCCAAGGTCATTGAAAACAAGACTTTTGAGAAACTGTCACAGAGGTGGGGATGCCAAAAGGTATCTATTGATGGCTAAATATGAAATAACTTGCATGAAACACAGAATAAGGATATTAGGGAAAAATAGTTAAGTCCAAATAATAGCTAGGCTTCTATAGTTATGATACTGACTTTTACTTTTGATAAATGTACTTGTATGATATTTTTGGAGAATCTGATTGGGAGAGCACTGTACTGCCTTTACATAATTTTATTTTGGTTAATATAAAACTATCCTAAGTTGATATTTTTATACTTTTAAATGTGTATTTTTTAAAACTAAAATCTATAGCGGGAATGACATTGCTAACTTCTTCACAGGGAAAATCTGGGATCCCAATGGGATACCATCCCTTGACTATGCCCAGTCTGTTTCTCAGAATCCAATGAATAAATTGCTGCAGGATGAAAAATGTTCATTAGTAGAATTTTTGAGAGGTACCATTCCTAACTTTAACATGTATTGACATTCCTAACATATGGACATACATTACATAGTGCATAACACATGTTAACTGAAAAATCTTGAAGTCAAAAGATCTTTTTCTTTTTTAAATTTTATTTTATTGTTCAGGTGATGTACAGAGGGGTTACAGTTCAATTCATCAAATAGTGGATACATTACCTTTTTTTTTTTTTTTGGTGGGTCATGGGTCTTGAACTTGGCCTGGGTGCTGTCCCTAGAAAGCTGTACCAGAGAATGGTTTGCTGATAAAGCTTAGGGATGATATTAAAACCTCAGGAGGCAAACACTTTACCATGCTTTCCAAATCTCTTCATACATTGCTCTACCTAGCCACGAATTCAACTCCTCAGGGAATGATCATCCTACAGGAAAATCACTAAGGTTTTATTATAGATACAAAGGATGCAAATTATACTTAGAAACACACAATGTCAGTCTCCTGACTCTGCTAATTGACTCAACTTTAATGGTGCTAGGCTCATTATTCCCCTTTTAGCAGTGTCCAACATCAGCATTTGGGAGCCTTTGAAACCATATGAGTCTTGAATAGGTTGCAGTTTGATCATTTAAAGCAACAAAGATCAATTGTCCAGGCTCTAGTTATATGGGGCTAGCAAACCCGACTGCAGGATGGCGGATCCTCTCATTTCAGCAGCCTTCCAGTTGATGCTGATTGCTATATCCACATCAATCGGTCAGTGATCCACATCAATTAAAGCTGCTCAAAGGCACAGAGAGAACTTGCCTTATCCAACTTCACTTTACAAAGACAGTAGCAGCTAAAGGGGAAAAGGCTTTCGTGTGACTTTCAATGGAATATGGAGTATGCTGATCCATCTTCTGTCGATATGCTGGCTCTGAGGAGGGTTCTAATGAGCACCTTCTGGCTTTCAGGAAGGGAGTGGATTTGTGCTGCTCCTTCCTTCCTCTTTCCCCCTGGGCTGCATTATAGTCAGTGCAGGGGACCTTCAGAGGGGTAAGCGAGTGGCTACACCTAATTATACATCATTTGACCATGAATTAGTTACTTAAGCAATATTTGATTTAAATAAATATTGATTAAGCATTTATTCAAGGTCAGGCACCATGTTAGGATCTATCAGTGGACAAAATATGATCCTTTTTCCATAGAGGAACTTCCAGTCTGGTAGGAAAGACAGACACAATTACAGTATCATACAAGCTTTGAGCAGAAAAGATTCCAGCTGTTTTGTCAACTTGAGTTTCTGAAGAGGACCTACCTTGCATCACAGGGAAGGGTTAGAAATAGGTTTACAGGAAAGGCTTACTGAGCAAAATAGAATGTGTTCTGTCATAGGGTCCGATTGTTTATCAAAAATATGAGCGAATGGAATATACAATAAGGATGTCTCCATAACCAGACTTCCTAAAAAAAAAACAGGATAGATAGAACAGGGAAACAGTCATATTTTAAGTATCATGTGCTCTTTTTGCCTAGTTGACAACTAGTTACACATAATCTAAACAGAGCATCTTACCAGTCAGTGTAAAATTGTGTTGAAACAGCAAAACTCGACATAAAATAGAACTTTCTGCTTGTTTTTTCACCATTGTACATATCATTGATTCCATGTTACTAACCTGTTCTTCCCCCTAAAGAAACTGACTTTACAGCTCACTCAAAGTTAATAGAACGTGTCACTTGTAAGTCAGAAGCATAGTATTGAATCAAAAGAATACCTTCAAATATGTGTAATAATAGAGTACTTTTAGAAAAGTTACTGTTCCTCCACCAAGGTCAGCTTAATCCTAAATATCTGAAGTAGGTAAGGGAGAACAGTTCCCTGTCTTTACTCATTTCTTTCCTATTACTTTTTCCTTCTTTTCTAGACCAACATTTCCTTAAGGGAAGGAATCTGACTGTGCTTACTTTTATATCTCCACTTCTCAGGGGAAACTGGTATTACTTAGTTGCCCACTATGCATGTATTAAACAGAAGCATACTTTATATATGAAGTCAGTGCACCAAGTTGATATAGCTTACATATCAGTATGCTAGAGAGTCAGATATATGTTAAATATGGATGGATCCTTCCTTTGACTTTTCAAAGTGCTTTCTTTCATTGATCTGAGGGAACAGAGAGAGAAAGCAAGAGAGTTGTAGTTCTCCAACCTAATGCCCCATCTTTTTTTCCCCCACTGAGCAGCAGGTTCTGATTTTGACACTTTCATCTGCCTTTTCATCTGCATTTGCTTTTGTCTCCTATAACAGCATGTCAATCTAAGAAATCAAAGTGGTTCTAAATAATCCATATGCCCAACATCTAAGTACTCCTTCCTTGAACCAATCTACACCATTTTCAAGGTCTCTTAGCTAAGCCTTCAGGCAGAGAGCTCTAGGGCTGTGCTGTTCGCAAAGGTTCCTTGATGGATACAAGTCCTCCCCCCACCACTCCTAGTTCATCCTGTTTATTCGTAATCTACACTTCTCCTAGGATCTAATGAGTTGACTGGACTGCTTGTGTGGCTCAGAATAAGTGCTGACTTATCATGAGATGGATTTAATTTCAGGAAGGAAATGTTGATGACTGGACATTTTTTAAAATAGTTGACAAAAAACAGAAACCAAATTAAGAAAGGTACTGGAAAGATGCTGTGGTTCCCTGCTCATTTCACTAGAGACAGAAACTTTATGGTGACGGTATCATTTTGCAATGAGCAATACATTTTGGAATGAGTTTATGTTTTTGTTGGGTTTCCTGTTTAGCAGAAATATGAAATCATAAATTAGTAATATGTCCCTGAAGACTGACATGATACAGAACATCCAAACAGAACATGAGAAGTTGGACCCAATGTTCTTAAAAAGTAGATCTCTTCCAACAAGGTAAGACCTGGGTCTTACGATGCTACATAATCTGCTCAGGATATTAAATAGATGTATTAGAGTTCTCCAGAAAAACAATAGGCGATTTTGTATGTGTGTGTGTGTGTGTGCGCGTGTGTGCGCGCGTGCGTGCGTGTGTGTGTGTGTGCGTGCATCAATTCTGCACATATACATTTATGAAGAAATTTATTATAGTAATTATGTCGTTACAAGGCTCATAAGTCTTAGGATCTGCCTTTCAGAAGTGAAAAACCAGAGAATTTAGTGAGGAATTTAGGCTGTCCCAAGGCCGAAGAACCAGGAGAACTGATGAAGTAGCTTTTCAGAAGCTTAGGCCTGGCCAGGAGTTTAGCCAAGTGGTAGAGTGCTTACCTAGCATACACAAAGACCCGGGTTCGATTCCTCTGTACCACATAAGCAGAAAAAGCCAGAAGTAGTTCTTTGTCTCAAGTGTTAGAGCTCTAGCCTTGAGGAAAATCCCAAGGACAGTGCTCAGGCCCTGACTTCATGACCAGGACTAGCAAAAAAAAAAAAAAGTGTTCAGAAGCTTAGATCTGAGGACTGGTGGGGAAGGTGGTAGGGTCCTGATACTAAGTCCAATAACGTCAATGTCAGTGGGAGTGAAGATGGATATCCCAGCTCAAAGACAGAAAGTATGCCCTTCCCTCTGCCATTTTCTCCTCTCTGGGCCCTCTATGGCTTTGATGAGGCCTGCCTCTTTATCAGTGAGGACACAGTGTTAATCTCTTTGAAACATCCCTCCTTAGACACACTCAGAAATAATATTTTACCATCTATCAGTCAAGTGGACACATAAACTTAATGGTCTTAGGGTATTTGAATGCAAATTCAAACAAGATTAAAAAGCAAAGTTTGAAATTAAATCGAACACATAGATAAGAATGTCAGGCATCAACAGAGGTGACTTTTGGTATAAGATGATAGTTTATAGATGTGTTCTGGGGGATCAGAAACTTAAGTAAATGGTAGGCATTTGTTACCAGTAGACAAAGAGCTATAGGAATAAAAATTAATACAATACCTCAGTGATACTTGCTCTATTTTTTCATAAGAAAACAACATAGAAATTATTCTGTTAATAGGACACTTTACCACAGAAAGTCGGGATACTGTGGGGAAACTGGCAGAGATTCTGGTCTTTGACAAGATATTCCGTATGATAAATATCTTGGGATTATGAATCAGCCACTTGTGGTTTTGGTTAACATAACATTGAGGAAATGCCCATTCTTAATGGAAGAGATGAGGATTTTGAACCTGAATATCTGAGAGAAAAGTTTGGACTGATGTTGACCTGCACATGAAGCTCTTCTCACTCTAACACAAATGTAGTACAGCATAATCAACTTTTTCTTAGCACTGTCATTAAGCCTACAACATTCTCTCTCTTCAATTATGTCTTTATTTGACTTTGGAATAAATTAACTTTCTGGGGGTAAGGCTTTTCATCATGGTTAAATTTATAGTGAAATTATTTTTCCATAATGACTACTATTATTAATCAAGGAAGTATGAGGAAGCAAGACAGGAAGTGAGATCAGGGAACATAGAATTGAAATCAGAATTCACTGAAGACAGTTTACAAACCTGAATACACAGAATGCCAGAAATTCAGTCTGTCTATTTTATGTGAGTTTATTTTACTTAAATACATTTCTTTCAGACTTTATAAATTTTTGTTCAGAGATTTTTCTACAGTAGTGACAAAGGCAAATTGAAAAGGTAGATATTGTTTGACTGGAGGGATGTGTATGGCTTGTCTTTTAGATCTGAGTCCTAACTCTGAGTGTATAACCTCCTGACATAATTCAGCATCTTAAAGACAAAAAGAGTAAACTCTAAACCTGTGTGACATAATTCCTTCCGGTCAGTCTCTTTTATTATTTGTGAATACATTATTTATCAAGAAAAAGGTTCTCTAAGTTGTTGATAAACTGTTTTGTGTGTGATGATGTAGATGATAGTTAAGGAAAGAAATAATGTCATCATATTGGATGAATCCATTGGAAATCTGTTTGTCTCTTACTAGTCATTTTCTTCAAAAATACCATCAATAAGAATGATAACTCTTGAGAGAAAATAATGAGAACATGTTTTCATTTTGACAATGTAGTATGTTATTTGAAAGACTTAATTTACTTTCAGAAAGTTTAGAATAAAATTTTTTTCTCAGAGTTTCATTGGTCATACCAAATTGCTGAGCCTTCCTACACAGATTCTGACGATTCAGCTCATCAATCAGGGTCTCCTGGTTGTGGGCAGACCCCCTTCAATGACTGTGCTAAAAGCTGTCTACAAGAAAGGTTACACTGTAAAGTACAGATTTTTTTTTGCCAGTCCTAGGGCTTGAACTCAGGGCCTGGACACTTTTGTTCAAGGCTAGCATGCCACCACTTGAGCCACAGTGCCACTTCTGGCTTTTTAAGTGTATGTAGTACTGAGGAATTGAACCCAGGGCTTCATGCATGCTAGGCAAGCACTCTACCTCTAGGCCAGAATGTCTAATGGTTTAGAAACATTAATTTGTTGATTTTTTGTCTCTGTTTATATAAAAATGAATATTTTGCTGAAACTCATATTTAGAAACGAACTCATCTGAATTTTTTTGTGCACTGCCAGCTCTTACTATGATCTTCCATATACCACTGTCTTCTGTGCTACAAAATATGTGGAAAAATGTGAAACTTCCCTTTTCCTTCCCTAACTCCTCTATTTCTTCCCCTCCTCCCTCGCTTCCTCTTCTGTAAACGTGGCATAGTGCACAAGAATTTGTATTTTTGCCAGGTGTAGTGGCTCACACCTGTAATCCTAGCTACTCAGGAGGCTGAGATCTGAGAATCAAGGTTCAAAGCCAGTCTGGGCACAAAAGGACCTGAGACTCTTATCTCCAGTTAACCTCTAGAAAATGGGGAAGTGGGGCTTGGCTCAAAGGTAGTTTGGTAGCTTTGAGCTGAAGAACTTAGGAACATGCACAGGTCTAGGGGTAGGGTGGTAGCTTTGAACTGAAGAATTCAGAGACATACCCAGGTAGAGTTCAAGCCCCATAACCCATTAAAAAAAGAATTTTTATTTTTGACATATTTCATGGTGGTGATGGTGGTGGTGGTAGAGGACAGAACCAACTTTTAGAACCAATGATCTAAGAAATATCAACCAAGCTACTATCTTGCTGACAGCTGTTCATTGCAAGATTTCCTTGATTTTAGTAGTCTAATTTCAGAGATTATTAAAATTTGAAACTAATATATAACTTTGAATTTATGAAACGTAAAAATCACATTTTTTTAACTTGAGCTATGGTATTATTTTCATCCTGATTGCCAGTAGAGTTATATTTAAACTATTCATTCATCTACTCGTAGTCTATGCTTGCTCCAAAGATGAATTTAAATGCTTGCCACTATTTTAGCTAAAAAATTTTCATCCTGTTACATTAAGGGGAAAAAATGATCTATTTTAGATCCAGATTACTGGAAAGCATTCTTTTTAAATTTTTTTTGCCAGTCCTGGGGCTTGAACTCAGAGCCTGGGCATTGTCCTTGTGCTTTCTGAAGGCTACTGCTTTACCACTTGAGCGACAGCACCACTTCTAGCTTTTTCTATATATTTGGTACTGAGGAATCAAACCTGAGTTTTCATGCATGCTAGGCAAGCACTCTACCACTAGGCCAAACTCCCGGCCCTGAAAATGATTCTTTACATCTTCTGCCAGCTTGATGAGCTACTTTGCTAACAGCCTTCTTTGACACCTGCAATGCTCCTGCTTGTCTCACATGTCTCTCATGAGAACGTATATGAGAAGCATAGATAATTGGTTTTAACATTAGGAGCACTTATGTTTTTCATAACTAATTTTTTGTTTCTATGAGAAATTGTGTGTTTGTACACACACTTACAAAAATACATGAATTCAGAGCGCCAAGTTCTTGTCTTTTTTGCTCACAGCTAAAACTCTTATCATGTGAACCGCACCGCCACTTACAGCTTTCAGCTGGTTAATTAGTGATGAGTCTCTCATATTTGTCTGCCCAGACTGGCTTTGAACCTTAAATCTCAGTCTCCTGCATATCTGGGATTATAGGTGGTGTGAGCTATGAGGCCCTTGTTTTATGGGTAAAATTGTCATTAGCATGCTCTCTAAGAACCACTGGAGTCACAATGTAGACATGAAAGAATTGCCTCAGCAAGGCAAAATTTACTTCTGCTAAGGATGAACCATCAGTCAAAAATCTGGCATGCAAGCACACAGAGCAGGCAGTCTGCCCCCCTATTTATCTGTAATACAGCAATCCCTGCTCAGGTTTGTTGAGCTCAGTTCCACAGTCTGCCTTTTATTGGCTACTTTGAACAGAGTGAAATGTATTTATATGAGATGACTTTGAATCAGAGAGAAACTGTCTTTACTGAAAATGCTTTAGCTTTGTCGGAAGAAAATCTCAAGCTAGTTTGTCAGCATGTTGAATGAGCCAGTCAGAAAATGAAGCCAGTGCAGAGGGAAACAGAGCCAAAAGATGGAGAGACTTGAGTCTTGCTGACAATATTTATGCCGCTAGATCCAGCTGTGCCTGAAGATAGTATATCCCCTGGACTTTTCAGTTATGTGTACCAATAAATACCCTTTTTTGCTTAAAAAGATGACTTTGAAATATGGCTAACTGTACATTGGTAATGTTAAAATACTACCACACTCTGCTATCTATTGAACTGGCTGAAGTGTGTCTTAATTCCCTCTGGAGAAGAAACCAGAAGAAATGTAAGACAAAAAGCCTTACATTTCAAAAACTCTTCACTATTCTGGAGCAGTTCCTCTTTTCCTTAGCAAGAGCCAAGCCACCAGGCCAAACCATAAACTTTCAAGCAACACCCTTAGATAGGAAAGACAGGCTCTCCTCACAAAATTTCATGGAAGTTTTTTTTTTCTTTCCTTATACTCACTGATAGATTAAAAACAAGTTCCTCACTAGCTTGTAGCAGCTGATCATGCTGGTTGTTCCCTCTGCTTCTCGACCCTTGTGACCTCCAAGTTCTCCTTTCTCTAAGCCTCTTTACCTTCAGTTGAGGCTGCTCACCAGTGTGGAGATGTCAGAACAAGTGGACCTATTTGCTTCCAAGAGCCATTTCTCCATACTTTTTTTCTGTTTTTTCTTTTTTATCTTCTACTGTAAAAGAAAATGGAAACTAAGTTGATCTCATTTTTCCATCTGTTCTGATGTTGAGAGAAAGCCTGAGATCACCTCCTCCATCTGAGCCTCAAGTCTTAGGGTAGAATCTCTGACTGCTGTCCCACAGAGATGGGATGGGTCCAGATTTTATTTGGCCTTGTTCTAGATAGACTCAACTTGTTCCAGATTTCTGAAGTTGGCCACCTGAACACAGGCCCTCCCCATCCAATCATCTTCTGTCCCAAGCTTTCTACCTTGAATTCAGGAACCTTGTTCTCTGATTAGCAAATATGTCTTCTACCTCCTTTAAAAATCTAACTTCTCCTGAGGATCTCCAAAGAAACAAAACCATAGCAGGGCCAGGTGTGACATTGCGTACTTGTGGAGATAGTAGTTTCAACTACTCGGGCAGAGGAGATGATAGTTTGAGACTAACAGTGAAAAGTTTAGAAAGACTCCATGGGCGCTTGTTGGAGCACACGTGTAATTCCACTCCTGGGGGCATGCATAGGAAGATTGTCGTAGAGCAGCCCTAGGGCAAAAATATGAGAGCTTATCCAAAATATAGAATATAAAATAAAAGAAGTTCAAGCAAGTTTAATTTGTATATTGCCTGCCTGGCAATCACAAGGCTCAGTCTATACTCTAGCACTGTGAACCCATTCAGAAACCAAGCTAACAGTATCAGCCATATTTGCTTCCAAGAACCATTTCTACCTACTTATTTTTTTCTATTTTTTCATCTTCTATTGTAAAAGAAAATAGAAACTAAGTTTATCTCATTTGTCCATTTGTTTTGAATAGAAGATGTTTTATTTTTAAAGACAGAATCAATCTTGAACAAAGAAACAATACTAGCAAGTAGCTGACATTTTTCTTCACAGAGGTATAGAAATCCAATGAATGTATTCAAAGCTTCATTCAGGAGCACGGAGTGATATTTATTTGTCCCTTTTCTTGGGAGACATGGGCTCTCTCACCCCTACCCCAGGGTGCATGATGGAATTGGAATGTGAGGACTATCTGCGTTTAATTGAGAAAAAATAGTAACCTATGGCCTGATAAGATATGGGTGACATTTGCCCTGTTCACTAGGGAACAGCTCTTTAAAGGGTTTTGAGAAATAGCCGTCAACAGCCTTGATTTAACAGCTGTGCTGAACTATTGGAGGGCATCCTGATGCAGAGCTTTCTGTGGGAAATAGAATCTAGCCAAAGAAAGGAGACTTAATGGTTACCCTTGAGAACCAAGCACTTGTAGGCCTTAGAGAACTCAGTAGGAATGGCTTGTCTTTGTTTCAGGGGTTATCAGCCTAATTACTTATACACAGGCCAGAGGATATTTTTTCAGTTGAGAGTCATGTCATCACTGCATCGTTTGTTGTATTATAGAGAGTGTTAGGGACAAGATGAGACATGGGCATGTACTTCCAGCAGCTTGTGACAAGTAAGGTTTGATTTCAACAGTATGCCTTGTTTCTCTTCATTGTAGCTATTACTTGTACCATGGTGTCAGGCCTTGTGCTAGACTTAGGCAATTTTATATCCTTTTGCCAGATTATGTAGGAACCAGTTTAGTTATTAAACCTTATTTTTTTCATCATATTTTCTTCCCTTGCATCTATTTAAATACCAGGCAAGTAAACAGTTTTTCTTCCTTTCTCATTCCAAAAGCTTATCTACAATTTTTATCTGAATACTTATTCAACTTTCTTTACCTGCTCAGATCTAGGAATATTTCTTTAGGTCTTTTTTATTGTTGTTGTTTTGAAACTGCACCAACTGTTGTAACACTACTTGGGGGTAAGGGGGGGGTGTCAAGAGCATTATATACAAGTGGTCATACATGCTTCTCTTTGGACAAGTTAAGTTAAAATTGCCCCATACATGCTCCTATGACATCAGTGAAGGAAACCTATGATCTGTCTCTGTGCTATCTCCTTCATCTCTTTCTGAATCCTATTTTCCTCCTCATGGTAATATGCTTAGTCTCTCAACTTTTTTTTTTTGCCAGTCCTGGGCTTGAGCTCAGGGTTTGACCACTGTCCTTGGACTTTTTCAAGGCTAGAGCTCTACCACTTGAGCCTCAGCACCACTTCTGGCTTTTTTTCTATGTATGTGGTACCAATGAATCGAACCCGGGTCTTCATGCATGCTAGGCAAGCACTTTAACCACTAGGCCAAACTCCTGGCCCTCCACTCAACCTTTTAACCCCTTCTTTCTTGATCATGCACTTTTAATAGAAGAAACAAGGGCCGGGAGTTTGGCCTAGTGGTAAAATGCTTGCCTCAAGTGCATGAAGACCTGGGTTCGATTCCTCAGTTCCACATATATAGAAAAAGCCAAATGTGGTGCTGTGGCTCAAGTGGTAGAGACCTAGCCTTGAGAAAGCCTAAGGACATTGCTCTTGCCATGAGTTCAAGCCCCAGGACTAGCCAAAAAAAAAAAAAGAAAGAAAAAGAAAAAAACAAAAGGTATGCGTACGACTAATGTATAATGAAAAATCTTGCTATTTTTAAAGTTAAAGCCACAATGAGATGTATTACTCATAACCCAGTGGCTAAAATGAAAAGAATTACCAGTAACAAGTATTAATAAGTTAGCAAACTAATGGAGAAAAATGGAGCCTGTGTACATTGCTAGAATGAAAAGTGGTAAAATTACTTTGAACAACTGGTAGTATCTACATAAATTAATATTATCCACATGTAATACTTTACTAATAAAGTAAATTTTTTTCTTTTTTTATTGTAATTAATAAAAGGGTTACATGATATTTGCCAGATAGAAGGTGCATTAATTCACATATATTAAGAAAGTAAATTATAAGTAGTCTATACACACACAAAGATAAGCCAATGAGATGATGGATATGTTAATTAGCTTGATGGAAACAATCATTTCACACTGTATGTGTATGTCAAAGATGTGTACATGTATATAATTTTTATTTGACAATTATTTGTCAATAGAGCTGAAAAAATCAATGGAAAAAAAGGGGCTGGGAGATATAGAAACAAAAACCATATAATGAGTGATTGTTGTCCTTAATGTACTATGTTATCTCTCATCTCTTTTGCTGTCCCTTGGTTATCTCATATTGTTACAGTATTTCACCTTGTTATCTGATATATTGGATATATGCATATTTAGTTATTCAAAATCAGATAGGAAAGGGGGAAAACAAGATGGGGGTGGGGGTAGAGGAAGGGAAACCGGGACCAAGACATGAGAAAGGGTATCAATGTTTGTGAAGTAATGCACCTTCCATCTGGTGAATGTAATGTAACCCTTCTATTCATTACAATAAAAAAAAAATTATGGGAAAAAAAAGGGGGCCGGGAGTTTGGCCTAGTGGTAGAGTGTTTGCCTAACATGCACAAAGACCCGGGTTTGACTCCTTGATACCACGTACATAGAAAAAAAACGGAAGTGGTGCTGAGGGTTAAGTGCTAGAGCTCTAGTCTACAGAAAGTCCAAGGACAGGGCTCATGCCCTGAATTCAAGCCCAGGACTGGCAAAAAAAAAAAAAATCAATGAAAAACTTCCCAAAAGATTGAATAAATTTTGAAGTCTATGAACTCAAGGTTAAGAACTTTTACTTTGTCTAATGCATTGCTGAAGAGAATGCAAATTGGGCCAAAGGCCATGGAAGGAAATTTGTCAGTTTTTTATCAGTTATAAATATCCTCTTTACCCTAATACTTCCATTTTGCCTAGGCGAAATGTTATTTGTATGAAGAGATCAACTGTAGCATTGTTTATTATAGAAAAGGATTAGACATAATCTAATGTTTGTCAGTAGAAACTTAGCTAAATAAATTTTAATATACTGAATCTTGGAAGGGATAGAAAATTTTGATATGTTCACCAACAAAGATTGTGTAGCACTGAGAAGGAATTTACTTCAGCTGTATACAACATGAATAGATTTTGTATTGTTAAATTAAACCAGACATTAAAAGCACACAGTTATTAATTTTTATGATGTTTAAAAAAACCCAAAATGAAATTGTAGTGAAAAAAATCAAAATAGTACTCATGTTAGAGGGAAGGAATTTAGGGGCTTTCTGCAATGTTGGAAATACTTTGGGCCTTGGTTTCCAGTGCTGTATTCCGATGTAAAGATCCATCCAGTTATTCGTTTTTAATGAATTTTTCTTTTATTGGGGAATAATACCTCAATTCCAGAAAAGGAAAAAAAGAACAAAAACATATCTCAGAAAGGAAAATCAGTAAACATTATTTTACTGTCTTTTTTGGCAACTGCTAAGGACTGGTTGCAGGACCCTTTGTGGGTATTCAAAACTGTAGCTACTCTAGTCTCTTACATAAAATGCTGCAATATTTGTATATAACCTATGTATATTTTTCATTATACTTCACAGTCAGTGCACATTTATTATACTGTGTTGTTTAGAGAATAATAATGAAAACAAGGTCTGCAGATATTTGATATAAACAAAATGATTGTCAGCCTAACTGGTGCTTCATAGAAACAACATTAAAATATTTTTTTCAGTCAGATGCTAATTGGACATGCAGACATGGTACTAAATCAAAAGTTACTCAATTATCCTAACCATAATTTTTAAATGCGCTAAATTTAAAGATGCTAGGTATTACCTTCTCATAACTCTACTAAGTAATGTTTTAAGGATTATATTGGGAAGTAAGATACTGTAGAGAAAATTTAGGGACTTACACATTATAGTGTACTTATAGCTTGAGTTTTCAACTAAATACTTGAGAGGATCTTTATCAAATGTATCAACAGTAGGTTGTCTGATTCTACTTATACATGGAATAATAAAAGAATATCAAGTAGTGAAAATCATTCCAATAAATATTTGCCGTTAGAGGTGGTAGCATTCTGAGCATTGAGGTAATTGAAAGTTGAACAGGACCCACACACTATTTGCTTGTGTGCAGCAGGTATGCATGGAGCTAAATTTCATTTGAGTAACAAAGAGTAGGAGCTGTAAGAAAGCCACGAGATAGTTAGAACTGGTTTTAACTGAGAAAATAGAGAGGCTTTCCTGAACTTGTCACATTTCATCCCAATCTTAAGTGATAGGAATGTATTCCACAGACTTAAGTGGGGAAGTGAGAAGAGATTGTTAGAAAAGGAAAACAAGGTCAAGTCTGCTATGGACATCTTTCAGTTTGCCTTCAGTTTTAAAACCCTCATTTTATGGAATTTCTGTCTTACTGTGACAAGTGTTCTACAATTAACCCGGTAACTCCCATGGAAGCCTCCCAGCTGCTTCTGCTCCAGATGTTGATACATGAGAGCTGTGACATGGAAGAGATGAGTGCTTGGTAATGTCACCTCCAGATAGACAAAGATTAGTTACGAGTAGGCCTTTAAACATGGACCCTTGGCACTTCGGTAGCACTTAAAAGCCCTCATTCTTTTGACTTGGAGATAACTTACCAAAAGGCCAAACATGAGATTAATATATTGTCAAACTGGCTTAAAAGTGAGAGCAAAGAATCTGACGAGTATTTTCTTTCTAATTTTCATGAGGTTGTAACACATCTCTTGCAGTAAGAAATCACTCTTTGGACAACTGGGTTGAAAATCTCATCCTGTGTCACATTTTATAGCCTCACAAAAGCTTGAGATTTGAGAGCAAGTCTTTTACCTTATTGTATTTGACCACAAATCTTTTTGATCAAATACTTGATGCTTTGTCAATCTCATAGCAAAGTTTTCCAAACTACTTTCCTTTAGAAAAAAAATCTTTAATGGTACGTGGCTAAAGGCGTTCCTGAATTATAGATAGATTTTTTATCCCTCAGACTGTGGCATTCTTTTGAAAACAATGTTGGATCCTCAATTTGAGTGAGATGTTAGAGATAGTTATAAAGTGTGACCAACTTGGACAACTGGACACTCTTAATAGGGTGAGAGAGATAGGAGGAAATAAAGTAAAATTTCAAATGTCTTAAAATAAGTAGCATCAGATTTCAAAACCATTCTTCCTGCTAGGTGCAGTAGATCTACAGTTATTGAAGAGGAGGACGTAAGTTTCATTTCACATTATATTTCACTGAAGAGTTAGAATCTCATTTCCTATCTGTGGCATATTTTAGTATCTTCTTGACAATGAAATATGGGTGCAGCTTTGAAACAGTGATTTCTGGTTCTTTTTCTTTACTCTTCCAAAGAGAATTCCTATCAATCAATGCACTCTATCTCAGTAAGATCTGTGGGAGGTGAAAAAATTCAAGGCTTTACTTATATAGGTTTTTCTAACACAAAATCCATCATTGAAAGACTTAAAATTATGAATGTGTGACCAAGTTTAAATATCGTAGCCATATTTCCTCTGCTTTGTTGATATTCTCCTTAGTTTTAAAAATGTACTTCAAGAAGGTGGATGTACTTAACAGCTTGACATATAAATACCACATACATAGATACATACATACATAGATACATACATACATATATATCTACACTGGTTGTGACCATCAGAATCACATGCATTCCTCTGTCTACTTTGACATGCACCTGAACCCAGGTCAGTTCCTCAATCAGCTGGCCTTTCTAACATCTCTTGGATAGGTGTTCCTTCGATTGGAATTTCGAGTTTCTAGGAATTAATGTCAGTTGGCACCATTGTCTAGTAATCCATTTATCTGTTGTCCTCAAGGCAGTTACTCTGGTAAATGGTCAGAGGCCCTTTGTAGAAGTCCTAAAGAAATAATTATATATTATTAACAGCTCAACAGGATTCTTCCTTAATGGAATGGCCTCCCTCATCATTTGAGGGGATTTAAAAATGTTTATAAACTGTCCTAATCCTAGAAATTTATGTTTTTCTTTTTTGGCAATTCAAGTCAGACTGACTCTTCATCAAACCTAGAGCTTTTTAATTTACAACTGTCAAGTAAGACTTGAGTTGTTAGTATATCTGTTTCAGTTCTAGGGACATAAAGATCAGGTGCCAGGTGTGATCTCTCTGAGACAAACTTTAGCTATTACCTTTCATAGTAACTACACTCACAGAATCATTGGTGATTGTGTGCTAGCAGCTGGTCCTGTATTCATTCCCCTAAACATTCAACTTGATGGTAGCACCTCCTGTTGACAATCCTACACTACAGAGAAGAACACAACAAAACTTCTTGAAGGTGCTGGGAATGATAAAGGAAGAATGATGGGACCTTCAGTGGGAAGGAAGTGCACAGTGAGAAGAGGAGTGACATTCTTACAAGACGTGTATGAAGTAGCATTCTAGCATTCTGAAGACGGTACTTTGGTGTCATGTAGGTCCGACCTTAGATCATTGATTGCTCTTAGAAAAGACAAGTCAAAATCAGAAACATAAAAAACCCCAACAACTTAATGTAATAATAATGAACAATAAATACTCAGATAAATAAATAATAGATTTAATTGGAAACAGACAAGTAGTTGAGAAAACTAATACAGGTATAACACACAACTCTAAAATGAATGCATATTATCATTTACTACTTAATAGAACATTCTTTAGTATTGTATTGATGGGTAAAATAAATCAAGGAGAATATGTATATGTATTAGAAGGATATTTACTTAAAGAGAATTTATAAAATTATTAGTGTACTTTTGCATGTTTTAAAAAGTTTCAGGGAATAAAAAGTAGAGACGGGACTGGATAAGATCTAAGACGGAAATAGGGAGTAGATGTTTTAAGATACACATTTGATTTAAAGATTTGAGTTTAGAATCTGATAGTTTAAATATTATGGAATAGTTACTTCAGAAGAGAATTCCTTCTTTAAAAAACTCAAAATTGTCCAGAAATTACATTTTATCAGTACTGTTTGTGCCTTTACTATTTAACTGCTTTATGCAATATATGAATTGTAGCATAAAGCAAATGAATAAGAGAGAAGAGGAATAAAATTTAGAAAGTAAGTGTTGTCTATGAAGTGTGGGATATTTTATACCATTGTTCCTGCCGAAGGAATTTTTTTTGGTACATAAGTGGTTGGAAAGTGAGAGAAAAATAAAGCAAAATGAAGAAATAAGAGATGAGTTTTGTCTGCACTTTGGTCCTTAGAAAACACAAGTAGGGGGTGAAGGTAGGGTAAAAGAAAGTCAAGTATTGTTACTAATTCCAGACTCGGAGTTAGGAATCTCTAAAGCATTATCTATGCCTTAGGGGTAAAGGTGAGCCAGAAAAAGAAGGATGAAAAGCAAACTTGAAACAAGTTAATTCCCAGTCACTCTAATGGTGAGATGTCTTTATTACTACCTCTCCAAAAGCAAAAGTTTTTTGGGGGGAAGAAGATAATGCTAACCATATCGTAAAATCATTGCTGAGATTTTTTACATATAATATGGAATTCGATTAAAATTAATTTAGAATCAAACAACCATATTCTAAGGGAAAAATACCAGAAAATAGAAACAGACCTACAGACGCTAGACATATGAGAAAATTCAGATGTATTAAAGTAATTTAAGTAACTGTTACTAATAATTAAAGAAATTAAACAGAGAAAATCTCCAATGAACCTTATTGAAAAATGAAAATATTAGAATTAAAACCTGCAGCAGTTAATAGGAAATTAGTCAGGAAACACAAATTAGTAAATGTAGAAGATAGTGAAATTAGAAGCTATGCGTTACCAGCCAGTTGTTGTCAAATACAGCCAGAATCTTTTCCTATCGTACTGAAACTGAAAAGAGTGTTTCAAAATTCTTTAGACAAAAAGATGTGGGGCCTAGAGTCCATGCTAGAAAAGATGGAGCTGATGATGATGGGACAGGGCCAGGAAAATACTTAGGTTTTAACTTGCCTGTGAAGTAGTACTACATCCCTTGCAGGGGAGGTAGTATTGGTACAAAAGTTGAGGTACAGAAAAATTCAGCTGCATGACTTGAAACATTTAATTTGAAAAGCTTCTGAGTATTTCTTATATTTGCTGACTTCAGAAAACAATTGCTTGAGAAGGAGCGATTTGGACAATAGATGAGGGCTATGTAAGGCTTGTGTGTGCAAATGAAGAGTAATATAAGTGGTTTTGATTTGTAAATTAGCTATACATGCATTTTTGTGATGTAATTTAGGTTGGAAGGTCTAACCTTAGAAGCATAAATTTGGCTGATACGTTTTTTTTTTAAACTACCACGGAACATAAGTATATGTTAAAAACAATTCAGATAATTATAGCTATTTCATGGGTGGTATTTCTAATTGCATTATTACCATTGCTAACCCAAGCAAAATGAATCTCATCATTTCATCAAAATTCCTAATGACTAAGTGTCCATTCAATATTAAAACTGTCATCTTGGTAGGCTTTTGTTCTTAGCTGCTCAAATGAAGAAGCCTAAGGCTATGCAAACTCTATCCTATATAGAGGAGGATTCTTCCTTGTGGAGATTTCTCACTTGACCATTCAAGGTTAATTTTTAAGTAAAGCAAAGAAAGTTATCTTTAGGATCCAAAGTATTCCTTTATATATTTTTTCCCTTAGAGAGTCATCAGTTTCTGTGTTGCTATTTTAAGGGTCATCTTAAAGAATTTTATCTATCTTGTTTGGCTTCGTTCTTCCCTCTCCTTTTCTTTCCTTCCAACAATGCAATGTTTTAGAAGATGTATGTCTACCAATAATTATTAACCCATTTTTCAGATTTCTTTGTCATATATTCAGTTTGATCAATATGAGGTAACGAGGCTTACCACTGTTACTTGAGCTCATTCTAGCTCAAAGCTAATACATTTGCCTTAGACTCAGCCTTCATAGACTTATCCATATGTTCCATTTAGCAGTTTCATATTGTAATATATTCCCTCATCGTTCTACAACTACTAATTATTTTTTCCTCTCAGAATGGGAAGATAATTTGAGCCATAGAAAAGCTCCAAAACACAAAGAGAAAACTCAAAAGAGAAAACCATGCAGTTCCTATGGGGAAAGATCTCTAAGGGACTCTGAACTAGAAACTTGTGCTTTCTTAGTGAGCTTAGGATAGGAGTGGTGCTCTTTGTTAGGCTTCCACTAATGTTGATGCTGCTGATGTGAAGACTACAAGTTGAGAATCTAAGGTGACCATTTATATTTCTGTATCTCACTAGACTAATTATCCTGTGAAGTTATCCTCATCCAATTGTTAACAGCATTGTCTGACACATATTGGAGCTTTAAATGAAAGATGTTATTGTGCTATATACTAGTACCAATGTTTGTCAACTTAAGGTGAGGTTACTTCCAAACTAACCCATTTTATAAGCTAAGAGTATAGAAAGTCAAAAACAAATCTATGTTGGATGTAGCCAAAAAGTATAGCTTAGCAATACAGTAGAATGTAGAGTGATTTGTGTTTTTTGCCCATATGATTATGTGGATGTCTAGGAACTATGGTTCTCTGCCTGTGTCTAGGATCATTTGAGAATATTGTGTAGATCATAGTCCTTGAGAAGTCAAAATTGAAGTACAGTTTCTAATGAAAGCAAACCATATTTGCACCATCATAACTTGAAGCATTATAAGTCAGGGATCATGTGCACATTTGCTTTCTGATATTAGTTGGTGTTAGGCAAGTTTGGTGAGTACAACCACAACTTCTATAGCTCAGTTATTCACTTGTTGGGTCTAACCTGAACTTTCGCAAAGCTATACTAAGACCAAATCTCAAGACACTATTTGTTCTTCTAAGGATTTTAGACAGAGTCACATCATTAAAAGACTGAACCTGAAAACCTAAAAGCCCATCTCTTTTTTATCAAACTGTTTTCCATTTTTAAGACATCAAAGACAGCTTTTTTTTAGCACTTTCCTGCTAATTATTTGGCATATTATTTATATCTTAGAGGGCTTAAAAAATTAGACAGTATAATGGTCTTTAAGTTTTTGTTCTCTGGATGGAAAACACTGATCCTGGTTCAAAAGATAAAGTTATGCAACCTAATAGATACTGTAGACATTCCTGCTTTCCTTTTTGCTAGGTCTGATCAACACATTTTAAGAAATTAACCAGAATCTTATAGTTAGCCAAGCATTACAAACCACAAAGCATCTACACCAGATTCATGTGGCATCAAGTCTGGGAAGATACAGATGAGTAAGACCCTATCCTTGTTCTTGATTTTGTCTTGGCCTTTGAGACTCAAGTTGAGATTAACCTGGCTTTTTAGGTGCCAAAGGTAGTTATTGATCACTTTTGTTCACAGAGCAGCAGTATGAAAAGGCTCCAGTGGCCCAGCTTAGGGTGATGAGGCTGGTATGTTAAGGCAGAGTTCTAACTCATAAAACTTGATAACATTCCAAATCACTAGGACTTAAAGGAAAAAGGAAGCGAGCCAGGAATGTAGTTCGAGAAGTTTGTGCCTATATAGTAAGAGTGAGGCTCTGAGTACAAATCACAGTATAATCAAAGTATGAAAATGGGATAAGATTGATAGGGGGTGAGGAGAGGGAAAGGGGGACAAACAGAAGGGGTATCAAAAGTTTGAGAAGTAATGTACCCATTACCTGACGAATGTAACTAATCCCTCCATATCCCAACAATAAAATATAAAAAAAGAAAAGAAAAGAAAATAGAACAGGAGGGAGAAAAAAAAGAAATGAAAGGAAATCTAAAGAAAGGAAAGGAAAAGAAGAGAGAAAAAGGTATCTCCATAGGACACAGAAAAATGAGTTAAATGCCATTTAAGAAATAACATGAAGAATAGGCTACCTTCATACAATTTAGCTATTGTGCTAAGAACATATAAGGGAGACGGGAATCTTCAGGATTTTTGTTGGTAGCTGGTTGGTGTTTGTACTTCTCACCTTGAGCCACCACTTCACACACATGTAAGCATATACCTATCCATTCTCCTATGATATCTTTCAAGTGTACCCTTTGTTTCCTCTGATCTGTCCTAATGTCAGCCACTCTTGACTCCCCTGTAGACATTAAAGATAAAGAAGCCATTATACTCTTGAAAAGGAACATTATAGACACTTTACATGCCTATATAAACCCCTTTCCCTTAGCAAGTCTTGCCTTCAGCAGCTCTAGATGTAGAGGTCATTTTAAAGCCATTGTGTGTGTGTGTGTGTGTGTGTGTGTGTGTGTGTGTGTGTGTGTGTGTGTGTGTGTGTATGTGCTCGCACGTGTGTGTACACACACGTGTGTGCGCACATGTGTGTATGTATGAGTGTGTATGAGCATGGATATGTGGAAATGTAGCTTTAGAAAGCATTTGTACATTGAGAATCCTTTATTTTGAGCTTCGGTTACATCCAAAAAGGATTATGATACTTGATCTTTAAATGATTGATATTGCTTTTGGAAAAATTTATCAATACTTAATTATAACACCTTGGTTTTTCATAGCTTATAAAGAATACAGTCTCTTGTAAAACAAGTACTTTTTTCCCCTAAAACCTCATTGATTTTTAGATGAGCTTGTGGTTAGGGTACACACATTGATTTCTGTTCAGGAATACTTCAGAGTTCAGATGGGCCCATGCACTTGCCTTAATAACAGCTGTAGTAAGAAAATCTTATTACTTCACATGTTTTAGATTATATTTTTCTGACTCATTTTAAATCTTAAGTGGAAGGAAGATACTCATGTATATCGTTTTCTTGATTTTTAGGTTGAGTATTTACATTGTTCATTGGTTTACTTATCAGAAAGTGTATTTTTTTTCAGATGGCAGCAAAAATTTATTTATCACAGGATAGTAAATGATGAACTGAAAGAAGTGTTTGTGGGGCCAGGAGTTTGGCCTAGTGGTAGCGTGCTTGCCTAGCATGCACGAAGACCCAGGTTCGATTCCTTGGTACCACATACTTAGAAAAAAGCCAGAAGTGGTGCTGAGGCTCAAGTGGTAGAGCTCTAGCCTTGAGAAAAATACAAGGACAGTGCTCAGGCCCTGAGTTCAAGCCCAGGACTGGCAAAAAAAAGTGTTTGTAAAAATCATGAAAATATTTAGATTGTTTAAAATGTTTAAAGTAGATATTTTAAATTTTAATAGATATTTTAAAGTTTATACATTTAGTATTTGATATTGTGTTAACCTAAAGCAGTAATCTGGAAAGAAAATAATACAAATAAAAGGAAGATAATATTGTAGGTAAAATTGTGGCTAAATATACAACCACCCTCAAGATGGATTTCACTCCCTTTGTCACATTGGCCAGTCTTGGTGAGCTGTCCTTTCCTGTTACTTTTTTTTCATATATTTTTATTGTAATTAATAGAAGGGTTACATGATATTTGCCAGATAGAAGGTGCATTAATTCACATACATTGATTCCCTTCCACCTGTCTTGATTCCTATTTCTCTCCTCCCAACCCCACCCCTCATCTTGTTTTCCCCCCTTCCCTATCCAATTTCAAATAACCAAATACAAATATATCCAATGTATTAGATAACAAAGTGAGATACTGTAACAATATGAGATAACCAAGGGACAACAAGAGATGAGAGCTAACATAGTACCTTAAGGACAACAATCATTCATTATATGGCTTTTGTTTCTATATCCTAGAGATCTTTTCATTTAGCATCATACTGTTTGGCCTTTTGTATCAAGGTTTTGCTCTATTGCAAATCTCTGCTAGTAGAGCCCAAGGTTTCTACTGATTATGACAAATCAGAAAGTGTATTTTAAAAAATGTTTTTTTTAACTTCCTTGCATGTGTCTGTGAAATGCTATTTTTCTGTGTATTGCCTAATGGGGCTTAACTTTCATAAGGCATACAGTTTTGAAATACCCTTTGAACAAAGGTAAGCTTATGATGTACATGTAAAAATATTAATTTGACTCAAGAAGAAAAAGATGTGAGAAGAGAAAAAAAACACAAGGCAAAAGTATAATCTCACTGATCTTGTTTCGGGCAGTATAATGACCAAAGATAATTCTATTTGTTCAAAGGTTGTTGTGAAGATTGTATTAATTAATCTATATGCAAAGCAATTATAAGAATGCCAGATGATATAAATGCACAGTAATGGTTAGTTAGCATTATTATTAGCATAAAGGCTGAAATGTTAGACTTTAAAGTTTCATTTATTCCTGGCATTTTGGGTTGGAGAAGTATAGCCAAAGTTTATCATAGCCTGGTGTCATTGATTTTAAATGTTTCACTTCCTTGCTTTTTAACTTTCATCATTTGAGATAGAAGTCAATATATTTCTCCAGTTCAGTCGCTGTCCACATGGGAAATAGAACAGCCTATCCCATTAAGAAGATGGTGGCCTTCAAGGCACACACAGAACAAATAATGATAATAAAAAAAAGAATCCTTTCTTGAGGCCATCCTTTTATAAGCACGGGTTTGTTGTTGACTGGTCAGTTCATCCGTCAGAGGATTCTGGAGTTGGAGAATATACAAGCGGGCCTCTGTCCAACAGTGTGACTCACTGCTAATTGGGATGAGGAGTTAATCTCTCTCAAACTAAACCCAGCTGAGTCTCTAAGAGCAATGATGTATTTAAAAGATCTCTGGCAGTCTAGGGCATGTGGCACTAACCGGATTTAGCTCATTAGCAAATCCACAAGGCCCGCTGACACGGCACCCAGAATAAAATACATGAGGCCAGTCCATACCCCATGGGCACCTGCAGCATGACTACAGAATAAAAAGGCATTTATTAATAATCTCATTGGTCACACAATACAAAGGAAGGCTACAAGAAGTCAAATGCTGTCATTTGTCGCAACTAGAAAGGCATAATTAAAATAAGTGCCATGTGATTAACCTTTGAAAAATTAATCTGGTATTAAAAAAGGGCACAAAAATAAGGAAGACGGGTTCTTAAAGGGAATAGACTGGAACAGGCAGCTGGTGAGTGAACATGAATGCAATTCTGCATGCTTAAGAAATTACAACATCATTGTCAGCAAAGAGCAAAGTTAAGGAAGCAATGTCTATTGTGAAGATAAGGCCAGTCACAGAATGCTGTGTGCAGATAGCAAACAGCACAGGATTTTGGTATCACCCAACTGGATTTGCGTTTGGGTTCATTTGTTTGCTGATAGATGTCACTGAGCGATTTCCCTTACTTTTTGAGTAACTTAGTTTCTACATCTACAAAATGGGGATAACATATCTTGTTTTTCTTGTGATGGTTGAAAGAGGTAATATTTAAGGCTGTTAACATAGAATTAGGCACATTGTAAGTGCTCAGTCTGGCTGATGACAAAGATATTTGTCACCTTACCATCTCGACAGGCGACAAAAGCACATTTACTCAGCGTGGAAATCATGTGGCAGGTACCTTCAGCAATGTGATCTGTAATGTGTCTGTGCTGGTCAATGGGGTTTTCTAGGGCCTTGCTCATTGTGATCTTATCTTGGGATTGAATGCCAAAGGTGGCACATCCGTAATCTTAAAGGAAGGTTACAGGATAGGGAAGACCATGTTTCATGAAAGTTAGAGATGAGCATTTATACCTTCTCCAACAGGCCCAGCTCAGAATGCTTTCCTCAGATCCCTGAAGGAACTAGATAACTACCTAGCCAGCAAGCAGCGGAGGGTGCTGCAGATATAAGAGAGAATGCCATTAAGAGAGAAAGATGCTATTTTGCCCTGTGGAATTGTAAGTCCATTTAACCAGATACTATTTTTCCAAGATATGCAAGAAATGTTAAGCTGTGTGACAAATGTTTTACTTTTCCCACATTTTAGTGGTATCAATTTATTAGAATCAGGTAGTTGCACATACAGTGTACCTGGTTGGAACTCACACCCTCTGTCACTTTCCTCCATTCTCCTACCCTCTCAAGAAGCTTCATTTTTCCATTTCACACAGGTACATAAAGGGTTAGACCATATGCATCCTCCTTTACTCTCTCCATTTGTTCTCTCCCCTCCCACTTAGACCCCCATCTCAAAATCAGTTTGATATTCCTGTTTTAATTTTTGGTTCCGTTCCTAGGGCTTGGACTAAGGGACTGGGCACTGTCCCTGAGCTTTTTTTTTTTGCTTAAGTCTATACCACTTTTGCTTAGAGCTGAACCACAAATCCACTTCTGAGATTTTTGGTAGTTTCTTGGACATAAAATTTTCACAGGCTGACTTTGAACCATGATCCTCAGATCTCAGCCACCTGAGTAACTAGAAACGTTTATTTTAAAGAATACTCTGCTGGGCACATCCAATTCTTCATCTAGTACTGAGACGAGAAAGAGGCATGTAAAGTACTTGTCTGGAGTCAATTTAAAAATTGACCCAAAATTTAGTAATCAAGGTAAAATAACACTGTAACATGGCATTTTAAATATCAAAATTAAAGAAAAAACATTTTAATAAAAAAAATCTAAACTTAAACTGAACATGTCTTTTGTCTCAGGCTCTCACATGAATCTACACAGGACTGTATTCAGCTTCCAGTTAGCAGCCTGTGCTGTGGGCTCAGACATTACTTGCACTGTACAGCCAGCAGAGCCAGTTTTGTGTTGCTACAATTCAAGGAGCAATCAGACTGTAAAATAAAACCATTAGGTAAATTATCAAATTAGTGTCTTAACTAAGAAACAGGATGTACCAAACTGCATCTTTAAATATGAAGTTACTAATAGTAAGAAGGACTTTATTAAAATTCAGGATGAGTCTAAATCATTTGTAAATAAAAAAGTATATTGCTTTCTAGTTCATAATTCATGTGGCCAACAAAATTGGTTTCAGCTGGATGAGTCCCTGATTTTATGAACACAAAGAAGAGATTTATTTATAAGTAGGCAAGGGGCAGGCATTCTTCTATTGAAGATCCTCTTGAAGTCATAAGCAACACCTTTGCTTTCATGAGATTATCATTAAGAGTCTAGAATCCTTAGAACCCCAGAATTATGTTACTGTAACATGAATACGAGAACAGACTTTGGAACCAACTAGATTTATTCAAATCCCTCTCTTTTCTACTATGTGAGGTTAGGTCATTTCATAGGTTTATTGGGGAGACATCGGGTTATTTGGAGGCAGACACTATATATGCCAGTTGTTAAAATCATTTAGCACATATACTTCAAATCATCCTCTTCCCCACACTTAAAATACATAGACATTTCAATAAGTTATACCGTTTATACTAATGATGGCCATATGCCATTTATTTTTCTTCAAGAATAGTATGAAATTTGGCTTCAGTTTGGCTGCAGTTACCCCCAGATCTTTAATTCAGTACGGGTCAAATTAGAGAAATTGAACTATATTTGAATTAGTAAGATTTTCTTTCAAAAAATTTTAATTGAAATATAACAACATTAAAACAAACACTGAAGTTTCATTCATACCTGACCAAAGAATGATTACTGACAGTCATTAGTTACTACCCAGTATGCTACCAGAATGCCATGGGCTATAACCTAGTAGAATCAGCAAGAGAATTCAATTTTCGTAGTCCAGTTTTCTGGTGCTAAGTTTTACAGTAGCATTGCTAGTGTTTCTATATAACATGAACTCTTCAGGTGAACAGCAGCATCCATGGCTCTGGGTTCAAATCTCATTCTCATCACAGATCTGCAGAGTGACTTGGGGAAAGTTCAATTAACTTATCTAAGCCTTAGTTTCACCCACTGAATTATTTCCCAGAGTGTTTCCCTGTCATGTGCATTTAAGAAAGATGTGAAACTTGCATAGCTTTGCTGTGCTCTGCAATACATCTTTATTTTATGTTCTTTTCCCTCCCATCTGTTCTTCTAGGAAGCAGCTAGAGTTTCTCTTTTAATCAGGAAGCCATTTTTTTTATCATCAATGAAGGTGTAAAAGCTCTATCAGTTAGAATTGAATAAATATTCAATTATGGAGTGTTCATCTGATTGGAACTTAATTCTATTTCATTAATGTAGAGAAATGACACCCTTTTAACTAATGAAATGCATCCATAATAGAGCTATATTTTAAAAGGTATATCATCAGATTAGCCAATATGGAGAATGCTCTTCTGACTTTATGCTAGTTCCTCCCCAGAAGTCTTCTTCCTTCGACGAATCTTTGTTCTGGGTGAAAATTTCTGTTTACCAGAGATGGTATTAGCTCTACAAGGAGAACAGTTTCCAGTGTTTCCCCATCTGAGGGAAATGTCCCTATATTAATCTCTTCCTTTTTTGTATTACATTTTTTGTCTCAAAACCTGTAAATAAAACAGAGAATGCCACAGATGGCAATCTTGTATATACTCTAGGGAAGAGCAAAGGAATTGTAGAAACATATATGTAAAGCCAGAAATGTTGAGGCTTTTCAGCCCCTGCTGGCAGCTTTCTTTCTGTGTTCAGTTTGTTTTTTTTTTTAACACATTATTAAGATTGTGATCTCCATGTGAAAGGTTTCTAAAGTATCACATCTAGTGATTCTCCCCTTCTTTTCCTTATTGTTCAACCCACTGTTCATTGACATAGGGCCTATTATTTCCATTGTCTAGTATTAGCATCCAGGAATATAAAAATAAAAGCCCATGGGAGCCTTCAGTTAGGTGACAGATGGTCTTCTTGTGGTAAATAAAGAGTCATTTGCTGACTCAAAGGTGAAAGGTCACCTTTATTTACCTGGCTTAGAGAAAGAGGAAACCTTGAAGTACCTGGAAAAGGAGCAATTATGAGCCTCCATGCCCTGCAGAGGGAGAAGACACTGGAGCCAGAGACAGGAATCTGTCAACAGGATGGATGGCATGACAACCTGGAGGCAGCAAGAGTGCAGCTACCTTAAAGGACCTGGAATGGGGAACCTGGAGAGTGTGGACTGTACAGTTTAAAGTAGGATAGGAGGATACCAGGACCAGAACTAGGAAAAGCATCCAAGCAGACTTCACACATAGGTCTGACGCCTGACTCTAGGTCAGACCACACTCTGATAGAATTTACATTTTTTTGGTGAAATGAAATAATAAAGGTACTCTGTTAGTTCTCAATACTGTTAAGAAAATATGTTAAGGTACTAACATGGAATAGGTAGGGAACAATGGGGCATTCTTTAGACAAATTCAGGCAAGGAAAGCCAGTATAAGAAGGCAACATACAAGGAAATAAATACTTTTTTAGATCAGTTCTCTTTTTTTAATGCTCATCCTGGGGCTTGAACTCAGGCCATCGGTGCTGTTCCTGTGTTCATGGCTCCTGCTGTACCACTTGAGCCACAGCTACATTTCTGGAGGCTCACTGAAGATAGTATGGCTGAGTTTATTGCCTGGGCTGGCTTTCAACTTCACTTTTCAGATCTCAGCATCCTGAGTAGCTAGGATAATAGGCATAAGCCTATAATCATCTCAGATGATATATTTTATTTTATTTTTGCCAGTCCTGAGGCTTCAACTTGGGGCCCAGACACTGTCCCTGAGCTTCTTTTGGTCAAGGCTAGAACTCTGTCACTTGAGCCACAGCACCACTTGTGGCTTTTTCTGTGTATGTGATACTGAGAAATTGAACAATGAACCACACTATAACACAGCAGGTGAGTACTTGCATGGGGATTTTTCTACTTTCCTGGGTGGTTTTTACCTCTCAGAACCTCAGTTTCCTCTCTAACAAATTGAATATTGGGCTACATGACTTTTAAAGCATTATCTGGCCTTAAGATTCTACATGCTTTGTGCATTAGCAAGAACATACTAAGGAGCAAATATTTTTGCTCCTCAAATGGTATTTGACAAATAGAAGCTCTGAAGAGAATATGCAGAAGCCAATCAGAGAAAACATGACCTGGGTGTAGATGATGGGTTTTATAGAGAGGATGGAGATGACACTGTACAGATTTTTGTGGTATGATGCGAAGTATACTACTAAATGGATTGTCAATTTAAATGACAGTTGGTTGAATATTGATATCATAGGATAGGAAAGGATACAAAAAAAATCCCAAAAACTTGTGTGTGAAGAGAAAAGATTCTTTTTACATGATCAACTTGGATAAAAGGTGAGAATCAGACCCAATATAGCACCTTAGAAGTTGAGAAAGGAGATTGGCTGAGGATCTTTTAAATGCTTCCATATTTACTACCCAGATCGTGTTCTGTCTCCTCCATCTAATTCTACCTGATGGGAGATTTCCCATCACTTAGGTCCTTGCACTGTTATTCTAAATCATTATTACTCGGATCTACTTGAACTTTTAAGTCCGATGCTTATTTTAAACTTTTGCCAAGAAGGATTGCTGAACACTACTTATGACAACTCTGCGGTTCTGAAATACTCTTGGACACAGAGTTTCCAGCATTCCATGAGGATAATCCCTCACCCTCTTTCTGCAGCCTTCTATGCCTTGTCTCTTGTTCTTAACCTCAGGGTTATTAGAACCTCTCTTTTATTATTCTCCTCCAAGTAAAGAGGCAGTATTTACCAAAGCAATATCAGATTGACTTCAGGTCTCAGAGACAACCAGATGGCAAATGAGAAACACCGGAAGTTAAGGATATGTGAATGAGAACCCTACAGCCATAGATGAAATCAGCCAGTCCATTGCTTGGTCATTTCTTCCAATCTTCTGTGTATTTGTCTCTTGTCCTCCTAAGCCTGATAAGCCATGATTTCCTAGACAGGTACTAATAGACATTCTATGAATTGCAAAGAACATCTTATAAAAATAATATACTCTGCAGCTATTAATATTTTTTAAAAATACTATAAACCTTCAATGCCTTTATGGTTTTTGGAAAGGCAGAGACTGCATCAAAAGATTCTAAATGATATACTAAAAATTTGGTTCAATACTATCATTACTTGATAGAGAAATATTTGAATTAAACTTTTTGATGTTTTGAAATTTAACAATAATTAAAACAGTGCTAATTATTCTAAATAACTTAGAACTTTCTAAAGTAATAATAGGTTAATTTTGATGCTTTAGTTCCTGCATTAGGAGGGCAATTTTTATTAGGTAGATTTTTGTACTGTAGATATATATATATATATATACATAACAAAATCTAACATTTTAATAATACCATTAGACAGAGGTTTTTATCTCTTTTATGTTTTGTTCTCCTTGGCTTTTCTCACCATTAGTGATTTTTTTTCTTAAATTTTTGGTCATTTTAATGGTGATGTATAGAGTGGTTACAGTTACATAAATTAGGTAGAGAGCATAATTTTGGACAATGTCATCCCTTCCCTTGTTCTCTCCCAGTTTTTCCCTCCCATCCACAAGTTGTACAGTCCATTTTCAACATGTTTCTAGTGAATACCACTGCAGTATTTGTTTACCCTTCATCTCTCCATTTCTATGACCCCCCCTTGCCTTCCCAAAGACATATAAATGAACAAATAAGACAAAAAGAAAAGAAAACAAAAACAGAAACGAAGGAAAGAAACCTCTTGTTTCCATTTCCTGGAGTTCAATTTCCATAAATACCATTTTGTATGATCAGATGCACATAGGCCTTGTACCTTTGTGTGCTTTTCCTAAGAGTGTCCTCCTTTGTATAAGAATGCCTAGAATCCTGTATAATTTATCGTGTCTCAGATTCTTAGTAATTTTTACTCACTTTGAACAGCTAACCAAAGATTTTCATTCATTTTGCTATCTTGAAGGTATTCACTATTAAACTCGTCAACCTGCACCTGTTACTAGGCTAAGCATTCCCTAAGCTTTAGTCTCACCTATTCTTCACAGCACCCAAGTTCAGGGGCCACCTATTTTCCCCACTTCTAGAGTTCTTCTACTATAGAGAATTTACTATTATATTTGGGTCCTGAGGAGTAGTCTAATACGGACAGCATCTGACATTCTGAGCCAGTTTCCAAAGTCAGTATCACCTCTCACTAGGAACCATTGATCACTTAGGTGAAGCTGTTGAAAATGGATTCTAGCCTGGGAAAAAATCACTAGGGAAACTAAATGTGCCTGGCATGTTTTGGTAAGATTAGGTTCCTTATGATTCAACTAGGTGAGAGCCAAGACGTACCTGGTAGACCAATAATGCATTCCTCTAGCTGTGACAGTCTGGTTCTTCTGATTCTCCAGTAACTGGGCCAACTGAAGGCTGGGTGAAAGATAGGACTCATCAACGTAGACAGGCTTAGTATCTAGTCTTCTGAGCCTCACTGCTCAGACAGACACATCCTGACTAATTCCAGTCTGTCCAGAAGTCTGACTCTATAATGAGAGGACAGTGGTAGCTGTACAGTCTCTCTTCTTTCTTGCTTAGTGGCTCATCACACTTTGATGAAACTGAACAATAGGGGGAGGGGCTAGGAGGCTAGACAAAGAATGAAACTGTCTTGGCCAGTTCTACACCAATTACGTCTGAATAAACGAAGCCACAGTACACACTAAAGTCCTCGTCTTCCCTCACCCCATCCCAGCCCACCTTATTGTATTTGTTTTTGTCTTGGTCTGGAAAGTTGGACATATTCCCTTCACCATCCTGGTACCCAGATGGCCTGTTTGAGTAAGCAGTAGGGAAGAGGGTCAATAATATATCAGCAAGCAGCGTCTCTGCTAAGGTCAGTCCTGCATAAAATATCCCATGACAACCTGAGACCAAGTTAAAAATGGTGCTCCACAGCCCAAGCGGTGGGTGCATGTAAGCTTCCTTCTCACAGAGGTTGGAACTGATTTCTTCCCTTTTGAAGTGTATTTTACTTATTTGCTTAGTTAGAATATGGGACTTTTTATTCGTAAACAAGAATGCTCAGGATCGAAGTGTGGAAGTTTCTAAGGGCATCTGTTTCCCAAACAGATAAATAACGTATAAATAAGTAACATATAACTAAGTTACTGTAATGTTAGGATCTTTTTCCAATACAAGTGAATCCATAGGAACACATATTTTTTCTCAAAGCATGTTAAAATAGGATTTGAATTTGTACCTGTTCAAAGATTCACATTCTTAAGAAATATTTCTCAATTATATTTGGCTTTATACCTACATAACTAATGAAGATAAATATATATATATATATACATTATATACTCACCTAACATTTTATAAAGAATTCTGCTGTCTTTTCTAAGATGGGGAAAACTCAATAGTATTCCTCTAATATAAAAAACTGAAGTTTGGTCTGATTTAATTGGGAATTTATTCAAATTGGATCTGAATACTGACACAAATATCCTTAATGATTGATCCAGTTTGAAGCAGGTTGTACATGGGTTTACTGTTCAACTTGCAAGTCATTTATAAAGCCAGAGTCCATCCTGACTATGAAACATTGTATCACTGTGATTGGAATCAATAGTTCTTGCACTGTCATTTGTCACATATTTACAAGCTTGAAAAATAGTTCATTTTGTCCTCATCCCATAACTCAAAAGATTGAATCAGAGCCCTGGAGGGATCTGCCAACAGCACACATTCATTACTGATCACCGGTCTTGGTGAGGGTATAATCACACCACCACCAGAAATAGAATATAAATAAAAATTAAAGCACTACTCATTTGGCACACTCTGAAATATTTTTGGTTTCAAGTATTTAAAAGTCTGCTGAGAGACTTCAATCACCTTTGTGACCCATGGTAGTGACCACAGACAAAATACATTAAGGCCAATTTTCCCATCACAGTCAAAAAACATTCTAATGTGTCATTTTTTAAAAGAAGAAAAAAAAACCCAAAACCCATTAATGGCCCAAACTTCATATCATACACTTACTCTAGTCACACTGTATATAGTATTAAAATGACCTTTTACCCTCAAGAAAGATTTGTATAGCACATTTAAATGTAATACCTTCAATTTTAGATACAAGTTCTATCATTCATTAATCTTTTATCTATGAATCTCATTTTTCTAATTATTTTAGATGGAAGGCTTTACAAAATGAAGACTGCCCATAAAACTGTACTATACCTGCTATCAGAGGTTATCAGTAAAGGACTTGCAAAGTGAGTAGGGAAGGATGTAAGATGTGCAGTTTGGGCTAGTATGATGTATTAAATCCTCTCTATTTTACTACTAATAAAATATTTAATGAGCAAAGTCTTACAGGAAACAAATCTTCAGATAGCAACAGATAAACACATAGTTCATCCAGTTCGGTTGCTAAATTCACTCCAAATTTTGGAGTGATAGCTAGTTTTTTTCCCCCTCTAGTGTCTTTTTTCAGACATTTTGTTGATTGAATTAAACCTGTAAGAAAGCATTCTGTTTCTCAAGTTAGCCTGAACCACTTTGAAAAGTCCATATTGCAATCAAGATAATCTGAAATTCCTTTTGGTAGCCGAAACTTGAGTTTGTATAATAGTCATACCCTTCTCTAAAGTCCTTAGATTCTTATTTTACAAGGAGACCCCATTTCCTTTATTAGTATCCTCACAGAGAATGTCTGAAATTCAGTGACAAGTCATGCTGAAATTGAAGGACTGACCTATCTCTGTGCTTTGGGAAGGAGAGAGAAGGGCAAGTAAAGAGACCTGGACTTGAACGTGTGAACATTGAACATGGTTTTCAGTGTCTGCTCCACCAGCCAGTATTGGAAAACTTGTACTGTCTTCCTCACCAACTCTACTAGGGATAACCTGCTGACCGGGTGCAATATGAGACACTTTGCTATCACCACACATAGAATAGAATGAAGCATCTGTGCAGGGAAGGCTACAGATGTTAGTCTTGGGAGAAGTCCGAACTTGAATCCTTCTGGAAACAAGAGTTCAGGTTTATTCAACATATGTTATTTGGAACCTCCAAAAGAGCAGAAAGAAAATGGATTTAATGTCTCTCCAAAGTTAATATCTTAAGATCAGCGCTATTAGTACCATTTATTCCATATGTTACCATTATGCTTCTGTGAGGATCAGTGACTAGTGGTTTGTTTAATTTCCATGCTTGGAATTACACTTGGATAAAAGGAGCAAGATATTCAGGTAAATGCAATGTAAACATGCCAGGTAAGCAATAAGTAGATACGCTGAGTAACGCTAATACTCTAAACATGAATGAGAGCCTCAATACTACACTGATAGAAATGCTTGATGTACTTTGACAGGAGTATGGGAGATAACACAGCCAAAAAGAACATGCGATTTGAAAGGTGTCTAGCAAAAGGAAACTGTCCTTTTAGTGGCGGGGGGGGGGGGGGCAAGCACAAGCAGTAAAAACTGAGTTTGAATTCAGACTGGCATTTACTAACTGTGATCATGCACAAGTGACCTTGTATTTCCACATTTCAGTTCTATTTACAAAAGAACAACAGTTATAATTTTTTCTGTAGAATGGTAAGGATTAAATAAGATAGTTGATTCAAAAAAGCACTGAATAAACTGTTTTAAAAGCCATATAATGAATGACTGTTGTTCTTAATGTAGTATGTTATCTCTCATCTCTTTTGCCATCCCTTGGTTATCTCATATTGTTACAATATTTCACCTTGTTATCTGATATATTTTATATGTGCTTAAATGGTTATTTGAAATTGGATAGGGAAGGGGGGAAATCAAGATAAGCGGGGGGAGAGTGGGAGGGAAATGGGGACCATGTCATGAGAAAGAGTATCTATGTTTGTGAAGTTACTCACCTTTTATCTGGTGAATATAATGTAACCCTTCTATTAATCACAATAAAAAAAACTTAAAAAAAACTAAATGTTTTTTTCTTTTCCTGAGACTTAAGGCTTAGTATCTTTTATTGAAGCTTATTTCCTTGTTAAAATTTTTTTGAGAAATTGATTTATGCATTATTTGAATATTTATTACTTAGGGAAATATGAAGAATTTAATAAGAATTATTTCTGTTTCATATCTGAGAGCTAATTTAGTAATGAATACTAATATATCCATTTTACTGAAGAGGAGTTATTTTCTTAGAATAAATCCACATAGCAGAAGCACCCTTGAAAGATAAAAATAAAGGGATGTTTGGGGAAATTATGCTGTACATTCTTGAGTTTATTGGGTGAAACCAATGAGACCTATCCTGATATTCTACTTAGTGATTGTTTAAAAATTTGGTCTTGCAGTTTGAACTCAGGGCCTAGGCACTGTCCCTGAGCTTTTTTGCTCAAGACTTAGTAGTATTCTACCACTTAGAGCCATAGTGCCACTTCCAGTTTTCCGGTGGTTAATTGGAAATGAGTCACTTGGACTTTTTTGTCTAGGCTGACTGGTGATTCTCAGATCGCAGTCTCCCAAGTTGCTAGGATAATAATTGTGAGCCCCCAATGCCCAACCCTACTGAATAATTTGACTGTGGTATCTGATACTGTAAAATGTTTGCTGTTTTGTTTTATGGGGTTTTTTTTGGCAGCAAGCTTAAATACTCAGGGAACAAAATCTCCTACGAGAATATCAATAACTGTCTTTCTTATTATGCAACTTGAAAATTGTATTTGTGCTTATATAGTTTGAAAAGTTACTCTTCTGGGAAAAAGAAATGCAAACCTATAATCCAGTGCTTGTGAGGCTGAGAAAGAAAAATCATCAGGAGTTCCAGGCCAGCTTTGACTGTATAATAAGGTCTTATCTTAAAAAAGAAGGAAAAAGGGGAGGGAGAGAGGGAAGGAGGGAAGGAGAAAAGAAGGAAAGGAAGGGAAGGGAGGGAGGAAGGGAAGGAAGAAAGGGAGGAGGGGGGAAGGAAGGAAGGAAAGAAAGGAAATGAAGGAGGAAGGGAAGGAAGGGAGGGAGGGGAAGAATGGGGAAGAAAGAATAAAAAAGGGAAAATAAAGCATTACTAGTAATACATGTCTATTAGTAATACTTGGAGCCTATCATGACCATTTTCAGATGCATATACTAATAGGAGCTCTTAGCAAGTGAATCCCTCAGCCCTTCACTTACAAAGACAGATGAAAGACAATTGCTAAATATACTTTCTTTGGATTCTTTGTCTTGAGCCTGAGTCTTCTTCATTATGCTTGAAGATCTCACCTGCCCTTAGCATTTGCCCCAGTGCATATGAGAACATTTTCATTAAAATCTGAGATAATATACATGAAAGATACTCATTATTCATTGTTTCTCCTGCCTTCCCAATTGGCTGCACCCTCTTTCTATAATCTGACTAAATTTTATCTGAGACAAAAAGTCATGGAGCATTAGCAAGAGCAGAATTCTAAGGAATATGGAATGAAAAGAGGAAGTAAAGGAGAATATCCAAGACACATTATTGACTGCTGTGTTCCCAGAGTATGAGGACAATGTACATATTTTTCAATTTATAATGAGTGAGGCCAGCAATGCACAGAGAGAATCCATTCTACAAAACAATTGGGAAGCAATGGTATGATAATCAAGTATAGTCCAAGGAACAAATGTTAATCTCAGGAAGGCCAAACTAAAAATATGATTGAATAAAAGATAACAGTGACTAAATAATACTGATTCTTGGAATAAGAATATATGTATTAAAGGAAGATAGATTATCTGTATGTACTGAGACACTACATGTGGGTCTTGTAGCATGCTGCGCTTGGATTAGAATCTCCTTCCAAAGTTAGTTTAGTAAAAGCTATGGAAACCCTTTTTGCCTTACACTGTGCTAGTTGATTGAGGACAAGATTGGGCAAGATCTTGCTGAGTCCCTTTTTTGGCTTTGTGTAAGGGAAGTATTTTCTTCCTGAACACTTACAAAACCTACTATTCAGTTTGTGTTGCATTTCTTTCATTTCTGTTTCCCTGCAACAAAATCCAAGTGCCATAACAATAGGGCTGTACCCCTAGTTAGAACAGTAGAATCGTTTAGAACAATATGAAGTACATGGTGAATATTCAGTAGATTAGTAAAATACATAAATCAGACATATAAAGTAAATGTGGAAGCAAACCTATACAGTTAAGAAGCCACGAAGAACATCCTTGGAATGCCATCTCACTGCCCATATAGACACACATGAGAGAATTCTCATTTTAATTCATGCCCCTGGGTGTACCCCAGAATTGGAAAATGTATTATTAAATGTTCTCTTTTTAAGAAACTTTTTTCTTTGAACTTAATACATTGCATAGTTATTCCATGACATGGCAGCAAATCATGCTTGCATAATATAGCTTCAGATTATGGTTTCAAACTATTTTTGGCTGATAATGTACATTATCGATAATCATCTGTATCCATTAGTTTTTTTTTGTAGTAGAGACTGCTGTGGAGCCTTTATATGTATGCATATTTGCATGAATACCTAATATTATCCTTAGAATGGATTCCCAAAGATGAATCGCTAAGTTAAAAGGGTATATTCATTTGTATTTGAAAACATATTTTCAAATGACTTCCAGGAGTATTCAATTTGTACTTCTAATCTTACAGAAAGAAAATGCACAATTTCATCTATATATCTAAACTCTCAGAATTATGATTACATATTGTTCACTAGTGTGATTGTCTCTGTAAATTGTTTTTGACTTCTGTTGGACATCATTGTATATACATGTTAAGCATTTATTTCTTTTTGACTGACTGCCTGTGATTGTCTTTTGCTCATTTTTCCACTATAGTGGAAAAAATCTTTTAAAAACTTTACTAGAAAATCAATAGCATTTGTATTAGCCCATATTGTAAAAATGCTTGAAAGTTTAGGCAGTAAAACAGATCCTATACATTTGTTATTTGATAATAGAGTTCTGTTACCTAGCAAGGATTGAATTGTAACTTCAGATTCCTTCTTCATTTCAGCCTTTTATATTTTATACAATATCCACTATTCTAAGGCTTGATTCACAGTCACCACACTCCGAAACAGCAGGGGGATGACACCACAACTATTTGCACTGAGATTAAAGAAGAGTTCATAAAAGATGAGTTACTGCTTCTCTAAAGGTACTGAGGCTAGTCGACTGAGCTAGAAGCTCCTGGAGCATTCTGGAAGCACTTGGGCTTGTGTTGCCAGATGAGCCCACTGCCTGCCAGGCCATGAAAAGTTCAAATGTTCTTAAGCTGCAGCTTTTTTTTTTTTTTTCAGTTTCAGGGAAGTGGGAGGGAAACTCATTCATGCTAGTCCCTTGTGGCCTGGTGTCTGGTATAGATTGATCAAATCTCTTGGTCCCACCAGAAACCTATAAGCCGGATGCTAAATTGTCTCCTGTGAGTCATTTTGGTTCATATTGCTTTACACAACCTGTCATCCTTCCTTTTCTGTCCTTAGAGGGATATATGAAAAGGTCTTCTTGAAGAACAAACACAGTCTCTAAATGCCCCAGCAACAGCAAAATCGTGTCATGAAAAAGTATCATCTTCCTCTACTCTGCGTAGAGCAAAGAACAGAGCTCATGAGCTTCTCAAGGAAGAGATCTTAGCAGCTGAAATTATTTCCTTTCCTTCTCATACTGTATATTTCTTCTCTTCCATGTATGTCTCATTAGATTTGGGCTACAGTCCTGGTTCTGTAGGACACTTACTTTTTTTTTTTTCTTATTTTCGATGGTTGTGGGACTTGAACTCTTGGCCTAGGTGCTGTCCCTGAGCTCTTCAACTCAAGGCTAATACTTTACCACTTGAGCCATAGAACCACTTCCAGGCACTTTTTTTGTGGGGGTCATGGGGCTTGAACTCGGCCTGGGCACTGTCCCTGAGCTCTTTAGCTCAAGGCTATCACTCTTCCCCTGGGCCTGGGTGCTGTCCCTGAGCTCTTGACTCAAGGCTACAGCCCTACCCTTGAGTCAAGTCCCACTTCCCGGTTTTTAGGGGTTAACTAGCGATAAGAGTCTCAGGTTCTTTTGTGCCTGGGCTGGCTTTGAACCTTGATTCTCAGATCTCAGCCTCCTGAGTAGCTAGGATTACAGGTGTGAGCCACCATGCCTGGCCAGACACTTCTTATCTATACTATTGGCCTCCCCTGAGTAACAGCAGTAGAAGATACTGTCACTTTCTGGGAATGATATTCATACGTTCCTCCAAAACATACATTTCTGTAGGTGGCTAGATTTGTGTGTAGATTTTCCAAATAGTAGAGCCTTGGTTTTGGTGGGTCTGTAGTTCCAAGGAAGCCACTAAGAAGGAAAATCTGCACGTGCTTTAGGATATGTAGAGTTCGGTGTTGTACTGAAGGGGCCTGATTCACTTTTCCCAGATCCAACTTCCACATGCTATCTCTCAAAGTCTCAGTCTTCCACCATATCACTTAAACATACTAATTTTTACCTTGCATTTTAGCCTACATGTGCTTTGGAGGAGGGAGGATAACTTTTTAGAAAATTGAGGGCAAGGAGATAAGCACTTAGCAAATCACACTATTTAAACACTATTTGCATCTATTGAGCCATGAAATATGCATGTGGGAATTAAAAGATTTTGAAATTTCTTTTGAATTATGACTGTTGTTTCAATCATGCTTTGTCAGAAGAGCTTGTAATAAATCCACAAATAAGGTGGTGACTGTTGAAATTGACTTAATAAATACACTAAACATTTTTAGTGTGACTAAAACTTAGTGGCAGTAGGAAACTAAATAACATGCATTAGTGCTATTAATAAGCTGGATCTGAGAGATGTTTAAAATATGTACCTGAAGATTTATATCACACACAATTTCATCTCAAAATTTAGGAAGTAAGAGAACTTTAGCCAGGTGCCACTCGCTCATGCCTGTAACCCTAGCTACTAAGGAAGCTAAGATCTGAGGATCAAGGTTCAGAGCCAGCCCAGACACAAAAGGACTTGAGACTCTTATCTCCAATTAACCTTTAGAAAATGGGGGTTGGTTCGAGGTAGCCTTGAGCTGAAGAGCTCAGGGACAGCACCCAGGCCCAGGAGTAGGGTGGTAGCCTTGTGCTTAAGAGCTCAGGGAGAGTGCCCAGGCTAAGTTAAATCCCTATGACCCACAGAAAAAAAAAAAGTGGACATGTATTTAATGTCTAATTCACTTACTGGATTAATAAAGCCAACACAGAGGCAGGCTTTCAATTTCTTATTCTATTAAGGCCCCCTCTCCAAGTTCAAGTCCATCTTCCCTGAGATAATGAAGCTTTTTAGGGTCTCACTTCTCATCACTTTCAGACCATATGGGCATCTGTTCCCAACCTATTATTAAAATTGCTGAAGATATCTAACCTATTCCTGCGGATTCAGAGAATCTTTTTCCTTTCCATAGACTCTTGTTCCTTATTTGGAAGCACTCAATAATAAGCAAGGCAGGAGGCAGCAAATGTAGACTCCCTTCTGTGATGGCCAAGCAATGTTCAATCTGGTGTCAAAAAAAGAAAAGGAAATAAAATTAAGCTGGATGATGAGGCATCACTTCCATACAACCTCAGGAAGCAAAGCAAGGCCATCCACTTAGACTTCACAGCAAGGCGCCTGGTCATGTCGTCTTCTACCTACTTGGAACAAAGGGAACTACTTAGCAAGCATCCACATGATAGATAAGCTAAAGAGCTTCGTTTGCGGTTCCACTGGAACATGGTATGTCTTCATGATGGCTGGGGCAGGGGTGAGTCTTCCAGACACTATAGCCGCAAGACCTAGAAGCCTTACAGCCATGCCAGACATCTCTGATTCACCTTCTGGCTCCTTCTTGAAGTGCCCTTTGCTTCCATGACACCTCCGACCCAGTTTAGGTCCTTTGTCCTTTGCTAATTCTCTAGAAGCAGTAGGATATTGAAAGTGTACAGGGTTTAGAGCCAAGAGAATGCTATTTCTTCTATCACCGGCCACTAACTTGGTAGCTTTATTCTGGTTGGCGATCACAGTCCCCACACCTGTTCAAAAGGGACAAAGACTACAGCCACTTCTCAGTGCTGTTTTATAGATCATAATATGATTCTGAATGTTAACTGTATAAGCTGGATGAGGTTTTGAGGTTCATCTCACTAGCTTCTCTGCCTTTCTGTATGTCTGAACTTTTCTATAATAAAAGTTATGGATCCATAAGAAAGATACAGAGCATCCAGCTCATGATAGGACATTCATATTTGTTCTTTGATCCCCACTATTTCAATCTTTTCAACTCCTCTGAGCTTTCATAGTATGCTTGCCTGACACTCTGGCTCTGTTAAGGTGGCTCAGGCAGGAAGTATTGGGGGAGGAGCTTGGAACTTGCTTCCACCCTCAGCTGCCCCCAAGGAAGAGCCTACAAATAGACCCCTTGTGCAGAGGAACTATGTATGGCTCAGGATCCAGACCCCAGTAGTTTCTCATGGCCTCAGCTACCTCGAGCTGATCAAAGCTCCCTTACACAGGTGAGAGGCATACCTGGATCTTTCCTTCAGGTTAATGGTCTGTGCTATGATCATCAATTCACAGAACTGGAGTTTGAACACAGGGCCTGTACTCCTAGTCAAGTACTCTCTCTCTCTTAAGCCACACCTGCAGCCTTCTCATGGCTTTAGTTATTTTTTACATTGTTTCCCACTTTCTCCCCCTGTGCTAGCTGCAGAGAGGCTTCCCAAATAGCTGGGATTACAATCATGAGCCAAGGCACTCTGTTCTCATGTCCTGATTTTGTACTGTTACGGGGTCAAGAGGAGGGGATTCCACATCCCTCCAGGTGGGGATTCCACGTCCCACCAGAGTCCACCACACAGTGACAGTCTCATATAAAAAGGTGAATTTATTGGGGAAGTAAGATGGTGAACTGACCGGCCAGGGACACAGTGCAGACTCGGGAGCTAAACTGTGACCCCGATTGGCTCTCACACTAGGTTTTTAAGGGCAAAACTCATGCAGTCGAACCTGGCCACACACAGGTGGACAATGGGATAGTTACATACACAGAGGGACCATAGCCAGCTCCAGCCACATGCAGGTAGCCAATAGGGTTACAGCCCAGTGTTTGAATTTACCTATCACCTTAGTTGGAGTTGGCACGTGAATTGGGCAGGTTTCCACACAAAGCAGGCCTACTCCCTCCCTCACAGGGGTGTGGGGAGAAGGTCAAGGTTGCCCCTCCCTAGAAGGGCAAAGGTGGCTGGGCTGTACAATTGTTGACCTTCCACAATGGAGCGAGGAATTCTTAGGCATTTGGGATGCCACCAGTCCCTGCTACCCTTAACACTCTCTGCTCCCCTTAACACTACTTGTACACATTTCAGCTCTCCTAATGAGGAAAACGTGAACTGAGATGAGCGAAGAAAAGGAAGGGAACCTTTTCAGGACTAAAAGCATAGCTTATATTCTTTCTGATTTCAACCCTGTAGTACCCATACCCAATCCTAGGTATTAGGAAAAGCAATGCTAAATCTTATGTAGTATTATTTAGATACCATGACTTGGTTTTCCTTTTCCCTGGGTTTAGGCTTTCTTGCTTAGTGTAGGGTGACAGTGCTGGAGCTTATAGGAGAGTGAAATGGGGATTGAGCAATTAACTCACTCTGTCATATTCCTACCATGTTCACACTGATGTTACGAAAATGCTAGCCAGCTTTCCAAAGTGCTGCTTTGGCCCTGGCCAAGTTCACAGGCCTTCCAACTGCCTTTTCTAAAATGTGTTTCTCTAATCAGCAGGCTGGCTATGAAGGAGACACCAAGGGTGACAGAAATTGTTTTCCTGTTGGGAGAACAGGAGCAGAGCAGGTGCTTGAATGTGGGAATGTCAGAGCTCAGAGGGAAGACAATTATTCTCCCCCATGTACCTCAGCGGGGAAGGGAAATTAGCACGGGAAAGGCAGGCAGCTGTTCTTCCCCACGTGTCACAGGCCACTGCTATGGTAAGGCATTGCACACACCTGGGCACGTGTACAAGACCTTGGCAGGCCTTCAGCCAGCAGCCAGGATTCTGACAGGTCCTGCAGAGGTCTCTGGCAGGAGGCTGCTGGGAGAGGGACTGGTCACTTCTGAACTCAGCGCAGGAAGTAACACAAGGAAGATAGATAACCCCCCAGCCGTGAGATTGTTCTCAAAATTCACACAAATAGATGCCCTTGTATATTTCCTTAACTATCATCTATCAACATTCAGTGTTTATCCTCCGCACTGACCAGAAACATGGTGACCTATTCTACTTCCTAGTAAAATACATCAAAGATAGAGGCACCAGAGCACTAGTGAAGTAATAGTACAAGTATTTTTTTTAATCTTAAGTAGTTGTACAAAGAGGTTGCAATTCCTTATGGCTGGCTATGAGTATAATGCATCTTGATCAATGTCACCACTTCCGTCCTTCTCTCACAGCATGGCTGATGTTGCTCTGGATTGCTAGGCTTTCATAAGGCACAGCGTTCCTGTGTCCCAAATGTCTTAACTGTGAATGTAAGTGAAACCAGACGCAACTACTTTTCTCTTCTTATTTACAGTGGCCTCATTCAAGAAATTTATGCTGAATCTTCTGTATAGTAAGCAATAGGTCACTTTGATAGACTGTGAGATGCATATTTCATCTTGATTTCCAGTTCCTGGCAGTGATTTTTAAATACTTGAAGTTTTTCTAATGATGGGTGTGCTAATTTAGAACAAGCCTCTGAGAATGATAAATGACTATAGGATAGAGTTTGAGGGTTGGGACTTTCAGCTCCACACCTTACCTAGACATTTGCAGGTAGGAGAAAAGCTAGAGTGAGTTTAAGCACCAGTGGCCCACAATTATATTAGTTAGAAGAACACTTAAATGATAGAATTTGGGGAACTGTGGGTTAGTGAATACCTAGAGATACTGCAAGTGTGTGGAAAGGTAAGGAAGTGCCACATCTTTCCTCCGATACCTTGACCCCTTTGTAGCTCTTCCATTCAGCTGTTCCAAAGTTGAACCCTTTATGATAAACTAGTCATAGTGGGTAGAACACATTGCTGAGTTTTGTGAGCCTTTTTCCAATTATTGTACCTAAGGAGGGGAATGTTGTGGAAATCCTCAATTTTATAGTCCATGAGTCAGAAGTGTGATTTGTAGTTGAAGCAGTTATAGACTTGTTTTGTTGGACTGAGCACTTAGCCTGTGGACATCTTCACTAAGCCAAAGTAGATTGAGAATTGCACTGAATTGTAGGATACCACTTGGCATTCAGAGAGTTAAAGAATGAGTTTGTGTTGGAGAAGCCCACAAAAGACAAACCAAACAGATTTCCTAGCCCATTACCTACTAGCCCTGCAATGATATGCTGCTGTGCATTAGAACAGGAAGTTTCTACTGATTGTCATTAAAATACAATTTATCTGTGCAGACCATCAACGTAGTAAGAAAAATGATCTTCACAAGTCATGACAATCACAGTAGTCCAGTACCAAATCTCACCGAGTCAAGTCATCTTGGCACATGGCAGGTCCTGATATGGAAGATCATGTCCACTAGCAGAAAACAACCACTCTCAAAATCACAGACATTCAGAAGATGCAGGTCATATCCATATGTTCCCTGGGTGGAAGGGAAGGACTTTCTCTGTTACTATACTTGCCACAGTGGACCTTGTGCGTGTGCTTGTTGAGACCCATAACAGAATGTACAGAGCAGAGACTCTGAAGCCCATCCATCTATGCTCAAAATCTGTTCCCGATCGATAGTAGCTACGTGATTTTTGGAGAAAGTACTTACATTAGTCAGCTTTCCATTACTGCAGTGAAATGCCCAAGGGTTTATTTAGCTTACAAGAGCATGGTGTCTGTGTCTGCTCAGTTGTTGGCTGTGTCTCATCATAGCAGATGACAAAGGTGGGAGAAAGCGATCACATGATTGTCCAGGAAACAAAAGACAGCTGAAGACAGCTGAGTAGGCCCAGGACAAATTTTCCTAACAGAATTCACCCTAGAAGGCCGATATTCTCTTCTGAAAGCAGTGCCTCGATGATCTAAGGGCCTATCTCAAAGAATGAGCTGCCAGCAATGCTACCCTGAGTACTAAGCCTTCATATGTTAACCCTTGGGCACAGGGAGAGACTATCCAAACCATAGCAGTTTTTAATTCTACTTTAGTTACTTGCCCATAAAGTACAGTTGATAACCCTGCCTTATGGAGGCCTGTAGTACTAAAAGTGTTGACAATATAAAACACTTTAAAAGATGCCTGCTTCTTAATCTTGTAAGCCTTTGCTATTTTGTAACATATACTAACATATACTATCCATCAGGTTTGGCCTACTGATGAGTGATAGGAAATCAGCCAGACAGTGAGTAAATTCTGCTTAGCGTTGCATGCTTTCAGAAATCCATAATCTTGGTTTGGCTTACTTTGGTTTAGCTCTTTCTAGAGAAAGAAGGGTAACAGAGAGTGCAAATTAAGCTACCAGGTGACTTTTGCACCTTGTGATAGACTGATTTTGCTCTACTCTCTGATCCTTTCATTGCCATATAATTTATCGTTCAAACTCAGGCCACATTTGAGAGTCCAATAGTGCTAACTGGAAGGGAACACCCTGTCATCAGTGCTAACCCAGGAATTCCCTAGACAAACCAGTGCATGTACTTGCACTCAACCGTAATTCTGATTTGATGCTCAGCTCTTCGACTTGTTGCTGCCCTTCAGTAGCAAGTATGACTTCCAGTGCAGAAGGAGGAAGGCCTTCATGGCTACTTACTGTTCATTGTTTTCATAATCTGTGTGAAATAAATTTTATAGATAAAGCAAGAGAGTTTTATTGATGTGCTAAATTATGCAGTTAGTAGACAAATGCCCCGTTTCTGGTATGTTAATTTTTGCCTCTTATTCTCAGAGATCACCTGAGCACTGTCCTTGGACTTTCTCAAGGCTAGAGCTCTACCTCTTGAGCCTCAGCACCACTTCTGGCTTTTTTCTATGTATGTGGGACTGAAGAACTGAACCCAGGTCTTTGTGCATGCTAGGTGAGCACTCTACTACTAGGCCAAACTCCTGGCTCAGATCACTCAATTTCTGAACATCTTTAATTACTCTGGGCAATCACATTGCTGAACAACATGGCTCATTTAGTTTCCAACAAAGGTTAAATGCAGGGTTTTTTTTTGTCAATGAAAAAGCATAAAGCTAATTTTAAAAGTTTGTAACTATGGATGTCTAAAGTGTTATTTCTCTTTTATTCCTGTTCATACAAAGAGAAAGTTTAAACTCTGCCTCTGTTGACCATGAGCTATGAGAATCCAAAGTTCTCCTTATAGGCTTTTTAGTACAGTTTTGCCTGTTATTCTCCTCAAATTGTGGGCCTTTCTTCAACTGTAAAATTGAAATAACATCTTTGCTTACTTATAAAGACTGGAAGAGATATATTTTAGCAAACCATAAGTGCTAAAACTAGCAATGATGACAATTATTACTACTCACAAACTCAGAAGAATAATCTTTGAGACCAGTGGATAAGGGTCCCTGAAAGAAAATACCCTGTGCCTTCCTCTTTGAAGTATATTGTAAAGAAGGTACCAGGGACTCAGAACTGTAAACCTAGCTGCTTAGGAGGTGAGGATTGTGAGGATCTTCGTTCTATGTCAGCGTACACAAAGAAGTTTGTGAGATTTCATTTCAACTAATAATAACTGGTCACAGTGGTGGTGTGTCCCTGTCATCCCAGTTACAGCAGAATTGTAAACAGAAGGATCATGGTTCCAAGCAACTCAGGCATTAAACAGAAGTCTATCTCAAAAGTAACCACAGAAAGAAGGGCTGGGAGCATGACTCTAAGCAGTACAACACCTGCCTAGCAAACATGAAACCTGAGTTCCATCCTCAGTTCCCTACTCCAGAAAAGAGAAAAGGCAATCTATACTTGCATACATAGGAAAAGATGCACACATAATGATTTTTCTTACTGCAACATTTGTAAATGCAGAAACAAGCATATCTTTGATTTTTGCCTAATTGCATCCTGATGTTCCTCTTGAATTAGTTGGCCTATCTACTTTGGAGGCAATGTTCAATTGAACAGCGTTCACACTTTGTTCCAGCTTCCTCTGAAACCCCTTCCTAGGCTCAGAAGTAGGACTGTGGGTCTCCCAGATAAGGGTTCTCCATGCTGTTCCACTAGAGAAACTTTAGGTTTGCCCATTTCATGTTGGGAATCAATCTCCCTCTCTGTCTCTGTCTCTTTCTTTTTCTTTCTTTTTTTCCTTCTTCCTTCCTTCCTTCCTTCCTTCCTTCCTTCCTTCCTTCCTTCCTTCCTTCCTTCCTTCCTCCCTTCCCTTCCCTTCCCTTCCCTTCCCTTCCCCCCCCCCCTCTCTCTCTCTCTCTCTCTCTCTCTCTCTCTCTCTCTCTCTCTCTCTCTCTCTCTCTCTCTCTTTCTTTCTTTCTTTCGTCAGTTGTGGAGCTTGAACTCAGGGCTGGGTTCTGTCCCTGAGCCTCTTTATGCTCAAGGCTAGTGCTTTACCACTTGAGCCACAGTGCAACTTCGACATTTTAAGTGGTTAATTGGAAATAAGAGTATTACGGGGACTTTTCTGCCCACTGGCTGTGAACTGAGATTCTCTGTTCTCAGACTCCTGAGTAGCTAGGGTTACAGGCACCAGGCTCATGTTGAGAATTTCTTCAGCTGTCTTTTGTTCTCAAAAGATTCCTGTCTGAATTCCCTTATTTCTCATCTAAGAAACTTGAGCCATCTACCTATTGAATGAGGTGCAATGAGAGCTCAGACTCCAGACATTTAGCCAAAGATTTAGCCTGTTATTTACTTTCTGTGTACAGAGATGTTGGATGGGTTCAAAAGAATTCATGTCATACCTCAAGCCTGGTGGGGTGGTGTAGGTCAGCTTCATAGACAGCTTTGAAGGCACTAAAACTGGGTGTCTCCTAGATACTCAGGGGACACTTAATACCCTTTTTATTAGTCCTTCCAGGTTTCTATGCCCAGACCTGCATGAAAAAAGAAACATTCAGAAGTTATTTATTTCCCTATTTAACTGAGGTGCTTTATTTTCTTTTCTTTGCAAAGAGCATCTTGTTCCCTTTAAATCCACTTAGACAAAAAACGAGATGTTATTGACAGAAGGCCTGTGATATGCATCTCAGGTTTTATATGGGGATTTTCATTTTGTCACATCTAGTTTAAGCCACCAGCCTAATTTAATTATAATTAATGAATCACCATTTACCCTGAGGCACAACCAGGTTTTCTTGCTGAAGAGGTGTTCAGTGCACAGCATTCAAATTCATGACCTAGACCTCAAATTAACGGGCTGTCTATTAAGAATGGATGAGTGGCTTTGAAGACTGCATTTATCGGTTGTCCACAGTGGTCTCGGGCAGTCCCCAGCGATCCTTTTGGAAGGCACAATCAGAAAGGGAGATACTGCAAAGGGATGTCTCCTGCTACCTGTGCCCAATGGGCTTTCATGAATGCACAGCTCTGCCCTTGTTGGGGTGGGTTCTCTGAAGTGGCGTTTAGTTTTGTCTGCCCTGGTTATAAGGTGAGGCTCTGTCTCAGCTGCTGCATTTTCTGTACACAGGAAAAACTAATCAAACTGCTGAGAAATTGCATCCTTCCCACAGCAGGGGACAGTTCCATCCTGAATCCAACCCCTAGGGTCTTATTGTTGGGAAAAAAAGCAAAAGGAATATAAGAGACAGAAGTGCATTGGATGACGAGATCATCTTCTGTGATCAATGGAACCTTGGGATTCTGAACCTTTGTGAACGAAGACTCACCTGACTTTTCAGTGAAAATAAAAGCTATATACCCTCTCTCAATTCATTCAGGAAAGATTTGGTGAGCACATACTATGTTCCTAAACCCCCAGGTATTTAGATAACATTAATAAGAAGAGTCACATATTCAAATATAAAGAATATAGATGTTTAGGCTAGAATAAGGAGCTCATTCTGTAGAATTGTTTGTCATGCCATTCTTGCTAGGGTTAATTATTTAGCCTGTCTACCTGGATGACTTAGTGGCCCTTTTTTTTTTATTCTATTGCATTGGTCAAAGAGGTCACAATTCTGTGACAGAAAAGGGTCACTCCTAGGGTAAGGGAACTGTTCGCAGTTGAGTTCCCAGTTTTTCCTGCTAAGATTCTGATGGTCTGGGACTCAAGAGTGCTGTGATGCAGCATGCACGCAGGCATGTCTCAGCTGTCAGCTTATGTGTATTTCTAGCTCTGACTTTGGAATATACAAGGGCAGACTACAGCTGAGCCCATGGATAAGCAAGACAGTATTCTTCTTGGAGGAGTCCAATCCCATTGGAAGTTGACCTGAACAGTTGCTGGATGGAGACTCCCATTTGAAATGTTCATGAACTTTTATGCTGCCAAGGGCCATTTGCGTATTTATAACGTTTGTAGGCCGTACAAAATGATCAATATAGGTAGATAGCTGTCCATACACAGGCAATGAGAAGAGTACAAGAGGCATATGGGTCTGTCTCATCATGTGCCGAATTTGTTGCCTTTGCATGATATGTAGACCTGATAGTTTTCATCCCTGACTAGACAGTTACGGCTCCTTTTAGTAGAATGTTACTGTCAACCATCAATCCCCAACTTTGGCTGCTATATGTTTAGTCCTTTCATCTCTCTTCCATGTAATGGTGACATTTACAGGTGGGTACCCTCAAGTCCACATTAATGGCATAGGCTCTCCACAGGTCTCCCTTCTAGTAAGACCAAATGTGTCTGTGCTAATAATTTTCACAATGATTGGTTATTACCTGATTTTTATTTTCCTCAAGGTAGGATTTCCATGAAACATGCCATTCATAGACTCCCACTTTTCTAGATACCTTGAAAGATGATGTACCTAATAACTTTAAATTATTTTCTTAGAGCAAACCATCCAAATTGTGCTGGCTTTCATCTCTAGAAAATTTTGATATCCATTTCAATTTATTATTAATTTATTAAATTTAATCTCATTTAAGATTGACAACAGAAGTTTAAGTTAAATTTGGACATTATTGAGAATTGAGCAATAAGCTGACTCTCTAAGGCCATACAGCATAATATAATTTAAAAATGAGTTCCAGGACAGGCAAAGAGATATTCATATAAATTGTCCAAAATTGAGCACTGGAGAGGTGTTTTTTGTTTGTTTGTTTGTTTTGTGGATCATGGGACTTGGAATCGGGGCCTGGGCACTGTCCCTGAGCTCTTCAGCTCAAGGCTACTGCCCTACCCTTCAACCAAGCCCCACTTCTCATTTTTAGAGGTTATTTGGAGATAGGAGTCTCAGGTCCTTTTGTGTCTTGCCTGGCTTTGAACCTCAGATCTCAGCCTCCTGAGTAGCTAGGATTACAGGCGAGAGCCACCACGCCAGGCACAGGAGCATTTTTATGTCTTTTCCAGAGAGTGAAAATGAGAACATAGCCCTGGTACTGTCTGCCTTTCAGATGAGAAGCCTGGGGTTGCCTGCCTAAGCCAGCAGAGCTGTGCCTTTAGCCAGGGTAAAGGGAGTAGAAACCATATGGCATGATCACTCTGTTTCACTGGTGCTGCAGGTTTACTTGCTTTTCCACTTCAAATTACAGTAGCAAAGAGAAGCAGGGTAGTAGAAACTTGACAAACTCCAGAGATTGTAGGCATCCAAACTTACAAGCTGTTGAGTTTTGTCTTTGGCCTTTGTGTTCTAGAAAAGTCAATAGGCAGTGGTGTTATGGTTTGCATATGAAGTGTTGCCCCTGGCATCTGGTCCCAGTTGGTTATTTTATTGAGAAGTGATTGGATCATGGAGCTCTGAACCTCATCAGTGGACAACCCATCACAAGTTTACAGCTGAATGGACTATTAAGGGATAGGGCCTAGTTGGAGGGAGTAGGTCATTGGGGTTGTGCCCTCCAAAGGTTTATCTTCTCCTGTGTCCCTTTACTTTTCTCTTGTCTCTGCTTCTCAGCTGTCATGACGTGGGCAGCTTCCTGAACTATGCTTTCTCACTGCCATGATATTATATCTCACCTCAAGTCCAAACCAATGGAGCCAGCCAGTCATGGACTTAAAGTTCTAGATGGTGAAATCTTCTAAGTTATTTTCCTCAGGAATTTTGTCACAGAATAAAAATCTGGTCAACACTGATGCTATTTTGGGGTAGGAAGGAAGCACTAACATGCTTGTGAATAGTTGTTCATCCACCATCTACTGTGACATATATGCACTGAGGACTATTGAGTGAATTAATAATAAAATTTAATCTCTACATTTCGGTATCTATGACCATGTATACCATATATCATGTATTGTGTTAAATGTATCACACCTGTCATTTCTTAACAAATATGTGATTTGGATAGTAGCACTGCTGTTATCCCTGCCCTGTTTTTGTTGTGATGCTGCTCCTGGGGCATGAACGTAGGGCCTGGGCACTGTCTCTGAGCTTTTTTTTTTTTCCTCATGTAAATCTACTGCTCTACCACTTGAGCCACAGCTTTAGTTTTAGCTTTTTTTTTTTTTTTTTTTTTTTTTTTTGCCAGTCCTGGGCTTGAGCTCAGGGCCTGAGCACTGTCCTTGAACTTTCTCAAGGCTAGAGCTCTACCACTTGAGCCTCAGCACCACTTCTGGCTTTTATCTATGTATGTGGTACCGAGGAATCGAACCCGGGTCTTCATGCATGATAGGCAAGCACTTTAACCACTAGGCCAAACTCCCGGCCCATAGTTTTAGCTTTTTAATAGTTAATTGGAGACATGAGTCTCACAGACTTTCTTGCCCAAGCTGGCTTCAAACTGAGATACTCAGATCTCAGCCTCCTAGCAGCTAGGAATACAGGCATGAACTCCTGGCACTGCCCTGTTTTTAATCCATTTTAAGGATGATAACACCGAGGCTGAGTGATTCTTTTTGTTGTTACACTGTTTGCATGTACTGGAGTCAGTATTCAACCTATGACCACCTGATTCCACAGGGTGAGTCTCAATCCCTTTGCTCTTTTGCTTCAACATCTTCTGATATAATAATAATCTGAACTAAGGCTTAATGAGAAACAGCAATACATGCAGGCTGTTGTTGAAAATATTGAATATGATGAAAAAAATCTGTCACATGAAATTCATCTGACTTCTCTTTTGCCATTTTGCCTTGACATTGGATTGTATTACAAAGAACACAATCTTTCTATTAATATTCAGCATAGCAAGTTTGCAACAGAATCTCTCCCAGAGACTGGTGTCTCACAAATAAGAAACCTGGTGTTTCTCTCCAGAAATGGCTTTTGTGCCATTTCCAGTGATTATTTTTCATTTCCCTCTGCTAAGGAAGCCCATAATTGGTGACTTCTCATCTGGTCACTTTCCCAGATGACAAGTCACATTACTCTGAATTCCCCACTGAATTCCTAACTCTCTCTAAGGCCAGTGGTCAAAAGCAACAAATGGAACTTAGAGTGCTTGTGTTCATGACAGAGAGACAGCGCTTCCCAGTGTTCTGGTTGCCTGGCGACAAGGTCCCATGGCTTCAGGAGGCCCTGGCTCCCTGGAGCTGCTGTGGGAGCTAAGATCAGGCAGGGATGAAACTTGAAAGTTAGGGCTGTGCTAGTTTCCTATGACTGCTGTAACAAATTACCACAACTTATTGGCTTAAAGCAATAGAAATTGATTCCTTCACATTTCTGGAGGCCAAGAGTCTCTAATCAAGGTAGGCAGGCATGCATTCTCTCTGGATGCTCTAGGGGAGGAAACTTCCAACTTCTGGCAGCTCAGTGTGTTCCTTGTTTGGGAAGATATAACTTGCCTCTCTTTTAGGTTTCACATGGCCTTCTTCACTTGCCTTTTGTAATAAGCATCCATAATGTTGGACTTAGAGCCTATCCAATTAATTCAAGATGATGTCACTTTGCGATTCTTTATTATTGTATATCCACAAAGACAAGGCTTCTTTCCCCCCAAAGTCGTGTTCACAGGCCCTAGGGGTAAGGCTTTGGAATGACTTTGCGGGGTAGCACCATTCGACCACCAAGTGCCCACGAAGATTCTACTTGTTAAAAGTTCATTGGAAGGTTTTGGGTTTTTTTCCAAGTAAATTTTTTTCATTGTAAGGTTTTTAAGAAGTTGAGGCTATCACTGAAGTTGCACAAAAGTGGCCATGTTCTGAATGCTTGTGTTCCTCCAAATTCATATGAAAATCTCTCTCTCAAGGTGATGGTGTTTGGAGGTAGGTCATTTGGGAGACGATTAAATCAGGACAACAGAAGCCTCTTGATTGGAGTTAGTGTCTTAATAAAAGAGAACCCCCTCAAAGGGGGATCTTCCTGTCTTGAAGTGAACACAGGAAGAAGGCCCTCATCAGACATACATTGATTTGGAGCTTCCAAATCTCCATACTGTGAAAAATTTTAAAAATTGTCATATGTAAACTGGTTACAGTTTTTTTACAACAGCATAGAGAACCTAAGATTTATGCATAACTTTTTTTTGGCCAGTCCTGGGGCTTGAACTCAGGGCCTGATCACTGTCCTTGGGCTTTCCAAGGTTAGAGCTCTACCACTTGAGCTGCAGCACCACTTCCAGCTTTTTTCAATGTATGTGGTACCAGGGAATTGAACTTGGGTCTTCATGCATACTAGGTAGGTACTCTACCACTAGGCCAAACTCCCGGTCCAATGCATAACTTTTTTAACATTTTTTTGCACCACTACTGGGTCTTGAACTCAGGGCCCGGGCATTGTCTCTGCTTTTTCATTCAAGGCTGGCACACTCCCACTTGAAGCTTTCTGTAGCTAATTGAAGGTAAGCGTTTCATGTACATCTGCTAGTATGACTGGCTTGTTCAGTTGGATGTCCAACAGCTATTTCACATTTTAGAATATACACATAGAATTCTCAACATTTTCTTCCTTAGCTGTTCTACTGTGACTTAAACATGTCCCATCTTCATAAATGATGCATACTTATGTTCTCAGGTCAAAAACCTAGACAAGGCCTATTTTATTCATCTGCTACATCTGGCAAATTAGCAAATCTATCCCACTCACAAAATATACAGCAGGCCTGTCCCAGTTTCCTCATGTTTCCTCCCCTTGTCTGGGACTTAGCCCCTTACCATCCAGATGTAGGGACCCCACTTCTCACTCTTACTCTCCTGTAATGATTTCTCCTTAAAGCAACTTGGGGATCTTTTAAAGCTGTTACCAAGTCTATGTAATACCTAAAACCTTCCAGTGCTTCCCCATCCCTTATAAACCAGTGTAAGAAATCCTCACAGTATAGAAGTCCACTATAGGACTTTCTAGAAATGGCAAAGCTATAGAGACAACAGGAAAAAAAACCCAAAAAACAAAAATAACCCCATCATTTCCAGGGGTTTAGGGAAATAAGTAAGGGTTGTATAGGTAGAAAATAGAGGATTTGGGGAAGGGTAAAATATTCTATATAGTTTTATCATAATGGATATATATATATATTACATTGGTCAGACCCAATGAAGTGTTCAACCCAAAGAGTCAACTCTTATTAAACTATCAACTTTAGCCAATGTGTCAGTGTTATATTACCAGTCGTGATGAATGTATACTATGGCAAGATGTCAGTAATAGGAGACACTGGATGGGGAAAGGTGGTATATGAGAACTGTCTGTATATTCAGCTCAATTTTATCTATAACCCTAAAGCTCCTCTAAAATGGAAGATTTTTCCACAGGCTTCCTCTTGACAGTCTCTATTGTTCTTCTTTGGGCACAGGCTCCCCGTTTATGACCACACCAGCACCATTGTGTCCCCTGCTTTAAGTGCTTCGCTTAGTAGATGCCTGGCTTGTTACTCTTCGTTGCTCAGATCCTGCTTTGTGTCTCCTCCTCAGGGAGGCCACTGCTCAGGACCATCTACGTGAGTGTCCACTTCTTCCTTCTCTGCCAGAGACTGTTTCATGATTTTTGTGACATTCACTAGTATTCAAGAATACATATATATCTATATATATATATATGTGTGTGTGTGTGTTTTATTTCCAATTTTATTGCTGGAGTACAGAGGGGTTACAGTTACACTCATCAGGTAGTGGGTACATTACTTTTTGTCTTTTCATATGTTTTTTATTGTACATAGAAGGGTTCCATTATATTCACCAGATAGAAGGCACATTACTTCACAAACATTGATACCCTTTCTCATGTCTTGGTCCCCATTTCCCTCCTGCTACCGTGTGTGTGTGTGTGTGTATCTTGAGATATTTAAATATTTGCCTTATCCATAGCACCAACTTTAAAATAATGTACTTCCTCAATATTTATTTGTTGCATTTGTGACATTCAAGATAAAGCAGAATTGTAGATTAGGTTTCCTTAGGTAATAATTCCAAAACTGGCATCAATACACATTATTATATTTATGGCTAGATTTTTTCCTTGTGACTGTGAACTATCATATCATGGTGAGGACAAAAGATAAAATTGGTGTTTGTGCCTGTGTAACCCTCTTCCAATTTCATAAGAATAGATTCCATTCCTCTCCTGTTTGGTCTTCAAAAATCCCAGTTCAGAATTCTTACTCTCAGAGTTTTCTAATGCTAACCTCCATGAGATCCCAGTTTCTGTTACTTAATTTGCTAGGTAACCTTGGGCAAGTTACTTAGACCACTCCTTAGTATAAATTGAAGAAACTAAAAAGGCAAGTATAAATTATATGTAGAGCATTTTAAAAGTATCTGGAACATATACATGCAAAACTTTTTATGTTATAAATGATCACAAATGTGCCAGTCCTGAGGCTTGAACTCAGGGCCTGAGTACTGCCCTTGGACTTTCTCAAGGCTAGTCCTCTACTACTTGAATCACATCACCATTTCCAGCTTTTTCTCTGTATGTGGTACTGAGGAATCGAACCCTGGTCTTCATGCATGCTAGGCAAGCACTGTGCCACTAGACCACACTCCCAGCCCAAACATGCCCTCTTTTCTGGGAGGAAACTTTCTGTCCTTTGCTTATCAAAACAAACATTGAGTTTCTCTGTCTTGGAGGTTAATGTCTTCTTTTGAGTCAGGGAGAATAGATATACGTTTGCTTTGGAAGATCTCATTCACTTGTATTAATTACTTCATCGATATACTTCATCCCTGTGAAAGAAGACTGCTCTATCTTTTGACTATCATGGCAACAGAGGAGTATTAAATGTCTATAGGTTTAATTAGTTCAGCCCTAGTAAGCCAATCATTGAATTTTTTGAGTGTATTTAGAGAAGCTGTAACTCTCTTTGAGTAGAATCTTTGTGCTTGTCCCTCATCCATTATATGGTCATAATCTCTTTAGGCTTATGCCCGTTTCCACTTCAAAGGGCTGATTATCTTGGATGGTTCCACAGTAAAGACTTAAAAGTTTGTCTACAAGGCCAGGTTGAAAGAGCTCTTTTCCAGTTGACTTAGTTTTATCAGCCACAATAATGGCCAATCAATGAGCTATCTATGGACGTGTGCATGATTGATCCAATTCAGTTGTTAAATGTGCTTGAAATATCAGTCTCATTGTTTGGCCATATTTGGAAATCAGTCCTTACGATGACCAAAAAACCAATTTGATTGGGAAATTATCAGTAAAGTTATATTTATGCCTTGTAGGTATGGCCTGACTGAGTTCCAGGGGACATTTCCATTTCTTTTTCTTTTTATGTTTATTATAAAGGTGATAAACAGGGGATTATAATGACAAAGTAATAAGGTAATTAGTGCATTTCTTTTTTTATGTTATTTGTTTTTTATTTATTTTTTTGTGAGTCATGGAACTTGAACTCCTGGCCCGGGCAGTGTCTCTGAGCTCTTCAGCTCAAGGCTACTACCCTGCCCTTGAGCCACAGTCCCACATCCTGGTTTCTTTTTTTTTTTTTTTTTTTGCATTTTTTTATTGTAATTAGTAAAAGGGTTACATGATATTTGCCAGATAGAAGGTTCATTAATTCACATACATTGATACCCTTTCACATGTCTTGGTACCCATTTCCCTCCCCCCCACACACCCCCCACTCATCTTGGTTTTCCCCCCTTTCCTATCAAATTTCAAATAACCAAATACAAATAAATTCAATATATCAGATAACAAAGTGAGATACTATAACAATATGAGATAACCAAGGGACAGCAAAGAAGATGAGAGACAACATAGTACATTAAGGACAACAATCATTCGTTATATGGCTTTTGTTTCAATATCCTGGAGGTAGTGCATTTCTTTTTAAACACTGTCACCACTCCCTCATTTTCTCCCTCTTACTGCTCTCTACTTCCCTCCCCCCAAAGTTGTAAAGTTTATTTCCAACATAGTGTCTACTAACTGTTGCTGCATTAATTCATCTTTTGTCCTGCTGTTTCTGTGATTCCCTTTACCTTCCACAGATCAAAAAACTCATATACAAGATAAAGAGTACAGAAAATTAAAACACATAGAAATAACTGCATACAGGACATAATAAGAGCCTCTTGTTTGCAATGCCTGGAGTTCATTTTGATATGCCTTATTATAATCCTGTGCACTTAGTGATTAGACTGTTGTGATCCCCTGCTAAGAATATCATAGACATATTTTACTTATTACAAATGAGAGAAACCATGCAACCTACATTTCTTTGGGACTGGTATGCTTCACTTAATATAATTTTTTCCAGGTCTTTCCATTTCCTTATAAATGGGACAATGTTATTCTTTCTGTCCTTTTTTTTTTTTTTTTGCCAGTCCTGGGCTTGAGCTCAGGGCCTGAGCACTGTCCTTGGACTTTCTCAAGGTTAGAGCTCTACCACTTGAGCCTCAGCACCACTTCCAGCTTTTTTCTATGTATGTCTGGGTCTTCATGCATGCTAGGCAAGCACTCCACCACTAGGCCAAACTCCTGGCCCCTCTTTTCTTTTTTTTTTTAATGCCAGTCCTGAGGCTTGATCTCAGAGCATGAGTGCTGTCCTTGAGTTTTCTCAAATCTAGAGCTCTACCACTTGAGCCACAGCACCATTTCAGACTTTTTCTATGTATATGTGGTACCGTGGACTTGACCCGGGTCTTTGTACGTGTTAGGCAAGCACTCTACCACTAGGCCAAACTCACAGCCCCTCTGTCCATTTCTTATTCAAAAGGATGAGTCTTCCTGAATAGAATCATAATCAGGAAATGTAGTATGTATTTGTGATGCAGACTGGAGAACAGATAGTGCCACAAACTTTTAGTACTGAAATCCTTTTCTTGGTGAGCTCATGGGGGGTTCTTACTTCACCATAACCAAATACGATACTGTATTTTAATATTTATATTTGCTGTGCCATTGCTACAGTCTGTTTGTCACAGCAAGCACCTGTTTTTCCAGGTCCACATGGATTACCAATGATGCCTGGCTATGTGGGATTAGCTACACATGAGCTTATATTAAGGCAAAGTGATTTTTCAGACTCTGATGTTTTTTCCTATTTTGCTTCAGCTGGCAGTGTTTAACTTGTTTATTCATCAACCATGCACAAACATATGTAAACAAATATTTACCAAAAATTCATACGAGTTTAAAATTTAGTCTTTATATTTTTTCCTGGTTATGTATTAATTGACTAGGTATGGAGAAGTCTAGTTCACTACTTATTCAGAGGAGAAAGTGTTTTATACCAACAGTTCCAAAATATATTTCATATTATTCTTGGTAGGACTAAAAATAGTATGTTTGTATAATTTTTTAGGCTACTACCATGTCAAGCAGAACAAAGTTATACATTTGTAAAAATGGTTTCAAAGCCTAAAGTCACATTACAGTAGTATATTTAGGAACAAAAAGTCATTTCATATAAAAAGTAAAGTTTATCAAGGACATACTAAATCCACTAGCACAGCGATGTTCATTGCAGCACTATTTACCACAGCAAAGATATGGAACCAGCCCAGATGCCCCTCAGTTGATGAGTGGATCAAGAAGATGTGGTATTTATACACAATGGAATTCTATGCTGTCAGAAAGAATGGCATTGCCCCATTTGTAAGGAAAGGGAAAGACAGAAAAATATTAAGTGAGGTAAGCCAGACTCAAAGGAATTTAGGCTCAATGGTTTCCCTCATTTGTCATAATCAGTAGAAACTTTGGGCTCTCCTAGCAGAGATTTGCAATAGAGCAAAACCTAGATACATAAGGCCATGTAGTATGATGCTAAATGAAATGACCTCCAGAATATAGAAACAAAAGCCATATAATGAGTGATTGTTGTCCTTAATGTACTGTGTTATCTCTCATCTCTTTTGCTGTCTCTTGGATATCTCATATTGTTACAGTATTTTACCTTTTATCTGATACATTGTATATATGCTTATTTCCTTATTTGAAATCAGATAGGGAAGGGGGGAAAACAAGATGAGGGGCGGGGGTTTGGGGGAGGGAAATGGGGACCAAGACATGAGAAAGGGTATCAATGTTTGTGAAGTAATGCATCTTCTATCTGGTGAATATAATGTAACCCTTCTATTAATTGCAATAAAAATATATGAAGAAAAAAAGTAAAGTTTATATAGAATAGCATAAATAATTTCAGAAAATATAAAAAATGAAAATACACAAAGTAAACACATTTTAAAGGCATTAGAGTACAAATTTGAGTCATTTCTCTGCCTGAAAAAATATAAATTCATTTAAGACACCAGTAAAAGGTATATATTTGGACAAAAATACACTTTTTCAGTCTGGATTTGGGATTATAGAGAAGTTCAGTAGGATTGTTGAGAAGTAAAGGAGAGATGAAGTAGTTTGTAGTTATCTTTTCAAATGGGACAACTTCCACTAATTAATCCAAGCCCAGCTTTTTCCATTCCTAGTGTGCTTTTCTTGATTTTGAGCCAGGAAAAATCTTCTATTCAATGGATTTAATTTCTGCTTAACTGACAAAGATGCAGGACTTCATTCCATCGATACTTGTTCAAATGTTCATTTTGAGACTAGGATTTAGAAAATATCTTTGTAAATTCAGCCCTATTGAATAAGCTAATACTAGATTATATGATACCAAATAGATGCAATGAAACAATGGCAACCACACTGTAACACACATGAATTAGTACAACTTTGTAATTGACGTTACAGAGTCAAAATCAAATTTAGGTACTTGACAAATCTGTATTATTGTAGGTCAAATGCTAGTGCTTTAATCAAATGCCACCTCTTCCTGTGTGGAAAAATAATTGTCTTATTTGACCAGGCACCTAATTTTCTTTTGCAAATTCAAATGATACTTCAGTGGCAATGGATATTTAGAGCCTTCCTAGTATAGAATATTTATCTGTTAAGAAACATTCCATTGGGTGTGGGAAGGGAAATGGGAACAAAGACCATGAGAAAGGGTATCAAAGTGTGAGAAGTAATGCACCTGGCAGGTGGAATTGTAACCCCTCCATACATCACCCTGACAATAAAAAAAAAAAAGAAATATTCCATTGTGTTGGGTGTGGTGATACACACCTGAAATCCCAGCACTTTGGAGACTGAGGCAGGAGGATCATGAGCTACACAACAAGACCCTGTCTCAAAAACAAAGAAATGAACAAACTAATATTCCATTATGAATACCAACAAGCTCAGGAGACTTTACACTATTAGGGAACAATGCATGTGTTACACAGCTACTGAACTCCCCCGTCTTTTATAGGTAGGTGGAGTGTAGCTGTTTTGAGTACTGAATTTGTTGTTCAATGCAATTCGGTCAGCCTTTAAATCATCGTGGTTGCAAGCCACCATGGCCCAGGGCTGATTTCCACCTAGAGGGCACAGCCGCATTGTAGTCTTCATCATTGGAGTGGGATTCACCTGCGTAATGCCTTTTGAGGATGGCATCCCAGAATTGGCAGCATGTCTCAGCAGAACAACCTGCCATTTGTGCAGCTTCCTTCAGGTTAAACATTTTAGATTAATCAGTAAGTAAATAGCAAATAAATGCCATGAGCCCCATATCCAGTGTAAATGAGATCAACTGAAGTAGCAGAAAAGAACACCTTCGGCGCTGCCCAAAGCCTTAAGCAGTGCCCTGTGCAATTCTGTCTCCTTGGTGTGGCAAAGCAGATGGAAAATGGAGGGAAAGGAATCTTCCAGGTGTTTGGCACCATGGGCATATCAGAGGTCCTTTTGCACACAGACTTCATTTCAAGGTGCCAAAAGTACTTTGGTTCTGATCTCTGTCACCAGAAGAAAGGCCATGATTGGGTTGAGATCTTCTCCATCCTTCACCATAAATCCAGGCAGCTCAACCCAGAACACAGTGGATGAACAAAGTGGCGAGCCAGGAGCAGAAACATTGCTAGCTTTGGAAATGACCAAGCACTGCCGCTGACATGTTTTTCATAAGGAATTTCATTTGTTTCTCCCCATTTCTTCTGCTAATTTACTTCACCTACACTTTTCAGGTGTGTAATATCTCATTTTTGAGGAAAAATATGTTGAACTGAAAGAGCTGACCTCGTGTGTTTTCAGACTCTCCACTCCATACCTGACAAATGAGGCACCCAGGCCCTTCCATATTCCATTTGGGGGTCTATCGGCTGAAGAATCCTTGGTCCTCCCACCTGCCTGGCGTCTAGGATCATGATGAATTGTCTCCAACTCTAGCCTCAGATTGTTTTTTAACATTTAATTTAGTTTCTTCCTGTGCTTCGATGAACATGGCCATGTTATGGATTTCTGCTCTAATGTACACCAGCAGGCTGGAAGAACAAGCCTCAGCAAGCTGTGGAAATTAGAGAGACTGGATCAATAGGCAAGGTCGTGACCCCCTGGGCTCTGATGCTGTACACTGTCCTGAAATTCTGTCCCCTGAAAATCCAACTGCCACTGCTATTGTGAGTGCATGTGTATTCTCAGAGAGAAATTCATGTAAACAAGGCTTCTCAGACAGAGACACCCATAATCACCAACAGTAAAATATTTGTGGAACCATCAGCTTCAGAATATATACATCTAGATGCTCGCTTTATGTGGAGTTTGCTAACTCCATTGTTCAAAGACCCTTTCAGAGCGAGGATAAATAAGATGAGGACAAAGAGACAGATGACCTGCCAATTTTGGAGCATACCTCTAAAAAATGATTCAGTATCATAGATGTTTCTCAAACAAAAGGATAGAACATACTATGCCTATGCCCTGAAATCGATGAGATTCAGAATTGTCAAAAGTTTGACATGATTTAAACTCTAAAAGCCCCTATCTTGGGACTGTAGAAACATGTTGAAGAGAAAAATGTAAGAAAATATTTTTTTTGCCAGTCCTGGGCTTGAGCTCAGGGCCTGAGCACTGTCCTTGGACTTTCTCAAGGCTAGAGCTCTACCACTTGAGCTTCAGCACCACTTCCAGCTTTTTTTCTATGTATGTGGTACCGAGGAATCAAACCTGGGTCTTCATGCATGCTTGGCAAGCACTTTAACCACTAGGCCAAACTGAAAATATTTTTAAAAATAGCAGGTGCTTTTTAGATCTTCTCACACAGAAGACCTCCATCTGTAAACTCAAAACAATACTCCTCACAAACCAGTTTTCCATTTGGAGATTTAGAAGTGGATGTTTCTCAGAGTTATATTTTTTCCTGGTGGAAATAACTAATGCGTCAAAATTTCAAACGTGCTCTTGGTGATTTATAGTCACTAATCACTCGTTCTAAAATGGCCTGACATCAAAATGATCAATTTAGGGGAAAAATCAACAACAGCTTAAAGATATATCTTTTAGGGGGAAATTAAGGGTATGGTAAACAACAGGGGAACTAAAAGGCTTGGTCAGTAGAAAGAGGAGAAGGAAGACCCAAGAAATTCCCCCTCATCTAGAATGTGATATCAGCTATATTGGGTAATTTGAAGTCACGTAGTCCAAATAAATTGTGTTTTCTTTAGTTGAAGAATAAATTCAGTATATAACAATGTACCTCCTTATCTGAATCCTTTATTCCTGAAAATAAGAGAATTTTCTTGAAGCCTAATATATCCATAATATTTGTTAGTTTTGCTTCCTAATTTAGATTAGTTGGTTTAGATTCAGGTATCGAGGGTATATGATCTGTTTCAATTTTGATAAAGCATTTAGCTAGTATTCTTTCTGTCATGTGAGATTTCAAGTGAAACAACATTATACCTTAAATCTCCAGATAGGAAATTAGTTTTGGGGGAATATTGCTTTGTGCTTGGAAATGGAAATCTTTTCTGGCAAAGAATGTTTGTTCTAAGATCTCTGGAAAATTTCAATATTTTCTTTGCCAACCAAGGGATTAATTACAAAGAATAATCAATTTTGTGCACTGCTAGTACTTTATTTTGTTAGGAAAACATACAGTTTCCTATTTTCTTTGGTGTGCTATAAGAATTTTGTTTCCTCTTATCCTATGGAACTGGTTTCAGTAAAAAAAAAAATCTATATCCAAGCAGCATAAGTAAGGGCTGAGAGAGAATGGTTTAGAAGAGAGTAAAAGGCAAATAATGAATATACCTACTGGAGGAGAGATTTCCAGTTTGGAAATAAGTCATATGTTTGATTCAGTAATGAGTTACAATGAGTGTTTGGATGCATAAAGGGCAATTTAGAATCATAAATTCTAGAGCAAGATCTGATCCTTAGAGTTTGTCCTTTTGGATAAATCAAGTTATTTTTTTAATTTTTGGATATTTTTTATTTCAGTGTATAGAGGGGTTACACTTATTTTCACCAGATAGAAGGTACATTACTTCTCACACATCCCTTCTTATGCTTTTGTCCCCATTTCCCTCCCTCTGCCCCCTCCCCTCATTTTTCCCTTCTGAATCAAGTTATTATCTCACTATTTCATGCGACTTTCCTAATATCCTAAGATATTTAGACATCCTGCGTAAGATTCTCCAGCTAGGACTTCACAGACAACTGGAATTTTGTACTACTGTCCCCTGATACAGAGTGACAAGCCTTTCTCCCAATTCCAACCCTGTGATCTAAAACGAGGTTCTCACAGCACAGTGACTGGCACTCCTAAATTGTAAGCCAACTAGGATCTGGAGTCTTTTGTGAGCTGGACTCATAGTCACCATTCTGCTAGCTTCTTCGTTGGAGCAAAACTCTGTCCAGCGTGAAGTGGAGGAGCCATAGCTTGTACTCTCATCAAGAAAAAGCCTGAGATCCACATAAAAAATACTGAACAAGATGAATAGGAATATCAGCATGGATATAAGGGAAACTGTTCCCTGCTGAAAGAGGTTTCCTTGCAAATCTGAGGATGCCTTTTTCACTGTAGTCACTCACTTTGAGGCTGAATGATCAGCATCCAACCCTACAGAGGGGATTTCTACTGTGCATCAAAGTTTTTATCTAAAAGATTTCTGAAATCTCTTCCTCTAAGTCTCAAGTTTTTATGAAGCAATGAACCTAGGGGATCTGAAGATCTCAGGAAGCCGTATTGCACAGCCCTGCGACATACATGAAAGAAAGGCCATGGGAAATGGAGCAGATGATAAATTGTGGGTGTGATGTGGCTCTAGGACATCCTGTCTGTTGACAGGAATGAAAGGCCAGGACCTGGCCACAGTGTAGATAAATACTGGCCAGCCTGGTGAGAGAGAGAGCAGCTTGTATAGGAGTTGCTACTGACTTAAAAGCAGAGTGACCCCATGGCACAGTGGGAAAGAAGGTCCTCTCTCCTGCTGGCCCAGAATGTTAGATACATACAAAACTCTCTAAACCCTTAGACCAATAGTAAAGAGTTAAATGGGGATGTGCTGAAGAACTCTCCCAAGTCAAAGCATTTGTTGGTGTTCATTGTGTTGGGACTGCCATTCATACAGCTGAGATGTTTGTCAACAAAATTGGACCCTCTCTTAATCCGTATCCCATACATGGCTTGCTTACATTTGGTCAAATGATATTTTTCTGAAGTGTTTGTCTTCTGTAGTTCCTGGGAGACCCTTTACCAGCATTCTTAGTCAACCAGTAGGTTTAGTGACAAGACTGGCTCCTCGCCAGTGGCAAATAGTGGCCACAGCCTCTGTCCCTCACCATGTCCTCTTCTCATCACTTTGCAAAACCAGAAACTGTTTCTGCTGCCCTTTGATGGGCTGATTTCCAGCAGTACGTTGCTCTGGGGCAGAACTGTACTAGCAAATGCATAATTCAGTGGTTTGTACTTTGCATATATTAACCACGGCATCAAATGCAAGAATGACACAATGTGGGACTTTTGCTTAGATAGTGTTTTTCTTGAGTGAAGCTTCACATTCCGACCAATTTATAGTTCCTTTGCATGGTAGATAAGTATCATAATCGCCTTTTAATAGATGACTCAACAGAAACACATACATTATAAGGTCAATGTCACTGAAAATTATTTCAAGAGATACAGCTGAAGGGTTCTAACCCTCCATGTCTAACATTTACTACTAGATTATGCATGGTACATAGTAGGTATTTAAAAATATCCATTGAATTTTATTACATTATCAATAGCCAATTTAATAAATGCAACCTCAAGGTTTTTTTTTTTTAAATCTGAGACTGACTTAAGACAGGAACATTTTACTGGTTTGAAAATCTCTAACAGAACATAACTGTTACATTTCCATTATATAAATTATTTAATAATTATCATTAATATAACAACATGAATTATTTATCTAATTTAATCAATTAAAACTTTAATTATAAATTTATCTAATGAATTATGATTAGGTGAGATCTCAAGTAACTAATAATATATTTTACTTGTCCTGTTCTAGTTTGGGATATAGAAATAAAGTTGCGATTGCATATCTTTTTCTTTTACACTAAAATATTTTTATAAATGAAAATATTCATAGTTATTTTTATCTACAGAATAAGCCTAGGAGAATCTATTGTTAAGGATACCATTATTACTATCTAAAAATGAAGGGTGAAAAGATTAAAAGTATCTGGGCCTCACACCTGCAATCCTAGCCATTCATGAGGCTGAGATCTGAGGATTATATTTCAGAACCAGCTGAGACTCTCATCTCTAACTACTAGAAAACTGGAAGTAGAGCTGTGGCTCAAAGTGATAGGGCTCTAGCCTTCAGTGAAAAAGTTCAGGGATAATTTCCAGGCCCTGAATTCAAGCCCTATGACTGATCAACCCCTGTCACTCCCCCTAAAAATGATTAAAAGTGATGTACTGGGAATTAAATCCTATATCCACTCCCTAGTTCAGTGTTCTTTCTATTACATTATTATGTTAGCTGATAAAATTGTAATTGCAATTGTTATTTTATTGAACAGATGTTGTGTCATAGTCCTTATGCTAAGCACTTTGCATGTATTATTTCATTTAATCTTTATACTAGTCTTGAGACTAAATGGTATCATTGGTGATAAAATTCTAAAGTTAAATGATGAGAGAAGGCAATTTTGAAACCATACAAAAATTTTAAACCATAGTGCTTTTTGTTAGTTACTGAGGAGAAGTCTGAAGGTAATGGGAAAGAGACAGGTGACAGAAATGAGAAAATACATTAGTTTTGTCTAAAATAACATTTTAGATTTCGCTCTTACAAATATTTAGCCTTTATATGAATTAAATTCTTGCTCCTATAAAGTTCAGTCTTACCCCCTTCTTTCCCTGATAATTTCGCAGACCAGTTGATATTGAGATGGAAAAGAATGTGCTCTGAAGCGAATTTACATTTTATATGGTGAAAGAGGCTATTTTCATGCCTCATTTGCTCAATCCTGTTGTCTGTATTACAGCAACAGTTGACTATTTGTCCATTCAAGGATATCATTTAACTTGGACAGGCGAGCTTGTGTAAAAACCGTAATTTCCAGTTTCCTGATTATTATTACTAGTGTATCAAAATCCTTTTCTTTTTTCTGGTGGTGGGCCTTGGATACTTACTATCCTGGAGCCTCTTTGTCCTCAAGGAAGGCGCTGGAGCCAAAGTGCCACTTCCAGTTTTGTTTCTGAGTAGTTTATTGAAGATAATCTCATGGACTTTCCTTCCTTGACTGGCTTTGAATCAAGATTCCTAGATCTCAGCCTTCTAAGTAACTGGAATTTCAGGCATGAGCCACCTGTACCCAGCACAAAATCCTTTTTGAGAACTTCCATGCCTCTTTCTTCCCACTGAGTCACTATTTTCTTATTCAGCAACTTGTGTGTCTAACAATTAGGCTTCTCTGTTAATGGGATCTTTTCCTCTGCCTGGTGTTCGTCTTTCGTGACTTCTGAAGAAAGAATTGCGTCTAATTGATGTAAAAGCAATGGATGGCAGATTTTTGACTCAGTTTTTTCACATACATACATATATTTATTTATTTATTTATCTATTTGTAGGGAAAAAGATGTATATTTATAATTAGCCACCTGGATGCAATTTAGATGATTCCAGTTCTGTTGGCAACATCTAAAGCATCATAATCAGGAGCTAGTGGAAACATATGCCTTCTTCTCTCCATCAGGTCTGATCAGGGTATTGACCTTAGCCAATCAATGTCATAGAGCTTGTTCTCAGCCTGTTAGATTTGATGCGTGCTGGCCTTGACATCCACCCTGAACACAAGTGTGTTGTTGTCTTCTATCTTCTTCATGGCTGACTCAGTGGTCAGGGGAACTTGATAATTGCATAATGCTCAAGCTTGCTTTTCCTCAGAGCACTCTTCTGAGGATATTTGGGCTGTCTCGGGAGCCGCAGTATTTTGGGCAGCCAGAAGGTGGGTGAAGTGTGTATCTTCTTTTTGCAGCTGTGGATGCCTTTCAGCACTGCCGCCTTGGTCTTCAAAGCCTTTTTTTTCCTTGACCTTGGCTTTAGGAGGGCCAGGAGTTCCCTTATTTACTTTCAGCGCCATCTTGGTGAAAAGGGTTTCCAGTCCCTTGGAACTGGAGAAACATGCAGTGATTCCAAGAACTTCTGATGTCAAATGACATGTAGATTGTCTTGATCTAGTTGTAAAATTGAGCAGAGCAAAATCAGACTTCTCCAAGCAGTACCATCATGATATTCAGCCCACTTCCTATCTCAGTCTTGACCATCATGGCTGTGAAGGATCATCACAGATGGAGGATCATGGTGACCAATTTCCTAAAGCCAGAGGCTAAATGTTATGCTAAGTCAGTACTATTGCTAGTATTCACCACAAACCTGCTGCCTTACCTCTCCTCTCTGAACTTAAAACCACAACCTCAGTCCAGATACTTCTATTTGTTTCTTCTCCCCACTTCTTATTTTCACTATTATCATTATTAAAATCCATCTCCTCTTTAAGGAATTTATACCTACTAAAAAGTCACTGAAAATTCCTGTTGATTGCTTTTCTTTTTCCTTTTTTTATAATGCTAAACCATAATTGCTTCTTAGCTGATCTTGATTTCATCCCAAGATCAGTTCATCCGGAGGTTTTACACCTGTGGGCAGGCAGGAGACGGTGTCAAGGAGAGTTCCATAGAGCAAATTGCTCACCTCATAGCCAGGATGAGATGGAGAGGTCATACACATGTAATCCACATCTCCTTTGAGGGCATGTTCCCTGGTGATCATAAGACATTCCATTTGGACTCACTAGCATCTTTCACCAGCACCACCCTGGGGGCCAATCCTTTGGGGGACAACCGAGACCCAAATCATAATGATGTCATATAAATAACTTTAATACCACTGAATCCGTAGGTTGATAGCCTTTGAGCAAGCGTGCCAGATACCGAGTTTTGAGTACCAGCCTCAGACAAAACAACAAAAAGCACCACGATGGGAAACTAGGGTTTTCTCTATAGTACTGCTGTTTTTAAGAAATTTATTTACTTTTCTCTCTTTGTTGCCTGTCATTCTAACTTTTCTGCCACAGTAATATTCTTCAGGGTTGCTTCGTGGGCTGCAGCTCTTCAAACCAGTAAACAACTACGACAGTCATATCCCTGTGTGAACACTGCTGCTTCCTGTCCTCTAGATATTTGACCATATTGCCATTGACTTCTTGTCATGCTTATCTTCTGGTCTCCTTTCTTACTTATTGAGGATTTGAGACTTAAATCAGCCAAGGGGATTTCTGTGCCAGGCCTTACTGTCAGCTCAAGAAATTTAGGAATTCCTAAGAACATTCTGTTCTACTTCATCTATCTTCTTCCTCTGTCGTTGCTTTCTTTTTCCTCCCCTCCCCTTTTTTTGCTGCTCCTCATCCTCTTCCTCCTATTCCTTTTTCCTTTTGGCTTCAGCCTTTCCTCTGCTGACGTTACAAGCATATGCCACTGTAACTTGACTTAGTTTATTCTCAAAGTTCCAAGGCATGACATGATTGGTCACTTTAAGTAAACAGAGAAGTTTGTTCCTAAATATATGGTTTCAGTACCTTTATAAAGTTGGAGTTCCTGGTATCTGCCCTATTTAGAGCTAACCTTCACATCTAGATGAGAAATACCATTTTGCTTTTTTATTAGATGGTTCACATTATTTGCTTATATTAGTACCTTATACCTACCTGGTCAGTACTTGCTTGTCATGGGATGTGCTAATGTTCTATGAGTCCTGCCTTAAGCCATTCCCATCTTCCTAAAGACATCCTGTTCTGGCTTCAACATAAATTGCATAGATGTCTATATGGTTGGCAAAAAAAAAAAAAAAAAAAAAAAAACTATCCACTAACAACAGCCTACCATCAAATGGAGAAATCAGGAAGCAGCTCACAGTGTTTTGTTTTTGTTTTTGTTTTTTTGTTTTGTTTTGTTTTTTTTTGGTGTGTCATGGGGCTTGAACTCAGCCTGGGCGCTCACCCTGAGCTCTTCAACTCAAGGCTACACCCTACCCTTGAGCCATAGCCCCACCTCCCATTTTCTAGAGGTTAATTGGAGATAAGAGTCTCGGGTCCTTTTGTGCCCTGGCTGGCTTTGAACCTTGATTCTCATGTCTCAGTTTCCTAAGTCACTAGGATTTCAGGCATGAGCAGTTTGGTTTTTTGTCACATTGAAATAACAGTCTGCCTGTTGAGGGGCGTGCAGCCACTAGTAATCTATTGATCTTAAAAAAAGGAAAAAGTGACCCTGTGGCTCAAGGAGTAGAGCCATAGCAGAGTTCAAGCCCTATGGCAGACGGAAAAAAGGAAAAAAAAAAAACAAACTATTGAATCAAATCTAGTCCAACCACAAAGAAAGCAGGAACTAGGAAGCAATTCAGAAGGAATCATTCTAGTTACATTAATAGTGAGACAGATGACGGTCACTTTATACACAGAAAGAGGAGTAGGAAAATTCTTTTTCCCTACAAAAATAACTCTGTCAAAGAACAGTACTATCCCGTTAGCTGATGGAATACAAAATATCTCTATGAATTTATCAGGACTTTAACGTAAACTTACTCATAGCTAATCACAGAAACTGTTGACCTTTTGGGTTTTTTTTTAAAAAATGTTAAATGTGTCTATGTATGTAAGACACAAAAGCATATAAAATGGCTAACACTGAGATAACATTCAGGTTTGAGTACTGCCTAAGGCTGATAACTTTATGGTTAGAAAAGTAGGACCCATTCCAAGTCTAACATTGTCTACATTACTTTAGATAATTCCCCTTCCTGTTTAAAACGTTATCATTAAAAAAAAACTTGTACTATGAAAATCTGATTGATTAAAAGAAGTATACCTGGTCATGTAATTTGAGGAAGTGCCCATAATATTGTTCTCTTAGAGATACTTCATGCATATAATTAAAAATGGTGACAGACTTGTTTAATATTATTTAACTCAGCATTTCCCACACTTCCTTGTCCCTGGAAGAAGTTTTCCCTGCAGGCACAGTCAGCAATTTACTTGGAAATCTGTCTTAAAGACATATGCTCATCTCTGATTTCTCAGAAGTACAGCTACTCTACAGAGGCTGATTCAGTACCAGAGAGTGGCAGGACTGGAATGGTGGGCGTCCTCTCTGTGCTGTGAGGCATTTTCTGAGTGACATGTATGTCTTCCTTGGTGTTCCAGTATTCACTGACGATTGTGCTTGCTGGAATAAAACTAAAGTGACTCAGTCTTGTTCCTGATTTACCATATACATGCTCAGTGTATGAGGCAGGCTGGAGATGAGATGTGGAAACTCTTCCGAGCATAGCTGTAAGGTCAACAAATTGGAAAAAGCCACAAATCACCCTGGGGAAGGATTAAATATGTTGACATCCTCCAAATTGATTTACCTAGATCAGACCACATGTTAATGAAGCAGTCAAGTTTCTCCAGTTCATGGTTACTACTCTAAATGCAGGGATCCTCCACACTACAGAGGCAGGGCCGTGGATTCAAAATGAACGCCACTCACTTTTGGTTTGTCCCTCAACCTTCCTGGTCTAGTGACCTCAGCCATTTGTAATTTCTGACATCCAACCTGCACCAAAAAGAACAGGGCATTGAACGAGCACAGCTCATAAGAAGTAAAGTGAGTTTCCTTCTATTACCTGCCCCTCTGAATAGATGAGCACACTGCTCTTGGCTGGCTGAGTGCAAGCACTTAGACTTGTTCAGGGTGCACACATTTCTAAGGGCTCTAAGAATTTCTATTATTTGAAGAGTCTCCTTGAAAATTTCTCGCTCTCTTTTCAAGGCTAATACCTCAGTAAAACTGAAACATTATTTGCCCCACAGTTGTGAGATACAGAGATCTTTACTTTGTCCAAAAGGTGATCTGGGAAGGGAAGATTTCTTATTGATTCCACATCTGTAAGTAAGTCTTATCTGTAGCAGGAGATAGAATTCGTACCTACATAAAAATAATTATTATGGCTGTGCTTATATGATGACACATGTGAAAGGCTTTGGAATAATCCTCTCATAAATTTTCCTATAAGTAAAGGGAAACAAAGACCAGATAGCAAACTCTTCAGACTTGTAGTGTCATATGAACAGCCAGAAACAATGCATACGAATGGGTACATTCTATCAATTTTTACTCATGGGCAGCATTGGAACTTGCGTATAACTTCCACATGTAACAAAATACCATGTTTTTCAAAACTCCGGTCAACAAATTGAAACATGTAAAAATAATTTTTCATGACCATGCTGTAAGTTCATTGACTCTTGTCTTAACTCATAGCTTTGGAAATAAGATACAATACTTCTTCACTTATATTTCATTTTTGAGATTGTTATCAACATAAACTTATTTTACCTGCTTATATGAAATCATAGGAACATAGAAACATGTCAGAACACTTACTGTGTGTAAATACTAGTAATTCTAGAATTTACTTTGTGAAATTAGAGAATATCCAAGGGGAAAAAATCAAGAAACATTCTTATTTTCTCTCATAAATGGACTTTGGGAAAGACTACTGTAATTTTTCTTACACTTTTGCTCTTTTAGTCTTTCCAGGAGAGTACTGCCAGATTCCTAACAACAAAATAATATAACAAAATTAGTACTTCTGATTGCACAAGTTGTACTTGTTTTTTTTAGACTATGTGAAAGTATATGAATGTAGATTATTTTTAGTTCATGTACTGTTACCACTTAAAACCAAGAATTATGTCTACAGCCATTATGTAAAACATTTGTTTTTGACATTAATAAGTGAAGTCGTGAATGGAAAATTTGGCTATTTGGCTAGAAAGCTTACAGCTTAACCATGCATGTAGATTCAGGGTGAATCAAAGGTCTCTGGTTCTAAATATTTGCTGGGAAATGTTGCCCCATCAGCTCTTAGAAATCAGTTCCAACGGATTGGGTAAAGCCTGCTAACCAAACAGCAAGCACTTAGGACAAGTGAGAAGACCACCTGTTTTTCATTCCTCTTGTGCCAGTGCTTTGTTAGGTCCTCCTCAGACTCATGCTACCATTCTCTTTCTTTGGTATGATAACCCTTTGGCTTGCAGAGCAGCATTTGTGAGTTTCTTGGTACATGTGTCACAGGCTCAGTCTGAGTTGAAGGCCTCACCCAGGTTTATTCTTTGAGAAGGGGCATCTCTGATTCTGTCTCCTTTAAGTCTTCCTACTGGTTGATGGGTAGCTCACCACAAAACTGTAGCTCCACTGTAATGAAAATATGAACCGTTAGAGTGGACCACAGGGTTTTCTTAAAGCAAATTCAACTCCTTAAAGAAAAGATAACAATTCTTTGCCTTCAGACCCCTTCTCCCTGCCCCCTAGCACACACCCCCAAATCAGACCAGGCCAGATGTTTGTGAAAACTGCAGTTCCCGCAATCAAAAGTACAACATTTACCATAGCTTTTATCAAAGATTTCAATTCCCCTCATCTTAAGGAAAATGACCCTTTTATTTTGTTGTGGACATAAAATTATGGCCCTGGGAAAATTGGAAGCATTTCTGTTGAGGGAAATCAATTTTCTCACTGCCATATATGATCAACATGTCACAGCCATCAAACAGATAATAATAGCAAAGTACAAGTAAAATGGCTGGTAATACTGGCTTTAAAGGTGGAGAAAGATAGAAGCAGGATAACACCTCCCCCCTCCCCGGGCATGTTTGAAAAAGAAAAAAAAAAAAACAGACAGTCGAAAGCCCTCTAAGGGTTATTTTTATCATTTAATTTTCCTTCTCCCCATTCCACTTTCTTCCCTTTGCTTTCTAGAGTATAAGTATTTTGTGTACTAATCAGCCAAAGCCTTAATGAAACTGTGGAGAATACATGTTCTTCCTGGAAAAGAGTAAGCACTTTATGTGTAAACCACTCTGGCTCCTTTTCAATCATCCTGTTAATGGGTGGCTAATTGTCAAAAGATGTGACCAGAGTAGAATGACCCAAGAGTGTGTGTAGGTGGGAGGCAACAGGGAAAGTACAGAAGCAGCTTCTTAATTTGGATCCTGCAAACAAAAGGAAACATCAAATCTGACCCCACTGCTGGAGTGTTAATGGCTTTCTCCCCATCTCCCCCAGCCACTTAGCATCTTTTGTGCCCCGCCCTGGGAAGCTTCCCGGCAGAAGTGTGCATTAGCAGAACTCTACAGTTACAACATGCTGCTTACTCCAGACAAGGGGGAAAGAAACCCTTCAGAGTGATTAAATGTTCTTTGAACAAACACATCCATAGCCATAAAAGTGCCATCTTTATTTCAGGCAGGACTCTCAGTGATGTCCCTGCCGAGGCCACCAACACAAAAGACTGTTGTACCTGGGATGTCACTGAAGCCCTTCACAGAGGAGCTGCCCGCTGTCTCCCCCTGCACCGCAAAGTTGGCTCTGCCTTGTAAGTGAGGGAAAGGAAAGCTGGTTTCACTAGGGCCAAGGTCATCCTTGAGGAAGAGCAGACAGGATTGCTGCAAAACTTTAATAATTCACCTAGTTGCATCAGAACAAAGCTGCTTGTTTTGAAATGAAGGGAAGGGACACAGGAAGGAGAGGAGGAACTAATTAATCTAAGCTGAGGGAAGTGCACAGGTATGATAAGTGTGTCATGCGCAGAGATGCCCAGAGAAGTACCATTTAGAACTGGATATAACCTTTGTGCCAGTAATAGAGGAGTAAAAAACAAAACCAAACCAAAGGTATGGTAGATCTGTTACTTAGTATATTATTTGGTGATCAGAAATAATGGAATATAGGAAGAAACCACTGTGGCCTTAGGTGAATAGCATACTAATACTATAATTATATAGCATACTAATACTATAATTGTTCTTAATTACTGCTAATAATAGCTATGGGAAAATACATGCTTAGGAAAATTCAAGATAAATATACCTAAATACTACAGTTGGCTTAATACAGTGATATTTAAGGTAAAATACATTTTCTCTTATATTCTACTTGGTACTAATTTGGATACTGTATTTATTTAAAAATGAATTTAAAATATTTTTAGGAAGTAACAGCAGTGCCCTAATGCCTTTCCTCGGCTTGCCTTCAGAATACCCAATATGGCATGGAATTTAGACAAAGCCTGATGCATAATGATACCCAAGAGCATAATACCAGTCCCTACTTACTTTATAACCTCCACCCCAAATCTGCTTTTCCTAGACATAGGATATGTGCACGTGATCCATGAGGTTATTTCTTCGTTTGTTTTCTGGGGGTTTATATCAAGACTTGTCTGAGAACTCCAGACCCCAGCACTCATTTCTCGTTCACAGTGCACGTCAGAGGGGTTACATCCGGTCATGACAGAAGCCCTACCTCAGGAAAATGCCACTTGGCATGTAAGGGGAATTGGGTTGTTGTTGTCCTTGTAGCATGGTAGCTCACAGGGCACTCCATTTACCTCATAGTAACAGGGACCGTGTGTTGGGAGTCATCAAACTCAACGACTTACTGGGTTAAAATGGTAATGAGAGAGAAGTTCAGAGAACAGATATTTCTGTTAGTAAGAGGATGTTAAACATCAATGGGTACTTGGTCTCCAGGTTCGACTTCATCTTTAACAGCATGCTACATTTCTGGTACACAAGTCTGAAAAGAACATGGTTTGAGAGAGAGTAAAAAAGCTTGAAGAAAAGTGTCACTCGGAGGTACTGAACCTTCTCCCGTAGCCTACAATCAGAATACAAACTCCAATATAAAATTTTTAAAAATAAAAAGGGAGAGATAATCCTTAACAGATTTTGCAAAGCAAATGAAGTTCATGGTATGGGGAAATCTTGGAATAAATGAAATCCTTAGATAGAAAAGTTTAGTTAAAATGCAGCTCCCGGGGCGGGGAGTTTGGCCTAGTGGTAGAGTGCTTACCTAGCATACATGAAGACTGGGGTTTGATTTCTCGGTCCCACATACATAGAAAAAAAAAAAAGCTGGTAGTGGTGCTGAGGCTCAAGTGGTAGAGCTCTAGCCTTGAGAAAGTCCAAGGACAGTGCTCAGGCCCTGAGCTCAAGCCCAGGACTGGCAAAAAATTGTGTTGGTTTGGACAACTTGAATGTGTTACTTGTTCATTGACCTGTGGGGCTTTGATTACATTTTCCCCTATTACAGCCCTACCTTATCAATAATAAAACAGAACCAGTACTCTAAAATGGCACCTAGTTAACCACTCATCTATGCTGACAAGCCCGGAAGAAACTTCAGAGTCCTTCATTTGACAGAATTCCTGGAAGCCATTATTAGTTAAGCTGAGATGTCGCTTCCTTATCACAGGCCAAAATGAATGTCTAGATCCCTGACCCTCTATGGCCCTGGAGGATTGTCCCTAACCTTCAGCAGGCAGAAAGATGTTTTCCACTAAATAGGTGACACTTAACTCTTTTGATACACTGTCAACTTTATTTCAAATTTATGTCCAGGTAGTTGTACATTTCAAGACTTACTATGCTCAGAGTAACAGCTTCTGTAAACATTTCTTTCTGTTTCAGAAGCCATGATGTAAAGTTGGTAGACCGTAAGGGTTTATTTCTGTGCCATCATTAATTCTTCCTCTTTGGTAGTACTTGGGTTTGAGCACATGACTTGGTATTTGCTAGGCAGGTTTTCCAATACTTGAGCCATGCTTCTAGCTCATGTGTTTTAATTATTTTTTAGATTGGGGCTGACCTTAGACAGCAAAGATTCATGCTGTAAGTTTATGCCCTTGATGCCTCACTCACTTGCTGTATCTAGTTCTGGTCTTTCCTTGTGCCATCAAGCCAATGTCACACTTTCCATGTGTTTTTTTTTTTTTTTTAATTTTTCAGCTCTGTAGAGCCTATTCATATGTGTGGTCCAATTTTATCCTTTGTGCCCTCAGCAAACCTAATATTATTTTCCCCATTTCATAGAATGAGAAAGTTTGACATTTTCAAGTCCAAGTTAGAGAGCGGGAGAACCGGTGTGAGTATGAGCACGGAGTCAGTTCTCTAGGAAGTTCAGGGAGAACAAGCCTCTCCGAGGTGCTGCACTAAGCTGTGCCTTCTTTCTTTCTTCAGAACCACGGGTTCTAGGTTAACTTTTCACTTCTAATCATTTCTCTTGTCCCAAGATTTTTCCTCATAGTCACGGATGAAGCTCTTCATTGGTTTGTACAATAATCTCTAGCTTGTCTCCTTTGCTTTTCCCTAATAGTTTGGATATTCTTGAGGCGAGATCTATAATTGATGGACTGATACTATATGAACAATAATTTTAATCCATGCTTGTGTCATTAAAATGTCTTACTTGAAGTTAAAGCCCAAATATGACCAGCCTCTGTCCCTGTTGCTCGGTGATAAAATGGATCTGATGTCTTTGTTAGCAGGCAGATATAAAGATGCCTTAGTAGAGTGTGACCTGGTAGGATGGGAAGCATAAGGTGTGTGACACCTATGTATGGGTGGATCCCAGGGATATAAGCGAAGTCAGTTTGCGAAAGTGGGACAGCAAGTAAATGGTGTGGCTAATCTATCCCAGGTTTCTTTCCCTTGGTGTTCGCTATTCCTCCCAGCACTACCCACTGACCAGGGCTTGCTTTAGGAGAAAAAGCTATGTAAGTCCTCAGTGCATTAAGTGCATAGGTTGTAGATCCGGAAGGTGTCGCGTATTACCTGTGTGGCCTCAGACAAGTTTCTTCACAGATTGTCAGTTTAGTGTATTATTGTATGGGAAAAAGCAGTAAGCATACTTGTTATTGCTGTCTCCTGTGACTTTTTTTGAGTTTTGAGGTTATGAGAATGATTCTGAGTTTTTATGGAATTATTTTAAAGAACCTTTCCTTTAAAATGCATAATCTCTCTGTTCATGGGATTTGGAGTCAGCCAGAGAGATCTAGGTTTAAATTGCACCTCTGTTATTTACTTGGTGACAGAGAATGAGTTGCTTAACTCTTTGAGTTTTAGTCTCATTTATAAAACAACATTCCCTAAATTATAGAGTTTTTGAAATATTAAAAGAACATACAACAAGCACATAAGTCATCATTGACTTGGTAAATTTTCATTGTAATCTTTTCTTCCAGGTCGGTCTCTAAGCGGCATCTATGTAGTCCTGATAGAAAGAGATATGTCCATGACATTGCAGCTTGAACTTTCACTATTGAGCGTAGCTGCTGTGCTGGGTGTTGTTTATCTACTTCTGATAAAGTTACTCAGTTCTTGTTCTTGGCTCCTTCTTGGATCTCACGCAATATCTTCCTGTAACCTGGTCACAGTAGAAATGGTCGGACTATGCAACCCATGGTGTAAATTCCCTTAACACCTAGTGTTATGAACTGGCAAGCAGAATGAGACGAAAGAGACTGGGGATGGGGGTTAGAGCTGGGGACTGACTATCAGGAGCCCTACACTAGCTGATCTTTTGCATGATTCAATAATTATTGATTACCTACTATATAGCAGGCTTCTAGGACATAAACATGACCTGACCTCTGCCTGCCTCAGGAAGCTCAAAGCAGGAGGCAGCAGGGAGAACACATTTTCCCTTATGTGAACAGCTACACAAATCTAGATGGGATATAGTTCAGAGATTTCTTCAAGAAATGTAATTGTACATACCAACTTCAAGGAAAATGAAAATATGTTCATTCCAAAGATCCCTTTGAAATGGAAAGAAAATGCATTCTTCTTCAAGGAAGAGTAGAATGAAAAGCTACAGAGCACATGCAGACCTTTTTCTATGTGCATCTATACTCATCATTTACAATATATATGAAAGTTGAAATGGAAATGATCATATATGTTTCACACATACACACATGTCACCACTTCTCAGAGAGCCAAAACTTGTAGTTGAAAGCATGAACATTTTCTTCCTTAGGTTTTATATAAAGTCTAGTGTACAGTGTACAGATTATAAAATATTTTCATTAAATTTCAACTTATTATTTGATGCCATTTTCATTAAAATATAACCCAATATAAGTTAAAATAAAAGTTAAGTTGTTGTGAAGCATAGCTTTGGGAAGAAATAATCTTAAGTACTTGGGGGTAAAAACTGCTGACTTTTCTGCCTAGCATGATGCTTTTATTACCTAGGTGTCCTGATCTTGGAGGTTCTACCATAGAAAGTGAACATATTCATTAGAAAATGCTTTATTTTCTGGAGAGTCAGGTACTTGCTTCCCAGCAACCAGTTTAAGTAAATGGCCAACTCAGACAGTCAACATTACTGTCTCAAAAATCTTTCATTCTGACATATTATCACACATTTGTGATTAGCCAACTGCAGACTCACACATGTCCATAAATATTTGGTCTTGGTAGACTCAGGTTGACCTGCTTGAGAAACAGCAGGGGGGAAAATATATCTTATCTCTGTCCTTGGAAAACATACAATCAAATGAAGGGAAAGTTTGAATGGGGCCTGTGAGAGACTTTGTTTCCCTGCAAACAAGATCATTTTGTCCTAGTCAATCAATAACTCTACATGGTAAATGTGACTCTTACTCTCAGAAAGAGGTTATCGGCCATAGCATTTCTTAACACTTTCATAATGTTATCAGGAATTAAAAGCTAACATTTGTCAAATATTTACAAGTTGCATGGGACAAAGCACAGTGTAAACATGAAATCTGATAATATCCTAGCTCCATTTTAAAACAGATGCAAAAAAAATCTCAAAAATGTTTGCTTTTCAACGATGCATTCTTCATCACGTAAAAATTTAACTACTGAGATGCTCTAATGACACATGAACTGGGTCACACGAGAATCTGTGTCTCGGGTGAAAAATGCCAGCATCAACACAGATGAGAGAAAATGTATAGGCAGACATGCAAGTAGGAAGGGCTCTCATTACCTAAACAAATGAAGAAGTAGCTATTATGTAATGGAAAAGGTGGGGCACATATCAATGGTCTCCACTGATTACATATGAAAGGTATACATTAAAACTCCCAGAAAAGAAATAGTCTCATCTTCTCTCGGCCAGCTCAGTACTCTTTGTTGTTGTTCGTTATGATATTTCCATGGAAATAATTCATTTCTGTTTCTACCTCTACAGTCCAGGCAGGTTTTGTCTCTGCAAAGGACTTAGCCAGTCAAGACCTCCATAACTATCTCCCTTAGAGGGAATTCTCTATTGCATTAATTAGAGATAGTCAAGAAGTAGGAGTAGGAAGGAAGTGAGAGGAGGAAGAAGAAAAGCGTAAGATGGAAGACAGTTATCAGAAAAGAACATTAATTAGAAGAACCATAACATTCTAATCCCCAGGCCTATTTCATCTGATGAGTTTAGTGTCCCAGGAGGCTGCTTGCTGTTCAGCTTTACCCTGTGTCCTGCATGCTTCTGCTGTTCACTTTTACCCTGTGTCCTGCATGCTTCTGCTGTTCAGTTTTACCCTGTGTCCTGCATGCTTCTGCTGTTCAGCTTTACCCTGTGTCCTGCATGCTTCTGTCTCCTCTTTCTTTTTGCCAAGTGTGTCATGCAGAACTTGGCAAAATTGGGGTTTGTGAAAGGGAGCTTAAGATGTAGCTATGAGTAGTCTGAGAAGAAAGAGAGGAGATGGAAGAAAGGGAAAAGGGAGGATAACATCTTGAAGCAGAGCATATTGGTAGAGCCTTGACTTCCTTTGTCTTTTTCTTAGACCTTTGCATCCTAGAACTGTGTTTAATTCTACACTGAGGTGGATGGCAGCTGGAAATCCCACTTTGCAAGGGTAATTGGAAATCAGGCCCAGGTGGCCTTACAGAAATAGAACAAACAGTATTTCTTCTTAACATCAAATTGAGGATGAATTTTTTAAGTATGAGGAGAGAACTGAGGGAACCAGAACTTGAATTTATAAGACTTCAATTATATATGAAATAGGAAGGCACGCACGCACACACACACACACACACACACACACACACACACACACACACACAGCATTCTGCTGTGTGTTAAATATTGCATGTCATTGCTTTTATTTACATCATAAGCTTTTTAAATTAGGCTATAAAATATAATTCCGTTTCCATTCATTAAATTGGAGCTTTAATGGATATTCACCCTGTATAAATATGGGTAAGAAAATGGAAAGTCTTACGACTAATTGACTTCCTGCTCCAGGCACCCAGACATCTTTCTGCAGCTCCGGATTTGTCCCTCCAGGATACTGCTGCCAAAATGATCAACACAGGGTCCCCAAATAACAATTTATTCTGCCCAAAGGACATTGTGCCCTGAGTTCTCGTGGACAGATGAATTGGCACAATTACATCCTTCTCTCGTGCTTTCCCCTCAGGATATCCTAGGTGTCGGGGTTTTACATGTTGTGATGATACAGAGCAAAAACAAAAAGGAAAGAAAATCTGCTAAGAAAGAAGATAGTGCGTCAAGCATCTCCATAGATTCTTAGGTCCAAACTGAGAGAGCACAAGGCAAATCCTCCATTGGTTTGTTTCCTTCTAAACTTCACAGCCCCTCGGGCACATCTACAGATCAAGTAGAGAGCTAAATCCTTTCCTCGTTCCTGACACAAGGATTTGGTCACTGGCCAACACTGACCCCAAATGAAACATTCTTGTGTCCCCTTTTCCACCTGCCACCCTCTCCCTGTGAAGAAGTAATGACTTGCAGACAAACATGCATTGCTAGTTTAATCGTTTGGCTACATTTCTCTGCCTAGAGCATTTAGATGCAGAAGATGCTATGACTTCAGGAGTCAACTGCTCAGTACAGTTTTCTTAATGCTTCTTGTTGGCATCATCTATTTGCCTTAAAACTCTCCTCTGAATACTCTCCTTACGCTTGTGTAAAAAACAAAAAAAATATGTTTTTACATATTGTGAGTCACCCTCCCTGAGCACTGTGTGGACAAATGCCACCACTCCCGTGGGGATGTGCCGGGACAGGTGTGCATCTGCTGCAAAAATCTCTTCTCGGTGTGCAGGAGCTCCAGGTGGGACTTCAGCAAACAGCAAGGGAGGTAAGAAAGGAAGGTTTCCTCAGTCAGAAGGCTCAGGTGTCTGTGTTTGCTGAGTTTGATCAGTGGATGAGGGACTCTGGCCTGGGCACTGTGGCATCTTAACTAGCACTTTGGCTATCCACAAGCTTCCTGCAAGGGACTTTAACTACCAGCACTTAACTGCCATTAGAAAAAGATAATGCCGTTACTTGTTGAGAGGAGAGCTGACAAGGCACAGAAGAGAATTCCCCGTGGAAAAGCCTGTCTCAGTACATTTACATTAAGGACTTCCCAGTACTCTTAAGACTTAAAATTTTGCTGGAAAGATTTTGCTAGAGAATGTGTGAATGACCTTGATAAAAAGGGCCTGACTTGGACCACACTTCTTTAATGGGCCTCAGTAGACCGCCCCAACAGAACTGTATGTTCTCAAGTTCTGTATCGCCAAACTGAAACCTCAAGTTGCGTGCTTGTAAGCTTTGACCTTCTGAGAAATCACAAGGTGATAGCTGAATCCCCAAACAAGCCAGCCTTCTCCAAATCTTTTAGGTTTCACAGCACCTAATCAAAAGAGGCCTAGACTTGAGCCCTTCAAAGAGTATCCTAAGGAAGTTTTTCTGCTTTCATAACCATAAAAGTAAGCTGGAGTAACTTACCATTGACTATTCTTTCCTTGTGTTAGGCTGTTTCCTTGTTTTGGCTCCTGTTGCCTTATAAGAAAAGAGTCCTCTGCTCTGCACAGTGGAGCGGAGCTCGGACCTATCATGTATGCTGTCTGGACACTTCCCCATTCATGAGTTGCTAATAAAAGCCAATTAGATCTTTAAAGCTTACTTTGTTGAAATTCGTTCTCTGAAATATGGAGAATAGCTAGATAACATCACTGAGTCAGCTTAAGATACTTAAATTTTTTGAGCACTTTTTAAACAATGAGAGAGTTCAGAGGAGGGTTGGTTGGGTTTTTTTTTCTGTTGGTTTGTTATGGTTTTTAAATTCCCAAGATAGAATTACTGAATTATTTGGTGACAAAGAACCACCTGTCTTCTGAACTGCATAGTCTGCTCTGAGGTTGGCTCTGTAGACACAGTGAAAATGCTGTAGACAGTGGGAAATGCTCTTGGAATCATGGTAGACCATAGGGGAGGGAGGCCTAAAAAAAAGGAGTCTGTGGCGAATATCATGAGAATATACTGGTTGAATACACTGGGTAAATGGTTTATTAATCTAAGTATGCCTTTATTCCGCCACTCATCTCTCTGGTCCATTAGAGCTATCCTGAGTTTGAAAATCAACAAGCTACCTTGCCCTTTTGGCGACAAAAAGAACACTGGAAGAACTTTAATACTTGGCTCTTGTATACCAGTAATTTAATGGGAAAAATAAATCAGAGCAGGAAACAAATTCAACAGCTTGTATTTGAGCAAGTTAATATGATCTCCCTTAAACCCATAGTAAGTACCATAGAAACATGAGGTTTATCTATTATTAGTAGATGCATGTTATTAGCTGATATTTTTCTGCCCTCTCAGAATAGATGTGTATTATTAGTTAGCTAATATTTTTCTGCACTCTCAGATTGTGTTCTTAAGTATTTGCTCAGTACTTCACAACCAGATGATTTGATCTTCCTAATGACCTAATTAGTCAATTAACCATGGTCATTTCCAGGTTATAAATGGAGAGACTGATGCTTGGAGACACATGTAGTAAATGAATTCTGAATACTGAAAGTTCACTATGAACGATGCCTGCACATCCACATCCCATCTTCAGAGTTCAGTGACATATACATTGCACTGGAAGTGCTTGGTTTTGTGAAACTCCTGAGTCGTTTCTAACTGAGTCTCAGATTCAGAGTTTTAGTTTTTGTTGGCAGAACTTACGCTGTGAGGGTGATCTCTCATTTAGTAGTCAGACAGTCTGACTACTAAATGCTGAAGCATTTTATGCACCCTTTGCAATACTCACTTGGTTTAACCTTTAGCTAACACCTGTTTGCATAAGAAATGTGGCATACAACTGAAAAGTAAGAAAAAAATTGTGTCTGGTATGGTGGCATGCACCTAAAATCCAGCTATATGGGAAATATAGGGCAGGAAGATCACAATCAAAGCCAGTCTTGGACTAAAACATGAGATACTATTTTATAAAATAAGGTAAAATGTCTGAAGCCATAATTTACCCGGTAGAACACCTGCCTGACAAGGAACACACTGTCATTTGAAATTGGCTCAATTGAAAATAATAGCCCTTTTCTACGACATACCTTGGTATAATAGAATCTACACGTTTTCTAAACAAAAAGAGTACCTTCTATCCACCTTTATGAATAAGGTACCAACAATAACAATACCTAATTAGTTCAAGGTAAGACAAGATCATTCAGTAGGATCCAGTTGGGGGAGATTGATTCCTTGGCCTGTGAACCAGAAATGCATTGTTGGGATTCCCATTTCAAACATTCTTCTCCCAAATGCCCTTAGCTAAAACAAGCTCAGTCTCCAAATAGCAACAACTTTGTCCTTAAACATTAGATTGCTCACTGGAAAAAAGAAGTTTAGGTAGTTAGGGAGTAAGCATCAGTGTGCCTTTCTGTGCCTTAGTTAACTCTGTAAAAATGGACATTACTGGCGTGTTCTTACAAACTCAACCCCAGTTGGTTTCCAGCTGCCAATCCACTGCCAGTTGAGTTTGGAATCCTAAGGGCATGGACTCCGAAAGAGTCTCCCAAATCCTCACTGAAATCCTGTCATCCTGCTCGTACTATGATGACAAAGCAGCCAGAGGATGTGTGTCTGGACCCTGGCGACGAGACTCAGAGCCGCCAGTGCCATTTCCCAGTGCTGGCTAGTCACCTGCCAGCGCAATAAGCCATTTGATCTTCCAAGTTACTATTATTTTTCTCCTGCAACTTAGATCTTAGACCTTAGCAATTGTATTGGGTACAATTTCTTGACCACAATAAGCTAGTGTTTTCCTGGCTTCTTCATTTGACAGGAGTGATGGCAAAAAGGGCTGATTTGATTGGTGAGCAAGGAAAGCAAGCTAGCTCTACCAAGGAAATTCATTTAGCATTAGAGAATCATGTTCTATCATTTTTTCCTGTTTTCTCTCAACTGTAAACATGACATCATGCTCAACATCATTATAGCTCATATCCCTCTTTTCTAATAGCAATGAACAGCTAGGTTCAGATGGTGCAGGGAATTCTTTGTAAAAGGTACTGCTATGACCTTCATTCTCTAAGAGCTTTTGTTTTCTTTATTATTATTTTAAGGAAATAAGACTTGAGTTTTGTAAGGGAGCTAGGAGAAGAGGTGGACGAGAGGAAAGGCAAGTCGTGGTATGATACTATCTTCTATTGGAAATGTATTCTGGGTATCAAAAACTGACAGGAGAAAACACACTTATGTCCATGGCGAAAGGCTTGATGGAAAGTTAGGGAACTAATCTTGATGCTTACTTTATTTTCTTTTTAATGGACTGTCAGTTCTAAAGAATAAACCGTCATTCCTGAATCCAGAGTTATAAGCACTATTTTGTCTAGACAAAGTACTATGCACCAGAGCCCATAAGTCATCTTCATAGCCTTTTCAAGGATTTTTACTCTTCAACTCACTGGAACACAAATTGGTAAACTAAGAGCTAACTGATCGTGGCCATTGAAGCAGTCCAGAGCTGACACCCAAAATTTCATCTGCATCAGAAATGCTGGCATTAGTTACCTACAAAAATACCAAAATAGGTGCCACTAAAATGAACAGTGACCATCTGATGCTTCAAGAAAAACATTTTAGGTACTTAGTGTTCAGTGCTTTAAAAGCTTGTACCTACTCTTACACTTCCAATTGGTAATCAAGTTTACATAAAACATATATGTGAACATGAGTTTGTAATTTGTGTGTGCACATGCGTTCACATGCCAGCTGCTACTAGAACTTAAATTCAGGGCCGCACGCTATGGCTGAACACCAGGTTATGGCTGGTGATCCACCAGCTGAGCCATGCTTCCATTCCCAGCTTCTTTTCATAGTTAATTGAAGACTCTCACAGATTGGTCTGGGAGGAGATGTTCAGATCTCAGTTCTCCTGCATAGATGAAATGAGAGCTGTGAGCCACTGTCAGCAGGCATAAGTTCATATTTTTGAACGGTTTCATTTGTATCGCTCCTAAAGGAGGAAGATACCTGCTTACACTCTTACAGGCTCTAGACTTTAATTCAACCAATTTTTTAGGTTGGTTGTGAGGCTTGAACTCTGGGCTTGAGTGCTGTCCCTGAGCTCTTCAGCTCAAGGCTAATGCTCTACTCATTGAGTCACAGTGCCACTTCTGGTTTTCTAGTAGTTCCTTGGAGATAAGGATCTCATGTTCCCTGGGCTGGCTTTGAACCATGATCCTCAGATTTCAGCCTCCTGAGTAGCTAGGATTACAGGCGTGAGCCACTGGCACCCACAGTCCAACCAATTTTTGACAATTTTTATTTTTTTTAAGTGACCAGTATGTACGAGGTATTATGTCCTACATCTAATGCCACAAATTTGATGCAGAAAATGTCTGTCTTTGTAGATTTCCTGTCTAGTAGAAAGCTAATAAATGTTTGACCAAAATAATAGATTGAGGGAGATATTAATAATCTGATTACAATGTTCATTTATTCAGAGTCCTGAGAAGCATGCCATTAACTGTTTCAAAACAAATTCTGTTTTGTTTCTTAGACTCCGGGACTTCACACAAAGCCTCCACATTCTTAAGCTTTTTGTCGATCACACAACCAGCTCATAGTAGAATGGAAGGCCCATTTAACATAGTCCAAGTATTTGAAAATTATAAATCAACAGATTAGTAATTGATAGACAACTAACAGATTAATAAATGATAGTTGATAGACAGAACCTAATCATACCACCTAGAAAGTGTTTGCTTGATCTATCAGTAGTTTTAGTCAGTTTTCTGTCCATATGGTAACCAGAATTGCCTCCCAATCAAAAATTATGCAACTCCTTCCACCAAAATCCAAAGCTAGTAGGGCATGTATCTCAGTGATAAAGCACTTACCTAGCCTGCGTGAGGCCCTGGGGAACTATAGTAACAACAAAAAGTAAAGTCGATTTATTTCCTCTGACGTGGAAGTACAATGCACTAGAAGCAATGTTCTATAAATCCCAAGCCCGTGACTTACACATAAGTCATTTGAATGCATACTTAATAAACCACTACTCATACATTTCAGATGGGAGGATTTGGGGAAGGAATAATGAGGAGGAAACTGGACGTCAGAGACATTTATGGAATGCTCAGGATGCTGCATGGTCCTTAGTATCTCAAATATTACAAAGAAAAGAAAAGAACAATGCAGGCTGTGCCAAACTTTAAAGTTGTGAGTTCCTAACGTAAGTCTGAGTTTTGTACAAAAGATTTCTATGAGTGTAGCTTCCAACTGGAACGTAAGTGTGAAACATTGTTATACCATCGCTATGGGAACTACAGTGGCTCTTATTTTTGCCTGCTTTTGTCTTTATCTTTTTTTAAATTTTTTTAAAAGATTCTAAGCCTGGACGATAGCCTAGTGATAGTGCCTACCTAGCATGCAGGAAGCCCTGGGTTCTATTCTTCAGTACCACATATGCAGAAAAATTCAGAAGTGGCACTGTGGTTCAAGTGGCAGAGCACTAGCCTTGAGCAAAATGACAGTGCCCAGGCCCTGAGTTCAAGTGCCAGATCTGGCCAAAAAAAAAAAAAAGATTATTTTTGTCATCCTTTTCTTATGTGAAGGGGTTTTTTATCATTCGTTCATCTAAAGCATTTTGACCAGATTTATCCCTTAATTTCTGTCTTATTTTCTCCCCTATTAAAGTTTTTTTTACAAGTTTTATTACCCTATTTCCATACATGGTATATGAATTACTTGAATATATCCACTGGCCCCTTTATTCCTTTCACCCTCTCCTTTCCCAGTTCCCTAATTCATACCTGTATCATTCTATTTGGGGGGGGCTATATATTCTGTACATGAAAGGGAATATATGGTAGTCTTTAACAGGCTTGCTTGTTTTGCTTCACATGGTGATTTCCATGTAAAATCCAGCTTGATGCCTCTCACTGGTTAAACAAGCACTCTACCACTCTACCACTCAAACCATACCCATAGCCTTTTGCTTTTAGTTTTACAGATAGTCTTCTTTGGGTCTTGATCCTACCACTTGCTCCCAAGTAACTGAGATTACCAGGAGTACACCGCAATATCTGGGCCAGAAGTGGGTATTTTGAAGAGTCTGTCCTTCTGTTCTAGCATTCTGGATTGTAGACACAGAAACATTAGCACTCAGAGCTGTTGAATAACTAAAAATCAATCTGAAATCTGAACCAGGCATAATTACTGGAGGAAAAGGTGTGAATTTTCTGCAGTTATTATGGAAAGCTAGTGATAAGAGGACATTGTAACTGTACTACAGAACAGTAAGAAACAAGAGAAAGAACACAGAACAGCAGAGAATGTAAAAAAAATACATGATAACAGAAGAAAAATTTAAATGTTTCACTGATTCCTTTTAACTGAGGAGAGTTGAAAAATGATTAATACAAGAGTTTGGTCTGTCGTAATACTGTAGTTAATATATTCATTTCCTGGCTAAATGTCTCACCTACTGTCAAGTTTGAACACTTCCGACATGATAGGGAACAGTAGTATTTATTCACCCAGGTATTCATTTACTCATTCCCACAGGTTTTTTTTTTAAACCTATTTCCTACTCTAAACAAATGTCTTACCTTTCTGGCACTCAAATGACTGAACATCAAAAGGGACAGACTTTCCTTCTGCTGACAACTTTATAAGGTCTAGGTGGTTCCTGTGAGGTACTCTGGAGAGGAATGGAATTGCAACTAACTTTTTTTTTTTGAAAACAAGTTTAAATTTACTTAATTTATTTAAACTTAGTCTGTGATATGGTTGTTCTCTTAGGAACTGGGAGAAATGGTCTTGATCATTTAAGCAAAAATAGTGTTCATTCATCCATGTGCTTTCTGCACTCCATGTGTGATTCAGTTCTAACCGAAAACTGTTAAATATCAGTTGGGATTACTTTGATCCTATTGATGTTTTCATTCACTCAAATAGAAAATAATCAGAATCCAAATATTATCAGATGAACAAAAGGAAGGAAAAGATGGAGGGAGAGAGAAATTTGTGTTGCTCAGCTACAAACATGTCTGCTAAGCTTTGTTCCTTTGGATAGATGGATTCAGAGCACACTTTTCACTAAAGCCAACATTCAGTGTGCTTACAAGGATTCTTCCTGGTTCTTTCATTCCTCCCTAGGGGGCCAGTCTTGAAGGAAATACTGCTGCATAATTGCACAGTTAATGGTTAAAGTATCAGAATATTAGCATATGCATTTTTCTAACTTGGGCCTGGGGCAGAAAAAACGTGAGGAGTGCTACTCTGATTTTCAGATGTTTGTCAAAGAAAAAAAAAAAGAATGTAGCTGAATAACCACTTTCAACACTGATCCCTACAGGCGTGTGAGTGTCAGGCAGGCCCCTAAAGATATGATGACCAGATTTCCCTGAGCCTGCATTTTGTTCAGTCTCAGGATGTATGGTAAAATACCTCTCAGAGGCTTCTCGTTTCCAACGTTGTAAATTCATTTTAGAGGCTCATAGTGAAGCATGGAGATTATCTTTTGAAAATGATCGAAATATTCCGTTTTATTACATAAGGTTAAATATGGTATTTCTTGTGGAGCCTGATTGCTAGAGGACAACCTGTAGTTTTTTTCATGGACTAGAAACCAGTATGACACTGAGAAGTCCACGTGGGCCTACACAAGATGGGGGATGGGCTAGGTTCCCTGCACACAGGGCCTCCTCTTCCCCCACAACGAATTATCAGAAAACTAGCGAGTCTGGTATTTAAACACATTCTCCTGTAATTTAGGGCTGTCTTCAATGGAGGTTTTCAGGGCTCAATTTCAGTTTCATCTCAAAGTGGAATTTCAGAGTTACTTGACAATAACAGGTTTGCTCTTGAAAAATGAAAGTGGAAAGTGAGGTCTGGACTCATCCACCCCCACTCCATTTACCCTGCGTGGCCTTCCAGCCTCTCCCAGAGTGAGAGCTTTCTCTTTGGGGATGGAAAAACGGTAAGCTACATTGCGGGAACTGTTTTGGTTCCATCAAACATTTACTATATCGTAAATGTTCAAATCTCCCCTGAACAAATCACAGCACTAAAAGGCGGAAACCTTACCTCCCCTTGTCAGTTGATGTATTCAACCTCTTTTGAGAACCAAAGTGCTTTTTTTTACTCAAATACTTAAATAGACAAATAGACCTGAATGGAGTTCCTGCTTTGGCATTGGGTTTCTCTAATTTTCCATAGAGTCAGGTTTTCCTGTCATTCATCTGATAGCAAGAATAAAGATGAAGACTAGAAAGTGATGCTGTGGCTCAAATGGTAGAGCGATAACCTTGAGCTGAAGAGCAAAGGACAGTGCCCAGGCCCAGAGTTCAAGCCGCACAACTAAAAAAAACCAAAAACAGATGTAGACTGGTGGGGTGACACACACATATAATCGCAGTACTGAAAGTCAAAAGTTCAAGACTTTAGTATGAAGCCTAGGCTTCATCCTAAGACACTGCATGAAATAAATTTAAAAAGCGAAGGATAGGATATAATGTTTCACATCAATCACAGCCACAACAATGAGGGCTAGATAATGCCCATGAAAGGGAATTTTCCCCAATCATGGTCGCAAGTCTTGCTTTGAGAGCCGGTTCAGAAGTTGGTAGAGTTGAGACTATTTAGTTTCTCATGGAGAAGTTAAAGGTATGAGAAATGTTTCAGGTGTAGATACTATCTAGAGCTGATAATGTATAACTAAATGTAACATCTTGCATGCCAGGCATGATGCCTCACACCTGTAATCCTAGAACCGAAGGATTCTAGGTCAAGACAATTTGTATTTGGGACCAGCCTGCGGAAAACACATAAGGCTTCACCTCAATAGACAAGCAGGCATTGTGTGTTGTGCCTGTAGTTCCAGCTGGTCAGAAGGCAGAGGTAAGAGAATGACAGTCCAAGAGCAAAAGCGAGATGCTATCTAAAAAATAACTGAAACCAGAGGACTGATGGTATGGCTCAAGAGATAGAGCCTACCTGAAAAGTAACTGTAACCAAGAAGCACTGGTTTCTCGGCTCAGTTGGTAGAGCACCTGCCTCACCGTCATGAACCCCTAGGTTGAAACTCCAGTGTAGCTTCCTACCCTCAAAAAAATTCTCATCTTCTACTTAATACCTTAAAACTAATTCTATGTAAATTTGATAGAAAACGAAACAAGAGAATTAGAAAAATTGGGGGGTAAAATGTAAGTAAATGATGTAATTCATTACCAGAAATTAGATAAAATGGTGGTAGGATATTCATTATCACGGGGTCTAGTTTGGAAAAGCAGCTGCTTGATTATTCTATACTACACACATTTCAAAGATAGAAAGACACTCAGTCCAGCTCACTTAACAGATGGCCCTCTAATGAATTGCTTTTTTGATTAATTTTTTTCCCAGTGGAAAAAAATCTTTTTCAGATTCAGCACATAGCTGTTTCTGAGAAAATACTTGAAACAGGTGCCTTTTGTAAGTAAAGCTTAAACATGTACGAATTTATCAAAAGGATATTTCCAGTTCAAATAATGAAAAGCTCTCCACTGGTCACATAGCTAGGGTTTGGGTAGCAGGAGAATGTAGAATATATTGTGTGCTGCACCAGTCCTTTTACAAATATATCTTGGAAGACAGCTGCTTGGTTCTTTTGCAATACAGCTGGATTGGAAAGCGACATAAAAACTTCACTATATCATGTGCATTTTGTACACTTTACAGTGTTTTGGTAATAAAAATATGGAAAGGGCTTGTCAGAGAGTGAAAATGACAAATGATTACGTATAAATTTTTTCTTATGTTTCAGGTGGGAATGTTAGGCAGAGAATGGTATACAATGGTCACACTCTGTCTTAAATTCATGTCACCATTTAACCAATAAGATCAGAAATTGCCCTGTTTACTCCCTTTTCCCAGAGTTATCCCTCTGTGGATGAAAAAATAAAAGCACTAATATAGTTAGCAATTGGCAGCCAAAAGGAAAGGTTTTTCTGTGTTTAGGTCAATGGTAAAAAGTATCAGAAGCTCCTGGATCACTAGTCAGGGCCTGGACAGTTTGAGCCCAGTTCCCAAGGTCTTATTTCTCATGTAGTTGACCCTGAGCAAAATGCAAAAATGCATTAAAGACACTAACTGGTTAAAAGTTTTCAGCAATTCCCCATCACTTGAGAAAAGAAGATCTTGTTCTTCCAACTGGCATGCAAGGTGGCTTCACTGTCATATACTGAACTCAGTCATAGATCCTCTGTCCCTCCCTGTGGGTGTGTCACCGGCGGATCGTGACTCCTTTGTGGACTGGGTTCCCAAGCTCCCACATCTCTCCTTAACTTGGTCAATACACTTTTTGGATACCTACTGTGCATTAGACATTGTTGATCAAATCTGTAATACCAAATATTTATGCAGTGCTTTGTATAGTGGGGGAACAGAAAACCTTGTGAAGTAATTACAACAGATAATAGGAAAGGAAAAACACCCAGATGCTCACAGAAATGATAAAGAGGACGGAGGTAAAGGCAGTGATGTTAGGATGTTCTAGGTGAACACCCATAGCAAGGGCTTCCTGACAGAAGACCAGACATCTGGGTTCTGGAGTAAGGATGTGTTGTAAGGCTGAAGGAAGTGCGTGACGAGCAGGGGCACTGCAGAGCTGGATGTCCTCCATGCAGAGCTTTAGGGAGTCACCAGTGTTTGACTCCATCCAAGTGCAGTCAGGTGTTATCGGTTGGATTTAAGTGAAGAGGCAGGATAATTCATTTTTCATGAAAAGATTTCTCTCTGACTGGGGCTATAGCTCGACTAGTAGAAGCACAATTCTCCAGGCAGCTATTGTGGAAGACTGGAAAAGGCTTACAGTACACGAAGAGTTCAAGTGATATATAGAGATGGAGTACACAATACAAGTGAGATTGTCCCTTCTTGTTACTGGTTTAATGTTAGAGGTTAGCCCCGGGAGGTGTCTCCTCAATCCCTCAGGATTCTAGAACCCTGGGTCCTCTGTGCACCTTTACCCATACCACATTGTAACATACCACATGTTGACTTGCTCCTCTGCACGTTCTTTTAGGACAGAGACCGTGTCTTGTGCATTTCTAGCCCCTTTGCCTGTTGGGAGATGTACTGATGAACTGGACCCTGTGGACTGCTGGGAACTCTCCATATGGCATGAGCCATGCGTGGGGGTCAGGTTTCAGCGCTTGGGGTCGGCTTTCACATGGAAAGGACCGTGGAAGGACTAGTGCATGGCAGGTGTGCCTGTGTCGTTACACGTGATCAGGAAGTCTCAGCCCGGAAGCCACACTGATTTTTTTCCCCAAGGCCATTTCAGAGGAAGGAGTTCTTCACCAAGGCAGACTCTTTCTAAAATACTTTGAGTTCCATTTCCAAACCTGCTGAGACAATTACAGGTCAGAAACACTCACTTGCAACATAAAGCTCAGCAGACACTGTCATTGTTGACAAGGACTGTGCATTGATCAGTTGTATGACTGGGAGCTGCTGGACAGCAAGCACAGCCAAGCTGTCACCACAGCTTCCATGACATCCAAGTGGCTTCATTTTAATTCACCCCTGTTAATCTTAGACACATAAGGTGTTGCACCTGGCTGCCATAGTTGATCTGGAAGACAGTATTATAACAGGTGGCAGAGATACGCAAAATGTGCCCTTATGTATAAAATGGCTGCACATTCCTGGGGAGTATCAGGACATATTTGGTCAAAAGCAAGCTTGAGTTTGTTAGTAGAAATTTTTTTTCATCACTTTTTCAGAGGCAGGGAGGCCTAAGGTTTAAGGTCCTGAGCTAATCTGTTTGGGCTCAAAGCAATTACCGATGACATACACGACCTCTGCAAATCTATCTAACAGCCCTTCTTCTCACTTGACTCAGCTGTAAAGCAGATGAACTGTGAGGTGTGCGGCAAGGATGGAATGAGAAGGTGTGAGCACAGAAAGGCCCCTTAGGGCAGGGGCCCTGTGTGAGGAAGGTGACTGGCGCCCCTGTATGAGCAGAGCACAGGGCCTGTGTGGAAGAGAGACTGAAAGCATGATTTGTAGCTCAGATTCTGCGTAATTTCTGAGCTCTGGTTTAAAAGTTGGGTTCTGTGTAGGCATTTAGAAGTATTAATGACTTCAAATCAAAGTGTTATCCTTTCTATGTCTTAAAAAAGTTCTTTTGGCAAGAACTAGAAGGAACTAGAAGGAAAAAGACAGTGAGAAGCACCAGGCCCAAGCAGGTGGGGACAACATGAATGACAAGAAAGCTACAGCAGGATTGGCAGCGAGACAAAATAATAACCTTTGAAATTTAACTTCCCCCAAACATTTCCATGTTGGAACTCTTGCGTTGTTACATAATATTCCAAGAATTCTTCAGGACTGAGTTTGTTTAAAAATACTGACTCATCACTTTTTGTTCTAATTTTGCATCCCTCTGTATGGTTGATCTTCTCTTCCTGTAGCCCAGGTGGAAGCCATAGTCACAGAGATATTTGTGAACTGTCCAAAGATGGGCACACACATGCCAGTGTTGCATAGACACTGAGTTCATGCTGAGATCTGAAGTCTTTCCTGCTCTCTCCCTTGGCTATGCAGGAAGTACTACAGGGGCAAGAGCTATGATAAAAGCTGCCTGGAGAATGCTTACCTACCCATCTTTTTATGTTGGTGTTGGAGGGAAGAAAAAACTGCTAGAGACTAAGCATTATCTTGGGTTTGATGTAGTTCTTTCTGAAGATACAAATGACAATTCATAATACTATTACACACACACACACACACAGAGTTTAAGCTTTGTGACAGTCTTATCAAGCAGGTAGCATAATACCTCCTTATGGATGAGAAAACTGAATCCCAAAGATAGTGTCATATAAATTCATATGTAGTAAATGGTAAAAGGCAGGAGAGTTGATGATAATAGTGGGTGTTTAATGAGTGTGTGAGAAAAAGTAGAAAATGTACAGAATGAATAAAACAATATTGGTAGTAAGATTTAGGGAAAAACAGAGAGAATGATATATCAAACTCAAAAATGGATAGAGGGGGTCCCCTTGTTAACCTTGGCAATATTCCAAAGAAATTACTCCAAATGAGAGGCTCTGAAGTAGAAGCAGTAAAGAAAGTGAAATTTACTTGAGATGACAGAAAAGACAGCATTTGGGGAACGTTAGCATATTTCTCTGCAGTGGAGATGAAGCCCTGGTGTTATTATAGTCTTTTAGAAGAGGCATTTGAAACAGACACAATTTCAACCTCGAAAAGTGAGTGAAGCCCAATTTACTGGATGCTGATGTGGAGGACAGAGACGGCATGTGTGTACGTGGAAGGCTGTGCAGCCTGGGTAACAAGGCGTTCCCCTCTCTGCACCTGTCAGGAAGACCTAGCTTGTTGACAAGCAGTCGTCTGTGTGAAGTGTCCAAGCTTGAATACCAGCCGTAAGTGAGCAACCTGAGGAGGGTACACACTGGTGAGGAGTATCAAGCCAACACTCAAGGGCTGTGACCACCGATCAACCCAGAGAAAGCTACTGCACGCCCAGCTATAAATTTAGGAGGCAGGTTTGGAAAAAAACCTGCTCCGATAAACCTTCATAGGTATGTGTACATGTTTGTGGACGACATGATAGGCCTGTGTCTTACGGTGTGTGAGCTGATACTCTCAGCATCCATGTGTCTGTCCCTCAGATGTCTAGCGCACCGCTGAGTAGCAGTGGCTCTGCCAAGCTTTAGGGAGAGAGGGTGTAGATTTTTAATGGGTGGTTGTGGGGCGCGTCTTAAGGCAGGGAAGCTCAGCCCCAACCCATCAAAAAGGATACTGTCAAAGGCAGGGCTTCCACACCAGAGACGGCTTTAACTGACTCTGAATTTGAACATTTAAATACCTACAGAGTGTAATGTGAACTCTAAATCATTATTGCTTCTGAAGTGAAGGTCATGATTGAATGTTCCCAGTCTATCTACTTGGCTGGTTTTCTTTTCAGTCTCCAGAGCTGTAGCTTCTCTTCTGCTCGTGTTTCTTTCTTTGCCTACACTTGGCATCCAGCTATGTCCTGCGTCACTCTTCACTAGTCTAGAATCCAGGCCTTCTCTGACCTGCCCTTGACCTTGGATGAGGCACAGCTGAGCACCTTTCCAATTAGACTCATCCTTATGCTAAAGAGGTAGGCCAAGGCCAGCATCATCTTTGTGCTGCACTTTTATATGAGTGCAGAGCTCATGTGTCACAGCGGGCCACCTGGCGCTGACATGCGGCAAACCTGATTGCCTTCCATCTGCTCCGAATCTTCCACCCAAGCTTCACAAGCTATCACTTTGGAGCTGACATCGTTGGGGCTGAGGCCCTACTAGGAGACGTGTGTCACCCAGAAATGACAGTCTGATCAAAATGCATGATGGATGGGGCCTCACCCTTATCCCATCACTCATGGGCGAAGAGGCCATGTTGTCAGGGTAAGAGTGTCAGGTGTGGGAAGGTAAGTCCTGACAGCTGATTAATATGAGGAGTCCCCGGTCATCCAGGTACTGCGGAGGGAAATGCAAAGTTCTGTATATTTCTTCCCCTCCCTCACTGTTGACCTCTGGTTTAACAGTGTTACAGAAAAAAATCTCATAGCTGACTTTTTCTTTTCGGATTCGAACTATTTAGGGCCCTCACAATCCAGAGACCACATTGTAGTGAGTGTGTAAAGGCTGGGTGAAAGGCTGCCTGGGTAGGCGCACTACTGGGAAGGGGTGGAAACTTCCAGGGCTGGAGTGGATTGGGGATCCTGGGTCTTTGGAGCCATTCATTCCCTCAGAGGTGCCCTGAGTCGCACAGCTTCTCATTGTCTCCTGAGGTCTCAACAGAACAGGCCATCCTGGCGTGGATTAAAACTAGTAAACCGACACACAAAAATAAAGGCTTAAAAGGTTTCCTGAGAAAATGGAATATTACATTTTTATGAAAATCAGACTGAGGAAAAGCACAGGTTCACTGAACGCACTTTCAATGAATCTTTAAGTGATTACTCTGTTTTATCTCCATTTTCTAAATGGCATGTAGATACCAAGATTGAATGATTTCTCACATAAGTTTTGGTTAGAGTAATAATTGCTTTGCGATTATTTTCTTACTTAAAATTGGACCATGGAATACACTCTTAATGCATTTCCTCTTCCTTTTTTTTCATTTTCTCGGTGTTTCGTAGAGTTAATAACCTATCACAAACTCATCCCCAAGTCCATCTGCAAACACAGCAATCAGGCTTCGTACTTGCCATACTTTTCAGGGGACCTGCCAGCTTTGCTGTCACTCTGGACACTTCCCTACCAGGAATGCTTAGTTCCTCTTCCAGTCTGGACTGGTTGCCTTCTAGACCTGTGATCAGGAGAAGACCTGTAAGCTACTGCTCGCCATCTGAATGCTTTTCTGCTTTCCTGTGTTGCATGTGCTGCTCTTTCTTCCTTCAGTCTGTTTTCTGGGTACATTGTCTTCTCTGGTACTTAAATAAGAAAGGGGTCATGAGAGAGAGACTGGCTAAATGTAGAATTTCATTATGGAAATGGTTTCGTCAGGTTATTTAGGTCACTGCCCCGTTTTTCCCCTAGATTGAGAATTGCAATAGTTCTAATGCCACTCTGATTCTTTATCACTGGGCAGAAGTTCTCTTTTCTACAATCTGAACTTTGTGTGGAATGCATCTTGATGAAATGTATCTTTTGTATTTTGCTGAGAACATCATGGGTTTTTTTTTCCAATCTGAAATTTGTTTTTTTATTCCTGGAAATTTTATTTTTATTTTATATTATTTCCTTTGGACTTCACTGAGTAGTCTTTATGGACTGCTCATTAATATTAATATAGGACCTTCTGTAATGGAATTGATCTTCAAAAACATTATGTCTCCAATTTTCTGCTTTCTGTGAGATTTCCTCAATTACAGCTCACAAACATTTTTAAAAATTGTCTGCCTTCAAAGATATATATATATATATATATATATATATTCTGTTAGACCTTAAAAACTCTAGCATAGTGACTGACATACAGTAGAAATAGAAAATGAACTTATCAAATTGAATGAATGAAAGCTATCACATACTTTAATTTCTAGAGTGCCTTCTTTGACGCAGCAGAAGTGACACTGTATTTATAAAACAAAAACTTGGCAGTTTTTCCTCCCCATCCTCTTGACAAAGTATTTTCTTAGGTTGTGTCTCCATGAATTTTATCATATGGACTCCAAAGAGTAGAATCATATTTGTCTTTTTATGACTGTTTTAATTCAATGTGCCGTCTTCCAGATTAACCATGTAGCATCTGTTAGAATTGTCTTCCTCTTGATAACCAATAATCTATTGCATGTGTGTGCACTTCTTGCTGATTCATATATCATGGACTGCGGGGTTGGGTTTACCTCCCAGCCATTGTGAATATCCCTGCTCTGAACACTGATAAATATTGCGTTAAGATCCTATTTTCAGTTCTTTTAGATAACTACGTGGAACTGGCATTTCTGGATCATATGGTAATTCTCTTCTGCATTTTCTGAGGAACTACCATGAATATAAGTTTCACAAGAGATCTGCCATTTCCTTTTCTACAAACCAGAGCGTAACAGGTCTCACTATTATTTTGGGTTTTTTTTTTTTTTTTTGCTTTAACACTTTTTTTTCATAAGTCACTCAATGGAAATGAGTCTCATTGCTATTTTAATTTGTATTTCTCTATTGATTAGTGATGTTGAACATCTTTTCATGTGTCCTGGCCTCTTGCTGGCTGGTTTTTGGGTTTTTTTTTCCCCAGTCTTGGGGCTTGAACTCAGGGCCTGAACCACTGTCCTTGGGCTTTCCTCAAGGCTAGTACTCTACCACTTGAGCCACAGTATCACTTCCAGATTTCTCTATGTATGTGGTACTAAGGAATCAAACCTGTGTCCAAACTCCTTGCCCCTTGCTGGCTGTTTTATAAGAAAACAATGATGTGTGATCCCTTTTTACAATGAATAAGAACAGTTACCAGATTTTGGAAGCAACACAAAAGGAAGTTATGCTAAAGGTGTGGACGTCAGTGTGCCAATTCTCAGCATCCCTTTTCTTTCAAGATGATGACTTTGTCTTCTGCTGGACCTTGTTTGTGAAGTCCAGTGTTCCTCCTGTCCTACTGTCCCCAGGAAACCTCCTCGGGGGAAAGAACCAATATTTGCCGGAAACCAAGTAGATGGCCTGTTCCTTTCACATCTGCAGCCCTGCATTGAGAGGTGCTGACTGACTCTTGTTTCTTAGCTTTTGGCACCATGTGACACCAGTGGTCCTTTTTTTAAATTGTATTTTATTGTTGGGGTAACAATTACAGTTATGGAGGGGCTACAGTCACATTTATCAGATAATGGGTACATTACTTCTTGAACATTGATACCGCTTCTCATGTTTTGGTCTCATTATCCTTCCCACTAGTGGCATTCCCACTGTCATCTATGGTGGCTTTTCTCTGCTTTTCAGGATTTTCCTGTTATTCTTTCCTGATTGTCTATGCTTTTCTTCTAGCTTTCTGTCCTTTGTTCCATTATTTCAGGGAGGCTTCAGGTTAATGTGTTCTTAACTTCCCATTTTCATTGACAATCCTCAACCATCTTTTATTATTCGTGTTTAATACTTTTCAAAAAACATTTTACTAAAGGGAGGGAGAAGATGAGAACATGGCGGATGCAAAGTTCCAATGAAACATTTGCAGAGATTGACTAGAATGAGAAGGAGGATGCACTTCCCTCTCCAGGTCTGGGCTCTTGGTGTGTGACACCCTCGAGGACACATGAGTTCATCCACCGTCGGGAGTCCCCTGAGACTGAAAACATTTCTAATACACACCATCCTCACTGTAAATAAGAATTTGTTGTTCACGGTTGTGCTTTATACAGTGACTCTCGAGGTTTTAGAATCAAGTGTTGTGTGTATGTGTTTCGGTTTGTTCTTTTCATCCTACTTTTATAAAAGCTATATGTGCCTTTTAAAGTGTTATTTGCTATATGAATCTTATAGAACTCAAAAAGGCAGTTCCTTGTGGATTTGTACAGCCTGAGATGAACTATTGCCTGACCTATTCTGACATAAAACATTCCTGGAAGATTATCTTTCGGGACTAAGAAGAATAGTTATTTATTGTCAGCCAGTGTGCTGAGGATCACCCTGCACTTTAAACAGAGGATGAGGAACCTGTGAACGCATCTATTGATCCTGCGAGCGCTGGCTTTTCATTAAACAGTACAAGGGGAGACATTCGTATTAGAAGTTTACCATTTTGGTATTGCTTATTTATTCTCTCATCTGAGTTAAAAGCTTGTCTATGCACTGAATATTTTTATGGTTGTCCATAATTATGAATCCAACAAGGCATTTCTGGCATCTGTACCAATATTTATATATTATTAGATCCATGCATAGATGAATATTAAACTGTTTCTTATACTAAATAGCCAGTAAGAAAGCAAAGGAGCTGTGGCTAATATTTCTTAACCATGTATTTCTTTTTTTTTTTTTTTTTTTTTTTTTTTTGCCAGTCCTGGGCTTGAGCTCAGGGCCTTAGCACTGTTCTTGGACTTTCTCAAGGCTAGAGCTCTACCACTTGAGCCTCAGCACCACTTCCAGCTTTTTTCTATGTATGTGGTACCGAGGAATCGAACCCGGGTCTTCGTGCATGCTAGGCAAGCACTCTACCACTAGGCCAAACTCCCGGCCCCAACCATGTATTTCTTAATCCTGCTGTAAGGCTGATCTATTTCTCAGAACATTCCCATTACCTTGTAGGTAATGCAATGTGGGGAGAGATACAGGATGAAGAAAAACCAAAGAAGTGAGAAGGGGTGTAAATTAGATAGAAAGTCTTCCCTCTCACCTTTTCTTACCTTTGAGATTTAATCGCTTTTTCACCTTTCTTGCTTTTCAAATACACTGACCCTATATATTACAGGGACAATAGACATGCTTTCACAGAAGCTGCCATGTCTGCTACAATATGCACCAGTTCCGGCAAAACACCCAAAGAAATCCTACTGTTCTTCCATTAATTTCCAGTACACAGAGGAAGAACTTACACAATGTGCATACTGTTATTTCAGGGGAGCAAACAGCTCCTCACTGCATGAACCCTGTGCACACTTAAGTCAGCAACCTCAGATTTAGCCCATGTGGCCTAAGGTCAGGTCTTCTGGCTCCATTTTCAGGTGCCCTTGGGGCCTCTATGTGTGGCCAGGACTTTCATTAGATTTGCACAGGGAACTAGCTCAGTCACTTCATTTGATTTGCACACAGAACTAACTCAGTCACTTCTAGTTAAGACAATCACAGAAAATGGCTTCATTTCCAAGACTAAGGGAATCTATCTCTCCACATGTACTGACACTCTGGATTCTTAGATGTTTAGAGAAAAAAAATAGCATTATACACTTTTCCCCCCCTAAAGTTCAGGTTGTAGGCATAGCTGCCTGCTTTTTTCTTTGAGAGAAAGGAACAGTAAGGAAGTCAGGTTGCAGTAAATAAACAGAAACCTAATGCTACCAATGTGAACAAGAGCAGAATATGACTTGTATTAAGGGAAATGATGAATGTCTTCACATTATGGGAACTGTTTTAAGCATAACCTGAAAGTAGTGCTTTAGAGATAGGTGCAGACACAGAAAAATTTGTCTCTGTACTTTAAAACCTCTTCCGCAAGGACTTTTTTTTTTTGGTAGCAAAAATGTGTTTGGGATGGGAGCTAAGAAACATTAGAAAATTTCTAATGTTGTGTGTTGCTGCCACCTACATGGCAGGAAGACCAAATAAAAACCATCCCCTGTTCCAGTACACACTGTTATAGCGCACATTCATGAAAACATACTCTGGAAATCCTAACATTCCTTTTCCTCCTATCCTAGTGACATGTTTATATTTTTTTACTTTCTATCTTGAATTCTTTGTAAATTACAACAAACAATTTTGCTTTAGATTATTGGAAATGCACTGTTTATTTGACATAGTCTGAGCACTGAAAAATTTTATCATACAATTGCTATTGAAACTTCAATCCCAAGGCTTTGTCTGCATAATCTAACTGGGTTAGAGTTTTTGTTGTCTTTTCCTTAGCAGATTCTAAAATTTAGAATGGGAAAAAAGGGAAAACAGTGCTTTCTTGATTGATGATAAATCTACTGAAATTCTTACAGTTCTTCATTTGTTTCAGCTATTATTAAATATTCAGAGACACAAGTATCTTTTTAATAGATAGGAACAGTAGTGGACACAGCAGAACTTGACATCTCAGAAGCTTCCTAAATTTAGAGAAGAACTATCATAGGTTTTCTTTCCATCTTAGACTTCACCCAAGACCCCAATTTTCCATTTGTAAGGCTTAGATATACACAGACAAGATCGAAAAACCAATTGATGACTTTATAGATAATTGCAATTAAAATGACTGCTAATGAGTAAATGATGGGTTTTGGAAGCATGTGCCAACTAATTATTGCCTTTACGTAATGTTATAAATATTGGCATTTTGTTGTCATTTGGCACTTAACAGTTTTAGATTCAGGGTGTATTAGACATGGGACTAATTTACTGTGAAGAAAAAGCTTGCAACTTGGGGTTGGGGGTTTGGCCTAGTGGTAGACCCAGGTTTGATTCCTCGGTACCACATAAATAGAAAAAAGCCGCAAGTGGTGATAAGGCTCAGGTGGTAGAGCAATAGACTTGAGAAAGTTAAAAGATAGTGCTCAGGCCCTGCGCTCAAACCCAGGACTGGCAAAAAAACAAAAAACAAAACTCTTGCAACCTTGAAAGAAAATCATCACCACCTCTGCAGTTGATGACCAGAAAACATGTACTTTATAACAAAAAAAGGCATTTGGAAGAGAATATCAAAAGGCCCATCTCAGTTGAACATTCTCCCTTGTTGTACAATTCAACAAGTAAGTCATTCCCAATGCTTTTAATGGTTTGTGGATTTAGTTTCACATGGCTTTAAAATACACATTTGTTAGTATTTGTGTCAATCACTATACTAGAAATGGTGTGACTGTCACAATCCTTTAAAAAATAAAACCAGAATAAGCCTGATTAACATTTTAGTACAATATTTGTGTTTAAAAAACTACCGCAAAAATCTATGCTATCAAAAAGTTTAAGATGAGATCTGAGAAGGCTAGAATGAAGATAAGAAAAGAGCAACAGCAGGACAGGCTCGCCCTGTCCCCTCTCTAAGGGGAGTAGATGTTGCCTGCCACTTTCTGGGAAGCCCACGTTGGGCCAGAGTTCCCAGTGCCTAGGAAACTTTGTGCTGGAGACATGCTCACCTCTGGTTTCTCCTTGCCCCATGTTCCATCTCTAGGATCCTTGTTGTCAAAGTGGCCTGGGAAAAACCCACTGTACACAAAACTGTTGAATTTCACGGGAAAACCATCCACTCCAGCAAGTTCGTGTTTTGTTATACTGTTGGAAAAGCTTAAAATTTGCTAGGTATCAAGAAAGCAGTGACTTTTTTTTCGGAGATTCCACCCAACTTCGGGATATATATATACACACACACGTGTGTGTGTGTGTGTGTGTGTGTATTTGTATGTACATACATATGAGACGATATGTTGTGCAGAATAAAAGGGTTTAGGAAGTGGTGCTGTGGCTCAAAGTGGTAAAGTGTTAGCCTTGAGCAAAAAGAGCTCGGATGGCAGCGCCCAGGCCCTGAGTTCAAACCCCATGATTGACAAAAAAAAAGAATAAAAGGATTTATAATTGTGTAATTAAAATATCTGCAATACAAAAATTTTAAAGTTATGAGTACATTCCGTGAAAATCAGGCTTTCAAATCAGTAGGAATATCATCTGAACCATTTTAAACACATGATTTATAAAGTCGATTATTACAATGTGTGTTTTAAGACTGAGGAGAAACAGTCTTTTCTAAAATATTGACTTAAATAACTAGGAAAAAAATTAAAAAGGCATATAAGGAAATACATATTACCTCAAATGCTATTATCTAGAGTTAGCTAAAAAATTCCGACCATTTTTCTAAGTATTACTCTTCTAACAGTGACATGTCCCAAGTATCATTCCCTTAGTTTCTAGAACAACAAGAGAATGTTTGAAGCCTAAGGTCACCTCTCTAATTGTATTCATGTTTATCTTACATTTGAATTGTTTAGAGTGTTCACCCTGCTGTCCATAAACACTCTCATAAAGCAGCCCTGGATGGCCCTAAGGAGGAAACTTCTATGTGGTTGAGAAAACAAAGTTGTGAGAAGGCTGAGCTGCATGAACACATGCAGTAAAGCCCTTAGCCCTGCCTGCCTTCCAGATTCACGTCCACACAGCATACAGCACAGCTAACGTGCACTGTGACCGTAAGTAAAAGAACCCAAGCTTACACACTTGAAAATTGCTTAGGATAGACACTCTTTATAGATGCGTACATTGATAAAGTTCATGTGGATGATTACAAAAAAGCAACCCAAGATTGTTTTTTAATAAATTCATTGTTAAAATGACAGAAAAACTAGAAGCAAACATGTTTACTGGTAAAAATGAATCCACTGGTTATTTAAGCCCAGTTGTGCAAAAGGGCAAGCACCTAGTCAAGAAATCACTTTAGATTTTCTAGTTGTGGTGCTAAGGATTCGAATCTGCTTAGTTCTGTTACAACTTGCTACTTCAAGTTTCCTCACGACACAAATTACTGAAATATATTGAACATAAGGCAAGATAATACAAAGAAAATGGTTTAAAACAAATCAGTAGATTTGTGTCACAAATACACTTGTATATAAAGTTGCATATAAAGTAGTATAATTTGAATCTCTCAGACTCTCTTTGTTAGAAGTTAAATGTTTTGATAGTTACAAATGGTGTCTGTTTCCAGTAATGACATTGATACAATTAAACTTATTTAGTAAGTTTAAAATTTTGAGTGATTTTATGTGATCATATATGAAAAATATATGATTAAGACTCCTATTTAGTAAAGTAAGGGTTATTCCATTTCTAATTTCCTATCACTGGGGATATCATAAAATACTAAGGATTAAATATTGGGTACTGTAGACCTGAAAGTAATGCTAGGAACAATAACTAAGTAAAACTAGTTTTTAAAAATACTAAGGGTTAAAACTACTGTTGACCCAGGCACCAGTAACTCAGACCTGCAATCATAACTTCCAAGGAAGCATCTTAGTAGAAAAGTTCATGAGACCCCATATAATAATCAGCAAAACCCAGGACTAAATATGTGACACAGCACCAGCCAAGCAAGCCCAAGATTATTTTCAATAAGCACAGTGAAATTTAACCCCTTAAAATTTCCACTTTAGGTAACTTACTTACTTGATAGTTCCCCTACTCAAAATGATTTTGAGGCTATTTCTAGAAATGTGCATGACAGCCAGCTCGTGGCATGCCAGAAAACCCCCAGTCTCACCTACCTTCTCACCTCCCTGTACTTCAAGTGGCTTTGGCTGTTTCACAACGGGGAAAATGTATGCCAATCTCCAGAGGCTCCCACCTTAGCACAATTACTCATATTAATAACATCATTTCCTAAGTATAACTCACGTGATTTTAGGCAGGGACATTATATTCTAGGAAACAAAAGAGTATGAAATTTTCAGTTTGAAAGAATCTATATTCTAATATAGCCATTTAGGTCAACCATGTCCTAAGGCGTAGGTAACTGTGCCATTTCCATTACTTACTTCTCTATTTGAGAGATTTAAGCAATTCTCTAATCTTCTATAATGAAACATTAAATGGGGGGATGGGGGCAGAAAGGGAGTGGGAACTTGAAAAGAGGACATAGGTATCGTCTACACCCTCAGCTACATAGCTCGTTCCCCACAGCTCCCTGCATCCTGACACAGGACCTGAGGCTGTCTTCAAAAATGTTTACTGAGTTAAAGTGGTGTGGACTACCTTTGGTAGAGAGAGCTACATAACATACATTTAGTAATTTTTTCACTCTCCTATGATTAGGACCATATTTGGATTCAAAATATATGTACATTAACAATACTTGATGACTGTTCTACAAATTGAAGAACCATACAATATAAATTGCAGAAAATAAGTTACTGAAGGCCTTAATAGATGGGCACTTTATGTCAATTCCTATTTATATCACTCTGGATATTTTAATTTTATAATTACTGCTAGTCAAGACTCTGGGGAAAAGACACATGAGTTTAAACCTAATAAGAATCAACTGTGGTGTGTTGTGAGTAGGCTCCCTTCTCTAGATCACATCTGTATGGCCAACAGCATCACCCTGTAACTCAGGACGTCAGCCTCAATGTCATTAGAAGTGCAAACTAATGAGACTGCTCAAGGCGGGTCCCTGTTATCCTGTGTGTGTCACTTATTTGGGTTAATTGATGACTAAATGGAGCTACTTATTTGTTGACAACATTTCATGCTTAGGGGTGAGATTTAGTTCACTGATTGGTCTGAATTAAGGCATTTACTAAGACAAACTGTCCTAACCTCACAAATCAAAATGGTATTTTCAACTGAAATACCCTCAAGCAACATTACATGTGGTGTTGTGTTTTTATACTGGTTTTTAGGCTTCTCATATGTGCTTCAGAAACTCAAAAATAGCGATTCTAAAGTAGTGCTTTTCTGTGCCTGTGGACTGGCATTTCTTGTTGAAAATATTCATACAATAAGGAGGGATGTAGAATGACTTTGTGATTTTTCTAGAGTTAGATTTGGGTATTTTCTTCAAATGCACACTGACTAAAATAATATCCATCTCCTTACAGAACAGTAACAACATTGCTTTTGTTCTATCATGAACAAATGGCATGTGTGAGTTTCTTCATCTGTTTAGATCCAAAGTCTCTAGTTCAGTTCCACTTAGCACATCTTGCAGGAACACACTTTTGCTATCCATGGGTGGCGTCTTAGTTGACCTAGAAAGAATAAAAGAGACAGATTATCTGGGTTATATGGTGAACTATAGGATAGTTGAGGAAATGAAGGCAGAAAGAGTAAAAGCATAGCTTAGAATGTACGTTTATTTTCCCTCTTGAAATAAAATAACTATATAGTAAATACTTTTGCATTATACACTAGGTAGATACATTTTAATTGCACATGTTATTAACATGCTATTTTTAATTGCTAAGATGACAGTTTCAAGCAAGATATTTAGTTTGTAATATTCCGGGTAATCTAATTATTCTTTAAGAACAATTATGGGCTTTAAGCAGCCCATGATTCCCACTTCAGTCAAATCTTGTATATTAGATGAGGTAAACAATCAAAATGCTGTTTATTTGTTAAACTATTTGTGTGACTATCTTTGTTGGAAGTATTGGGGTTCTAAGTCAGGGCCTTATTCTTGCTAGACAGAGGCATGGCTCGGCAATGGAACACGAGTCTCTGGCTGGTTAATGGTTGGCTTTAAAATAATTTGACTATCAAAGCAGTTGGAGCATTATAACTTAATTAAATACCATTATCTAAATTGAAGAGTTGTATTTGTATATGTACAATTTTTTTATTCCTTTGAAATAGAAAATGATATTGTTAAATAATAATGATACTGTTAAGTATGATCAGAGGAATAGAGCTTGTGCTCTGCCATTTGAAATCGTTTTCTTTTGGAACATTTTTTGTCTAGCAGCAGCCGTAAGAAGTGTGTTCTCGATGGCTATGATGGATGGGTTGCTCATACAGGCCGCATTTTTCTGCTTCATGCATCATCATCAGCCATCTCCAGCACTCCAGTCCCAGATCTGTCCTACTTTCTGTTACCTGGTTTTTGCTGGTGATTCATGAGCCAGAATAGTAACAGGAAAAAAAATCCACTCTGGCCTTTCACAATGTATTTGTCCTCTGGAAATTGAGAAATCTAGTTTTGTTCATCAGATTCATGCAAATGTAGTATTGATTGACAATGATGTATATAGATCCGCACACATAACGTGCTACGTAAAAGCCACTAAAATGCTCTGTTAATGGCAGAATGCATACTGATTATCAGCTACGTCAGGACTGATGTGAAACTTTATATGAATGCAGTTTTTTGGTATTTCCAAGATCTTTCTTGCCACTACTCTTTCAGCTGCATGTCCCCAGAACAGAAGGAAATAAAAGTCTTAATTTTCCAAGCCAATAAAGTGATAAAGGCTCACTGTCTTACATCAATACTTGCATAAAAATGTGAAATGTTGCACTATGTGTTTTTTAAATCATTTTGAATGCAAAGATGAAAGACACTGAGTTCTTTATTCTGGAGACTAAAGCCAACAGATAACAAGATGTTTACTCAACTATACTATTTTTTGTGAAGACATCTTACAAGCAAACAGGCTTTGAAGAGCCAAGAAAAGAAAACCCAAATGGCACTAAAATCCCTCACACACACAAGTGCAAATGCAAATGGAGCTTAAAGTTCGTGATGTTGTCTTGGTTCTTCTATTACTAGACATCTGTTATTCCCTCAGGTTTCAGGAACGTATAGTGCCAGCGAAGGAGCAAGCAGACTTCAGAGAGTTTAAGATAGAAACTCCAATCTGGGATTCACTTATGAGTCAAAACTCTTTGCTAATGAATTATTCCAAAGGAAAGACACTAGTGAGGGATTCGTTTCCCCATCAGAGAAGACCTCCAGGTTCACTAGCTGGGTCAAAGTAACAGGAATGCTCTGGTCTCTAAAGGTGCTTTGCCAACCTTAATGGACTCCAGTCACTCACCTGGGTATACAGCTTGAACCAATAAAGCAATCACAATGGCATGAGGAATAAGGTACAGCACTCTAGAGAGCAGGTGAACATCCACTCCTGCAGGCATTAAGTTGTGACCTATATGCAGACTGTAGCTTATTTTCAAATGGACCAGCCTGGTCAGCACAGTGCTGGAGAAGGAGGGAAGTCAAGGGAAAAAAGAATCTCTCCAGTGAGTTCAAAACCCATTGTGCTCTAAGATTTTTTTCTTAACCTGGTCCATCTCATTTTATACAAATTTCAGAAATGTGCTTTTATTAATGATCTTTAGAAGCTACCTAGCTCCAACTCTTCAAAGGCCTAATTTAATTTTTCTGTGTTTCAGTGTCTCTCTTGCCTTCTGTGGATGAAAGTGAATTGACATTTTCAATATGAAGCTATAACTAAAGTAAAATGATGGTTAGAGGATACGCAAAGAAAAAGCTAGAAAGAACAATTCAAGAAGTCATTTTCTTGTATTGTGTTTGAATGGAAAAATGATTTGTTTTTATTTTCTGTGTGATGTTCGTCTAGTTATATAAATGCTGTACTTATTAGTATGTTAGTCATAGCACTGCATAGAAACTATTTAACTACATTGAACTCTGTAACTGGAGGATTTTTGCCCTGTATGTGGAAAGGTTAAAAGGAATTTTAAAGGAGTAGTGAGACTCCAGCTGAAAATGGTAAGACCTATGTATTTAGATTTGCATGCATTCTTTTCTCTATAGAGGAATGAATATGTAAAGGATATACTAATACAGTTTATTTTAGCTACAGGATGAAATGCCTCTACTAGCTTAATGACACCTTCCCAAAGGAAGGTAATTTTTCCAGAGAAATACCTCTCACTCTGGTAGTTAAATCACTAGAATAATAGCTAGCATTTGGGGGCCCCTATATTTGTAAGAATCGGATCTTTAAAAGTGGGCAATCATATTTTTATACTTCAAAAAAAAGTCTTCTTTACCACCAAATTCAAACAAGACACAAAGCCTACTATCCTCTCTATTCTAAGAACTCTGCCTACCAAATATTTCTACTTCAGGGAAATGCATGGTCTCATCAAAATCTTTCTTAGGAAACAAGCACCTCTGTCAGAAGTGTCTTAATTTCTTATCACAGAATTTTATCCACACAAGGAGCAATAAATAATTCATGTCACTGCCTCTTTGTTGTGTGTCCCTGAACTGCACAGAGCTGGAAGGCTGACAGCTGTGTCAGGCAGGACAAGCACCAAAGATCTGACATGACAAGTGACTAACAAGTTTCTTTCAGTTCACGCTGAAAGAAGACAATGGTCCAAAGTGCAGAAAGAAATCCTGAAACAAAACAAAACTGCTTTTTTCTTTTTACCTAAGTGTTTGCTATGAGCTTATTTCCAACCCCCAAGCCTTGGTCATTTTTATAGGGCTGCCCAGCCCCCTTTATTCCTCACACTCGCTTGGCCATTTACGCCTGGCCACGGATCAATATGAGCAATTCTTGGAGAAATACGATGTCTCCATGACAACCAAGCCACAAATTCTCAGTGGAAGGCAGTGAGACCAGTAGTGAACCCTCCAGAGGTTTCTAGGCCTATAAGGCGAGATATCTTAAAATGCAGGAATGGACAGAGGGAAAAGCCAGAGTAATTCATTCTTTATTACCAGTTTAATGATGTCCGATGTCTGGAAGAGTATTCACTTCTTCCTAAGTTGTGATTATCAGCACCTATGTTTTCTAATTAACCTTTTTTTTTTTAAATTGTCCTTTGCATCAGTCAGGTAGTACATGCTAGCTACTCTTGAACCCAACTCTACAGACCATATTATGAGAAGATGAAAATTCTACTCTCGAAGTAGTAAAATGCTGAAGTGTTTTTGTCAAAAACAGCAAGCATTTAGGTAAACACCTGACTCATGGCTTTTATTGCTTGAATAACTGGTTGGTAGGAAAGATTTACCCTAAGACACTTCAAAAAAACCTAGTCAGATTTAGTTAATTTTAGTTTAAAACTAAGAGTCATTTTAAAATAATTGTCATGGAAATTTATTTCTTCCTTTACCCTCTCACCTTTCCAGTGAAACTGATCAATACTTTCTGGCTATGATGGTAGGGGTAGGAGCTAACTCATTCATTACAAATGTTTGTGATTGCTCAACAGCCCTGTGCCATGGGATCCCAAGGCTGAAGTTTGGTTGAGCTTGGGCGCCCAGCAGTGGCTCAACTTCTGAGGAATCTCAGCAGCATAGCGGGGACTGATATACAATGCCATCACCACTGGTCTGTTGGGGTTCTAAGATGACTTAGGGGACCTGACATAGATTGCAGGCTGGACCTTTCACTGAAAATTAAATCTCAGTAGCTCTCCTCGGGGAAGGATCAGGGGACTGTTTGCAGCTGCCCCTGTCAGCAAAGGCAACGAGATTTGGAAATCTCTTAACTAAGCTGACAGGCCACAGAGAGGATGAATCAAAAATATGATACACAAAGAGTACAGAGAGTACACAACTGCCAGATAATACTGGAAAGAGCAATATTCCTGGTGTGAGAGGGGTAGGTCTTGTGACTCTGTCTTTCATGATAATGGACACCTTTGAGCATCTTAGGGCTTTGTAATGATTCAGGAATGGCATTCGGCTTTCACAAGGTTTTTAAAAACTAAGTACTCATTAAAAATTAGGCATGCTTCAAAGCAGCAACAACAAAATCGATGCTCCATCTTTCTGGCTGCAACCCTCCAGTATTTTTGTTTGTTCTTTCCACAAAGGAAACAGAAGCATACTCTGGCATTGAGTCTATTTTATGGGATGACCATGGGTTACCATTTTCTCTTCTTTGAAAACATCCATTCCTGTCAAGCCAAAACAAAAATTGTAATGCTGACACAATTTCTCTACTCTGGCCACTTCTCCCTGAGTCTTGCTAGATCTCATTAGTTGAAACATTTAAAAATGCCAACATTTCCCTGGTTTCCGATCTCTGCGTGTATTAACCAGTTAAGCTTAAAATTGATGATAATGAACTAATAGTGTCAGCTTCCCTTCTCAGTCATAAAGCCTTTGTATTTCTTCCAACTGAATTCTTGATGAAAGAGGAAAAGATAACAGCTCCACAGCGTGACCTCTGGAGGTGACCATTAATTTGACAGTGCAGCTGCTAAGAGAAAACTGCATCACAATGTCCTCTCTCCCCAGTCCCCTCACAAGGACCCCAAAGCTGTGTCAAATTTATCATTTTATACTTGACTATTTTTAAATGGCTTTCACCTGGACTCTCAGACTCTTCTAAGACACATCTGTCAGGCATGTCCTCACCATCTTGGAAGTTTGCCGAGTTTGAGTTGCTGTCATGCTTGACCAGACAGACTAGAGCTATTAAAAAGAGCAAGGCAGAAAGAAAGGAAAGACAAAGAGGAGGATGAATAAGTAGTAGTAAACACCATTAGAACATTTCAGTCCCACAGATTGTTTCTAGGGACCTGCTGTGTAAACACAAATAATAAATTGAAATAAAATGTATCCTCTAAGTATTTATTGGCAGACATGCAATTAGTTGCAAAATCTATAGATGTGACTTTATCTTAGAAGAAAAATAAGTCCATAGCATCAGCTTAAAAGCTACCAAGTAACAAAGTGATGCCTTCAGAAGTAGAAATCGTAATTTTAGTGCATAAATCTAAAACAGTGTAGTCAATTAATGGCAACAGGACTCAGAGAAGAACATCAGACTACTCCATTAGACAGATGAGCTCTTCCCTGGTGACAGGGCTTCCTTTTGCTGCACAGATCACAGCTAGTGAACATTTGGTATTCGTTTTGGTTCTTGCATTAAATACAGTACCAAACACCAAAGAAATCTTAGAATACTAGGTAAATACAAAGGGCTGGAATTGTGAACTGCCTGTTTTTCAATGGCTTCCAGGTGGCAGTGTTTCCTGGTTGGGAATTATGTCCAGAAACAGAAGTACGTACAGAAGTCTAAATTTCCCTCTAAGCATATTACACTCACTGTGTTTAAGCAACAGACCCTAATTTCTGCATTTCCCACAGGTGTGATACGTGGTCTTGGTTACCTCTGGAAGTTACACCTTTCCACATTATTATTTTTCCTAGCAGTCTGTTGGGTAAGGTAAGCATTGTCTTCCTGAAGGAATTTAAGGAATCAAAACAGGTAAGACAAGCCTCTAATCATACATATTATGTCACACTAATGCGAAGCGGAAGTGTGAACACACCTGCACAGGCAGCCACACACTTGCACACTGAGCATGGTGGAATGCAATGCAATATAAGTTCTTGTAGTGAACAGCAGCACACACACACACACACACACACACACACACACACACACACCATACTTATAAGCAATAAATAAACAATAACCAAAATAGACCTTTACAGAAGTCAAACAGGAAATCTGTTTGCTGGCACAGGGCCATTGTTATGAAACCTTCCTTAGGCGATGAGAGAAGCAGCATGGCATCCGGAGACACTGCTGCTTCATGCCAGGAGCCACACAGGGTGCCTTAGCAGTGGCCACACCTGCCACACTCCTCTGCTCGCTTTAATGGCGCATGTGCAGTTCTAGTAGTCATACCCCGAGGCCCACACAGACACACTTTAGAGGAGACTGCTAATGTAATTCTGGTCGAATATTCCCTCCAGACAGTATCACCAGCCCTCATACGACACAGAAACGACTTGGTCTGGTGGAAACATACTAGGCTTTCGGTGGTTCTCAGAAACCTTTTGTTTAGGGGAAAATGTATATGAGTATGTCCATATATATATATATATATATATGCTTATTGCAGAAAATTCTCAGCAACAATATCAATCAAGTACTTCTGCACGCACGCACACACATACACAATTCTTTTTTTTTTTTTTGTCTTTTTCGGTACTGGGGATAGAACCCAGAAGGTTGCACTTGCTAGGCAAGCCTTTGCCACTGACCTACATCCCAGCCTCCCCTACCACTCATATAATTCTTTAAAAAGATAATTTTAAAAGCAAAATAGATGTTACATCTGTTTCATTCATTTTTCAGTGTTTACCAGGGCCTGGACCACAGAAGCTATTCTCAGAGGATCTGTAAGATAAATGAATTAACACAGGACTAAAGCAAAGGATCTAGGCTAGATGTCCAGCTAACCCAAGAGGATATGTGCTTTCAATTATCGTTCTGTTAAATCTGTTCACTTAATGCCACAGATGCATATTTGTAAATGGCAATGTGCTTTATGGTCTGTGATTCAGAAGGAGAGGCATGCATGGCCTAAGTAATCATGGATAAAGCTGCCTTTAATTTAATTTTCCTCAGCTTAAATCATATTTATAGATTATTTTTTTGAATCCATAGATTCTTGTGGGATGTTTGAGTGGAATAGTTAAATGCATCAAAGCTGCAGAAAACTACTATAATGGTCAAAATTTCCTGGCTTGTTTAATGAGTTTATTATCTCTATATATCTCTCTTACTCACTTTCTGAATTATAATAGGGAATCAATTATGTAGCTAAATCTTTTAGTAAAAGCCAATGGGGTAGCACCTCTATCTGTCTGAGTAAATGTATTATACTTGTCAGCCAGTATGTTATTCTTTCATAATTTAATACTTTCCTCCATCCATTCATTTGTTTATTCCTGCTAATACCAAACATTTAAATCTAAGACCTCAAAAGAGAAGAGAATATGGCATTAAAACAACAGATTATTGTCCATGTTATTAGAAATGGTTACAACCAAGTAAAGCAGATGCAGGATAAAATGATGTATCTAATCTCACGAGAGAGCTAGGAAGTTAGATGTCAGTGTAGCTATAAACTCTCACAGTTGTGTGTAACCTGCGGTTTTTGCCTCCATCTCTCATTTTTGGAAGTGTTAGAGGTGGTTATTCAGACATCTTGCTAAATTACAGGTGTTCTCCCAAATTTTAAGTGGTACATTTGTCCTTTTTTACTCTACAGTTCATAAAGCATTCAATTAAGCACACTATAGAAACGATGACATCATGTCATGTGGAGGCATAGGCTTTGGAGAGGTTAATTACTGCCATGCTACTTTTTTTTTGTTTGTGTGTTGAAAAGCTAATCCTTGCGATTGTTCTTTTGGGTGCTTCCTGTGATGTTTCATCATTAACTCTGACATGATGTGTGACCAAGGCTTTGCTAATGAATCATTTCAAAACTGGTGAAATCAACAAATATTGATCGACTGCTTATTATGGGTAGAGCGCTATGCTATACCACAAGGGAGAAAGAAATGAAGGAATGTTAACGTACCCGCACATGACTTGTGATCTAGTCGAAGTGCCATGAATTTAACTAATACATGCATTGGAGACCACATTCCAAGCACAGTGTGCACTTCATTTTGGCAGAGGAGAATTCTCTGCAGTAAGTACAGAGATGAAATTTGAACTGGAACTCTTTAAGGGATTATGAGAAACTCAAAGACAACTAATTCACATTTTAAAAAAAGGTGTAAATGAATATAAGCATGGCTAAGGAAATCTGTTGGCCTAGTGCCACAGATGTATACGCTGGTGTTGCTGCTGATGTGGTGTTTTAATGAATCCCCCTTGTCTCTTTCAGCTTTTCCACAATTGATGTTGTTGGCTAGTTCTCACCTGTGGAAGTCAACTATAGACAGGTTTTTCCTGGTCCTAGATAGTCAATAATGTGATCTTTACTGATGGTGGGCCCATTTATCACAGTAAGTTGTCCTTTCACTATACATATTGACTTTTATTTATCAATACCCAAGTCCATTTGTAGCTCATCACTAAAGTTCTTGGATATTTTCAGAAGTTTTTGAAGGTACTTGTAGAGGTTGCCAGAGAGGTATTTTTTGATATCAATACAGTGCAAATGATTGTTAGGCTCATTGTAAGCTTGAAATCAGCTGTGTGTCTCATTCGTAACGGATGCTGAAACGGTCTATATTTGCAGGGCAGGGAACCAGAAACAAAAACTTTCTGGACTTTGACCAGCAATACAGTGCTGAGCCTTCCATGCTCTCCTCACACACCTGTTATCATCAGCATCTCAGGCCAGTGTCCTAAACGTCTCTATACCTGCAGTGGCTAGGGCTCATCTGCGTCATGTGGATGTTTATTCAGAAAACCTTTAAAAATAATTCTGTGAGATCTTAAGTGGTTCCGGATGGTTAAAACTCTCTCCAGACGGCCTTGTGAGGATTCACAATGACCCAATGACCCACTGACTCTGGTAGCAGAGTCAGTGGTAATGCTCCTCCCTCCACTCCCTTCTGCTACTATCGCTTCAGTTATCCTTTAAAACTTCCTCTTTCCTTTTTTCATCATTTGTAGAAACATGGCATTTGCTAGGCCTACCCAGCAAAGATTAAGAAATATCCCCAAGAGAAAAGCCACAGGAAAAGAATGGAGTCATTATCCACTTTTACCATCAGTGCATCATTATCCACTTTCACCATCAGTTCATGATCTTTTGAGTTAGACCACTGATAATCCAAACAATTCATTCTATGAGAAAAAAATTTGGAGCTCCAAATAATGTTTTCAATACAATGAAGCTGAATGATTTACAAGAAATTCATTCATCATATGTAAAGACATTTTGAAGTAAAGGGGATATTTATAGAAAAATCATTAATAAGATACAGAAATTAGGAAACTTGCCAAATAAATGGGGAAAACTACCATAGCACCAGATAAAGATCAGACAGAATTTTTAATCACTTATTAATCAAGGGCACAAAAATGTTGTAGAGGTCAGGCTCTATGGAATGGAAGAACCACATTCAGATCTTCTAGCTCAAAATGGTGGCCACAGCCACACATGTTTCCTACTGGAAACTTTTCCCAGTCTGAATGTGAACCTTAAGTACAGTAAAAATTGTATCCCAATAGAAAAGAAAGAAAATTCAAGTAGAAGTGAATGCTAACACAAAACTGGCAGATCACACATACGCCCACCCACCCACACACAAACCCTGAAGTACATTTAAAATTAAAAAGAAGCATACTTCTTGAAGAGAATTAGTGATAACAATTTCATAAACAAGATTTCTTATCAGAAAAGCATGTGTAGACAAATAACTATGTATATATTACCCCTGCTTTAAACAGTATGTATCTACTGAGATAATCAAGTGGCAGGATGATTTAATCATATCTAAATGGCAATAGCTACCACCTGTGCCAGATTTCAGTTTTCCTCAGTGTGGACTGTAAACTGGAAAAAGAAATCAGAAATGCTTAAAAGAAAAATATGTATTTAATTCATCTTCATGACTAATAATACGAGTTTTTGCCATCATCTTGCATGTATGTACAGATTATCTGATATTTTCCAGTACAAGTTGCTTCAGGATGATGTACTTTTTAAGAAGTGAATTTTGAAAAATGCTGTGAAGTGGCTGTTACACTGGCAACCTTGCCTAGTTGTGTAAACTTTGCTGTTTTACTCAGACATACAGAAATGAAGTATTGATTTGTTCATAATATGCCCATAGCTTACTTCTATAGGTGAAGAGTCTAGCTGGATCACCCAACAAATTTGGAGGAAGAAAATGGTGAATGAGAAAGAAGTGCCTGTTGTTGACCAAATCTACAATACCTCTACATTGCTCTCAAATGTCGAAATCTTATCAAGACACCTGAGCAGCCAGCTCCTTTGGTTAGGCTGCTAAGCAGTAAGAACTATGCCTCTGGTGTACTGCAAGACACAAAATAAGTACATAAGAGAACTTGGGGCCAGGAGTTTGGCCTAGTGGTAGAGTGCCTGCCTAGCATGTATGCATAAAGACCCAGGTTCAAGTGGTAGAGCTCTGGCCTCAAGGAAAAAAAAAAGTCCAAGGACAGTGATCAAGCCCTGAGTTCAAGCCACACTGGCAAAAAAAAAAGAAAGAGAGAGAGAGAGAGAGAGAGAGAGAGAGAGAGAGAGAGAGAGAGAGAGAGAGAGAGAGAGAGAGAGAGAGAGAGAGAGAGAGAACGTACCAAATGACTAGGGGGAAACTGCCAATAGGGATTTTGAAGAATGAAAAAAGCAATGATTAATTTCACTTGCAATTTTAAGGGTAAACCCTCAAAGTCGGGCTTAAGGTTTATACCGCAAGCATAACTGAAGATCTGAAACAATCTATTAACAAGGCCAAGGGCATTCTGCATGTAACAGACCATATTTGCCAAAGAAAAAGTTATTAACTGCACAAAAAATGAATGAAGTGTAAGAGTATTTGGTTTTTAATCTCACCTCTGATCTCAATCATATGACCTTGGGCATGCAATGCCATTTTCCTGGCCTCAGATATTTTACAAAATGAAGGAGGTGGACTGGAAGACCTCAGAGTCCCTCCATATGAGGCTTGGGTGTTCTATAGATCAGTGAACCAGCTACTCTCCCAGGATATTATTGAGTAGCTTGGGAGATATTATTGAGTAGCTTGGGAGAAAGTATGTGACCACCAGTCTAGCCTTGCAACAGTGATTGGGAAGGTTTTGTCTTTTTTTTTTCTGAATTCAATAATATTTCTATTTTCCTACAGGAACAATAGCTCCTTCTTGGTTTCACTTTTCATGAAGAGATTCTTTATTCCAGAAGAATGGGATAAGGTCATGAAGAGGTGTGATGGAGGAACTTCAAATTATCCTCATCTTGCTGGAGGGGATGTGGCCAGGAGGGATCACTACTACGCTGTTGGTGAGAGTGCAAACTCGTTCAACCACTATGGAAAGCAGTGTGGCAGTGCCTCAAAAGGCTAAACAGAACTCCCCTATGACCCAGCAATTCCACTACTTGGCATTTACCCTACCATCCAGAAACAAGGGCATACTAAATCCACTAGCACAATGTTCATTGCAGCACTATTCACCATAGCAAAGATATGGAACCAACCTAGATGTCCCTCAGTTGATGAGTGGATCAACAAGATGTGGTATTTGTACACAATGGAATTCTATGCTGCTGTCAGAAAGAATGACATCGCCCATTTGTTAGGAAATGGAAAGACTTAGAAAAAATCATATTAAGTGAAGTAAGCCAGACTCAAAGGAACTTAGGCTCAATGGTTTCCCTCATTTGTCATAATCAGTAGAAACCTTGGGCTCTACTAGCAGAGATCTGCAATAGAGCAAAATCTGGATACATAAGGCCATGTAATGTGAAGCTAATTGAAAGGACCTCCAGGATATTGAAACAAAAGCCATATAACGAATGATTGTTGTCCTTAATGTACTATGTTGTCTCTCATCTCCTTTGCTGTCCCTTGGTTATCTCATACTGTTATAGTATCTCACTTTGTTATCTGATATATTGAATTTATTTGTATTTGGTTATTTGAAATTTGATAGGGAAGGGGGGAAAACCAAGACGGGTGGAGGGTATGGGGGGGAGGGTAATGGGTACCAAGACATGTGAAAGGGTATCAATGTATGTGAATTAATGCACCTTCTATCTGGCAAATATCATGTAACCCTTTTACTAATTACAATTAAAAAAAGAAATTCCTCAATAAAAAAAAATTATCCTCATCTCAAATGTTGTAAGGAAGCTCTCCCAAAACTTCCTGCTTCTTAGATACATAAGAATAAGGGGTTCAACAACATGAAAGGCAGTTATAATCAACTAAAACAGATAATAGAATGTGGGCTAGAAGAAAAAAAAATGTTTAACCCAAAGACACAAAGTTAACAGGGATCCTTTCTCCTCTTGCTGCTTTTCTTTCTTCTAACCAGCGTGATTCTCACAGTCACCAATGATTGGACTGAATTTCTTTGTTGTTGAAATGTTTTCTAAAACAAGCAACTTTTTAAGTTTGTATGTCACAAAACATAGATTTGCCCAAAGTTTGAGGTAATTTCTTGTCATGTATTACTTTTACTTCTTTTCTTAACTGCATGGGAATGAAGACACTAATTTGGAGTGAATATCTTTTATTTTATGCTATCTTCCAGAGTATTATGAAGAAAATTATTATTCTAGGGATAAAAATGTCTTTTCCATAAAGAATTGACTTTTTATGATCCAGGCTAATGTCTTTCATGTATCATCACAGTGCCTCTGAGGCAAAATTTTCTATAAACTTGTGTATCGTAGTAACCAAAGAACTGACAAAGTAGATTATACTTCTATAAACAAATCAAGTGACAAGAATCTAAAAAATGAAATTACTTATTTCATATAAGAATTACTGACATACTTGTCTCCATTTAAGTGCTCTTAGAGGACCATTCCCTTTAAAAGCAGTGTCCAAGGGCTGGGAATTTGGCCTAGTGGTAGAGTGCTTGCCTAGCATGCATGAAGACCCGGGTTCGATTCCTCAGTACCATATACATAGAAAAAAAGCCAGAAATGGTGCTGAGGCTCAAGTGGTAAAGCTCTAGCCTTGGGAAAAGTCCAAGGACAGTGCTCAGGCCCTGAGCTCAAGCCCAGGACTGGCAAAAAAAAAAAAAAAAAAAAAAAAAAAAAGCAGTGTCCAAGAGGAATGGCATGGAGCAGGTAAACAGACACGGTTCTCTTGACTTTGCTCTCTGAACATTTGATGCAGGTTGGAAATAAGTCAGAAAACATTATTTTTCATGTTTATCCATAACCTGATAATACATATGCAAGAAGCAAAATGGTCAGACCAGGCTGGGAGTTTGGCCTACTGGTAGAATGCTTGCCTAGTATGCATGAAGCCCTGGGTTTGATTCCTCTGTACCACATACAAAGAAAAAGCTGGAAGCGGTGCTGTGGCTCAAGTGGTAAGAGTAGTAGCCTCCAACAACAACAACAAAAAGAAAACGGTCAATTAATGCACCTTCTATCTGGCAAATATCATGTAACCCTTTTACTAATTACAATAAAAAAAAAACGGTCAGATCATCCACTTAAGTCCTGGTTTTTATACTCAATAGAGATAATTATTGAAGAACTCAAAAGCACCTTTATCTCAAAAGACTCCTTCAAGCCTAAAGGGAAGTGGAGATGACGAATGAGATTTAAGAATGCATCGTGATGTTTAGATTCTGCAAAAAGTCATGTGACCTTTCTCATAAGGACTAAATCTTGTGGTTTGCTTAGAGTTCAGAAGTATGAAAAAGGTTAAAAGCAGGAATAGATTCCAAAGAAGAAAATCAACATGTATCTCCAGGTGTTGACAAACTGAAGAGCAGTCAGTAAAGGGACTGCAGAAGGAATTTATAGTAAATTTCCCTGCTTATATTGGAAAATATAGAAGAAGGTTCTGCAAGACAAGAGACCCTTCAGTCAAAGGAGCATCAAGCTAGCATATGAGACTAGAAATAAACATGATAAAGACTCATAGCACAGGCCATAAGGCAAAGTACCAGAAACAATTACCTCCTTCAATAAGTGAGGAAAGAAGATGTCAACTTTCACTAGCATTTAAAACCTCAAGAGCAGCAGGAAATTCTTTGGGTCAGCAAGGAGAGAGTGATTGGGAGGCAGGCCCAGATGCCAGGTGATAAGCTTTCTCCATCTCAGGGGAGACCTTTGTCTCAGATGGTTAGTCAAGTGTCAGAGCTCCTTCATCTCCCAGACTGGAAGTGAAAAGGAAATCAAACTACCTAATGTGTTCCTTAGTTTTCTAATCCTTTGCAGTAGTAGATCGGATATAAGGACCAAAGGTGTTCATTTTCTTATTTTGTACCATTTGGCTTAGTTACTCTGAAGGTGATTTGTTTTTATTGGAATGACATAAAAATGGACATCGTGCCAACAATAAAGTTCAGGCCTGGTGTCCACCTGCAAGCAGGAACTTTAGGAAAAGGGGAGAGAGACATGTAACAAATCACCCAGAGATTAGCCATAGAATCAAGCGAGCCCATGAGACCTCTGAGCCCTGCGTGCATCTCTAGTCATTGAATATCACACAATGCAAAAAAACTTGAGAACAACATCTGCTCAGTAGGAAGTAAGAGAAACGAGTTAACGTATGCAAGAATAGCTCCAGAAAACGCCTATCTGGAGGTAAATTTGACGAACAATATAAAATGGTATTTTTAAGTGGCTAAGTTGTTGTAATTTTATTCTCACCTCCACTTCTATCAGCTGTCTTATTATACTCTCCCTTCACTTTTTCATTACTAGAGTATTTCTTTAATGTCTCCCTACAATCATTCTTTAAAGGATCTGCTCTTGTAGTTCCTATGTGGAAAATCATTTTCCATAGTGACCTCTAATCAGCCAATAATGGGGACTTCTGTATGCCGGTGATTTTTAAGACCTTTCAACATGGAGTGTCAACTGATGCTGGGTGACTTCACTTTTCTCTATTAGATTCTAATATCACGCACTTCAGTTGGATAAGAACACTTGTCCCCTAGATATAAGTTGCTGTTTATACTTTCTGTCCAACTTCTTGCCTATAAATACCATTTTTTTACCCCCAGCTCCCAAGTTTTTATCAAAATATCCCCTTTACTGGATACTTAGCTCAAACTCTACCTTTCCTCCAGTTAATACTTCTATTACTGTCTTTATTAGTACATCTGACCTATATTGAATTTATCATCATGTCACATGTGGCCGTGTCCTCTTTGGGTACCTTGGCAGGACAGGAATTTTAGGTGCATCATTAAATCTTGGGGCTGATGACCTGACATCAGCTTCACAATTACAGTGGAACCTTTAGTGGACAATCTAAAAACGAGAGGCTAAGAAAATGGAGGTCTGACCCATTGTCAGGTTCTGTCATCTTTAGCTGGTCTACGAAGGCCTGGAGTGAACATTGGCTCCCCACAGGGGCAGTTCACTTCTGGCATGGTGGTGGGGGAAATGTGCTTGGATAGCCCCGGATCTTCAGGTGGACACTGGGTAGAATGCACTGAGCAAGAGTTCAACGCTAAACCATCCATTGTACAGCATTTGCTTCCCCACTCTGCAGGGAATGAAAGTAGACTTACACTGCAGAAGATTACATCTATCCCTTACAAAAGAAGGGAAAATTCACTGATTTTTCACTCTTTTCCTTACCCTCATAAATCACAAAGTCAAATTTGCCCCCGGGATTTTACTTCTCTGTACAGGCATAAAACAAATTTTGTTCTCACAGGACATCCCATTTTTGTTTCATTAGTTCAGGGAAAGGGTCACTCAATGTTTAAAGCATTTGGTTTGATCTTTGCTATGACTCATGCTTTCTAACATCCACCGACAACTCAGTATACTGAAATGTGTCTTCTATATAAAATCTGTCTCCATGGACCCTATAAAAGAGAAACAGTCATGTAAGGTTCTAACTTAGAAGTAACACGGGACATAACTCTAGGAAAAGGTGATCCGAAATTTAAAAAAAGCTTATTCAATGTTTAAACAATTACTGTTTTGTCTAAAGTTTCTATTCCAAAATGGATTTCTCTTTCTATAAAAGGCAAAATCTTTTCCATAGGGCTAGAGGAAAAGATGCTTTAAAATTTTCCTCTAAAATATTCTAACCTTTTCATTCTGTGTTTAGCCATATTACTGGTATTTCATTCTATGCACAAGTAGTGATAAAAATTTTATTAGTGTAATAAAAGGAAAAATGGAGCTGACTGGTCATCATTTAAGTAGATAAAATGAATTCTTATGATTTTTTTAAGGACAAACTTGGAGCTTTTCTAAAGGAATACTAAATTATGGAAACATGATTTTTACATAATAGAGTCATTTTTACTTACCATTTTATCATATTAAATGATGATTCTGATAGCTCTAGTCCCATACAGGCTTTGCCTGTAAATTCTTTCCAAGAAATACGTAAGCTATTTTCAATGGTTTTTCTCGTTCTATTGTTATAGAGAGAAGTTTTCTTTTTTCTAATGGCCAAAATTCTATTTCCCGTGCTGGGCATCTACAGAGAGGCATGATCTGCCTTTGCATAGACCCTTCCCCTCATGAATTAAAGATCACATGGATTTATTCCACACACACAAAAACCAACCTAGTAGGGAGAGGAGATTTATGTCATATTTTTTTTTGTCAAATTGTGGTTATTTTGTTTTAAACCCCTCAAGATCTTAGTAAAGTCCTAAGAAGCCCAGCCTGGTTGGAGATGAAGCAGTGGCATCTGTGCAAGGGGGATGGCATGATTTCCTAGGCATCTTTCTCTCCTTTTCCCCAGTGAGACAGTTGTCCAACTTGGGGGGGTATTTGGTACAGCTGAAGGAAGGAGGTAAACAAAACTGCTTTTGAAGTCCATTCCATTGACAAATCTGAAGCAGATCAAACTGGCCTTCGTCCAAGACTAAACAGCCACCAAATCCCCTTATCCTATGAAACGGTATCTGAGATTCCAACCCACATATGGCACCAGAGCCTGGCCTCCAGTCAGCCGCCTAGTTATCCATGGAAGTGGCTCAAGGCTGACACTCAGATTGACTGGTTCACACTAATTTACTTCACACAGATTCCATTTATCTCCTAGAAGATCCCCTGGCAGCAGCTTATAATGGCATATCCTAGGATGCCTGCCTGCGTGCGTTTTTAAAGCGGCAGTGCTTGATGAATCAGAGTCCAGAAAACAGTTCACAGATTGAGGAGTGGTTGCAATCAGAAAACATCAAGAGGCACAGCTGGGCCTTTGGAGCTTGCCTGACTGGTTGGAGCAGCTGAGCAGTCACTGTGTCTGTGTTCTGTTGGCTGCTCCCCATCACGGGGACAAATCAGAAAGCCATCTTTCCTTTCCCCTCTCTTATCTCTTCTGGAGAGGTGGAAAAGGGAGGGGGTAAGATGCTTCCCACACAAATAGCACTGAGAGAGCTGATTTGACCATTTCACATTGACACTTTAAATACTACGATATTACTAATATTGGCAAAACTGCAACTGATTTTGGATAGCTGGAAAAGGCAAAAAGTAGACAGAAAAACAAAGTAAAGGACAACTCCAACTTAATTTTAGTTGTGAAATCCAAAGGGCTGCCTAAGAGGCAATGGCAACCAGCCCACAGGCCATGAGGGCCTGGGGGGATCATGTGTTATGACACAGGTGATAAGTTTGTATGGGTTGCAAATGAATGGTGCTTTAAATATCTAAGTGGGCCTTAGCAGAAAAAAAGCTTATCCACTTTAAGAAAGGAAGCATCTTTTTCTCCCATCTTGGCCCTCATATGTTGGCTGTCCTTTCACCCCTCCCTTTTGGAATAGTAATGTTTACGCTATCTTTGTTGGGAGAATTACAGATTGTTTTTGCCAGTCTTGCAGTCAGGGCCTGGGTGCTATCCCTGAGCTTCTTTGGCTCAAGGCTAGTGATCTAGTGCTCTGGAGCCACTTCAGGCCTTTTCTGAATCGTTTGTTGTAGGTCAGATTTTCACACACTTTCCTGTCCTGGTTGCCTTCAATTTAAGATCCTTAGATCTTAGCTTCCTGAATAGCTGGGATTATAATTCCATTGCTGGGCTGTTTTTCACTTTCATAGGAACTTGGAGTTAAGAGTTTGAGAGAACAGAGTTTGAGCTTAGACTTTTGACCATGGTTGGAATTGTCCACACTACAGAGACTCATAAACTACATGCATGGTGTGATGAGAGGGACGTGTGCCTTCTGAAGCAGCACATCAAACATGTTATGGTTCAAAGAGACAAGTTGACAAAGGGTGGACTTGTGATGGCTAATCTTGATTGTCAGCTTGATTAGATTAAGAAAAGTCTTAGATTAGTAAAATACACTGCTAGGTGTGTCTGGGGGCATAGCCAGTGATGATCAGATCAGGAGAGCTCTGACCTAGTTAATTGATTGCCTGATGGATTCAAAATATGAGGGGATTACTGGGAGGTAGAGAAAAGAAGGTGGCCTCGGTGTAGGAAGTCGGTCACTGGAGGACAAGTGCTAAGAGGCCACAGCTTGTCTGGACCTCTTCCTGTATCCCTTTGCTACTTGGGTTCCTGGGCCAAGATGTAATACATTGTGTTCTACCATCTTATACATCCTACCACTGACACATCTCTGAAGCCAAGAGTCAGAATAAATAATTCCCTCCCTTAAAAAAAATGAGGGGGCCAGGAATTTGGCCTAGTGGTAGAGTGCTTGCCTAGCATGCATGAAGACCTGGGTTCGATTCTTCGGATCCATATACATAGAAAAAGCTGGAAGTGGTACTATGGCTCAAGTGGTAGAGCTCTAGCCTTGAGAAAGCCCAAGGACAGTGCTCGGGCCCTGAGTTCAATTCCTAGGACTGGCAAGAAAAATAAAAGGGAGGGAGAGAGGGAGGGAGGGAGGGAAGAAGGGAAGAAAGGAAGCAAGCAAGCAAGTGTGCCTTTTTGTATTTGCTCTTCTAGCTCTACTGTGGAGCTGGGGAAAGAACAAAACCTCCACATTTGTCCAGCAATAAGTAGGTGGATGAACATAGGAAAACAGAGGTCAGTGTTCTTTTTCAGAAGTACAATAAACCACTGACTACTAACCTGGTCAACATCCAAAGAGGGAACTGAGATCTACTAATAGTTCCAAAGTTAGCAGCATTAAACAGTCACAGTGCAGTGACAAATCTACCCAAGCAGGGACAAAGCACATTTAGCACTTAGAAGGTTAAACGCAGGGCTGCCAATTGATGGGTGGAAAAGTAGGATTAAGGCTTACGTATGAGCCTTGTATGGTTGTCTTGTCTGCCTGTGCCCAAAGCTTGGAAAACAGCTGGGATCATCATCTTACAAGATCCAGGCAAAGATGTTCCAATAGTCCCAACTCCAATTAAACAGGGGCACAGAGAGGGTGGAACTCTGCTGAGAACCACTGTCAGGTTTTTCTTAATGAAAAACAGTGTAATAATTGCAGGTTACCCAGTTGCTTAATCTTACACTAAGTCTAACAGATTGCTGACTTACAACTGAGCATGGCTGTCCCAGCTTTCTAGGTTATTGCGCTTAATTTTAGGTCATCTTTTATGTGACTAGTAATCCTTAAATCCTGTGATTGTGTCTAGACAGTTGGCAAGAATTGTGCATGTTAATGCAGGGATTCCACTGTTATGTTATTCAAATCAATTTAATGATATAGTATGATTAGATTTTAAAGAATAAAATGTATTGTTTTCCTCTTTTAATGGTAGTTTCCAACAAGATTTTTCCTCAACAACTACTGTTTAAGATCACTCTTCAATTTTAGGAACAGCAAAGCAGTTTTCATTGATGAAAGACAAAGTAGCTTACTATTGGGGACCTTTGCCAAAGTGCTCTTAAAATATCCAAATTCAAACAGTTTTTTTTTATCACAGTCCAAGTAAACTTGATCAGGTTAGTTCACCTTACTGAGTGTAACTAAAGTTTCTTCACGTATAACAGCTATGGTGCTGAGACTAAGAGCTGAAGGATAGAAGGCCCAAATAAATCCATCAAGATTATGAGCTTTATATCTATCTTTATCTAGAAACGTGTATAAATACAGCAATAAGATCAGACATTTTGCCTTATTTTACTAGCAATGGAGTAATATTTAAAAATCTATGATTAGTAATGTAAGAACTATTTTAAATGATTATGTTATCTTGATCTTCAGTTAAAATTGTAGAACTCTAAAAGCTGTTTTAGCAGTCATTCTTTAATAGTATAAGCAAGAACATGGATTTGTAGCTATTGAATATCAGTAAAAGAAATAAAATCTGTAATTGCTTCTTCCTTTAAAGAGTGCCAAAAGTAGAAGAAAGGAAAAAAAATAGTTTCTGGTAATGTTGATCAGACAACATGGGATCTGACTGGTAAGTTATTCTACAAAGTTCCTTTCTTGCCAATAAATTAAACAGAAATTAATTTGAATAGATATGGCATGTTGATACCCTTAATGAAATAGTTCAGTGGTAAAGCACGCATCGAGCCAGTGCAAGGATCTGGGTTTGCTTCTCAATATTGAAAACAAAAGATTTAGACTTAAAAATTAGATTGGCTTAAAAGTTAAAATGATTTATTGCATATGTGAAAGTAGAACAAGGGAACTTAGTGATACCGTTTTTGTTTTTGTTTTGGTGAGGGGTTAGAAGAGGGGTTAATGAAGAGGCATATAAGATGATATGTAAAAATGAAACCCCTTTACAACTAATTGTGGGGAAAATACATCAGAACCAAATACTATACAGTGACCCATTAATTTGTGATGTGTATACTGAAGTTGAATATGGCAAAGAAAGTATCTGGAGCAAACAAGACTTGGTTGGACCAAAGTATAAAGCCAAAGGGTCAAGGCTTCCAGTAACTGTGAATTAGATAAATAAAAAAGAAGTGTTAATAGTCAAAGTAAAACTCTGATTCATTTTGGCCCCACCAACAGCAAAACATTACTGATGACATATAAATCCGGTTGTTACCAGACATTTTTCCTTCTTTCTTATCTCCAGGGTTAAAAGCACCATAAATCATCATATGAAATAATAACAGTTAAAAAACTCTTTGTTGGGCCTGGAGTTTGGCCTAGTGGTAGAGTGCTTGCCTAGTATGCACGAAGAACCAGGTTCAATTCCTCCATATGACATACATAGAAAAAGCCAGAAGTGCTGCTGTGGCTCAAGTAAAAGAGTGCTAACCTTGAGAAAGCCAAAGACAGTGCTCAGGCCCCGAGTTCAAGCCTCATGACTGGCAATAAAAATCCCCCAAAACTCTTTCTTGAACATTAAGTTGTCCTTGGGGTATGTACATATTTATGTAAATGGTAAATCCTAAAATTGAAAAAAGCACTTGAGTTGGGCTGTGAAAGTGGCTTAGTGGTAGAGTGATGGCCTAGCATGCATGAAGCCCTAGGTTTGATTCCCCAGTACCACATAAACAGAAAAGGCTTGGAGGTGGTGCTGTGGCTCAAGTGGTAGAGCATTACCCTTGAGCATAGAGAAAGGTTCAGAGACAGAGCCCAGACCCTGAGTTCAAGTCCCAAAACTGGGCCAAAAAAAAAAAAAAAAAAAACCCACAACATTTGAAGTAACTGGCTTGCACACATGGTACTTAGAAAGTTCTCAGTAAACACCTTTTGATAGCAAATAGTAACTATCTTACAATTGGTATTTATACAGTTCTAGAAAATCATTATGTAAAGGTTTTAGCTTAAGGAGAAGCATTAGAATAAAAAAATAAGCTTTTCTATATGGCCCTTACCCTACTTAAAAAAATTAGAGACAGATTTTGAACAAAACCAATAAATCAGACCACATAGTGAAAAGAACGTTGCTTTCATGTCTTCAGTAAGTATAAACTTACCAATATTATCAGTAATTGTTAATGGCTGAATTCACTAGTTAGGAAAAAAAGTTGTGCTTTCATAGTCTTGCGATCTTAACAGTATGTTGGATGAAAGAGACACACCAACCATAAAGAGTTAATAAAGACTAAATACTAAATAAATGTGGAGAAAAATGATGGCTGTATTATTGAAATGATAAAATACAAACCAAAGAACATGACATAAACACACAAAGAAAAACATTTTATGTTACTAAAGGCTACCATTCACAGTGAAAGGATTTCACTGGCTAATATATGTGCATATAATAACACAGATAATTTAATAAAGCAAGAGACTACAGGAGATGCAAGAGAAATAAAAACTAATAAAAGATAACTTTAGTATCAGTCTCAATCTAAGATAGAAGATAGAGACTAAATATTGACAAGTTTACAGAAAACCTACAAAGTAAATCAATAAGGTAGATCTAATAAACTCTGAATGCCAATAATAGAAAGCACATCTTTTTAGTACCACACAAAACATTCTCCAAAATTGGCCACATTTTAAACTCCAAAGTATCCCTCCAATATTCCAAGGAATAAAACTAGCATAAACAGCATTCTCTTGATCACAATGCAATAATACTGGAAATTAATAAGTTTACCAATAAGGAAAAATATCTTTCCACCCAGAAATTTCAAATACTTTATTAGGTAACTCTTAGCTCTGAAGGGAAATTCAACACCAAACTGAAAAACTATTCAGAATAACAATAATGAAAATATATAAAACACAATTTTTTAACTAATAAAGTCATGAATAGCTGAGTGCAGTGGCTTACACCTGTAATCCTGGCTACTCAGGAGGCTGAGATGTGAGGATCGAAGTTCAAAGCCAGCCCAGGCACTAAAGTCTGTAGGACTCTTATTTCCAATTAATCACTAGAAAATTGGAAGTGGGGCTGTGGCTCAAGGGGCACGATGATAGCCCTGAGCAGAGGTGCTCAAGGACAATGCCCAAGCCCAGGGTTAGGGTGGTAGCCTTGAGCTAAAGAACTCAGGGACACGGCCCAAGCCCAGAGTTCAAGCCCACAGCCCACAAAAAATAAGAAACTAAATATTAAACTCAAGAGGATAGTATATACTACAGGTGTCTTCTGAAGAAACCAAAAGGAAAGGCTATATAAAGATGAGAAGTTAGAAAATAGTAAAATAGAAGAAATAGGAACTGTGATACTCATAAACTACTAGTAAATCAAATTAAAAACAAATCATACTCAAAACTGATGCAAGGAGGCTAGACTTCTATAAATAGGAGGGAAATTTCTAATGTCATATGGGCTTGGTTACAGTGTCTAGCTCTATGCAAATTAGTTAGAAAATCTATTTTCAGTAATTTTCTGGAAAACCTGGTAGTGATGAAAGTGAAAATAACTAATAATCATAGTAGAAGCATGGAAAGTAGTCACTTGAAAAAATTTCAACACCCCTTTGAAAATACTTAAAGAAAAAGGCTTTCTGTGTATTTGTTTCATATGAGAATGTATTCACACCTCCAGGATATAGAAACAAAAGCCATATAATGAGTGACTGTTGTCCTTAAGGTACTATGTTATCTCTCATCTCTTTTGCTGTCCCTTGGTTATCTCATATTGTTACAGTATTTCACCTTGTTATCTTATATATTGTATATATGTTTATTTGGTTATTTGAAACAGGATAGGGAAGGAGGGAAAACAAGATGTGGGGTGGGGGGAAACGGGGACCAAGACATAAGAAAGGGTATCAGGGGCCGGGAGTTTGGCCTAGTGGTTAAAGTGCTTGCCTAGCATGCATGAAGACCCGGGTTCGATTCCTCGGTACCACATACATAGAAAAAAGCCGGAAGTGGTGCTGAGGCTCAAGTGGTAGAGCTCTAACCTTGAGAAAGTCCAAGGACAGTGCTCAGGCCCTGAGCTCAAGCCCAGGACTGGCAGAAAAAAAAAAAAAAAAGAAAGGGTATCAGTGTTTGTAAAGTAATGCACCTTCTATCTGGTGAATATAATGTAACCCTTCTATTAATTACAATAAAAATATATGAAAAAAAGAAGAAAAAATATATTCACTACTACATCTGCTCCAAAACCAGTATTATTTAATTTAGAAACACTACTGATTTTTCTCATGAAGAAAACAAGGACTAAGAATGACTACTATTAAAAACTACTGTTAGTGCTGAGTTGGAGACGTTTACTAATACAATTAAGTCTAATGAGAACAGTCAGAGGCATAGTAAAATGAAAGGTTTCAAGAATTACAAACTTAGGATCCCTGAAGGGGCAATAGATCTTTGCAAAACAAAACCCATGGTGAGCAAAATAACTAAGGGAAGCAGCACTGTATATGAATCAGTAGTCTTCCAAGATGTAAACAAATCCATTGAGATAGCATTCTGATGTAATTACCTGTTATTGATAGTTATAAATAGTATACATTATGTTATAATATAAATGGTCTAATTATAGTAATTACAAAACTATTTCCCAAATCTATTGTGAAGAAAACTTTAAAGCAATCTTAGATAATGTATATGCAAAACCCTACCAAATAAATGACAAGATGTACTTAAAAAGTAAGTAATTTAATTATATGGCATGATGACATTCAATAAAAAAATAAAACCCAAAAAGTTCAAAGATGTTGTCCTGAAGGCCCTATTTCACAGGAAGAGCAATGGCCTATGAGATGAACTCATGGTTTATGTGCAATAAACTCAGTTTACCCAAAATATAACTATTGTGACCAATTAGATAAAAATGAACATATGTATGTTTGTTGGCAAAATTTAGATGAGTAGGTATTTTCAAGAAGCTCAGACCTGATTTCCATTAGAAATGAGTTTCCTGGCTGTGAGATACCATGAGACTGTAGAATAACAGGAGTGTTGCTATTACTATTTCATTTAATTACCTAAACCATGAGGGCTGCTAGGTGACAGGCTGTGTATGAAGTACTGGGTTTGCAGCAGCGATGGAGAACCTGGATGGTTTTTCAGGTTTCAGTACATGTGAAGGAAGGGACGGGGCTGCTTCCCACAGGGTGACAAGAATAGGAAACCTCTAAAATGTCCTAGATGACCGCACCTGGACTTAGTGGATTTCCCCCATTTGCTCTGTATGTTTCATTCAGCCTTCGGCTCTGAGCCTTGGAGAGGAATGACTGGTTGAGCTCAGGAACCTGCTCCTCTCTTGGCAATGGTGGTAGATGCTTTGGTTATGTTCATGGTATCTGAAGGGAGCAAAGCAATTATTTATTGTCTCCATAGGAATGCTCAAAAGACAATGGAGGTATTCGCAGGGCAGCTATGGGTGATGGACAGCAAGACAGAAATGTCTCTGATTTGCAAAGGTTGATAAGACAAGCTTCATGGCTTCTCTGTAACCAACCACTTGGAATTGTCTGCTGCTTGAGTGTGCACTGACTATGAAGCCACCTTGTCTGGGGAAAACAACAGGTATGAAATTAATGAAAGAACGATCAACTCTGCCAACTTCTTATAGTGAATTAGAGCTAATCCAGGCTCTGCTAATCTCCTACTTAAAATCTTGATTTCTTAAAGGAATGTAAGGTAGCAGTAAATTGTGCTTCTCATTTTCCTTTTATATGTGCCTGTGTTAAGGTAAATTGCATAGTAAGATTCCTGAATGGAGGAGAAATAGCCAGGTCCACCTTTCCCTAAAGAGCAGCAGAACAGGCCTGAGGGGAGGGGGAGGGTTGTGGCACACCATGATTAGTTTCCATCATTCACACAGCGATAGACCCTGCAATTCCTGTTGCACACCTGCAGAATTGCAGCTGACTTCAAAGAGAATGATTTTGAGAAAGTCACCAAAAGGAGAAAGCAAGCCCTAAATCTTTTATAAGCTCCACTTACTAATTTATAAGGGGAATGGGAAATGGGGTGAGGTGAAAATGTAAAAGCTGGTGTGAACTGTAATGACATCCTGATCACATCCCAATTTGTGAAGTTTTTTGGGGGGGGAGAGCAGAGGTTGATGGTAAGATATAACTGTGGAATAGTTCATAAGTGTTTATAATAGTTTAAAAAACTAAAATGAAGAAAAACTAGTTCTGGCCAGGCACTGGTGGTTCACCTAACCTGTAGGAGGCTGAGAGCTGAGGATTATGGTTCAAAGGAAAACTGGGCAAGACGGTCTATAGACTCTCATCTCCAATTAATAACTTAAAGAAATGGATGTGTGCAAGCAGAGCTGTGGTCTAAGGGATAGAGCATTAGCCTTGAATAAAAAAGCTCAAAGACAGTGCCCAGGCCCTGAATTCAAGCCCCAGGACTAGCAAAACTAGTTCTAGTCACTTAAAAACAGAAGAGCTCTTTGCCAGCAAGGCATATAAGTAGTCATTACTTACAAATGATATTATAAAACTCAGAGGATGTAAAGTACAAAGAAAACACACAGCTGTGCACTGCCTATGAAGGACAGACAGGTGGGGAAGAATCTTTTGAAGCAGCTAGGCATGGAAAATACTATTTCATTTCTTCTAGAGTCCTGATTTTTTCTTAACATTTATTGTAAGTTTATGGGAGACCTCAGTACATTAGGTAACTGTCCAAGGTGCTACAAACAGGGACCAATAGAGAATGATAGATATGGCTAATGCTCTCATAGACTGCTGGCCCAACAGAAAAGAGACATCAGACATCTTGTAATCATATCGCAGTGTTTTTCCATTTATTGTTGAGAGCATTGACTTAAGATGGTTAAGCTACAAACTCTAAGGATAGAAAAAGGAACTTAGCTTGAAAAACAAATTGATTTGGGCTGGAGGCAAGACTCAAGTGACAGAGCACCTGCCTAACAAGTGTGAGACCCTGAGTGGAATCCTTACTATTATAAAAACAGAGTACACCCCATTGAACATTTTTCAAAGGAATGAAGGACAAAGTCTGACAATGGGGAGTATTTTTTTGCCAGTCCTGGGCTTGAGCTTAGAGCCTGAGCACTATCCTTGAGTTTTCTCAAGACTAGAACCCTACCACTTGAGACACAGCCCAATTCTGGTTTTTTTCTATATACATGGTACCAAGGAATCGAACCTGGGTCTTCATGCATGCTAGGCAAGCACTCTACCACTAGGTCAAACTCCTGGCCCCAATGGGAGTATTTTTAAGTAGCTGCTACATATTATAGGCTAATTAAACCACTATAAAGATGATGTTTCCATGTGCAGTGGCTCTTGTCTATGGCCCATATACATACTGAAAGTACTATAGGTGAAAAAGAATGATGGCACCATTATTACAAGGAATGTTTATTGATATTGAACACCTACCACATATAGGTTCTACACAGGAGTGGCAAAGAAAACGCACATGTCCTCCACAATCACAGCGCTTAGAGTCTGATTGTATAATCATAAAATTACTAGCTATACATGAAAACCATTGATGAGAAGGACAGTCAAAGGATGCTATAAGAAAGAATGATGATTCCTGCAAGTCAGTGAAGGAAAACACTGTTATAGCCAGAACTGACAGATGGGCCAAGAGCAGGTAAAGAGTCTACTCTGGGAAAGGCCATGGATGCCTTTAACTGGTGTCACTAATTGAATATCTATGAAACCTGGAGAGGAAGGAGGAGCTTAGCATGGCTGGGGATTAAAAGAAGGCCAGTCCCTGTGCTCCAAGGAGGGAAAGGCATAAACAAGAAGAAGCTATGGGCAGAAAATTGGGTTAGAGAGGTTGAGGGATCAAACCACAAAGAACTTGCCAAGGGTTATATACTCTATCTTAAATTCCATGAGAAAACACCAGTGTTTCACTTGTGGAATGGCATGCATATATACTTAAAGATCACTCTCGCTTACTATGTGAAACCTAATTTGGAAGGGAAATTGGATCAAATCCATTTTCCACTTTTATCCTCCCATCTTCTCTGAGCAGCATGCCTTTCTGCAGCTGTGTGGAGAATGAGGCCAGGGTAAAAGGAGAACTCTCTCTGTCTCCTCCTCAGCTTTGTTGTGTATTCATAAACACAATGAAAACAGTGACCACCCCCAGCCGCCTCCCCAGGTAAACACAACACTAACAATGTGTATAAATCAAAAAGAAAATCAGCCACACAGATGAATCAGAGTAAGTATGAAATAATGGATTCAGAATTAAAATAGAAGATATTATATTCCTCCCCCCTCCCAAGAAAAATCAGTGAACTAGAGGTAGAAACTCCCTTGAAGAGGATTCTTTCAACCCAGTGGAAGGCAGGAAAAGATGGTACAAACACAGAGGTGAGATGAAAATTTGGGTGGGGAAGAAGACTTAGAATCGACATTATAGGCGCATCTGCTGGGCAGATCGGGGGCTTCTCTGCTCCCGACAGTTGGCCTTCATTTAGGGCAACAGTCCTGCACAGTCAGAGGGGGGCGGGGTGGCAGGAAGTGACCACTTGGCCATCTGCTGCTGGGCATATTTGCAGAAAGAACACAATATGGCAGTTCACAATGCTTTGCTAGTGTCATATGACACTGCATTTTTCTACATCTCCCCGGGTATACTATTACGTGTAAATATACAATGGTGCGCAGTAAACACCAGATCATTTCATATTGGTGCCAGAATTATATATCCAAGGTCACAGTAGTAACATTAGCTGCAGACTGTGTAACAATGCCTGGCTGGCTCCTGAGTGATCTGTAGATCCTTATACGTTTAAATAGATCCATATAGATCTTGATCTAGATAGACAGATATACGTATAGACATCATGCATATTTTCTACCCTGTTTGCTTACCAGCCTGTGTAAGGTGTTAATCATATGCAGCATCACAAAGCACATGGCCACAGCTCAGATGTCTGTTTTAAGAGCAGGGCCAGAATGACCTTTGACTTTTTCTTTCACAAAGGATAAAATCTTTATCAACATTGTCCACTTGCACCGAACCCAATCTACTATGAACTAGTCTCAGTTTTCTGCAGTACTGCGTGTTAAATGTTTATAGCTATTTTTATAGTACAGAGGTAGATGTCTAAATATTTTCAAGTGTATTCCTTGTTGAAGTGGGTTTTAAAACTGCTCTTTCATTATATTTTATGAGATGAGACATAGAAAATAGTGAAGTGTTTAGAAAATTCTTTTCCTTTGTAATGAAAAAAACCTCAGAAGAAGAACCTTCTCATGCATACCCTGTATTGGGAGACGTGGTTTGTTTATCATTTCCAGTCCTGAAGCAAATATTCACCAGTACAAACCTAATTCCATCTGATTGCACTTTTTGCTTCAGAAACCTCTGAGCACTCACACCCAGGGGCAATGAATTGGACGAGGAGTTTCTGGGCAGAGCAGAAACTCTGTGGAAAATTTATTCCCAAATGGGGAATGAAAGGTTCAAATCACAGCCCAGATCATGACTTCAGCTACTGTCAATGTATCATTCACATCTCCAAAAATGGTATGAAAGAAACAAAAAAATTCAAAAATTTCAAATGAATTGCTTTCTTTAAAAGTTCTCTTCACAGCCAATGAGTCTGAATACTTAGGTTTTTTTAGCGGGGGGAGCAATTTTATTATCTAGTAAGATGTTGGCCTCATCATTAAAAAAATCCAGCCAGCTAGAATACAGCATCCTTTGACCTAGCAGATAAAAGGTCAGGGAGCAATTTTGAATAATAAATGAGACCTGTTGACCTCATGACCCAAATCTGGCAGGGTGAGTGCTTCTTCTTTGGCCAGATGCTGATAGCACACACACACACACACACACACACACACACTCACAGACAACCCAGCTAATGAACTGCCTCAATCTAGGGTAGGTGCTACAGTATTTCAGTTTGATGTGCACAACAGAGAAGATGTTCTAAAAGAGATATGGTTGCTTTTAAGAAAACTTCTTTTCTGGTTCTTATGCGTCTATTAAATTCATGTTAAGTTTAGTAGAAACCTAACCACTGGTTGAACTTTCTCACCCCATTCTAATTTACTTCAGATTTTTTGCATTGCAAAACAATAGAACTAAGTATCAAATTTCTGTGTGCAAGTTGTTAAACTAATCAACACATTATATAGCTTAAGCATTCATTTAACGCAGAAAGCTAATGTACAACTTACACAAACTTTCAGCAAAGATTGAAAACATGTGTTTTAAAGTTAAGAGTATCCATCCCTCTTCATATGTTCAGTAATTTAAAATCTCATACTGCTCTTGGAAAGGACTATCTGTACAAAGTCACCTTGGTAAATGCTTATTAATATCCTATAACATGACTAATTTAGACACTGTAATATGTACCATGCATTTAAGCTGTGTCTACTTGGTATTATTTTAAATGGAAAATGTCAGGAATGTAGCCAAATTTCAGTTTAGCTAATTAAATGTATCTTTCTAGGTCTCTTTTTCAGCTTTCCACTGAATATATTCTTCATTACTTGCCATACTTAATTTTTATCAATTGCTATGTTCTACCATTTGATAAAATATGTTCCTTTGAATAACACAAATGAGAAGGGAATGCTTTCTTGTTTATCATAAATAGAAAAACAAATTATTCATGTAAGTCTTCATATCTGCCCAACAGGGAAAGACAAAATAGCTAGTCCTGTTTGTTTTCAAGCTGTTTCAATTTGCATTGTTCAAATTCATACTTTACATGTTTGGCTTACAGTGTTCTGGAAAGACTGATATATTATATGGAGGTATTTACCTGTGCATACTCAGCTTTTGTAGAGGCACAAGTTTTCCAAATAAAAACACTGGAATTAGATCTGTGGTGAGGCTACACTCTATTACCTTGGATTACTACTGTATTCACCAGCTGAACTGTGATATAAGAGAAGATGGAATTGATTCATGGGCTTGCAGAAAATAAGACATATTCTTATAGGTATTGTGGAGCATTTCCTTGATCCATACAAGTTCTTTGCACTTTCAGCTTATTATTTCATCAATATAGTGCAATTATATTGATAACTGTTAACTGGTTTTTTTTGAAGAAAGCAAGAAAACCAGAAACCTGATTTGCACCATTTTCTGATTTGCATGGTAAGAATGTATTTACCATGTCTAATTTCAAGGTAGTAAAAAAGAGGATGTCCTTGAGCACAGGAAGAAATGAATGCTGTCATGATGAGAATCCATCTCATCCCTGGATATGGCCCCACGCCATCATCGCCACTCCAGAGGTGGCACAGAATTGGCACGCAAGTGGGACTGAGGGGCTTACCTGTAACCAACAGCTGACACTGGCTACACATAGTTATGGACAAAAGAAATGTAACTATGACAGAAGTAAGGATTCTGTGTACAGATTCTCCAAGGGCATCACCCTCCTTAGAGGAGAGAAGCAGGCTAGAACCATGGAGCCCACAGTGAAGAGGTAGACATAAAGGGAAGACACAGCAGGAGCAAAGACCCAGTCACAGATGAAAGAGGATGTATTTTATAGTTAGAAAAAACTCCCAGCCCTCCATAGTAGTATTACTCAGTAAGGTAAAAGGTCTCATACCTGCCACCTACGAAGTCTTAATAACAGCATTCCTTAGAGGAGGTAGCTGTTATTCTTTTGTTGTACCAAGTAAGTAAAGATCGAAGTAATGAGATAATTTTCTTTAAGGAACAGCAAAATGACCTGACGCCTCTATGTTTATGCATTATTATTCTAGGATATTTACCAGTATAATATGTTTCCAAAATTAAAATAAGTATCATGTCCTTGGAAGGTAAATAGGGAAAACCAGGTTATCCTTTTGCAAGATTCAATTGGGGAATCTCAGAGGAAAACATGGAAATGAGGTCTATATAATAGCCATCCCTTAGGAAAAACATCTTTCCAGCAGTTAATGAGATTGAAAAGTTGAGTATCAAGACATGGATGTATATGATGAAAAACTACCTACACTTTCAGCTATGAGAAAAGCACAGCTGCCACATTTCAGATCTTAGGACTCAGGTTTCATTTCTTGTTTTCATTTTCTTTATGTTACCATGAATTTACTTCCTTATCCCAATTTATTACTTCCCAGAACTCATGAGCAGACTGCTTGCAAGAGGCGGTGGGAATGCTGGGTGACAGTCGGCCATGCTCCTCTACATGGATGGATGGAACTGGCTCATCAGCTGTCACCCTATCACCCAAGTCATCCATGTGAAAACAGCTGACTTGGCACCAAGCTGGCAATTATCTAGTGAACCTAGCCCAGTAAATGGCCTAGACTGATAAAAGTTCAAAGAATAAATATAATTGCATTGGGAAACCATGAGGAATCCTTTTTGATGACTCAAAATACAGTGTGTTGAATGGAGTCTTTCCACAGTAGCAGGCTTATTAAGGCATTCAGGACACAAGAACACAAACCCAGTGAGTCCATAAGCTGGTTCAAAAAATCCCCTATGATACAAGGCTTCTGAGCACATACAGCAAGATCATACACTAATGTCATGTAGTAACATACATCACACATACACATATAGTAACTTAAGTGAAGAATTCAGGTTATTAGAGGAATTACTAGCAAAGAGTTTCGCTGAGAATAGATTACAAAGAAAAAAATTTTAAGTGTATAAAGATCCTCAACAGTAGTAATTAGACTTCAACAACTATGCAATGGTTCTTGCCAAAGTTGACTTGGCCAGAATGACCAACTGTACTTTACAAAAGAGTTTACTTAATGAGGACTGAGGCTGTCTGGCTATCCAGAGCACTTTGATGCCCAGAAGCAGCAGTACAGAAAGCAGGTCAAAATAAACAAACTGAGTTTTAATGCCATAACACGTTAGTTTTCTAAGGACAGGAAAATGTTTCTGGCTAAGTGAAAACCATGATTGAGTACAACTATATTATGTATAGCATATGTTAAATTTTCCTGTCCAACAAGAAATTACTATCTTATGTATGTAACTGTAACCCCTCTGTACATTACTCAACAATAAGATTAAATTTAAACAAATTGACCACTACTTTCAGTTTTCCTATAAGCACATCTGGAGCAGGGAATAGTCTTGTCAGCTTTCTCTGTGTTGGGTTAAGCGCTCCTCTGATTTTGAGATGCTTGTTTCATCTAGAAGACTACACCAAAAAAGAAAATACTCAATGAAGGATATGTTCAGGAGATTTCTAAGGTTGTTTCTGGTCCCACTAAGAAACAATGAATAGACTGATGAGTAAAGTCTGTTAAGTGCTAGGATTGAAGAGGCGGCTCACTGTCATAGCATCTTTTGTGACCTTGTAGAATGAGTTCTCCACCAAGGTCAAGAAAGATCAAGGGCTAAACCTGAGGGGAAAGTAAGGCCCAATTTCTTCACCTCTGAATGAAAGGGGTGGCTCCAGATAATCTCTAAGGCTCCATCAGACCTGGTAAAGGTATGGAAAGTTTCTATAGTGAGATTACAGTTCAACCCTGTTTTCTGTATATTAATCTCATGTCATTACTAACTTTGGGATAGAGAACTGAAACTCAGAGGCTTAAACCAACCAATACACTACTTTATATACATTGCACTTTCAACAGACACGCCAAATGTACCTTCTTCTTTGGCACCTATGAGATGATCACCTGGTAATCCCCTCCCTCCTTCCTTAAAGGGCCCCTTTCCTTGCCTAGACTTCTGAGACTCTTCACCATACCCCAGTTACAGCCAGTTGATGGGACTCACACCCAAAGATAGCCCAATCTCCTGGACTTCCTCTAGTCATAGAGACCCCCCCAGACTCTGACGGCAGAGGTCTTCTCCCAGACCTCTCCTGCTTTGCGGGTCATGAAAACAAAAAAGCACAGCCCTCATGTGTCAGGTGAAACCATTAGAAAAGGTAGTTGATTACTTTTGCTGCAACTTGCTTGGACAGCATAGAAAATGCAGGAAGCAGAAGAAAGAAAACGCTTCAGTATCTTCACTGGGCTATCTGGTATGTTACATCGTGAATGTACAGGATTTCTGCCCTTGCTGATGTGGAAACAGGACGTAGAGAAGTAGGAGAGAGCTCAGAGAAAAGGGCACTATCTTCTGCCTTCACAAACGCCTAGTGATAGGTTCCCCTTCCACCATAAACATGACCGAGAGGCTGGAGCTCTAATACTAATTTTAATTTCCATCCAGTCTTAATGACAATTGTCCTGCAAAATTTATCTTTACCATATTTTAAACATTATTTATGCATGAAGTCTTTATTGCCTCTTTCTACCTCCTACCAGATTTGGGGGGATTATTCTAAACAAAATTGAAAGGTAACCCTGTTATATTAAAAAAAATCACAAATTCTGAAGTAATTGGTTCTAAAGTGAATACTATAAATCAAATTTCATTAGACAGTTGAAACCTTATGAAATAGTATTTTACAGATACTACCTTTTATTTTTAATCTTTAAGGAAATACTTTAGGGTTAGAGTTAAAGAGGAGCAAAGATTATTTTATTTCCTCTGAAAATGATTTAGCAATTCAACATTGTATTAAAGTAATACAATGCAATAATGAATTCCTTTCCTAATTTGTAAATTCCTAAAGTTAAAAATCTGTATAAGATCCTATGTAAGTGAGAACCTTGCAATGTTTGTTCTAACACTTCATTTAGATTACTTGATTTTATGTATAACTTTTTCTTTTCAGTTGAGCCTTTTTCTTTTTAGTTGAGACAATGCATGAAGCTGGTAAATTCTATTTTATGGTAGTAAATGGTACTTGCCTATTTCTTTTTTTTTAATTTTTATTGTAATGTATAGAGGAGTTACAGTTATATTTGCCAGATAGTAGGTGCATTACTTCTCACACTTTGATACCCATTCTCCTGTTTTTTTCCCATTACCTTCCCCCTCCAGCCCCTTCCAATCATCTTGTTTTCCCCCCTTCCTTTTCCTATGTCAGATAATCAAACGTATATACAATATACCAGGTGACACAGTGAGGTATAGTAACAATATGAGATTAACTAAAGCTGCCTTTCTATTTCATTTGCTATACAGGATTAAAAGAAATTTACAATGACACAAGAAATGGATTTAGATTAAGACTACCTTAATGAACTGTTTTTGACCTTTCATAAAACAGTATATTCTACTTCTTAGTCTATTCTATTTGCATGTGATTTTAATTGTGTTCCACATTCTTTGAGTGTTAGAATCTCATGGTTAAGCATGCAGTTTACATGTTATCAAAAAGCAAAAGTCACCTTAAACAGTCATTTGTTATAACTTAAATATGTTTCTCAATTTGAGTGTAAAGACTCAAACTTTAGTACTGTCATAATATTCCTTTACCTCATAGCCCTGGACTAGAAGTTTATGAAAAAAGTTAGGTTTTCATTTTAAAAAACACATTTGTAAAGATCAGCTTCCTCCGGTAGACTTATTTTTCCTTACAGTGTCTGTAGGAGAAGCTCATTTGCAGACAGCTGCAGTATTAGCTTTGTCTCCTTGCCCTGTCATTGACCTTCAACTTGATCTGAAAGAACCACCTTCTTTCAAAATGAGAAGTTATTCATTGACAATAATAGCTCTATTCTGGGCCTCCTTAGTAGAAACTAGCAATTGTGCCCAAATAAGAATGTGTTGTGATCCTGACTGCTGTTCTTACACAAGAGCACAAAACCAATAGGAAATTTCCCTTCCGACAGCCACAGTGGGCTCCCATGAAGCTGATGTTCAAGACTGTGGCTGATTGGTGGTGATCACACACAAAAAACAAGAGAGAGAGAGAAGAGACAAGTCATTAGGAGTCTCACTCACTTTGGCTCCATAGTACGGCCTGCCAATTATGTTCTCTTAACTCCACACTTCAGAATTTAAACAAAGTTGCCGCTCTAGGAACTCCCAAGTAAAATTACTTTATGAAGAGAAGTGAGAAATGACCACCAGCCTATTGGCTGATCATTATAAATAAATAAAAAGCTCTTGATATCCACAATTAGTCACCAACATTCAAGTTGAAATGCAGTCCAGCATTAAGGAGACAGTTTAGAAGCACATGGCACATTCATCACAGCTCCACAGACAAGTTATTGAGCCACTGGGGGGAGGGGAGAACCCAGAACGAAATAGGAAAGCTTTCAGCACCAAATGGTGAACAGTGGTTGAGACCCTTGATAGAGCTAGAGGATGCAAGGCTTTTTGGCTTTCTGCGAAATGAAGGAATTCAAGGTCCTTTGCGGAGCTGTCTGACCACGGATCAACAGCTACTTTATTACAGCCCAGCCTGAGGTCGCTCTTCCCTCTGCACTCCTCCACTTTCCTATACACACACTCGACCTGACACAGCCGGCCACTGCGTTTCACAGAAGTATCTACCATTCTCACAGCAGGAAAACAAATATGAAAGATAGAAACAAAACAGGTTCATTGCTCAGGATGGAAGGTATCACTGATTTAAAAACTCATATTCAATGCTCAAGATGAATTGTACTCAAAAACTGGAATGCTGAATTACAACTCCTTTGTACAAGTTAAAAGATACTAAAATTTTAAAAAGTTAAAATAAAGCTGGAAGTGTGTGGCTTACCCCTGTAATCCTAGCTATTCAAGAAGCTGAGATGTGTGAGGATTGTTGTTCAAACCAGCCTGGGCAGTAAAGTCTGGGAGACGCTCATCTTCAATTAACTATCAAAAAGCTACATACTGGTGCTATGGCTCAAGCAGTAGAGTGTTGAACCAAAAAGGAGCTCAGGGACCGTGGCCAGGCCCTGAGTTCAAGCCCTAGGACTGCCACCTGATTCTTTACTCGAGCTGACCAGCTGTGGTGTAGAGTAAGAGTGCTGTCATGAGCTTCCCAAGCTGGCCCACTTGTGGCATGTGTTCTAACTCCAGAACTATTGCCAGTATTGGCAGCACCTGGACCCTGCAGTGCTGTTCTTGTTCCCATTTTCAGTTTGTACTTTAAAACAGGAAATGGCTTAGAGATGGAGAATGGATACTTGGGTCTCTTTTGAAGCCTCGTGGTTTCTAGTGCATTTACTGATGAAAATTTGTTTTTTTTTCTAAGGAGTTAACAGGACACAGTATAATGTTTTGACCTGTTTTGGACTTGATTCTTATAAATGTACAAATCTCTAAATAATGACTTTACATAATTCTACTATTATTCTTATTTTGTCTTCTAGGAAACAGAAAGAGTATCAAAATAGTAGAGAAGAGAGGAAGGAGGGAGGAACGAAGAAAGAAGGAAGAAGAAAGGAAGGAAGGAAAAGACAAGCAGGCAAGCAAAAGAGGGAGGAAGGAATGAAGGAGAAAGTGAATGGAGAAAGAAGAAAAATGCTTTAAAATCATGAGAAAGATGACTTTTTCCTTATACGTAGATATAACACAAGGCTATATTTATTTCCTTGTGTTTCCAATACAGTTCACCATCCCTGTTGATACAGTTCTTTGTTTGAAATGAGACCATTATAATCATTTTTCAAGTTCTATTTCATTCTTTTGATTTTTTTCATATGCGTCATTTGATTTTGAGTGTCATAAACAGGGTTGTTCAAAGTCCTGGGGACTTTTCATTTTAAAAGCATGAGGAAACTTACAGCACATTCAACAAAAAGGACACCATTGGAAATTAATGATAATATTCATATATTCCTAATACATCAAAACCTAAGGCTAGTCTTTTCCTCCTAAACATTAGGGACTATAGTATATGTATAGGTGCTGAGTGCTTTCTTTGACCTCTACCACTTAAGACAGTTCCATCTTTGTTGTTATTTAATTGGAGATTATTGGAGATCGAATCTCACAGTCTTTCTTGCCTGGGCTGGCTTTGAACCATAATCATTGATCTCACATGGCCTCCGCAGTAGTAGGTATTACAAGCATGAGCCACTGGTGCCTGGCTCCATAATCTATTTTTAAATGCTCTGAGAGCAAAGGTAAGTATTTTTCTGCCTTTATTTATAATAACCCAAATCTATAACTCAAAAAGGAAAATAAAAATAATCACAGAAAGAAGCCCACAGCTGAAATACAGTGCAGTTTTACTTTAACTCAGCCATATGACTATCCCTGCACACAAAAGACCATGTTTTGCTGTGTTCTGGTTGTTCCCTCTTACTACTGAAGGTGGGAAAACTGGTTTGCTTCTCCTTAGGAACTTTTGAATTTCTCAAAATCCAGATCGAACTCCTTGATACCTAGAGGCTGCATAGACCATCCACTCTCCTTTGCCAAGAGGATGAGCCTGTGTTTTAATAAACTCCATCACAACTGTTACATAAATCCAACTTGGATAAGCTCTGCTTTTAAGCATATTTTAAACTATGTCTTCCTTAAAAATATAGATGCCACAAGCCTAGTAACAGACCACTCAAAAGTCAGAATAATTTCTGCCAGTAGCCAGAAGTACTGGAATCATTTCAGAAACTTTGTTTAATAGGAGCCATGAGGAAGCTTAATTTTTTTTGGCCAGTCCTGGGACTTGAGCAAGCTCAAGGACATCCTACCACTTGAGCCATAGCACCACTTCTGGCTCTTTTTCTGTGTATGTAGTACCATGTAATTGAACCCAAGAATTCGTGCGTGCTAGACAAGCACTCTACAACTAGACAATGCTCCTAGCCCCAAGGAAGCTTAGTCAACAGGAATATTTTTAGATTAAATTGAAATTGGTTATTACTTTGTCTTAAAAGCTAAAATTCCCATGTATAGCTTCTTGGTTACTGCTGTGTGTGTGTGTTGTTACTGAGACTTAAACTCTTGGCCTAATACTTGGCTTTTTTTCTCGAAGCTGGTGCTCTACCACTTGAGCTATAGCTCTGCTTCCTAGTCTTTGCTGGTTTTCTGCCTGGGTGTCTCTGAACCACAATCCTAACAATGAAGCCTCCTGAGAAGCAAAGATTACAGGAGTGAGCACCAGGGCTTAGCTGTGGTAAGGAAGAGAGGGGTGTGTGTGTGTGTGTGTGTGTGTGTGTGTGTGTGTGTGTGTGTGTGTGTGTGTGTGTGTGTGTGTGTGTGTGTGTGTGTGTGTGTGTGTGTGTGTGTGTGTGTGTGTGTGTGTGTGTGTGTGTGTGTGTGTGTGTGTGTGTGTGTGTGTGTGTGTGTGTGTGTGTGTGTGTGTGTGTGTGTGTGTGTGTGTGTGTGTGTGTGTGTGTGTGTGTGTATGTGTGTGTGTGTTGGGAAGGAGGGAGGAAAAGAGAGAAAGAAACAGATATATTAGAAAGGTATTGGGGTTTGAACTCAGACTGAGTTCCTCAGCTAGCATTTCAGTAAGCCCTTTTTAAAGTATACCATCTAATTTAATTCTCAAAATACTGTTATTCTTCCCATTTTCCAGGACAGCAAACTAAGAGACAAGCAGGTACAAATGAAGAATTGCATGCTGTGTTTGACTATAGAGCTTACAATAAAATGTTTTCTACATTCATGTTCAGAACAACTTTGTACACTGTTTTTCTCAACCAGTGGATTCATTTCTCTTGATTACTACCTGGCGTAGTTCCTACCTTTGGTTTGGATTCTACAGTGTAAAGTAGGTTTCATGCATCAGTGTGGATTATAATCTACAGGGGAGTTTGTTAAACCCTAAGTGGTGATGTAGCAAGACTTGAGCTCAGACCCAGGAGTTTATGTTTCTACGAATTTCCTAGATCATGCTCTTCTGTGGTTCAGGTACCACAATTCAATTTCATGAATTAGTAGGGCTGATTAATTGTAATGGAGGTTATTATGCTACTCATCTTTACACTTCCTTGAATTGTTTATTAAAATAGAGAAAAGGCATATGTTAATGAAAGAAAAAGAGAAGGATGATATCTAAATTATGTTAATTTGAATCAAAAACAAAACTTCAAATAAGGAATGTTTTCCCCAGCTCTGCTGAAGATGTTCCCCAAGAGATAAATGCTTTTGGGTATGCCTTTTTCTCCAAAGCTAAAATCAGACCTGGTGTCTGGTGGTAGGCAATGAAAGTATTGTAAAAGTCAAGGAAATTTACATTCTGACTCTGCCTAGGAAATAAATGAAGACTGATGGACAATCTTAAGGTCTTCTATGCTTTATGTTCCCTATGTTACGTAAGTCATATCAAGATATATTTAATTAGTCCATGAAATGTTTTGCTTGAGGTTATAAATTACAGCATCCGAAACAATAAAACCAAGGGGGTTTTGTTGAATTTTTCTCAGTGACTTATGTGCTTGCTGCAAACTTGACAATTTCAGGCATATACCTGACTTTTCCTCCTGATTTTTGGAATGAAACCTGCATGGCGGAGGTGTTCACCAGGAACAGGATCCTAATTGTTTGTGCTGGACATTCGTTGGCTGTGATTCAGAGACTGGCATTCATGTGCGAATCTGCTTTAGCAAAGTCACAAATTTAGAACTTGAGTTTTTAATGTTACCAACAATTAAATGAGGAGTAAAGCACAAAGTAAATCTCTCTCTCCCCCTCTCCTCCCACTCCTTCTTCCCTTTTCCCCTTCCCCTCTCCCTACCCCCAGCCTAAGTCTGAAACAACCAAAACAACCAAAACTTGCATCTTTCTTTCATAACATTTTGTATTGTTAAAGATAAGAAAGAACTGCCTGCTTAAGAGAGGCAGCTTGAAACAGATCATTCACCCCCTCCCACCCCCTCCCAGTCTGAGGAGAAGCTGCTGGCTACATGATTAATCTCGTAATAGGAATGTCAGCCAGAACACCATTCTTCAGATTTTACTTTCGATGTGAAAGACTGTTCCAGCAGAAAGTTGAGATGACACAGAGCGCGTGGGCTAGCCTATCACACTGATTACTTGATGTAATAGTAAGCAAGCTTAAGTGAACTGTGTGTCTTCAATCTTTCCAATCACTTAGGGATGGGCATCAGAGCTCACCATCCATCATCCCTGGCCTGAAACATACGGTGCATCAGCAATCCTGGGCTGACCTGAATGATAGTAAGAGCTGCTCTGCTGTTCACAATAAGAAATTGTTGTCTGCTGAATTACAGGTTTGTGATTAGATTGCTAACACGGCCAACTTGATGTATAAGTGAAGTGTCCAGGGAAGATATTCTTTAGGGCCTTCTGAAGATTAATTTATACTCTTGAAGTATAGACCAATCACAGAGCCAAAAAATATGCCAAGGTATTTTTCTTGTGACTAAGAAAGCCCAGCTGTTGTAACAGTCATTAATTTATTTCTGGAATCTTTATCTGCAACAAAACTTAATACATAAGGTTTCTAATGGTTATCATCTTGGAATGGCTAGAAATGTCCAATAAGATAATTAATTTTTGCAGAATGGTCTGTATGGGAAAGCAGTATATACTTTTAGGAATATAAACTTGAAATGTTAATTGTCCCTTATTATTTATGATGCTGCATTTAATTTTCCTGTAATTCATTGTTGTGTGTTCCATTCTCCTATCTCAGATGTGTATTAAAGATATTGTACAATTTACCTGGTAGACATTCTGTGTATTATGACCTTTCCTAAAGTTAAAATGCTTCAATTTAAAGTTCAATTTTATATTCAAATTTTAGAAATTTATCTTCTGGTCAGCTACACAGCTCTAAAAGAAGTAACTGGAGGACTGGCTTTGAATTCTGGGTTCTGTGTTTACATTTTCTGTAAGGCCTTTGATAAGTCACGAGTAGATTTTTATAAGACTATCATGTGGATTATTATATGAAAAATATTGGCTAGCTTATCCAAAGTCCTACATAGGGGGATGATCTTTATCATTCCAACATTTGCTCAACACCTCTATTTTCTGGTCACATGGCTAAATACATAAAATAGAGCAGAAACAAATCCTGCTGGCAGCTTCGTGGGCTGAGAGAGAGAAAATGACCATGTGTGCCAGAAACCCATCTCACAGTGGAGATCCCACAGGCTGCCACCCAGGCTCAATAGCACATCAAGAGCTGGGCTCAAGGGCTGGGAGCTTAGCCTAGTGGTAAAGTGCTTGTCTAGCATGCACAAAGACCTTGGTTCAATTCCTCAGTACCATATACATAGAAGAAAGCCAGAAATGGTGCTGTGGCCAAAGTGGTAGGGCACTAGCCTTGAGAAAGCCCAAAGACAGTGCGCAGGCCCTGAGTTCAAGGCCCGGAACTGCAAAAAAATAAAAAATAAAATTTAACAAATGAAAAAAATAAAGAGCTGGGTTCTTATGTCTAACTTCCACTCTAGTCAACCCTAATGCAGGTGACTGGGTGACCAGAACAGTTCTTCAGTGCAGACAAGAAGTGCAACAAGGTGCGGTGACTTAACACAATACAAAATATTTGCTTCAATCCTAAAAGCCCAGAGAAGGATTGTTGGAAGAAGTCCGGGGGAAATAAAACCTCACAAACATCATCTGGCACACGAAAGCTAAAAATTCTAGGCAAAGTGTCCCAGAGAGGGAACTGCCAGAGGAAGAATGCACTCAGAAAACCAGGCCACCTCACTTAGCAAGCTGTAGACACAAAGTCCTTTTAGTAATTGATCTTTTGAACATTTACACATAGAACTCTTCCTTTTCCTCTCCTCCGCCTACTTTTTGAAAAGGCTCCAGTAGGCCTTTCCAGAGACTGTGTACATGCATGCAGCTATGTACAGACATGTACATATCTGCCTCGGGGCAGGAATGCCGAAGATCAAAACCACAGCAATGTCAGATAGGAAAATGACCTACAACAAGATGCTGTGAAGACAGCTGCATATCTGTGTTCACTGCTGTACTGTTCACAATATCCAAGCTGTGGAAACTGCCAAGATGCCCCACAATAGATAAGTGGATCCCAAAATGTATCTACACACAATGGAATTTTACACAGCCATTAGAAATAATAGTCATTTGCAAGGAAATGGATGGATAGAAAACAAATCATGCTAAGTGATGGAAGCCAAATTCAGAAACACAAATGACACATGTTTTCTCTCATGTGCAGAAGCTAGATCTAAACTATACTGGGACATGATAAACTATCCAGGACTCTAGGAATTCACACAGAGCAAGACCAATGGAGGACATTTTTAGGAGTGTAACACACAAAGACACAGACCATACATTACTGAAATGAAAAAAAAAAACAACTAGGGAAATGTAAGCTCAGAGCTAACGCTCTCAGCCACTGTAATAAATATCCTGTTTGGTGTGGAAAGAAGCTGGGGCATTTGAAATTTATCAAGAGTAGGACCGAGAAAATTTGGTAACTGAGTGAAAAGATCCAGATTATCTGTAGAGACTTGGGAACCCAGGAAGATTTACAATCAGAAAGCAACAGGTAGTTAGAAGGAAATTAAATAATATTCTACATGATGTTCTTATATCTACAGGATAGTCTAATAATAACCCACTCATGCTAACAGAGACATTTGACTTATTTAAGGCCTTATAGCAAACGTAGACACAGAACCCAGAATCAACCCCATCCTCCTATTACTTCCGCCAACTTTCTTTTAGAGCTGTGTAGTTAAATTTTTTAGGTGGAGGTGAGGTAGGAGACTCTGGTCTAAAGGTGTAGATAGTATGCCATCAGCATATAACCACTGTGATGTGAAACATAATAAGCTACAAGAAGAACTCAAAGACGGAGAGGGAAGCAAGAGAAAAGCAGAGAAAACCAGCAAAAAATATTATCCCTAAACCAAGATTTTCAAAAAGCCCCACTAAATCACTGAACTACTTAAGAAATTGTGACTATACCCTCATCCCTTTTTAAATCTCATTTCTAAGAATGCTAACATGTTGAGAAAGTAACATTCTTGAAACGTTCCCCAAAGACAAGCAAAGAATGCTTTGCTAGGATATGGACACCAAATACTGTCTTGCAGGCATGATAGTCCAGGGGAAGATGGCTTTCCCTAAGCTGACCAAGAGTCTTGATACATTTCTTTAATGCTCTAATACCCATGCAGAAAACTGTCAAATGGAGGATTTACAGGCAGCGCCTGTAGTCCCAGGAGATGGTGTGGGAGTGATTCCTACATACCTGACATAACTCAGAAGCTGAGAGTCTCACTGAGCGGCAAGAACGTTCCTGGACTACCTCATATAAATCTACAGAGGGCCGCCCAGAGCTTTATGTCAGCTGTGTGTCCGACACATGTTGGAAAATCAGCCTTGTTATATTTTCTCTGTAAATCCTTCCCAGAGTCCTCCAGGTTTATGGGGGGGGCTTCACATTTGGAATGGAGAAATGAGTATAGATTTTCTGAGACTGCCTGGACTGTGTAATGCGCTGCTTGTTCCATACAAATAATTGGTGAGAAGAATAGGCAGGTGCCACCAGTCAATCAATGGGTTAAGTATGCCAAAGTTCCAGTAGGCCACTCTCCCCAAATCTAAGGAATAACCTGCTGGTCACAGGAACTAAACTGTCCAACTGTGGCATAACCATTTCTGAAGCATCATCAGTGTGTGGCATGACTGAGAGATAAACTAGTCCAATAAAGAGTCGCCTAGAATGTAAACCGATCTCTACATTGCAAGCAGTCAGATGCATCTTAAGCTCATTTGCAAATGCATGTGTGTAATGGTCTCTGTATGTTTTATGTTTGATATATATTTTGGAAAGCAAACTGAGCAGGAGATTTTCTAAGGTACCATCTGTTCCATACTCAGCAAGAGGATCATTACTAATTGCATTTGCAAGAGGCTAAGTGAGAATGTACTTCCATGCAGACTTCAGTGTTTGTGAGAAGTGGCTCACAGCCAGTGTCTACAATATTCTAATAAGCAGCAGTATATCTGGGTGCTGACACTTTACCTATTAAGCTATAGTCAATACTATTTGCTACATGCTCAGTCTCTGAAATAAACTCTATGTATCACCTAATATAGCTTCATTATTAGGTTTAAAAAATCCAGAGTGTTTAAAAGTCTTAAAATGTGCTGAGTGCTGGTGGCTCAGGAGACTGGGATCTGAGGATCACAGTTCAAAGCCAGCTAGGGCAGGAAGGTCCATGAAACTTTTTATCTCCACTAAACAACTCAGAAAAAGCCAGATGTGACACCATGTCTGAAATAGTAGAAGCACAAGCCTTGAATACAAAGACATGCAGGGACAGTGCCCAGTCCCTGAGTTCAAGCCCTGGGACCAGCAATAACAACAAAAAAAGTCTTAAAATGTTAAAAACCTACAAGGCAAAACCTCAGCCAGTGTTTTCCATGCAAATAGATCCTCATGTATAAAATGAATGTCTTCATTCATTGATAAGGAGGAAGAACTGGTACTGTAATCACACGATGTCACAAAGCAACACATGTTGTACAGAATTATCGTGCATAATTTTTGTAGCCTATTGTAAAAAAATTGGTTTGTACAGAAATCCGTAATTTCACACAAAAGATGTAATAAAATATTGAATAAAAATAAGATTATGTAACATGCATAAAACATACTGAATTTAGAACTGTTTCTAAAATTGGCAAATAGGAAAATGGTCTGAACTTGAGTTCTGCCGTCCATCACTGAGGAACCTATGTAAGCTTACAGGGCAAGCAGTGCCCACTGTGCAGACCAGTCACTGCTCATGTGGAGCCCATGCAGTCACTCAGCTTTATTCCTGTCACCAAGTGCAGTGCCAACTCCCAGCTACCTACACAGGGCCCGCTGAGAGAGACATGATTTTCCTCTTCTACCCCATTCTGTCTCTTGCTTGTGTGCCATATCGAAAACGACCCTAATCATGGGGAACATTCTGGTACTTACCACAGGATACACGGAACTATCCAGATTGTTCCTGTCCCAACTTGAAGCAGGATTTCCCCCTCCCCTGCCCATGGGATGCATTCTCATTCTACTGATAACAGCCCTGGTAGCAGAGTGACCACTGATCAAGTGGCCAAACCCCCATCTGGATTGCCTATAAAGGAATGTACCTCCAAGTGTATTTTTCTGGGGCAAGCCAACCAATGTATGCTCCCACACATCTTTCAAGATAATCACACTTGAAAGGAGTCTCAGCTGTTAGCATCTTTCAAAGACCTCTTGGGATCTCCGCAAGATGAACAGTGGATAGGCTGTTGACAGTAAAATGAACTGCCGACAGTTGTTATGGTTGGTGTTTTCCGTAAATTACTCTATGTAAATTAAACAGTACTGCTAAGAGAGAAGGCCATAGAACGGAAAAAACTTGACAGTCTCTAGGCATCATGGCCATTTTGATCTGCCTTTGAAAAGATCCACTACCCCTTCCAAAACATCAGCATGCTACTTAGAAGCTCCTGACAGTTTGGAGGCCTTCTTCCCGTCCTCCTCCTCTCAGCCCTCTCAGTCAATGCTTTCTGGTACTGAAAAACCTCATTAAAGGAATTGGATTGAAAATTGAACATGGTCCAACACCTCTCCAAAGCTCATTTAGAATATCTGATATTTTAGAAAAAGCCTGAATGGGCACGTTAACCATCCATTTTCCTGCACAATTCCAAGTTCTCTTAGACCATCAAAAAATAATGTCATGTACCATATTACCTCAGTCAGTCAAATCCAAGACTTCTCGGCCATGACTCATTACAGTTTCCTTTAATTTTTTTTATTAGAAGTCTAATATAAAAAATTCCATGTTAAAGAATCTATTTTGTCCCTTTTCAAGAACTGGTTACAGATACATTCTACTCTGTTAATTGCTTCAACAGGAACCCAGGTGGTAAGTGCCAGCACAGCAGCTCAATTAAGGATGTCTGTTCTCACAGATGCATGGATCACAGACAAGTTCTTGTCTTAGTTACGAGCCAAACTTTACAAGTACACTACTTCAATAGAATCATCTCATGTTCATTTCTGAGGTTCTGAAGCTCCTTCAGTCCTTTCACTGTTTCTTCACTAAAGTCAATGTTGTTTTTAGACAAATAGAAATTGTTCCCTTTATTTTATCTGTAACTTTAACTTTTAAGAAATAAGGTGTATATAAACATGTACATATTATATGTGCATGTATATCTGTCATGGATTGTGATGGTTGTCTGTTTCCAAATTACCTCTTCATTAGCTGTAAGGTGACCTGAAATGTTAAACTTGAAAGTACAGTTTATAGTTTAAAATCCTATCACAAGTCTAGATTTCCCTGTCATCTATCTGTTTATCAAATGTTTGCTGAGTAAATGGCCCTGACCTAAGTACTGCTGATAGGATGATGGGAAGCAAGACATTGTCCTTATCTCCAGGGTCTCACAGCTCAGTAGGGGTGGGGGTAGACAAGGTACAGACCATGTCAGCACAGGATGGTTAGGGTTGTGATAGAGGCAACCTGACCTATAAAATGGGGACTAGGAAAGGGTTACAAGAGCAAGCCAAAAGCAGGAAATGGGACAGGGAAAGGGATTTCTGATAGGGACCCAGAAACACCACCCAGGCTATCTTGTTCACTGTCATGAACTCAGAGCCTTGAGTGTTTGACTCCTGAGAGACACTCTGTATAGATAAATGACTACTAGAACAGCAGTGTGAAGGCTGGCAAAGCACAAACAATAGGTGCTTTGGAGGCATCCAAAAGGAGAGACATTGTGATGCACACCTGTAATCTGAGCTGCTCCAGAGATACAGGTAGGAAGAATTTGATCTGAGATTAGACTTGGGCAAAATGAGACCCCATCTGAAAAAAATGAAGTGAAAAAGGACCAGAAGTATGGCTTTTACTTGCCAGATAAGTATAATAAATCAATAATCTGCACTTATTCTCAAAAAGGAGTCTTGTATTCCTTTAAGGAAACACAGATTTCATTTTATTTCATCAGCTGTGGGGCTTGCAAAAGAATACAAATTTTAGACAGAAACTTTTTTCCCTTTTTGCATAAGTTACCTTTAGGTAACTCCTACTGCATAGAATATCAACTAAACCTCAAGGCGACCTCACTGATAAATATTAGCTCTTGTTGATGAATTGTAGCAGGAGTAGGAAAGACCATAAATATTAGAACCATAGAAATCTGATTTCATAGCTCAGCTCTTCCCTACGAGCAGACCTGGAGAAGCAGGCCTAGGCAATCTCTGTGAGAACTACTGGGCTGCTAAGCAGGGTGGCTTCCATAGCTCTGCTGCCACAGGAGCCTGGTGCAGCCGCTTCCTGCTCACTATCCTGACTAGGCAGACACTAGGTGTGGAGTGTGGTCACGTGATGAGCCACACGATGTTTACCATGCTAAGAAGACACTGCCTCCTGGAGTGGGGTTCCAGGTTGGAGAGTTAATATGAAGTGACTGGCTTCTACAATGTCCCTAGCTATTGAAGGAGGATTTCTCTAGGATTCTTTTCTCAAATATTACTTTAATGACAATCTGTTACTAGCCTTGCTGGTATGGGGTGGAAGCCTGGAAAAGGAGGGGAAGGAATAGCAGGTGGAGCATGTAGGAATGCCAGCTGCTGCCTTCCATGGAGTTCCACAAGTGATTCACCAGCCACTTACTGGAGAAAACATTCTGTGGCACTGATAAGAATAGCCAGTGGGAAAAGGTGAAATAGGAAAGGAAGATCAAATACTAGAAAGGTCAGGTTGAATATTATCTCACTCCTGACTACTTGTGTGGCTTTTAGGAAGTCATCAGGCTGGCTTCCCTGAGCCACAGCTCCCTGGGCAGAAGAAAATAAAAAGGAAAGACTCAGGGCCTGCACATAGCCAAAGGCACTGTGAGTTGTCCTCTGAATGACCCTTAGAAACCAAACACAAATCTCAAGCATTCCACAAAAGATGTTCAAAATCATGTAAATATCAAATGCATATAAAGAGAGAGACCCAGGCGGGCAGCTGTGGGCAGCGTCAGCCTGTCGACGATGTTGAACCTGCGCCCAGACTTCACCCTGTGGAAGTTTCTCCTGTGCTTCCCGGCTCCTGCATGGCGGTGCTGCAGTCACTTAGCCAGTCTACACTAAGCTCCCTAGAAGCCCCAGCACCATCACCTACCATCAACTCAGTGGCTGCTGCTGACTGACAGAATAATAATACTCAGTACCCTGTGCTTGCCAACCATTAGAAGACATACATAAGAATCTAGAACAAGCCAATGACCTAAAACCAAATGATACACAATTATAATAATTTTCATGCCTCAGAAGCACGTTTCCAAGAGATTTAAGCACTCCCCTAGGCAGGGGGCACTTAAAGGCATTGAGGTATGGCCAGACTGCATTAAGAATGCAGAGGGAAATCTCCACTTTGACAAAAAGTGTTACAGTAGAAAGTTTTAGTGAAAAGAATTGCGTGTACTTCTAGGAAATCTCTTCCAGACCTCACTTGTATGAGCCATTTGCAAAAGAGCCCAATGCTGAGTCTGTGCCAGGGAGCACTGTTGGAAAGGAGCCCACTCCGAAGACTTCCTGGAATTCCTGCCTGCTATTCAGCAGCTTGCTTGGCATAGCTGGTGCTAAATAGAGGCACACATCCTAGGGTAGTGCTAGAAAGGCAGGAGCTCATTGGTGGGAAGGTAGTTTGTGACTTATGACTTGAGCCTTGAAAACATGACAAAAGGGAATAAGAAATATAATCTAAATCACATACCAGCCTCTGTTATTTAAACATACAAAAATAGGGGTTATTAGACAATCTGCTCCAGTACTGCAGTTTGCACTAGGAGCCAGGGGTCCACAGAAGAAACGACCAAGTTTCTATCCTTCTGACCCTGTCTGGCAGGATCTAACTTCTCTTCCAGGGAATCCTAGCATTACTGGGCTTTAATTAAAAACTGATAAACTACCTCACTTATTAGAGGCGTTATATGTGTATGGATGCTTAATATTAGTTTAAAGCAGTGTTGCTCATGGAAAACTGGATGGACAAGGGCTATGGAGGGAGGGGCTCTTCCGATCACCAGGACGAGTCATGAATTCTCACCACCACGTATCCAGGGCTGCTTCCTCAAGTGCAGTGAGCCAGACCCAAAGGAGTATAGGCTCAATGGTTTCCCTCATTTGTAATAATCAATGTTGAGATAAAACTATTAGTGGCTTTGATTATCTCTCTTCATTTTCATATCCCACATACTTCATTGAAATGCCCCTGATCTTGGTATTTAACTTTTGTGAAATACAAATAATTAGAAACGTGCAGTTATAAACTACACAAGATATATCGATTTTGATGTTTGTTTCATTTTTACAAAGTTATGAAAGATGCTTATGCAAGTTTTAAAACACAGTGCCTGGTGCAGTGACTCATACCTATAGTGCTTCCATCTCAGGACATGGAAATTGGAGGGAACCTGGTTTGAGACCCCATCCTGAAAAACACACTGGGTGTCAGGGCATGCGCTTGTGATCCAGTTACATGAAGACATTAAGTAGGAGGACGAATGTTCAGACCCACACAGGCAAAAAATATATCTAAAATAAAAAGTATTATGGGCATGACTCAGGTGGTAGAGTACCTGTCCTGAGTTCCTCCAAAAATGTTTTAAAACAAATTTAGAACAGCCTCAAAAAGCAAAAGGAACTTATTTACTGGTACAAATCCTTAGAAACTTTGTTCTTTCCATACACATGACAGAAGTTATGACTGATTAATCTTGGCTCCATTTTCTTACTATCCTGAAGAAACCCAATCTCAGCCGAGGAGAAGACCCCAAGTCAAAGCCACCTTGAAGTGAACTCCTTTTTTAGTCTCTTCCTGATATTTAAGCCACTGCTTATGGGAGTAGCACACACACATCTCTCCAGCAGCATGCAGAGAGAGAAAAACTTACAACCTGTGACCCTAAACACCTCTCGAGGCCGCAAAGCTTCACTTGACTTTCCTCATCTCCTGATCTGAAGGTATTCTTAACTCTGAAGGGAGGCTGCACATTACATAATAGGAACTGGGGAAATGACAGCCATGGCTTGTGATGGGGAAGAGGAGGGAGGCACACCATGACCATATCCCTTCACCTTCTCCGTACAGGGGACTGGGGCAGCTAAGTGCTTTTTGCCAGAGGTCACCACTGCCCCCCATCTTCATGCTTACTTTAGTACCTTCTAGACTCTTGATTTATGCCTACAGAATAACTAGAAAAACCATTAGCTTCCCATAGAGAAGGAAGCTTACTGTGGTAAGTCCAGTTGTGCAATGCTGTTAGGGGTCACGTGATTTTCCAGTCACTCCCTCCTTTGGCCATGCTGTCCATGCATGTCCATGGTCCAGGGCTGTGCCACTTTCTTAAGCTACCTCATGGTGGAACCTTATCCTTTCTGATGCTTGGGAGAAAGCTGTGGGTGGCGCCTGCACAATTTGATTTGGTGTAAAAATACACACCAAATCTGATTTCTGTTACATTAGGGCGTTCTCTGACAAAATACACAGAACGAGAAATGAGGTGAATTGTGTTTTAGACATATCTTGCAAGCTGGTTTCCCCGAATACCTGACCACTAATTTAAAAAATGGATCAAAACCCACTTCAATTGAATATTTAATACATGAGTTAACGGTCATGTTAAGATACATTTTAAACACTGAATATAAAAATGATTTGTGTTTGCTTACTGGAACTATTTGTAACTCAAGCCAGCATATATAATAAACTAATATTTAAAGCAAATTTACTGTGGAAGGAATAAAATGACTATCTTCAATTTAAAAATATACTACATTCATCAAGTTCTGTTTTTTTTACTAATAGTTGGCTTTTATAATATGAATATCATAACAGTGGAATGCTATTAACAAGCAGAAATAGTTTAACTCATTTTTAAAATGTGTAATATATTTTCCCTTAAAAGGAGTCATTGAAAATATAAAAATGGTAATATTCTCTTAGGGAAAGGCTCAAATTTATCAAGAATGAAATGTATCATTTTTCATAAATAGATGAAGTTACTCTTTTTTTGCAAGCTTGAACTGGGCCTTGAAGTCAGGGTCTGCACACTGTCCTTGAGCTTATTTTGTTTAAGGCTAGCACTTTACCACTTGTGCTCCAGTGCCATTTCCAGCTCTTCCTGTTTATGTAGTACTGAGGAATTGAAACCAGGGCTTCAAGCCTGCAAGGCAAGTACTCTACTAAGGTACATTCCCAGCCTATTACTCTCTCCTAAATGCCATCCTTGCTATCACAAAATGCCTTGCTCACAGACAAGTACCTGGGACTGGCCTCCAGACACATGCAATGACAGCGTAATGATATCCAACAAGTCACAGAGTCATAGTAAAGCAATGTGACTATGTGGGCCTTTATCTGCCTCTCAACAGGAGAGGAGAGAAAATCATTTCACTTGATTGCTGAAACCTGAAAGAGAGAAAGTGAGTGAGAGAGCACATGAGAGAGAGAAAGAGAGAGAGAGAGAGAGAGAGAGACAGACAGACAGACAGACAGACAGACTTACTTTTTGGCAAGCAATGTGTTACATAGGAACCGGAGAGGTCATGATAATCATTTGCAAATAATCTAGCTTTTTTTTTTTTTTTTGCCAGTCCTGGGGCGTGAACTTAGGGTCCGGCACTGTCTTTGGGCTTTCTCAAGGATTGAGCTCTATCACTTGAGCCCACAATACCACTTCCAGCCTTTTCTGTATATGTGGTACTGAGGAATCGAGCCTAGGGCTTCTATGCATGCTAGGCAAGCACTCTACCACTAGGCCATACTTCTGGCCCAGTCTCCTTTTATCTTAAGAAAATTCTCACCATTCATTTCACCTCTCAGCATTAAACACCTACACAATACTTGGTGGGTATGTGACAACCACTGCCATGCAGTGAGTGGCCAACAATTTTATTACAGAAAAACAAGGACAGCTTGCCCTTCTCTTCTAATATGGGGAGACTCTCAGTGATCCCCACAGGTGAGCAGGCAATCCTGCGCTGCATTACAGGTGTTTTGCTATTAACTCCTCAAACTGTTCCATAGAGCAGGGTATGTCACATAGAAAATAAATGATAGCGCCCAATATCAGCAGGTTGAAAGAAACATAAATCAGTGACAGAAGCAGGTGATGTAATGATTCTGAAATTAAGTAGAGGGATTAAAGAAATGGATCATGAAGTTGAGCTATTGGAATTAGTCACTGGATACTAATATAAAAACATAGAAAAGCACACTTCAATGTCATCTTGCTTTGCTAAAGTCTATTCATCAAGTCAAGGTTTTTTTTTTCAAGTGGTCAAGAGAAATAATATATCCTATTCCTGGAAAATGTCTAATAGCAAAAACTTAATAGGCCTGATTTTACTTAATGCTTCAATTAAGGAAGTTTGTTAGGAAAGGGAGAAAAGGAATTTAATAATGTTGCCCAAGTCCATTTAAAAAAAGACAAACAATGGATGGAGAATTCTAAATTTGTCACTAGTGAACATCACAAAGCTGAAGGAAATGAATATATAGGAACTGGAATGGTTGAATTACTGAGTCAAGAAAAATGGAAGATTAGTAGATGATTGAATGAAGAATCAATGAAGAAATCCTCAAATTGGCACCAAGGATTCCAACAACTCCTAAGGCATCAGTTAACCACGACTGGAATTGTGAGAACTTTAAGGGGTTCCAGGCTAAAAGCAGGAAGCAAAATTTCCCTCAGGGATGGAATGTGAACAAACAATCTTTGTGTTGGACATGAAACACTAATGTTCTACTGAAGTGACTAGGCTCATGGAGATAGAAAAAAAAATCTCGAGGAAATACAAAGAATACTGATTTATAAGTGAAGAATTCAACAGAAAGATAACTGACAAAACTCGGAAACTGGGTTTCCTTGCATCCCCTGCTGCTCTGTGGTGGCAATGTTCTGTACCTATTAACATAATTTTAATAGCTTTCTGCATCTTTGAGGAAAAAGCTCCACAGCAGAACCTTTGATTGCAGGCATCTCACCTGATCTTGCTGTCCCTCCCCACTCAGGTCCTCCCAGGGTCTGATCAGGCATGCTAGCCTGCCTGTGTCTCTCCCAGGAGCACTTTCTTCTCAGAAATGGCCTTCTGTAAGCCACATGCTTTCCCAGGAGTAGCCGTTGGGTCCTTCCAGAAGCAGGTGTTTTTGGTATTTTGTTTTGGTTTGCTTTTCATGAGAAATGGTAAGCAGAGAAGATTATAAGGCTAGGGTGCAAGATAGTTGATTTTAATTAGGATTGATTGAGCACATACACTAAGCAGAGCCAAGCCTTGTACTAGATGTCTAATGATTAAACTTACATTTTTTTTTACCAATTCTGGGGCTTGAACTCAGGGCTTGGGCATCATCCTTCAGCTTTCTTAAGGCTAGTGCTCTACCACTTGAGCCAAGTACTCTACCACTAGACCACACTTCTTTTTGGGGGTGGAGGAGAGGTGATGGGGGAAAGACCCTATGTTTGGGGACTTGCTGCTGCTGCTGCTTCTCCTTCCTCTTCTTTTGCAATAGGGTTGTTTTCTATTAAAGTTAGCCTTTATGGTGCGATGATTCTGTATGTTTAAAATATATGTTATTTTGTGCAAATGTCCATACCTGAATTCTTTAATCTAAAACCAGAGACATACAGGTAATATATTAAAAGGCATATATCATAATTAGTGGAAGCTTTAATCAATTCAAAAATAACCCAAAACAGAATGCATTTATTGGATGCATTTTGTTTTTGATCCAATCTGCTACTCTTCTTTTGACTGGAGAATTAAGTCCATTAATGTTTAGAGTTAAAAGAAAAAAATCTCAGGGCTGGGAATTTGGCCTAGTGGTAAAGTGCTTGCCTAGCATTCATGAAGACACAGGTTTGAGTCCTCAGTACCACATATATAGAAAAAGCTGGAAGTGGTGCTGTGGATCAAGTGGCAGAACTCTAGCCTCGGGTAAGCCCAAGGCCAGTGCTCAGGCCCTGAGTTCAAGCCAGGACTGGCAAAAACAAAAGACGAGAGAGAGGGTGGAGAGAGGAAGAGGGAGAGGGAGAGAGAGAGAGAATATCTCAGTAGATTGGATCCAAGAAGAAACACTTATAGACACACATTAGATGCAAATAGCAAGATTTTAAATGCCACAGAATTAAAGAAGGAGCTATATTATAATGGAAATCAGAAAATCAGAAGAAAAAAATCAGAATTACTTCAGACCTCTCCACACAAACACTCAATGCAAAGAGAGCCTACAATGTTATAATCCAAGCACTGAAGATCAACAACTCCCATCCAAGAGACTTACCTACCTAGTGAAGTTATCATTTACATTAGATGGTAAAATGAATACCTTCCATGACAAACCTAATTTAGAGGATTTCATGGTAACTAAACCAGCATTACAAAGAATTTTAAAGGGAAGAATACAATCTGAAGATGACAAAAAATTAGAATATTCTAAACCAAAAGTTTGAAATTATGTTCCCAATCCTTAATCCAATTTAAGTCATAAATAGATGAAGTGATCCGTTTATCTCTTTTGACTCCTTGCTTTATTCTAGTGTTCTCTTTCAGTTTACAGTTGGAAAATATTTGATCTGATTTCTAATTTGACTGATGTGTTATGTTTATTCTGTATCAAAAAGTTTTAATAAAGTTACACATTTTGGAATTTCATTTGATGATACTTTGGGTTAAGACTTAATAGTCTAGTAATACCTATCCTTTACCCAATTGTCCCAAATTTTATCCTTGCTAACTTTGAATCTAAATGTGAGGCTATAGACATGACAGTGAATAAGAAAGAAACGGTCTTCTTCTGATGGGGGAGACAGATGGCAACACGCTGGCTTACGTCACCCTGGGAAGCTCAATGAAAAAGGACAGAACAAAGATGGTGGGATTACACATGGATTTCTTGAGTTAGGAGTTGAGGGTTACTGATGTGGTTTCTTCTCCTTGTTGATTTTTAAAGGAGGAAGAAGAGGACAGAAACAACTCAGAAATGGAAGAAGCTTCTTCCCTAGGGCAGTGGTTCCCAGGGCAGCTTTTGGGAACTGGTGAGAAATGACTAAATTTTCCATGACTTGTACCTTGTGAACAGGAACCCAAGTTGCCAGGTATTTTGCAATGAAGGCTCAGGGAAGATCTTCATAGTTAATCATTTTCCTGCTGCTTATCATGGGTTCCTAAAACTATGCTGGAAACACATGGAATAGAAAGCATGTATTAGGATTTCCTATACTCAGAACTTAACCTGTTTTACATAGACACACATAGACATCTTGCAGGGATTTTAATGTATCATAAGCAAGTCAAGAAATGGCCATCGTTTACTGCTATTGTCTAAAATTTGACCTTGGACACTCACTTTCATACCCTTGTGCTTGGCAGACACCACACATATACAGGAGTATGAATTTATAGCAGTTATCTAAGCAATGGGAAGTGTGGGTGCCAGTGTTATGTTACATTTTTTAGTATTATCATACCATGTATTTTTTCCATACTATGTATTTTTCCTTTAAATACTGTTTAAATGATAGGTGCACTTGGCTTATTTTACTGTTGAATTTCATGTTGGGAAAACAGGGCCTGAAGTTTAGCCTAGTGGTAGAGTGCTTGCCTAGCATGCACGAGGACCCGGGTTCAATTCCTTGGTACTACATACATAGAAAAAAGCCAGAAGTGGTGCTGAGGCTCAAGTGGTAGAGCTCTAGCCTTGAGAAAGTCCAAGGACAGTGCTCAGGCCCTGAGTTCATGCCCCAGGACTGGCAAAAAAAAAATACTAATTGGAAACTGCTATCATTTCATTTTCTAAAGCTTTAAGACCAATCTCATTTTAAGGAGAAGAAACCTAAGAAGGTGGAAGCATGTCTACTAGCTTCTGCTTGACAGCCTTGCTGGCTCAAGAATAAGTATTCCTAGCTAGATATAAATATGCTCAACAGACGCATATGAAAGATAAAAGTAATAACTCGGGCTGCCAGTGACTCATGCCTGTGATCCTAACTACTGAGGAGGCTGAGATCAGAATCAAGGTTCAGAGCTAGCCTGGGCAGAAAAATCTATGAGACTCTCTATCTTCAATTACCACCAGAAAATAGAGCTGTGGTTCAAGTGGTTGAGTGGTAGAGCACTAGCCTTAAGCACAAAAGTTCAGGGACAGCACCCAGATCCTGATGCTCAAGCCCTAGGACAGGCACAGAGGAAAAAATAAAAAATTTTAAAAAAGAAACAAACCATTCTTCAGTAAACTAGTTGTCATCATTGTTAGCAGCTTATTCCCAGTAGCTGAGAAATGAATAGCTTAGTTTTGCTTTCAAATACCAGTCACTGGAGATCTAGAATGATAGATCCATTGCTCTTGTAATTTATTTATTTATTTATTTTTTTGCCAGTCCTGGGCTTGAGCTCAGGGCCTGAGCACTGTCCTTGGACTTTCTCAAGGCTAGAGCTCTACCACTTGAGCCTCAGCACCACTTCTGGCTTTTTTCTATATGTGGTACTGAGGAATCGAACCCGGGTCTTCATGCATGCTAGGCAAGCACTTTAGCCACTAGGCCAAACTCCTGGCCCTGCTCTTGTAATTTAAAAAAGGTGAAAAAAAATACCTTTGGATTAACACTTTAGAAGAAAACTTCTATCCCTATAATGCCAATTTCCATTTTCTTTCTAGCTATAGAGGATGAGCACATATTATCTAACATTTTGTCCTTTCTGCATTTGATAAATGTCAATGCTGTCACCTATCAGTCATCCATAACAAAAATTCAACAAGCTTTCAACATACTCCATAAGCTGCACCTGCTGACAGCAACACAAGATTAACTTTCAACTTTTTTTTTGGGTGGGGAATGGGATAATCAGGGTACAATGTGAAATACACTAATTTAGAAGAACATTACAGGAACACCAAACCTTAATGTGTTATTCACATTGCTCCCCGGCTAAAAACTGGGGAATTTTATTGAAGAGCTAAAATGGAAAGATAAGACACTCACCAGCAATTACAAAAAACTCAGCATTCTGTTGGGCACTGGGTATTTCAAGAATACAGAGATTAATGGATCATTTCTCCTCAGCCAACACCTCTGCATCAGCTGTCATGTGCAAGACAGTTTGCTTTTTGCTGAGAGTATCTTGTACACTAAATCCCTGCTCTTGCCCTGATAATTCTTAGACTATGATTATACCACATCTGCTTTCAGAGCAGGGAGTACATTTGCAATTGTGCTCTATGGACTTGCCTTTGATGGGAAGAACCAAATATTACACACAAGTAGAGAGGGGGTCATTTTAGAGAAGGCCAGGTCACTCAGGCTGTGCAGAAGGCTGGGTGTGAACATGTAGGAGACACAAGCTCCTTAAGTATTTTCAGGCAGAACCGCATACCTGAATGAGAAAAGGAGGTATACGGAGGCAAAGCTGGGGGACTCTAGCACCAACCTAAAAGCAGATGATGATGAAGAGTAGAAAGTCACAAAGTTAACTTGCGGAGGGTTTATAAACCAGATCCTTCTCTGTGTCTATTTTTAAGTGTGTGTGTGTGTGTGTGTGTGTGTCACAGAGAGAGAGAGAGACAGAGACAGAGAGAGACAGAGACAGAGACAGATCCAGATCCAGAGAGAGAAGCTACCTCGTGTCCATTTCATGACTCTCAAGGATAACTCATGGAAAAATGCAAATTTCAATATGTGAACTTCAGAGTGCACTTATATACTGCCAAAGAACGGCAGCCTGCCGACTTACCCTATTTTTTTTTTCTAATTGGGACTTGGCTGAGTCTTCAGTATAAACTATACCACTGTCTATCCATTTATCCACCCACTCAATAAAGACTTATTACAGCTAGTAGGTGAAAGACCGTCTTAGGTGCTAGGAGGAAAAAAGATAAATAGAAGCCATTCCTGTCCTTGAAGGGTCAGTGTCAGGAGGGCAGTCTCGGCTTGAGAGAACAATAGCCTAAAGCACATTGATTGCAGCAACAGAATCTAGATCACTTTTTCTTTGTCAATAAATTTAAAGGGGTTGTAGATAATAATCAATAAAGCAGGGCCTTGCACACTGTTACCAAGGAAATACTTAACTCAATTCTTTAACACTACCATCTCTGTGCAGTTTGAGCCAAGTTGCATTCTAATTGTGCAGGCAGAAAAAAAAAGATGAAATGCTTTAGTTCCTCATATGCCAAGATGAAATCATCAATCTCAATCTCTGTGAAAAATGAAATGGCTTTTGGAGAAAGGACAGTGAATTCCATCAGTCTCACCAAGGCAGTGCAGTGTGTGAGATGACACAGGAGAAGAGCAGTGAAGTTCAGAAGAGTTTATGTAGACACAAGGGAGAAGATGAACCTTCTCTGTCACTTGGGTGAGGAGTAAAAAATAAGATACATTAAGCTCACATCACTACCAGTTTTTTTAAAATATGTAATAGAAGCCTGGCACAGAATAATGCACTTGCTTGTTATGTCAGTCTTCAGCTGACACGTGAGCATCTAGGTATTGTAAATAAGACTGCCTATTGACAATTCAGTCTATAAACATAAGGTCTTCAATTGCTTCCACTCTTCCTATATCCCAACGATACCCCTTCCAACTAGGATAGACAAATACAGCTCTACTAAATCACATATAAATATCCTACATTTCTAGTATTCACCATTTACATTCAACCAATAATTTCAAAGGGACAGTTTTATCTACCATCCTCTAATTTAATACAATAATTTGGACTCCATGGCATTCCAGAGAAAAGTAAAGGGAAGAACTGGAAGAGAGGAAAAGAAGGGGTGATACTGCCCAAAAAGAAATGTCCTCTTTCCCTGACTTATGTAACTGTAACCCCTCTGTATATCACATTTATAATAACATTTTTTAAAAGGGAGCCACCTTTTAAATGCATTTTAATAACACAAACTATTGCTGTTTTAAAAGTCACAATTCTGAAGCATATTAATTTTGTAATTTCTTACTAAAAGACACAAAAATGAAAATGAAATTCTACTCAAAACATTGATACACAAAATTATATTTAATGTATATTATATAAAATGAACTATATTACTACAGGATAGGTACAGGAGGGGGAAATGCAGGAGAATGAAGAGATGACACTGACTAAGAAGCAGTATATACATAAACCCAACATCTGGAATTGTCACCTTTTTGTACAAGTATTTAACAGTAATTTTAAAACTTACTGATACACATGTATTAAGACCTCAGATATAATACATGCAGGAAACAAGTGAAAACACTAAAAAACAGCTAAGACACACAACTGTAGAGTTCCAACACACATGCTTCAACTCATATTACTCAATACTTTCCAATCATATCTTATACAAATAGTTCTAGTAGCTTGGAGACTGTCTTTAGGGAGAGGCTGAGACAATGACTGAGAATTCTGCATTTTTTCTCTGGTAATATGATTTAGGAGAGAAGCAGAGTCCAAGAAAGATCAGTCAATAAATTATTCAATTTTTAGATCAAGCTCATTTAGTGCCAGTATTAAGAATACAACTTACAAAGTAGGAGTACACTGTTTAAGATAAATTCCTGGAATGCATGGATGGAAATGTCACCAAGAAACAAGTTAACTGGTTCAATGAACATGTGTTAATAGAGTACCTAAGAAGAGCACATCTGGATCTACATTTCTATTTTGAGAATCTGGGTAAGTGAGACACAGTTTGTCTTGAGCCACTTAGAAATGGTTCACTTAGAAATTAGAATAGCCACAGGAAATACACATCCAAGTGTGAGAGTCTCACCACAAATTGCACGTGAGTGTCTGCAGTAGTGATACACTAGGTGTGTTACCATTATTTTCACTCAGTTTTCAATGAGGGTGAAGGACATACATATTCAGTATGTCAATGTCAAATATAAAAAGGTTCTAAAAGCAACAAAAAACCTAGGTAGAAGCAGAGTAATCTATCTTTCTCAGAAAATACTTCTTTGGGGTCACACCTGGAAACGTCATGTCTACAAACATGGACATTTAAAAAAAACAGTAAGAAATTAACCCCCCCCCCCGAAAAAAAATCCTCAAAGAAACAACCACCCCATTAATAAGCAGGATAAAGAGTTAAAAAAGAGACATTTCTGGAGAGGAAATAAGAATGGACAATAGACACATGAAGAAATGTTCAACATCTCTTGCTATAAAAGAAATGCAAATCAAAACCACATTGAGATTCCACCTCACACCAGTTAGAATAGCCATGCTCAAGAAAACAAAGAAATAGTGGGAGCTGGAGGAGATATGGCCAAAAGGGAAAACTACTACACTGTTGTCAGGAATGTAAACTTGTTCAACCATTCTGCAAAGCAATATGGAGGTTTCTCAAACAACTATACATTTAACTACTCTATAATCCAGCAGTCCCATTCCTGGGCATTTACCCAAATGAACACAAACAAGGCCACACTAAAACTACCAACACAACTATATTCATTGCAGCATTATTTACCACAACTAAGATATGTAACCAACCCAGATGGCCCTCAGTAGGTTAATGGATCAAGAAAATGTGGAATATATACGTAGTGGAATTCTATGCTTCCATCAGAAAGAATGGCATTGCTCCATTCATAAGGAAATGGAAAGAATCGGATCATAGTAAGTGAAGTAAGTCAGACCCAAACCAACATAGGCCTCATGGTTTCCCTCATTTGTAATAAATTGTATATATCTAGGACAGTCCTAGCAGAGGATCACAGAAAAACAATAGCTGTGTACAGATGACTATTTAAGATGATACTAATAATCAAAATGGTCTCCAAGATATGAAAATAAGAGGTTTTTCTTCATTGTATTTTTAACAGTTGTGCATTATGTGAAGTCATTTTTTTTCTTTCATTCCCCCTGCCGCTTTGGTCTATCTGCTATTGTCACTGTTTTTGATTTTGGTGCCTTGTATCTTGTATATACGTTTATCTGATTTGAGGAGAGGAAGGGAAATAAGAAAACAGCCAGGCAAAGGACAAAGGGTGAACCAATGCAACAGCGATCCTCATTAAACACTATGTTGGAATGAACTTTACAACAGGGCCAGGGAAGAGTCTGGGTAGAAGAAGGAAAGTGGGAGACAAACAAGAAAGGGGGGAACAATGTGTGACAAGAAATATACTCGTTACCTTACGTGTAACTGTAACCCCTCTGTACAGCACCTTTACAATAAAATTGAATTAAAAAAAAACAAACAAAAACTGTGAGCTCATTTGAACTAAGGATTCATGTGTGGGAGCCAGAGTCCTAGGGCTCAAGCCTATTGAGTAACAACTAAAGTAAAAAGTGAAATAGCATCCCAAGTTCTTTACACAGTGTTGGAGGGTGTTAATAAGTTGATATTTGTTGGTATTATTTTTCTTATGATCTATTATTACCATACTACCCTAAATAAACCCATTATATTCCACTTCAGCACAAAGAAAGCTTCTGTGTTATCTATACATAACAAAACCATCATCATTTTCTAAAGGATTCACAAATATGATACATCACCAAGAATACAAAAGAGAGAGAAACTGAAGAGAAAGCTGAGGGTGGAAGAGCTTATTTGTGGAAAGCACAAATAAGCAAGGTTAGTGAAACATCACATGCTACAGGAGTACTGAGCCTTGAGGCATCATCACAGCCCTACAACATCTTAAATCTTATCTCTGCACACTTGGAATAAAGAAAGCAGCTTTTATCCTTTTTAAAAAAGATATCATTACATACTGTAGACCACTCGAAGGTCTAAAACCATCTCCTGTAACTTTACTAATTTCTTCTGAATAGTGGGAAAAATAAGAAAGCTGATAGTAACTTAATAATGTTACCTAAGGGAGCCCCTTTCCATACCTGCTCTGCATTTTCATTTAATTACAGTTGGAGTGAATATTTTCCTGCAAGTAGTACTTCTTGAGAAAATACATGTTCAATATTTCGTGACTATGTGATCACTGTTTTAAAATACTCTGAATTTCATCCACTAGTATATGTAATAACTTTAATGTTGTGACATCTCAGTTGTTATCACACAACAATCCAAATTTTCTTTTACGATTGGTAAAGAAAGGATGGTTCAAAACCAATCAAATCACAGTGGATGCCAAACTTAAAAATCTAAGCAGGTATAGCCATAGATAATTACATCAAGAGTTCTCTACTGTCCTTATGCCCACGAATCAACAGGAAAGAACTGGCCCCAATCTGGTGAAACTTTAAACATGAATAGGTCGTGTGACAGCAAAACTCATTTAAAGTTTCACTTTCACAGGCATGAGCCACTGGTACACCCACGAATTTGTGGTATAAATTTACAGTTCCAGTCATTAGCCAACAACCATGAACATTATTCTTGTGTAGATAAAATGTGTTATAAAATCAAATAGTACAAATATAAAAGCAATTATAAATTTTCTTTGTATTTCATGTTTCCAAATAAGAAAAATTTGTATATGGCTACTAAGAAGGTCTAAAATGAAAAATTAGCACTTATTATTAGGGGCTACTTATACAAATACAAATATATATACATATATATTTGCCTGATTTCTGTTATTCCTGTCTTTTTAAATAATTTACCTTCAAAACATAGTTGTGTAAAATATGTACTTTTGTTCAAGAAAGTATTTGTGATTGAAATAGAATCTCTTTTAAGTTCTTTAAAATGTTACAATTCACAGAGGAAATTGATAGCCAAATATATCAGAAACAGGACACTTACTTGGCTTGGATCTGGCATAAATGATCTATTGTCAATTAATATTCTCAAACATACTCTAAGTTGTAAAAAAGAAAGTCTGTTGAAAGAGCAATCTAACAGATTTTGTACTTACTCTGTGAGGGGGAACTGTTTGTCATACACTGTAATGCCACTTCTTCAGCCTGTTCCACCCTGGCTGGGACCAGTGTCATCAAACAGCTGCTGCTCTCTTCTATGGACACTGGTTGACTCCTGATTGGAGTCTTAATCAGACTCTTCATGTGCTGTCGAACTTCAGCCAAAAGAACTGCTTGTATTGCTTCAGTTACCTGCAAAAATTATTTTTTTCAAGGAATTATTTTTAGTAATACTAGAAACTGGTAAGAGTCCTAAAAGAAAAAAAATCCGAATATCAGAATTTTGGTTTGAACTGACTTTTTAGAAATATCACTGTCCCGCACTGCTAGAAGTAACACCTGAAACAACTGAAATGTGGGCAGTAAAAACAGAAATTTTTATTTTGAAAATACAGTTCCCAGGAGGCTTTTAAGTCTTTTTCTTCCCAAGTTTGAACTTGGTTATGCCTGCTTGGTTGACACTCTATTACATGAGCCACACCTCCAGCTAGCTTTTTGCTGGTTATTTTTAGAGACAGAGCCCTGTGGACTTTCCTGCTGGGCTGGGTTTGAATCCTGTTCCTCCAGATCTCATCTCATCAAGGAAGACAAGACTGTGTGTCAAAACATAGACATTGGAGTTTTTGATTCAACTGTTAATAGTAACAATAAGTGCAACCTTCGTGTGCTTGTGTGAATATAGAGAGAGAGTGTGTATGAGTACTGGGGCTTGAACGCAAGGGGCGTGGATGTTGTCCTTTAGCTTTTTCACTCATGACTGGTGTTCTACCACTTGAGCAAAAGCTCCATTTCCAGCTTTTTGGTGGTTAATTGAAGATAAGAGCTCATGGACTTTCTTGTCCAGGCGGGCTTTCAACCATAATCTTCAAATCTCAGCCTCTTGAGTAGTTAGAAAATATTATAGGAGGTGTGAGCCACCAGTGCCTGGTCTAAATGCAACCTTTGGAAAAGACACAAATGTTTTGACACTTACGGGCTCACTTATAAATGAAATCTTTGATAATGAGAGAAGTTAAGCTGAGAGCTTTCAACAACATAATACTGTATGGAACTGTTCTGCCCATGCCTGTAAATCAAGGTGGACAGCTTTAGACCACAATACAGCCAGACTGTGGGACAGCCTGCAGTTTAGTTAGTTCAGCTATATGCCATTAGGCTCATGGCTTCCCTCACATTGGATTATCACTTCTGAGCAGGAAAGTTCTCCAGTAACAATACAAATGTGGACTGTGTCATACCTGCACAGATTGGTCTCGCCAGCAGGAGATCAGCTTCAAAAGTGAAAGATCAGCCTCAGGTATACCAGAGTCATTCTTACCTAGAAACACATAGAACACATATACATCTTGAGAATTAAAAATGGTGAAGGTCAATGGTCCTTAAGATGGACTTAGAATCATCTGGAAGCCTGCTTTTTTACAACATGTGGAAGTTGGTTCTACTATACAAACATACATAATTGCATATGTATATATGTACCAATAAACTGACTAAAGGATGGTATACTTAGGGGATGAGTCCAATTGTGAAACTTCTGAGAACAAAAAACTGTTTGACAACATAAATACCAGGAAGTAGAAACATGGGGGGCAGTGTTATACATAAAGGCACATGAATAGAAGAAGAGTAGGGGAAAAGTCATTATATTTAATGTGTACTAGATAAAAATTGAGGGTAGAGGGCCGGGAGTTTGGCCTAGTGGTAGAGTGCTTGCCTAGCATGCATGAAGACCCGGGTTTGATTCCTCTATACCACATACATAGAAAAAAGCCAGAAGTTGTGCTGGGTCTCAAGTGGTAGAGCTCTAGCCTTGAGGAAGTTCAAGGACAGGGCTTAGACCCTGAGCTCAAGCCCAGGACGGGCAAAAAAATTGAAGGTAGAGGTGGGTTTGCGAAATGAAGAAAGATGGTACAAGAGGTGACACGGATCAAGATTCCTTACACTCCAATGGTGCTGGCAAAATTGGTTAAGCACCTCTAGAAGACTAAAGTTAGACCCTTATATGTCACCCTGCACCAGAATTAATTCCAAATGGATCAAAGACCTTGAGGTGAAAAGCAGATACCCTCAAAACTTTACACAAAGGAATAGGAGATACACTAGGTCTCCTTGGCACAGGCTGAAACTTTTTAATAAAGACCCAGAGACATAACAAATTAAATAAAGTTTGGACAAATGGAACTGCATTAAACTGCAGAGCTTCTATATGGGAAAGGGCATAGCTAGTAAGTTAAATAGAAAGCCCAGAGTGGGAGAACGTCTTCACTAGTCATATAACAGACAAAGGCCTCATATCTAAAATATATCAACAGCTAAAAAAATTGAATTTCTCAAAAATAATTCCTCAAAGAAACAATCATCCTATTAATAGGTGGGCTAAAGACTTAAAGAGAGATTTCTCTGAAGAGAAATCTGGACACATGAAGAAATGCTCAACATCTCTGGCCATAAGAGATATGCAAATCAAAACAACTTTGACATTCCACCTCACTCCAGTTAGAATGGCCTTGATCAAGAACTCTAGTTACAACAGATGCTGGTGGGGATGTGACCAGGAGGGATCACTACTACACGGTTGGTAGAAGTGTAAACTCATTCATCCACTCTGGAAAGCAATATGGTGATTCCTCAAAAGACTAAACATAGAGCTCCCCTATGACCCAGCAATCCCATTCCTTGGCATTTACCTGAAAGTCCAGAAACAAGGACATACTAAAGCCACTAGCACAATGATGTTCATTGCAGCACTATTTACCATAGCTAAGATATGGAGTTTCTTACATAGATAGCTCCTGAAATTCATTCCTGCCAGGGTTGAATACCTATCATGTATGAAACCAAATAAAAGATTTCCTTTGATTTGCCCTTACAATCTGATTCCAATCTGATGAATAGGCCAAGCACAAATGCTTCAGTTTGGCTTCTTTTGCTATGTATGGTTTACATTTTCCCTCTTGATTGTCCTTCCTGCCTTTATCGTAATGTTCAGTGGAAATGCTAAGAGTGAGGGAGGGTTCATTTTATTCAAATTGATCCACAGAATTCCGGGAAGTTCCTCACTCAAAAAAAGCATTTATTAAGAGCTTTTACATTCATTAAAAATATACACATTATCTCCCAAAAGACAAGTCCATGAATTAAGGCTCCTTGATGACTAATGTGTATTATCTAGGTATCAGATCCTAGGTGTTTTATAGGGAAGAATAAAGAGGGATTTTGCTGGCAGGAAAATTGCTATTACAACTATTTAAATTAGTATGTTAGCATACATTCCCATTCTGGTATCAACTATTTAAATTAGCATTTTTCCAAGATACTTTTGATTATATTCTTATTTGAGATAGTAACCTATGATTTTTTTTAAAATTTTTATTGTTGGAATAATGTATAGAGGTTACAGTTACATTCACTAGGTAGTAGATGCATTACTTCTCACACATTGATACCCCTTCTCATGTTTTTGTCCCTATTTCCTTCCCCTACCCCCTCCATTATATGTTATATAATTGACTTTGTTTTATCATCTTTATAATCAAGGAAAATGTGCTAGGAACAACTGGATATAATGTAAATAAAGACTACAACAGGAATAGATGAGAAAACCATGAAGTATGTACAATGAATTTGACATAACCAAATGCAGGGCATGAAACATATATGACAGCACAGTGATTTTGAAGTCATAGTTCCCATTTCTTCACAGGCACAGAAGGAAAGAGAAAACTATCTTTTGATCTCTCTCTTTCACTCTCATCTTGTTGACCTGGGGACTCAACCATCAAAGCTAAAGATTGGTTTCAACTGTAACTACTTACTGGCACCATGGGGCACTTCAGAGCATACTTTAATGTGATGTTAAAATTTTAATATGAGATAGAAAATGAGAGCCAACTTTTCTTGGCAATGTCAGTGAGTTAAGGAATTAATTGCAACTTCAGGGGATAGATAAAAACATCCCAGGCTCGCCAATATTACTCAATCACTATTTCTGCTTACAGAAGGGCATCAGGTTCCTGTCAATCCTTTAAAATAAGCGCCGCATAGTAGTATGTGGTTCTTCAGGATTTGGCTCTATAAAATTCTCAAAAATCTTTTTAAAACCTCAATTAAATAGTCCAATATTTCATTTACTAAAAAGTTTCAGATGTTTCAGGCATTTTTTTAAAGTTTGTTTGAAATATATCATTTCTTTTTTAAAGGATGTTACTCACTTTAAACATTTCTATCTAATTACAGAGATACGATTTTTGGCCACAGGGGGTAAAAAAACAAGTTAGATCATATCTGTGTGTATAACTGGCTTACCATTTCTTAAGTAACCATAGAAGCTGGAAAAATTTGAACTATCACTCCCGGGACTTTTCATCTTATTATGTAAAGATTCTGTTTTGAAGGATCTGTTGAAACAAAATGATTAAAAAGAGATTGTTTCAAAAGCCTGAAAAAAAATATATCAAGGAAACAAGCTGCAGATATAGGTCATTCCTGATTAGCAACTTCAGGAATGAGACCTGGTTTCTTTATAAGCATTACCTTCCACATTCACCACTTCTCTCGAGCCCCTTCAACCAACCACCTAAAATTTAACTCCCAACTGAATGGCAAAAAAAAATTTACGTTTCTGGAATTAACTGTGTCTAACTCTTTAGAAGAAGACTTCTGAATATTACCACCATTAAAAAAATATATGTAACTCAGGTTCAGAGACCATTTAGTTTTGTTTTGGGTTTTGTTGTTGTTGTTGTTGTTGTTGTTGTTTTTACCTAGGGTTATACACTTTTGTCTGGGCTCAGAACATGAGCCTCCTATCTCTGACTTCTCAGCGTCTTAGATGGCAGGTATACCCCTCCAGGTACAGCTTATTTGCTAAGGTACTTTTTGTTCAGACTGCTTGAGCCACGATTCTTGTGAACTCTGCCTCCTTAGTTGGAATTACAGGCATGTGTCGTTACACTAGACCTTAAGTTTTGATATCTGTCAAAGGCTTCTCCCCAGGTGACATTAGATTTTTTTCTGGGCCAGTATTTCCATCATAGGAGTCATCAAACACCATTGGGGATATTCTGTGGGCAGGCAGGTAGGGTAGTGATTTTCTTAAAATTCAGGAAGCCATGTGCCCTATTTTAAGCATTCAGGGATTCTCCATCTTCACAACAATATGCTTTTATACTAAGATAATTCAGTTTGCTGGAAGAATTTTGTGTGACAAATCCAATACACACTATTTTTATTTCTCAAAAATATATTAAATGAAATAAAAGGTCTGAAAATAAATCAGCTTGAGAGTGAGTGATTGAGAGGAACAGTGCAATGCTGGCACCTCCATTCCCATTCTAGAATGTCTGAAGGAAATGTTTCAAAGAAAGACTACGTTTGCGACAATTTAAACACTATCTCAGGAAAAGCATCTGGAAAATCTGTAAGCTCTCCCGCAGGGCACCAGTCTACCTCTCCATCCTCTGCTCCAGGGTCAGAAACAAATTGACAAATAATTCTCCTCTGTGGGGTCATATTTAAGCAGACAACATTTGTTAGCATTTGGGTTTTTAGGAACTGAGCAATCTTATACTGACCTATCCCATTTAGCTCATTTTGTAAATGCAGCAAGCTCCAGAGAGATGAAATTCTTAGCCCACAGGCACACGGCTAGTGTGACAACAAAACCAGGATTCAACCCTTGTCTTTTATGTGCCATATTGATTGCGTATTTTTTTTCCTACCATACTTTTGTGGTGTGTGTGTGTTTGTTATCTGAGATTTTTCTGAAACTATATACTTGGACATTTAAACAAAAAGTAGGGAAACTGTCTAAAGAGCCACAGAAATTAACCAGGCACTGTATTCTTATTGTTAGACCTTACAAACTGAACATGAAAAGCCCTATGTTACAGAAATGTTATGACAGAAAGAAGCTAACACTAAGGACTATGGAATCTTTTTGTTGTTCCACCAGACTTTATGAGCACAGGAAGTCTATTCAATGCCTGGAGAGCTACTTTGTGAACTGAGCTCTTGCCAAAGAATAGAAAGGTTGTCCACCATCTACCTCCCAGGAATGGGTGAAGCCAACAGTGTCTCTTCTAAAAGCCTCTCCAACACACAAGGATGCTTTTCTCTGCTTCCTATCATCTGCACTATTTATGTATACTACAAATATATGTCTTATCTTTTTTTAATTTCTGTTTTCTATTTGTTTCATATGCAATATTTTAATCATCTGAATGCATTGCTACCCAAACCTTAAGTTTATTTTCTATATCTTCTGTAGGTCACAGGTAAGGATAAAGGTTCAATAAATAAGCATTTGGGGAACTGACTTTGATCCTGTAAGATCAAACTGTGGAAAACTAAATAGTGATTTATCATTGGGCAAAGAAACAGAGAATTGAGGCTAGTAGTTAATCATACTCTGGAACTGGGTTGGTATTCAGTCTTAGCTGCTTAGGAGTTAAATTAGGTTTTATACTTTCTGTCTACAACCTTAGTATCCTCATTTATACAACTACCAAAATATCTGCAAAATATAGTATATGTTTAACAGTTCTGTCATCCATGTTGCTAGATAGGTAAAGGGATTATACAAGTGACTAGCCAAAATTAAACACTTCAAAAATAGTTATTACTATGAAACTGTACTTTCTATAATGACATACTAGACAGGTGCCATTAAAAAGTATGTCAAGCTGGGTATCAGTGGCTCACACCTGTAATCCTAGCTACTCAGGAGGCTGAGATCTGAAGACTGTGGATTTAAGCCAGCATAGGCAAGAAAGTCCATGAGATTCTTATCTCCAATTAACAACCAAAAAGCCAGAAGTGGAGCTGTGACTCAAGAGGTAGTATGCTAACATGGAACACAAAAGCTCAGGGACAGTGCCTAGACCAGCAGGCACACACACACATACTCCTGCCAAAATATAAGCTCAGTGGCATGACTCGAGATGTAAAAATTCCAACTTTCCTTTTTGTGATGACCTATATCAACATAAGCAATTAAGTATTCCTTGTTTATAATTAACTTATAGAATATATAATGCATTTCTAGATTTGTTATAGCTCTAGTGGTTAGCATTTAGCACTAAGACTCTCTGAACACTATTAAGAGAACAATGGATATCTGTTGAATGAACAAACTTTAAAGCATTTAGATGTCCTGCCAAATTGTCCTCCAACAACAGAAACTTCCCAAACTAAAGTTTTCATATTTTAAACAAGTCCTGTAGTGGTGTTATGGCTCAAAGTGGTAGAGTACAAACCTTGAGCTGAAGAGCTCAGGGACACCACCCAGGCCCAGAGTTCAAGCCCCAAGACCAACAAAACAAATAAATAAGCTGTGCAACTCCCCCACCCATTAGGAAGAAGGAAGACTAGATAGCAGGATACAGAAATAACAGCTTTTTTTTTCATGTCCTTAAGTAGTATAGTCATAATCTCTAGGCATATCTTACCTCTCAATTTCACAGGCCAATTCCAAAGGCAGGTCAACTAATTGGTTAACTAAAAATAGTCTGCTCAACAAATACACTATCGTATTTGACTCTGACCAAGACTCATAATTATTGTCCCATCCTCTTAGTGCTGTGACCTGGTTTGGAACAGTGGCTGTGTATTTACTGGATAAATCCAAAACTTTTCTGGAAAACAAATTTACTCTGGAATGCTCATTCTTCATTTCCGAGCTGCGTAAGTCCCAGCCTGGCAGCATGAGTGAGAAGAAGTCTTCAGTGGCCGCAAGTCCCACAGACACGGGGCCCTGAAGCTTGAAGATATGGAGATGTCGGATGCACAGGTTGTCTAATTCTTTATCCACTCCCCAGGGCAACAGGCAGGACAGAAACAATTTTGCTGCTTCAACTGTGACCTTAACATCAACTCTTCTTGATGGCTGTGGATTTGTCTTCTTGGAGTTCTTCATTTTTTTCTGCCTTTTAATGCAATCATTTTCTTCAGATAATTTGAGGGTATTATCTCCCTGAGCAGGGCTGTCACTCGTAGGCTTGGCCTGTGTCTCAGCCTGGAGTGAACTGCAGGAAGCTTTACTTCTTTTTATTGTCAGTGTTGTCTTCTCTACTGTACTCTTGGCCCGCCTCAGGATGTCACTACCGTAGAAGGAACTGGAAGAGTCAGTGTCACCAAGTGGAGTTGGCAGCAGAAGTTCAACAAGGTTTTCCAGGTTGAAGAGAAGAATATGAAAGCCAATACTGCTCCATTTTGTTTTCACAGGCAAGACATTAAAAGGTCTTGGAAAAGGCTTGGTATCCTTAACCTACAGAGGGAAAGGATCTCAGTGTCAGAATTCTAGTTTTGTTTCTTTTAAGCTATTGTATTAAACACTCCACAAAGCCAAAGTGATATACAAAGAAAATACTGAGTTACACTTAAAAGCAAGTAATGCTGAGATCAGCTAAGAACAAATGGGTCAGCTGGTTTTGCTTTTACCATAAACAGTCCTCTCTACATATTCTACAATCTAGTGTTATTAAAAACTTTTCTGTTTTTCCTAAGGGTTTTACTTGCTAAAGAGATTTGAACTAGGCCTCTGGAAGATGGAACAAGATTTATATCCTCTGAAATACACTCACATCTTCCTATTATAGTACGTGCAGAAATACAGAAAAGAAAAATCTTGTATCCAATTCTTCTCTGTATATAGGAAAGGTCAAAGATCTATCACAGAACGATATACATAGCCATAAGAAGTGTTTAATGATGGGCACAGCTTATCTTTCAATATTCTTTCATGAAACTCTTACTTTACAGATTGTACATGTTGTGTCTTCCTTTAAGGAAAAAAATACCATAAAACAGCACAAATGCAAATGTTTCCTTGTATTTTTATAGTATTTACAGTTTGGTAAAACTTACATAAATTGATTTTCATGTTTTGTTTGTTTTGTTAGGGAATAATTTTCATGTTTTTCTACCTAGACATCCAGAGGCTTCCTTGCTAATTGCCTTTTTCTCAGTGATTTCACTACCAGGAATACCCATTAGTGTATCTATTATTACAGAACACTAAATGACATTGAGAAAACATTTACTATCTGGCCACATAAGTTTCCCTCCCTTGGTCTTGCTACAGTCTTATACTCTTTCACATGCATTTGATACCTATCTGAAGTTCCAGACTCCTACCTCCCACTGGCTTACAACATGTTTAATTTCTTCAATGTCTATATTACTGGTTTATTAGTTGTTTAACTCTGGGCCAACTATGAATCCCTTCTCATTTCTTTTGTTGTTGCTGTCGTTTCTGTCCTGCTAGAAGTTTGTCAATTGTGATATTCATTTTAGAGAATCAACTTTAACTTTGTTTGGCCTCTAAGTAAAATGTTTTTCTTGAGACAGTTTTGCTGAGTATAGGGTTTTAGCTTGACTTACTGTCTCACAGAATTTGGAAGGCATTATTCTGCAGTCTCTGGCTTCCTTTCACTCACTGGAGAAGTCAGCTGCTAGTCTGTCACTCCACCTATCTTTTCTATTTTTTTCCCATTAGATCCTTTCTGTCTTTGATATTCTGCAGCAAACTATGTTTCTTGTGAATACAGATTTTTTTCTCCAAATGAGTCAGAAATAATACGACTCATCTTTTTGAGAATTTTGTCTATCCTGCCATCACCTCCAAGATCAATGATCAGAGATTTGGTCAAGCTTTTCATGCTTTTCTTCTTGTCTCTTTGTGCTCACCCTGGACAATTTCTTCAGAAATTTTTGCCTAGTTTGCAATTTTCATTTTCACTTTTCTCTAATATGCCATAGGTCATATAGAAGTGCGAAGCCTAGATATGAACTTTATGTTACCTGATAACATTTCTGTGTTAGTGATTGGCCTGTTGCTTCATGGCATGTACTCTGATTACCTGGGAATGTCCCATCATGTACTTCCCAGACTCTAGGCATGTAGAGAAGATGCTGGTATTTCCCTAGCATCCCATCACTTTTAATCCCACTCCCAGGAATTACAGGTTGAGCCAGAAGAAAGGTATTGTTTCCAATGAGGAGAGCAAGAGCACAACACAGTTCAACCTCTGAACTCTGGAAAGGCTAGGAGTAAAATAAAGCTGACACATCTCCATGTGAAAGCTCCACCAGCAGGTGGGGAATAGAACAAGGCACACTGGGCTGCCTTCTTTGTCTGAAATCCATACAGACTGCAAAAAACCTACTGAGTCAGAAAGTCTGTAATGTGGGAGCCCAGACGGTGAGCGAACAGAAATTATTCTTTTTCTCCCAACAAGTACCCTAAGTAAATGATGAAATGACTGTCAGCAACAGAAAAGTCAAACTTGAAGCAACCTGATGCACAAAAAATAAAGAAAAATAAATGACCTGAAAGTCTGAAGAAAAATATAATAGGTGTGAAGGTAAAAGTCCAAAACCTTTAAATGTATGTCCTTTATACTGTTCATTGATTTAAATTTCCCTTCTTCCCACTAAGTATAGTGCCTGACACTTCCTTTTCAACCAGATTCAAAAGAGACAAAATAGTTAAACAACACTGGTTTATTTCCTCCCTTTGAAGGTGGAGTTGTACTTTCTAACAACATGTTTTGATAAAACTTCTCTCTCAAAATATAATGGATCCCCTACTGAGTTTGATATAAAAGGCAACCTGCTCAGAGCACAAATGTACTGCATATAATCCATTGAGGAAAATGTTTCTCATCTTCTCACACTTGTAACTTTGTGCAATAAGGCTTCCTAAAAATATTTACATAATGAGAAAAACACAAGTACTAGATGCTAAAACACATTAGGGACTCGGTTATATTAGAGAACAAAGCATTTAGAAATTTCCTACAATGACTCCTCCATAAACTAAGAGTGTGACAGGCAGAAGGGAAAAAGATACCTTCACAGTGACTTATTTAGAAAGTAACCAAGATAGGATTCTCAAGTTTGTGTTTTCTTTTCTCAACTTTTCTACAGAGAACTCTCTCCACCATAAATCCTCCAAGAATAAAACAATTGTATCATTTATTATATCTAAAATATGCAAAGGTCCTTGACAGCTAAGTATTTATCCTATGAGGTATGACCCTCATAGAGACACAAGGGAGACAAAAACTGTGAGAATACTTTCCAACTCATGTTATGGGGTCAAATTCACCCTAACAATCAAGCCAAAGGCACCACAATATAGGAAGAACTGTACCTCAAGTCTGACATTTCACTGATTAGAGATGGAGTCCCATGGACTTTTCTGCCTACACTAGCTGTGAACCATAATTCTCTGGATCTCAGGTTTCTGAGTTGCTAGTATTACATGTGTGAATCACAGCCCTCTGGCTTTAACACTTTTTCTCAATTAAAACAATATCACTCAGTCTGATGGAATACATCTATTTAAAAAACCAACAGCTATTATAATTAAGGACAGAAAAACCCAGAGCTCTTCCTCTAAGCTCAGGAACAAGACAAAAATATGTTTTGATAAATGTATACAACATGTTTTGATAAAACTTCTTTCTCAAAATATATTGGATCCCCTAATGAGTTTGATATAAAAGGCTTTGACCTGCACAAGGAAGTTCTAGCCTAAGCAATTATAAAGGAAAACAAATGAGAACCTTCCTGCAAAGACAGAAGTAAAATAGTCACTTGTAGACTGAAAATCCTAAGATTTAGAGAAAATCCTAAGATGAACGTTCTTTCTTCCTAACCCTCTCTCTCAGAAATGTACCTATAGCCTACTAAAACTAATAAGATGATTGAATGTGTCAATCATAATCCAATATACCATACCAATGGTCATTTGATTATATATTGACTGAAGACAGTAAAAGCAAAATAATCTAAATTAAGTTTCTGAATAAATCTTTGAAATGAGTAACCATACTATCTTGAATCTTAAAAAAAAAAAAAGGTTGCACTAATGTACGGAACAGATTCTCCCAATCAAGTCTGTTACTATAATTTCCATCACAAACATTATACTATCAAAAGTTAATAACTATGCCTGAGTATTGGTGGCTCACGCCTGTAATCATGGCTACTGAGGTGACAGAGATCTGAGGATTGAGGTTTCCTGGGCAGGAAAGTCCATGAAACTTTCATCTCCAAAAAACTACTTAGAGAAAGCTTGAAGTGGTGCTGTGGCTCAAATGATAGTGTTAAACTTGAGCACAAACTGTATCAAGGACAGTGCCCAGGCCCTGAGTTTAAGCTCCAGGACAAGTGCCCTCCCTCCCAAATAAAAAAACCTATGCAATTAAATACTTTTAATTCACCTGACTAATCATTATTAAATTATTACAGATTTAAAATTTACCTTGTGAGAGGTTATCATACTGCCATACTGAATACAAACTTAATCACATCTCCAGAAAAGGTCAATGCAGAGTTCGGTGGTCCTACCTGATATAGGAAGCTATTGAGTCTTAGACAATTTTGTTTTCAGGAACTTGGAACGCAGCCATTAGGCATTAGTCCTACACATTTCCATAAGTCCATGTCTAACCTCTATGTGACCAGAGGAATTCACTTAAGAAACTGTCACCTAAGTGAAAAATAAGTGTCTCCGGACACCAGCCCTGTTAAGCATCTAATTACAGTTCTGTCAAAAGTCAACCTGCTCCATAACCAATGTGTCAGCGCCAATGGCCCCATCCAGGTACAGCCTAACTCTGTGCAAGTGCTCATTCGCTCTTGGTTGCTGGTAATCTGTGTTCAATGCCACTGCCCAGATTCTGGATAATTTCCCTTCCAAATCTCAACTGCTAGGGAATGCCAAGCAAGATAGAGAATAAGAGTTTTCTTTGAGGAAGATAGATGTTTCTCTACAGAGTGCAAATAAAATCTTGTTTTCTATGCCTTCTCTGAACATACATGTACATAAGTCACTATTTCCCAGGCTCCCTCTAAAATTCTTTGAAGTGGAATCTCAGAGTGATATATACTATTAAGGTCTTGAGTAGATTCGTAGAATTTTCTAGCAATGCTGCTTCAAAACACATTGGCGTAAACACGGGTGATTGTCGGGATTTTATTTAATAATCTAATATGAAACTGACATTGCTAGTTTTCATTGAGAAACACTTCATAGCTACTTAAATTTGTTGGTGACCTACGTGTTAATCTCATCTTAATTTTCTATTTTACTACTTCATTTTCTCATTAGTTTTCAAGAATCTCTTTACAATTAAATATATGAATCCTCTATGAATATGCTGCAAAGGTATTTCATGTCCCTAGGCTTTTCATTTACATTAAAGATGTTTATAATACATTTGATCTTTAGTAAAAATATTTTAATGCAGCTTTTAGAAATTTTGTCTTCTTTATAGGTTCTTTTTAATTTTTTGTGTTGGTCATATTTGAATCCACAGCGCCACTTCCAGTTTTCTGATGGTTAATTGGAGATAAGAGTCTTACAGACTTTTGTGTCCAGGCTGGCTTTGAACACTGATTCTCAGATCTCAGATTCTTCAGTAGCTTTGATTATAGGCCTGTGCCACTGGCGTCTGGTATTTATAGGTGCTTTATAAGCAAATTACTCAAAATATTATCAAATAATTTCTTCTAGTAATCTATATGTAAAACTGTTATAGATCTGAAGTTTACTTTTGTAAAAGGCAGGATCATAACTTTATTTTCTCCACATCGTCGTCAGCATTTGGCATTGTCTGAGTTCAGAATATTGGCCGTTCTAATTGGGGTTGTTTTTATTTGCATTTCCTTTATGACCATGGACGATGAGCATTTTCTTATATGTTTCTTTGCCATTTTAACCTTTTCTTTTGATGTCTCTCTTTAGTTCCCTTACCCATTTAGTGATTGGTTTGTTGGGTTTAGGGGGGATTAGTTTCTTGAGTTTCCTGTAGATATTAGATATTAAACATTTTAATAGCTATGTGTTTGTCTGTACAGAAACTTTTTATTTTTAGGTAGTTCCATTTGCCAAATCTCTCTCCAATCTGTTGTGACCCTGGGAGTCTGTTCAAGAAGTTTTGGCCTATGCCTCCAGTGTCTCTCCTATTCTATCATGTAAGTAGTTTCAGGGTTTCAGGTCTGATATTTAAATCTTTGTTCCATTTTGAGTTAATGCTTATGCATTGTGATAGGCTGGAATCAATCTTTAATTTTCTGCATGTGGCTGTCTTTTATATTTTGGAAGACTGTGATTCCATCTGATATGATTGCTGCTTCAAAAACTGTTTGATTCATGTTTCCTTAATATTGAATAAGTTGGAATTTTCTAGGCCTACTTATATGAGGTAACTATTCCTCATTATATGAGTAACTATTCCTCATTAACTTCTGTTATTTCATGTCCATTTGTGTACCAGTAGTGTATAAATGAGCCTGCATGGGAAGGCTCATGCCTATGTTTCTAGCTACTCAGGAAGCTGAGATCTGAGGATTAGAATTTGGAATAAGATTGTTTATTTCCAATTAAGCAGCAAAAACAACAACACAAAAAAGTGGAGTTACAGACTAAGTAATAGAGTTCCAGCCTTGAGCAAAAAGAGGTAAATGCAAGTTCTAGCCCCTATACCAGTGCACACATGCATGCATAACACACACACACACACACACACACACACACACACACACACACACGCGCGCGCGCGCACTGGATAAATATAAGAATACCAAGTATAAGCTAGTAATAACTTCATATTGCCCCACAGTCCTCAGTAACTTCATCCATCAAAGATTTTTCAATGGAGAACTAAAACAGTATTTCTGGATTTGTGACCAAAAGTCTCACCAGAGTTGAGCTAAATGGACTGATACAGAAGAAGGTCCACCAAATTGTGTTTGGCTTCAGTTTAATTTTTGTTTGCTGAGACAGGATGTTGCTGCACAGCTCAGCATAGCTTTAAAATTGCAATTTTCTTTCCTTAGCCTCCAAATGCTAACATTATAGGCATTTGCAATCACACCCAACTATCGCCATTTTTTTTAACTAAAAGCAACTTCTTTACCAACATCTGTAAAATAACCTATGTAAAAATGGAATTCACACAGACCAACTCAAATTTCTATTTCATGTTCTAGGAATGAATACACTTAAAAAAAATAACCTAGGCTAGCAGAGGTCTGTGGTTTGAAGAGTGAGAGAGATTTCTTTGCTATCTATAAATGTCAGGGTCTTCTCAGTACTGTCAAGCACTCTCTTCCTAAAGTTCAGCCTTCATCCATTAGTGATACATGAAAACCAATACTGCTACACTGTGTTTTGGAAAGTCTTAAATTACAACATAAACCATACCTGAAAAGTCAGGTGACTGCATGGATTACTGACATGATATCCAGGAAAAGAGAATGCTTTTACATTTTCCCCCCTCAAATACATCAAGGCATTAACTGATTTAATACACATAACCACATAAAAATTTCATGGAAAGTACAACTTAAATGCTGTTTTACCTATCTAACCTTCTTGTCTCTGAAGGCTGTTTACCACTGGGATTCACCTTGTTCTGGGAACTCTACTATTTCCCTTAAAACACACATTTCCATTAGCAGATGGAGAGTCCCATGTCAGTTTATCTCTTTCCTAAGACTAGTATTCTTTTTCCTGACAAGATACATGCTCCTGACAAACACAAACAAACTCCCCTTAGCCTGCCTCTTTGCCTGGCTTCAGATTCTAAAGTGGAAAGTACAAGCTGAAAATAAAAGCATAAGAACTGTTAACAGATTAAATGATAAATCAAAGCTCATTCAATGCTAAAAAACTTGTATACAATTTTCACTTAAATACCAGATACACATTTTTGGCAGAAGAATGACTTGGTTTATTAAGACTGAGGTATAACCTGTGCTGGGTCCCCATCCCAGTAACAAACTTATTAATACACTCATAAATTAACCCATTATGAACAACTGATTGTTTATCCAGTAGAAGGCTAAATAAAACATCTTGGGTTTTCAGGGCATAAGGAGGTTTATGAGGATGAAGATTTTCCCCTCCTCCTGTCTGTCCTAAAAAGATGGCCATGCTCCTTTCTAGCTGAAGTCCTTCATTGTTGTTGCTTTTTAAATTTCATTTTAAAAAGTAATCCTTAACTATTGTATGTACAGTTCAACATATTAGTTTGGGAGTATAATATGTCTTTATCAGTGTCACTCCTTCCAGCATTCTCTCCCTCTTTAGCTGTTTTCAAAGCCCCAAGTGCTATAGCTTTTAATTCTGACAAAGATGGGTGCTGGCTGGGCCATGCTTCCCATCAGATTTATTCCAGAGTGACTCACTGTGGTGGTAACAACCTTATAGTCTGGCCAGGCACAAAACAGTCTTGGAGGGAAGGCTGCATTGGGCCCAGATCTCCACATATCTAGCCTGAATCTCAGAATATAGCCTGTTGGGGTGGCTTACACCTGTAATCCTAGCTACTTGGGAGGATGAGATCTGAGGATCCAGGTTCAAAACCAGCCTGGGCATAAAGTCCGTGAAATTCGTCTCCAATTAACCACTAGAAAAAGCCAAAGTGGCACTGTGGTTCAAGTGGTAGGGTGGTAGTTTTGAGCTGAAGAGCTCAGGGACAGCACCCAGGCCCAGGGTTCAAGCCCCACAACTGACTCCTCCCCAAAAAAGAATATTTGTGTGCAAACAGAGCAAATTCCCTACTCTATTGAATAATTCATGCATTTCCCTGATCTAACTTAAAATGTCTGTATTTATTTGAAACGGTATTTCCAAGAATACCAGATCTTCTACCATGGAATTTTACATATACAAATTAAATGTATTAAAGACTATTATATCTATTGCAAAAGTAATAAACTTCTTAGGAATCTTAGTTGTGAAATCAAAATAAAATTTAAAATTAGCATGTAAAGGAAAATGCTAAAATTCTAAGTTAATATTGCTTTCATATAATGATTTTTTGCCAGTCCTGGGGCTTGAACTCAGGGCACAAGCACTGTCCTTGCATTTTCCCCAAGGACAGAATTCTACCATCTCAGGCTTTTTCTACATATGTGGTACCGAGGAATCAAACTTGGGTCTTCATGAATACTAGGCAAGTGCTTTACCACTAGGCCAAACTCTACCCCTCATATAATGCTTTTAAGAATAAATTTCTTCTGGGCCGGGAGTTTGGCCTAGTGGTTAAAGTGCTTGCCTAGCATGCATGAAGACCCGGGTTCGATTCCTCGGTACCACATATATAGAAAAAAGCCGGAAGTAGTGCTGAGGCTCAAGTGGTAGAGCTCTAGCCTTGAGAAAGTCCAAGGACAGTGCTCAGGCCCTGAGCTCAAGCCCAAGACTGGCAAAAAAAAAAAAAAAAAAAAGAATAAATTTCTTCTGTAATTTGAGGAACAGGCATTTAAGCTACCATGAACCATGAATGAAGTAGTCATTTAAGTAAACTTAAGTCTTCAGTGAAGTTAAGAATAGGTAGACGCTTACTGAATTTTACTCCTTTTGTAAAGGTGAGGCTATTTTAATTCACAAACACAAACCATAGAAATACAAACTGAACCTTTCTTTTACTTTGGTCAACAAAATAAGCTTTATTTAACATGTCTAGGAAGGTATCTTTTCTTAACCTTTCTTTTTTTACAGATTATCTTAAGGTGTGTTTGTTGGTTGTGTGTGTGTGTGTGTGTGTGTGTGTGTGTGTGTGTGTGTGTGTGTGTTCAGGTACTGGGGCTTAAACTTAAGGATTCATACTTTTGCTTGGCTTTTTCACTCAAGGCTGGTGCCTTACCACTTGAGCCACAACTCAACTTCCAGTTCTTTGCTGGTCATTTAGAGATAAGAATCTCAGAGACTTTTCTACCTGGGGTTGGCTTTGAACCTGGATCATCAGATCTCCTAAGAAACTCTAATTATAGGTTTGGGGCACTGGCACTTGGCTATCTTAAGATATATATATATATATATATTTTTTTTTTTTTTAGAAAAAACCTCAGTGTTCAAAGAACTCCATAGGAATTTTATCTCCATTGACAAGTACTTTTAAAAAGGATTTTTTTCCAAAAGCTTAACTGAGAAGGATCTATACAGAGCTTTGCTCATATTGTACCAAATATACAAAATACACCCCCATAATTTCAGAGGTAAAGGTCACAAATAGAGATGCACAGGTGTGAACAGCATATATCTTACAAGCTAGGAGAACAAACCTGGGGCCAGCAGTTGACTAATAGGAAGAAACACCCACCCCTACAATGTGTAAATCAAACCACCAGATACAAATGAATAGTGCTGGGCCATTCTGTTTAGCTCTCTGGAGCCCTACCTTGCTGGAGACAGTTGTTGGGAAAAACCCATCTCTTTCATCCGGTGAGGTGAAGAGCAGTGTGATTGACAGTGCAAATAGAAGACAAAGGAGAAAGCTTCAATCTGAGGCTGATATACAGAGAGAAGAACATGGGGAGCTGAGTTTACAATAGAGGCGACATTATCAAGCTAATGGCACGGGCAATCACTGGGCCACCACACATCTGGGTATCAGCAGGGCATCCATTTTCAGCTAAGTGTTAGAGTACCTTTTTGCTTTCTCTCACCACTGCGGGGGTAAAACAACCCAGTGAGGGAAACCCACTGACTGGTAATAAATTACTATATTGGATACTTTTTGTTTTCTTTCTGCCATGACTTCACTGTATATTCTTGCTATCATTATCTATTAAAGTAAAGCCTGCTTTTGCAAACTGTATCTAACTATATATCAGCTCCTATGCTCAAACTGCTTTGGCAAGGATCCCAGGGTCAAAAGGCCCCTTTGACCTTTTTCATCTAAGTCTTTCTGACCATTCACTATTTCAGGCAATCTCGGCTGAACAGATGGACACTTTTCCATGGCCCTATAAAGCCTAGAATTATCAAGATAAATGAAAATGTGTTTCAGGCTTCGAACTGGTTTATGAGGGTAAAATATTATTACCGGGTCCTAAAAAACCTCCAGTTTGAAAGTGATCAATGGGGGGAAATAGCATGTTTTCTTTTTAATTGGAGGTTTTATGTTTTCATTTCTGAGACACAGCAGAATTTTGAGAAGTGGCTTTTAGAGTTACCTAGTTACATTTTTAACTAATATAATGGCCAGTTTTAAAATGTAGATTCAGTTTTGTCATGCATCCTAGCTCTGAACAATAAAGTAAGTATATATAGCATGTGAGGATTAAAGCTGGAAGTATGGAATGAAGCAAAAATGAAGGCTTTAATTTGCCCTAGGAATGCACAATCCATTTCTTTCACTGCATCACTTACCTGCTGGAAGGAGTTTGATTACTTCTGCCTATGTAGATATAACAGGGAAATTACTAGGATCAGCTTTATTTTTCTAGATATCGATCAATCCATGGTATTGTATCTTCGTGTTTATGAGTATTTTGAAATTGACAGCTGAGCCTTAAGGATGAGAATATACGTATTTCTTCACTTATATTTAAATAAAGTTACTGGGCATTTTCATTGTTCAAACCAGGTTACTTTTTTTCTTTTATGGTGCTGGTCCTAAGCTTTGAACTCTCGGTCTGAAGGCTATTCCTAAGCTTCTGAACTCAAGACTAGTACTCTACTACTTGAGCCACAGCTTCACTTTTGGCTTTTTTGGTAGTTAATTGGAGGTTAGATTTTCCTGGCAGGCTCTGAACCATAATTCTTGGATTTCAGCCTCCAGAATAGCTAGGATTACAGGCAAAAGCTAGCAGTGTTCAGCATGATAGGACATTATTAGTAATTACAATGAAACAATAGGTATGAGCCAAGATTATCTTAGTAAAAATGGATACAAGGTTACTTTTTCTTAAAGGCATAAGGCAATGGGTTTGCTTATCAAAAATAAAACATTCAGTCTTTCTGTGACACAAGGTGAAGAATATTCTATAAACCACAATTAAGATGAACATGTCGGATATTATGAAAATGTATACAGTTGTATCAACTGCAATGTGGTAGATTCATGGGAGAAATCAAATAATGTAATTCTTTAGAAAGGCAAAGTAACAGTTTAATAAAATAAACACCAGGAAGTGGATACTTGAAAAGGGTGATGTGGGGACAGGGTGGGGGGTAGATGAATGAGGAGGAACTGAGGGAAGGGGTGGGCAAGGGAGGGATGGGTAAGAATGCTGATAGCACTCACACTGATCAAGATGCATTATATTCAGAAACTGCTTTGTTAAGTGGCAATTCCATTGTACAACTACTTAAAACAAAAAATATGATAACTCTAAGCCCATTTCTTTAATGGCTTTATGAAAGATTTTTCAGATTTATTGACCAGTCCCAATATGGAATTACTAAGTAGATCAAACCTATTTGTTTCCATATTTTGTGTTCATAAAACTGATGCAGCTATCATCCTGTGATAGTATTTCCAAAACAACTTCTCATCAGCCAACTAAATTTTGGTAACGGGTTCAGCTGCAGAAGAGCAGTAATACTATACAACACACTTAAATGTGGCAAGGCACCTGGCATTTTTGAAGAAATTAGAAGGCGAAGGAAAATGAGGGAACAAGATGAAAGTTCAAGGGGGTGTTTAGGCATCTTATACTGGAAACTGGGTAACAAACTTGAGAAAAGCTGGGGACATGTGCTGCCTTCCCAACCACAAGAGCCACAGTGATTCCCATGCCTCTTGCTTTCAGAAAGGGACTGAAACCAACTACCACCTTTAAAATGTCAAGATCTAAGGACTAATTCTGAAAAGCAAATGTGCCCCCCTATCTTTCTAGATGATGCCATGTTGAACTGACAGAAATGTACATCAAGGTAAGGCTTTCATAGAGTTGAAGGAAGAATTCAAGTGAGGTACGGCTTGTTGCACAATGGTGTTTCTAATAGGCAAAACAAAAAGGAATGAATAAAAGTCTTTGCTGATAAACTTACCTAATGTTCTACTGATAGCAGAACACATAAAATTTTGGTCTCTACTACTTGAGCAGTGCTTCTAATTCTGTTTTGCGCTGTTTATTTTAGTGATGGAGTCCAGTGAACTTTTTTGCTTCGGCTAACTTTTAAGTATGATCCTTAAGATATCAGCCTCCTGAATATACAGGATTACAGATATGAGCCACTCCTGCCCAGTACATACCCAGTTTGGCCCCAGACTGGCACACAGTGTGCAATCAACAAAGTTAGTTGTATTTAGCTTTCAGTATTTGGGCATTATCTAACTTGATATCAACAGATGGACAAATAAATGAACAAGATAGTCAAGGGAGGCTCAGTAACTAGGTTAAAGTCATAGAGGCATTCATCTAACTGTGTGCCAAACCTGGAATTCAAACACTAACTGATGACTCCAACTCCAGTGTTGTGCCACGTGAAGTACTCTATCTCATGCTTTCCACAAAAGGACTAGAAAACCAGAATAATATTTTCCACCCACTTCTCACGGGTGATGCCAACCATTTGGACAGACTTTTCAGAATGCAGCTTTGGGCTATTCTGCATCCTATCACTCAGAAAACTCCCTAAGTAATGCTGTGGCTCAAGTAGTAAAGTGTTAAATTTGAACAAAGGAAGCTCAGGGATAGTGCCCAAGTGGTGAGTTTAAGACCCAGGACTGCCAAATAAATAAATAAATACAAATTAAAAAATAAGTAACCATCTAATTACCAGGGGCCTGTGGCACAAGAAGCAACTCTTTAAATTTCCTTCCACTTCTTTCTCAGTACATTGTCAATTAAGATAACAAGCATGTGTTGCTAAATGCCTCTGAACTCAACCTCTAGAGATGAAAAGCAATTAAGAGAGATGTGCTATACATACAGTGATTTGACTTACTCCAGACACTTTTGCTGCCAAAAGAGGATGCAGAAGTAACTGGTATCTTGTTGATGCTTTCTGAACATCAGACTAACAATTTTACAAGTGGTCAAGAGGTCAGGATAGGCATGAGTCTCAAAAACAACCTAGTCAGAATTGGTTTCCTGCTCCACAGATCAAAGGAAAAAATGTATAGAGTGCTCCTTGTCTTTTGAATGATTCTCACATATATTTCTCCAAAGAATTAACAGCTATGATGCTAATTTAGGATATGTGTCTCCAAATGTCCACCTGATATTTTTAGTCCATTCAATTAAATATATCATGCACGCACATGTGTGTGTGTGTGTACACGAGTGCTCAAGCGGGTACCATTTTTGAGGCTTGAATTAAGCGCGTAAAAACTGTCACTGAGCTTCTTTGCTCAAGACTAGCACTCTACCACTTAACCACAGCCCTACGTCTGCCATTTTTTGTTTTGTTTTGGGCAGTTATTGGAGAGTCTTATGGACTTTAATACCTAAGCTGGCTTCAAATTTCAATCCTCCTCCTGAGTAGCTAGGATTATAAGTGTGATCCAAGAGAGCTTCTAATTAGATTGTTTTACATGATGTATAGCTCAATACATAACTTTTAAAATTAAACCGATACCTAGAGAACATGCTGTCTTAAAAAAGTATATGAATTGGTTATTTGAAATTGGATAGGGAACGGGGGAAAACAAGATGAGGGGTGGGGGGAGGGAAATGGTGACCAAGACATGTGAAAGGGTATCAATGTATGGGAATTAATGCGCCATCTATCTGGCGAATATCATGTAACCCTTCTATTAATTACAATAAAAAATATATGAAAAAAAAGTATATGAAGTTTATCAGATCCCTAACAGAGGATATGAGTTCTTTCCCCCACAAATTACTGAAGCATGTCACACATCCTAGAATTTATCCAGAAGATACATAGTATCTTGTAGTATAACTTAAGAAAAGAAGGGAATGAGACAAGCCATATTAAAGCATACAAACTAGTGCTCTCAAATTCAGTGTAAACAATTTTCACTGAAAAGTGAAGAAAAGGGGCATTACAAAAATCTGTTAATGACAATGAGAAGACATCTTCCAGTGGGAAACTTCTACTTCTCTTCTGGTGGCCTACTTCCCTCAGTTACAGCACAAGCTAACCACAACATTTGCCCAGTAAGGATGCAGGAAACCATGGCATGCTAGTCAAATCTGCCTAAGACCTCTTGGAAATATGCTAGCCCAAACAGAAAGTCTGTGAGACACACATCTTCAATTAACCAGCAAAAAGTTGGAAGTGGTGCTGTGGCTCAAGAAGTAGAGCAGTAACCTTGAATTAAAAAGCTTAGGGACAGCACCCCATCCCTAGCACAAAACAAGCTAACAAGGAAACAAATAAATAATCTATTTACTGTCTGCCCCTTTAGAGAAAAAGGGGGAAGGGGAAACTGATTCTGAAGTTAGTATCTAGCCTTTCTCACTAGAAATGTAAACACAAAACCATGAGTGGCAGGTCTTGCTGAATTCCTAATATCAAGAAGACTTTTTGGCACAGAAAAAAATACTTGTTGAATGGATATTCTGTTTTGCCTTCTTCACTATAAACCTATATAACACATACAGTAATTCTCTATTTCTAAGACATTTAAAGTCTATTGGGGAAGACAAAGTACATGTTCATAAAATAATTAGGCATTCCCTCGGTGATTTACAAGTTAATTACCAGGTGCATGTTCAGTGGGTAGAACTTGACCAGACTGAGTGAATAAAATCTGATTTTAGATAGAAAAAGACCTGTGGAGACCTGTCAGCAGCTCCAGCACGTGAAAGATCATTGGCTTAGTGAAAATTACTGTGAGCCACATGACTGGGATCTAAATGGGATAATAAGAGACAATAAAGAAGAAATCAATCCTATAAGGCTTGGGACCTCTGGGGACCGCTAATCCAGTACCACCCTAAATCGCACAACCATTTATCTAAAAGTATTTAATGTCATATATACACAGGTGTAACCAGCTCCTCCTTATCCCCTCATGAGAGGGGAGTTAAACCATTTTCAAATGATCTACAAAAGCAGGAAACAATGTTTGCTACTAGAAGAATGTAGAATTGTGCCAGTCTTTGCATTTGGGAAATGAAACATAAATAAGGCCTCTTCATATTTATTATACTTACATTTCTAAAAGTTATTACAAACCTGTTGATTAGATTGCTGCTGGCTTTAGGGGCCTGGTATTGAGGTGAGGGCTTAGTAAAGTAATTATGCTAGGGAAGTGGAGGATTTATAATATGCAATAGAATCCTCAGGCTATTTTTTGAGTGCTTATTTTAAATAACTTTATTGTTAGAAGAAAAATGGTGTTGAAGGTTTAAGGGCAAGTAAATGAGATAATAATATAATCTGTGAGGGTAAAAGAAGCCATTTTAACCAAATTGGTTAGTATCTCTGAGTCTTTGGCAGTTCACTGTTAAATTCACCTCCTATGATAAGGCATTCATCCCTAATGTGTTAATATCACATTGCCATTGTTTTAATAAACATTTTCTTATGAACTTCTGAAATGATTTAGACTGGTCTAAATTTCCACACACCTAATAAACTTTTGGGTTTACTGAGAATTGTATCTAAATGATCAGAGTAACTAATATATTTGAACAGTGTTTGGATATTATTGAATGTTATGGTCATTTGTTTTGTGCTGGTGCTGTAGCTTGAATTGTAGACTTCAGGCCTTCCCTTATCATTTTCTGCTCTAGGCTGGCACTCTGCCACTTGAGATGCATCTCTTCAACTTTAGATTTGAAGGCCAAGAAAAATGAAGGTCAAGAAATATGAGTTCATTTAATAAAGCCTACTATATCTTATGGTCTTACACATATAGTTCATATTTTTTCAATATTTTCCACATATATATTATAGTTTGGTTTTTATTTTTAAAAATCAAATATAATCTAGGTTGAGAAAAACAGAATGTTCTTTTTTTTAGGATCCCTTTACTCTTTACAAGCTGATGGAGATTAAAAAGACACCTAAAGCACAGTGTGATCTGAACAGACTGGGAACTCATGACTGAAGGTATATGTTCCCGTCTTCTTCTGCTAATATTCAAAACCTAACCAAACTCAAGAGGGCTGTGCACTGGTGGCTCATACTACCATCCTAATAACTTGGGAGGCTGAGATCTGAGGATATTGCTTCAAAACCAATGTGGGCAAACAAATACAAGAGACTCTTATCGCCAGTTAACCAGCCAAATGCTGGAAGTGGAGCTGTGGCTCAAGTATAAAAATACCAACATCACATATAAAAAGCCAAGCTAGAGTGCAAGCCTAGCAAGAGTTCACACACAGTATAGGCACACAACAAAACAAACCTCAGAAAGTGTAATTTCTAGTTTACTTGAGATAAAAATGTTTACATTTTAATACTACAGATTAACAAATTAAAGTTTATGAGCATTTTGAAATACTAAAAGGGGTATTTTTTAAGGCTTTGACATGCATTCACAGATCCAGAAATTGTAAATAGTTACTAGAGGACAGTAAAAAATCAATTAGAACTTGTAATTATAACATGCTGTTGCATGTCTACTCTGAATGAAATTCAGCATGTCCTGAAAAGGAGAATTAAAAGCAATCATATTAAATGATTCATCAAGAAGACAGGTAACCGCAGGAGGGATGCAAAAGCTTTAAAAGCTATGATGTATCATTCATACATAATGAGCTCAGTAGATGGTACTGCTTAGTCTTGTTGGGCTTCATAACTTGTTTATGTATTAAGTACCAATTTATTATAACCTTTTTACAGATATATAGTGAGGTCCCAAATCCTTAGATTTTATTCATTAGTGAAGGATCAACAGATATTGATTTGTTAATTTTGTTACAAATTGCATTATGATAAAGTATAATAATACAGTGATTTAAAGCACAAGAATCTAGATCTGAGCACAGCGCATTAAAAATCAAGTTTTGTGTCCACTGATAGGCCTTTGGTCACAGGTTCACAAAAACAGGAAAACCAACAGTTGTTTGAATTGCTATGTATTATCTGGGTACTTAGTGTACAGTTTGGTGATTTTCTTGTATCAGATCTCAACTGCTGTCTAGACCAGGTTAGAATAGATCACTAAAGAGAGGTATGCGTTTTAGGCAATAATTTATACTGATTAGTAAAATGGTCATACAACACACTGTAAACTTTTCATGTTCTGCAGCTATTATACTAATTCCAACCTTGACTAAGTACTAGAGATGAAGGTAGAATTATGGCCCCAAGATTATTTAAGCAGTCCATCAAAGGCAGAAGGTCAAGAAGTCCTTAGTAACTAAAAATATTAGAGTGATAATGACAAAACAAGTTTTTGAAAGTTTTCAATTTGGGCATCCTATTAGATGAGGGGAGTCCTATCAAAAATCCAACAGTATTCACATTTAAGCCTTATGACACTCACATAGGAAGACAGGGCTTAGGTTATTCTTTCCATATTTCACCATAGACCCACATGATTGATGGCACACTATGGTTGTTGTTATAGATTGACTGGAGAAACAAAACGAAGAGAAAGAAAAGAAAAAAAGAGAAAGGAAGACAAAATATTTGCTACCAGAAAATAACTGGAGAAAGCTAAGTTTTGTGTGTAATGGCAGGAGACCTCTAGTGGGAGACAGGAAAAAAATAGAGAAGATAGGCTTTGAATTTTACACGTTTTCTTAATGACTTAAAAAAAATACAACATTGAGTATTATACAATATGTGGAGATAAACAGCAGTCTTATTTGTGCAATGAATTAAATGTGTGCATAAGAAGAGAAAGACCCTGATGCGTACTACAGCCTGTTAGGGTCATTTTTATATCTAGTAGGAGTCCTAATACTTGGACCACAAGGTTACATGGGATATTTTAATGTATGATGAAATCATTCATTTTTGTAGTAGCTAAATGGAATGAAGAATAATATAAATTAGTGGTTGTCAGTGGGTATGAAAAGATATGGTGGTATTTTAAAGATATCATTATTAAAACTCAATTCAGAAAAATGAAGAGTCATTGGCTGAATATATTTTTTCTGACAAGACACATTCACACTGAGTTCCAATAAATGATGCTAAAGCGTTCATAGATTGTATTTTTAGTCATATAGAGAGAATGTTCCATGAGAATATACGCTTTTCCTTTTCTGAGAATTACTTCCTATAACTTTACACTTTTTGCTCTCTCAGGATCTGTTCCCACATAAGTCATTGGGAGCAGAAGCAGGGCTCCTGTTGAGATTTCTGTAAATGGGTCCAGATGGTGAAATCAGTCAATAAGTGACCAGCTTTCAAGAAGAAAGATGCTTATTCTCCTTTTCTTTTCTGTGGTAAGCAACTAACTCTAAGTTCATCAACATCTGAATTTCTAAAACTGTTTTCATTCCTCATAATATCAGCTAGTGAGCTAATCATTACAAAAAATAGGATATAGATATTCCTAAAAGACTTGTTTCTTGTAACAAAACTCCAAGTTTCTTAAAAGGGAAATGTTTATCACCTTCTCTAGAAGAAAAACCAGATCCACTGTGTTGAGTTTTTGCCTCCGCAATAGCCCAATTTAAGCCGGTTTGCATTGTCCGGTTTTTGAGCTTTCTAAGAAGCAAGAGATAAACAACTTTTGAAAAGTCACAGATTCTTAAAAAGGCAGCAGCCATCTCAAACTGAAAAGATATACTGTATTTGCAAACTGACAGGTTGAATTGAAATCCCTCTGGATAGCTATGTAAAGACAATAAAAAAGTTACAAAAACTGAAAGAAAAAAATCAGGAAAGATAAAGAAGAAATAAAGGAGGAGAAAAAAAGTCCCTAATCTTTTCTGAAGTATCTATGAAATTATTTACATACAAAATATACAAATTTAAAGCAAGCTTTTATAAATTACATTAATATTTTCCCTAGATGAAGACAAACACAAAATTCAAATGCCTGATATATTTCTTATCTGTATGTTCAATATTTTTCCCCTACTGCAAATGAAATGATTATTACAAACAGAATTTAATTCCAGAAAAGATTTTAAATCCTAGATCTCCACATCCCTAACTGGGTGGATGAAATATTGTAGGGGGATGGGAATTGAGGTAAATCTAGGCTAAATCTAGCACCAAAGAAATGATATAAACATTTATTCATTGAAAAATCTTCCTTTAGCATTAATAGAAGAGATAAGGGTTTTGGAAACCAGCTAAAATCAAAGCTGAACAAACCCTTCCTCTGGTAGAAACTGTGATTGCCTATCAGCAATTATAAAAACAATAACACTGACCTTGAATCAGCCTGAAAGGTCTTTGTTCACAATTATATGATCAACTTTATGAATTTTCAAGTTGCTATCTCAGCCACCAATTCAATAAATGCAGAGTCCATCAGTAATCACAAAACAGTTATTTTTAACACATTTGAGAAAATACACACTGCACAGGCACTTTCATATTTTAAATGACAGCCTTTTCAAATTCTTCACAGTACACTTGAAAGGAAGACTTAAGACATGTCGGGTAAACAACAATGAAGCTTCAAAATTACATTCAGTCAAGATTAGAAATAATTTAAATAAATTCTATTTGCAGTCATAGGAAACTAGCAGTCAGCTAAAATGTTTTTTTTTTTCAAAAAGTTTGATGGTTCAGGATTTTACCCTGAAACGCTGTTCTCTCATCTTTAGTATATAATTTCACTTCCTTTCTTTTTATCTTAAACACAATCTCTAGCAACAGTAGAAAATTCCTATTTTTTTTTAAGAGCCCTATGTAATTAACAGAATCAATGTATGTAACCACAGTCAGGTATCATAGCAACACTGCATTGCTGAAAAGTGCTAGAAGACTCTTCAAAACCAGCAAGACTGCCTCACAGAATCACTGGGGAGGAAACAGGCTTCAACATCTGTGGGGGTTGCCATGGCCACAGCCACAAAGCACTCTACACACAAAAAAAGGTATACGCACAGAGAAGATGGGAGGGACGCAGAGGAGAAACTGATCAGAAAAATCAAAACCAAGAAATAATGGAGCTGGCAGTCGACTATAGATACGCAAGAGTCCATATTTTACGCTAATTCTTTCTACTGGGTGTAAAGATTCCAAATTCAACTTCGCTGCCACTGCGAGGAAAATCCGCGAGTCTGGGTTTTGAAATCTTGTCCCCTAAATGCCACGTTTACACCATTTATCACAGGTCTTAATTTGAGACTCAAAGTGAATTGCGTTTAAAACAATATTTAAACTTCCACTTAGAAACCCTTGATCGTCCTTTATAAATCTACAGAAGAGAAAAGAACAGGTTACTATGAACAAGAACCCGATATTGATTTTCCAGCAGTGCAGTAGAGCATCTCCATTCAATGTGCTACTGTCAAAGGCACTCTTGAACAGCTGGAGTCAAATTGCACTATTTACAGCAAGAGCCCTTGTCAAGTGGACCATAAGTATCCTAACAATACACTATTCAAATGGCACTTTGCCACACAAATTGCTGACTTGATGAACAACCTGTGTCAATGACTAAGACCGGTATAAAAGTTTCATTTTTTTATGAGAGGGTTTACATTCACACATTAAGTAGGCTTCCTTTGAAGAGTTATTAGGCTATATATTCTAGACCCGTGGACGCTGGAAATAATTAAAACCTGCTTGAATACATCAAGGGAACTTGACAACATTAATATGGATCTGGTGTTAACTACATTTGTCACACGAGTCTGTGACAGTGTGTGTCTGTGGCTGGCACTCCCCTCTGGCACGTGTAGCACAATGCAGGACTCACGCCAGCCGAGCACCATGAAATAGGAGGCAGCATTCTCCTTTTGTGCCTCTGATTTACATGGACAACCGATGTTTCGATACAAGTCAGGCTTTGAAGTCCTGTGAGGAAATTCACAGTGGCTTCTTTGGACAAGGTGGACAGCTGGAGCCATTAGAAGCAGACTTTCTAAATAAGGTTTGCAACAAAGCTCTGATATGCTCTTCAATTTTCCTATAGATAAGTGTAACTTTTGCATCAGAAAGAAAAGTTTAATAGCCACCAAGTAAAAGAAGGATTATTTTTCATCAAGTGATTATTTTAGCATAAAATGCTAAAGAGAGCTGGGTATTTACCGTCAACAATCTGCATCACTTTGTGTTCAGAAAACAAACCAATTTGTACCTTTCTCTACTGCTTTCTGGTCTGTTTCATAGAAAGATTATTATGTAGGCACTCTAGTTTTAAATTGGGATTGATTAAATCAATTTTCAAAAGAAAAAATTTAATACACTGTTTACAGGAAAAAATATCAATTTATTTTCTTTAAATGTTTTTAGGTTCAATAATAAATATATTTTCTTCCTAAATTATATAAAGTGAGGCAACACATTTTACAAAAAGAAAGTGGTATGTTCTTAAATATTTTAAAAATAATAATAATAATGAATCCCAAGTTAATTAGTTCCTGACCAGAAAATGTCAAATTTTTCATTGGTCATGGACTAGTTAGCCTAATGTAATTATAATTAATTATTTACAAATAAATATTCATTTTTGAATGGGTAAAAATTTGATAATTAAGATATGTAAAAACAGATTTAGGCTAAAACATGCAACTGTAAAACTTTTTACATGTAAAATTTCAGGTGATACCCTGCGGAGAACCCCTGGCACCTACTCTTCCTGAGAAAGGTCTATCAATGCATGTTAGTTTTAAATGGAGAGTAGAAATTCCAACAAAGACAGAACTCGATTCTGAAGTTATCATGAAATTAATGAACAAATGTAATCACAATACAGATACAACCACTCATGCCAAAAGACCTTAAATACCCTGTGTTTACTTTAAGCAGGTAGAACATAATTTTAAAGCTACATTAAGGAGGAGGAAGCAGTCATAATATTCAATATCCTGTGAAACGAAGGAGATTGAGAGGAGGCAGGTATTGGGAGGGATGAGGGAGGATGATGAAAGGATGACATCAGTCAAGATGCATTGTATTTACAAACTGACTTGTTGAATGGTAAGTCCTTTGTAAAACTACTTAATAAAAATATAATTTTTGAAAAGATAAAAAATTCAGGTGATATTTTGCAGTGTCACTATTTAGGAACTTTCTGAGTTTTACTTTGGTTATTTTACAAGTCATAAATTATGTAAGTGTTTCCAGTCTAGTAAGATATAGGTAATCATGGGGATCCAGTTTTCAATTTATGACCTAACAGGGCATCTGCTAAGTTTGACAAGAGGTCACAGCATAAATCTCTAGTAAGATATTTCAGCAAATGGCATCAAAGATGTATCACCCTAAGGTCAGATAAGGGTTAAAAATGTTGATAAAGGCAAGTGTACTTTTATTTGTAATCAGTTGTACACATTTAGTTAAAGATGCCCAAGTAACTGAATTACTTAAAATTCTCATTTAAAACAACACAATGCTGTTGGAAGCTATAATTTACACATCTACTTTTCCACAAAGGATGGTATATATAACACCTACAAATTACTTTTTTAATTGTATTTTATTGTCTGGGTGATGTGTAGAGGAGCTAGAGTTACATTTGTCAGGTAGTGGGTACATTACTTCTTGAACACACTGATACTTCTTTCCATGGTTTTCTCCCACTTTCCCTCCTCTCTCTTGTTGTTTTGTTTTTGGCCAGTCCTGGGGCTTGAACTCAGCACCTGAGCACTGTCTTTGGGCTTTTTCAAGGCTAAGGCTCTACTACTTGAAACACAGCACCACTTCTGGCTTTTTTCAGTGTATTTGGTACCAAGGAGTGGAAGCCAGGTCTTCAGGCATGCTAGGCAAGCAGGCTAACACTAAGCCAAACCCCCGATTCCCCTCTTGCTTTTTGTTGTTGCTGTGTTGTTTTGTTTTTTAAAATTGACCTTGCACCATGTATGCTCTAAAAAAAAGTATAATTCATTTGAAATTTTTTAATTTCATTTTTTTATCAATAAAAACTTTTTACAAAGGCATTTTAATTCAATATATTAGTACAATGCATCTTGACTAATATGCAGTATACTCATAAATTGACATGCACACTTACACTTGGTACAGGTAGTCATGTGTGTGTATGTGTGTGTGTCTATCTGTTCCTGTACTGGGGCTTGAACTCAGGGCCTCATGACCTTAACTTTTTCAGTCAAAGCTAGCCCTCTACCACTTGACCCACATCTCTATTTCTGGCTTTATACTGGTTAATTGAAGATAAGATTGTTACAGAGCTTTCTGCCTTGACTACCTTTAAATAATAGAACTCACATCATGTGAACCACCGGGGCCCATTGTGAATGCAGTCTTTCCAACCAGTGCATACAAGATTCAAACAGATTCCTTTATTAATTTCAGCCACGGAGGGAGGAAAGAAGGAGTTACCAGTATCTCCTCAGCAATTAGTTCAGACAGAATTACCTAGATCACTAACGGGCAAACTGATCAGTGCATCAGCTCTGGCCCCATTACCTGTTTTCATTAGCTGGAGTTGTTTTTGTTGAACATTGCAAATAGTTTCTTTAGTGGTAACTGCAATTACCTCAAATTGTTTTCACAAGTGGTTGTAACACCATTTTGTAATTTCAGAATCATTTTATAAAGAATTTCCCTTACTATACTAACTCCATTAAGTAAAAATACCGTGGTATAGTCAACAAAGATCAGACCTGTAATACCTAATATATTTAGTTTATTTTTTTAGAAAAAGAATTTACATTTCCTGAGCCTGTTCACCATAGTTCAATATAAATAAAATGCAAATCACATTTATAATTTAAACTGCCCAGTATACATTAAAATGAAATATAAAAAGAAAGTATTTCATTTAACCCTGCATATCCAAAACACTCCAACAAACAGTTCTGCCATAGTAGGCAGTAGTTCTGCTCAGTAGGCAAATGTGCTTAATATCTGTTGCTTTAGACAAAGAAGCTGTAATAAGCCAGGCACTGAAGAGCTGCTGGAGACCCGTTCTTAAGGGAATCAGCCATGCAGAAGGAAGGGGCATAACTAGAACATCCAACAGGCCTAAGTGATGGAAGCTCACAAATCTTCCTTATGTTTGAACTCATTTTTATAGACACAAAACTCAGAAAAATTTAAAACCAACCAACAAATAAACCATTCTCCTTAAATATGATGCCAAAATTTCTAAAATGTAGAAATGATTTCAGCAAGGCTGTTTATTCCACGCTTTGAAGCTAAGTTCATCCTGCTGCAATTTAAACAGGTTTTATCTTGTTTTATCCTCAGCTGAACCTAAGAAAAGCAGTTCCCTATCACCAATACAATATTGTATTCCTTTAAATCCTTTAAGACTTTTACCCTCCTCTCCCACTCTCCAAAGATTTTTTTTCTTTGTGGAGTGTCAACTCCTCTAGCATTTCAAATTGGACCCATTTTCCAAATGCTTTCACTGTATTTTCTATTCTCTTTTAAACCTTTCCCTGCATTTGTATGCACTCTACAAATGCAGAAAGAAAAAGTGTATACTATATTCCCAGAGATGGCTAAGGATTGACAAACACAAAGAGCTCACTGTATGGATATAACATGATATTTTGTTTGGATGATTTACATTATTGTCAGGGAATATTTCATGTTCCATTATGACTTACACACTCACTCACTCACTCACGCACACAAACATACATATAAACACACATCTTAGAAATTCTAAATTCCACAGGCATACTACTTCATATAATGAGAAGGGATTTAAAAACATCTTTGAAAGTTTTATATTTAACCAATTTGCAAGCTGGTAAAAATGAGTATGATCTTATTACTCTTAAGATGAAAAGCTAAAAAGCTACATGACAGATAACAGAGAATCTAATATATAACTGGAGAAAATGTAACTGAGAAACACAAATAAAAATAATATTAAGCAACACTATATTCAACAAGAGGTGTACAGGACATACACCAAAGGAAATGTTGGGCCTGTCAAATTTAGTGCTTCCCCATGAAAGAAGAATAAGAGTGGGAGAGAATAAAATAGTACATTTTCTGCATGTATGAACAGGTTGTAATAAAGAACAATTTTAAAAGTACAAAAAAAGATAAAAGAGGGGACAAGAAAAAGGTGACAGGACAACAGAGGGGTGAATATAAGCCAAGTAAATTATATGCATGTATGGAAATATCCAGAAACCTCGCACACTGAACACTACGTGCTAATATAAGAGAACGAAGACAAAAAATAAAAAACAATAAAAAGGAAAGAGTGGATGGAAATGGTTATCTGAGATAAAGGGTACCAACTTGAAAATAAAGTTAAAGACAACCTACAAGTAGGAAAACAAGACCCAGATATTTTATTGCTTCCTGAACTCAAGAAATAAACAAAATTATAAACAGAAAATAAAATTATATAATATATATTTATATATTATATATAATACACACTATATTATAACATATAAAAAGAGTTATACATTATATAATTATGTATAGATATTATATATTTATATAGATTATATAGATATGTTTATATAATATCTACACATAATTATATATGCATAATTATATTTAATATCTAATTATATACAATATAACATATAATATATAATGATTATATATAATATAATCATTACTTAAGGGGTAGCTCTCAGTTTCTCCAAGGAACTCAAATAGCAACCAGTTTGTCCTCTAGGAATTAAGCCAGTAGAAGTAGACCTTGATGAATGAGATTGTTCCTGCACATCCTAGCCATTAGAAATGTCAAAGGACATCCAGTTGTCATCCACCATTCTAGTCCACACTTTGCAATACCCAATGCTCACTGTGGTATGAACAGAGAACCACACATCTATGTTTAGATGGAATGTACAGGAGTCAGCTAGGCTTGTTTAGCATGTATGCTTTGTTTGCCCAACCTCATAATATATGTGATATATTTCCCATCTATGTTCAGTGGTCAGAGTCAAAATTTAATTGTATTTATATGACTGATCTTTAAAAATAACCTTTAGCTAGGAGCTAGGAGCTCATGCCTGTAATCCCAGCTCCTTTGAAAACTGAGATCTGAGGATCACAGCTGGAAGCCAGACTGGGCAAGAAAGTATTTTAAGACTCTCATCTCCAACTAACCACCAGGAAACCTGAAGTGATGCTGTGGCTCAAAGGGGTAGAGGGCTAGCCTTGAGCAAAAAAGCTCAGAGATAGTGTACAGGCTGTGAGTTTAAGTTCCATGACCAAAAAAAAAAAAAAACTATCTTTAGTTTCCGATGATCTAAAATTAACTGACTAAATGAGAGGAGGGAAAAAGCAGCTGCTAATTGGTTTCAGCATCTGAAGGAGGAGGGCATAAGCAAAAGTAGGTAGCTTACACAGAATAGGAAAAGACTACTATTCAATCTTTAGGAATCTCTCATAGTATTTCAGCTTGAATCAAGGAGATGGTAGCCAAAAAGGGCTGGGAATTGACTGCATTTGTCTCTCAGAGCTTAGTGAATGAGCATCTTCCTCTTTGACCTTTATGGCCTTCAAAGAACTCTTCACTATGGTTTTGTACTCTGATCCCACCCCTGCCAGCTTTGCTATGGTGACAAAGGGCTGAATGACTGACACCATTCTGATCACATTCTTCATTGTAAAATAAATAGATGTCTAATTTTTATCTTCAAGTTTTTTAGGTGTTTGGTTAATGTGACTGGGTTCTCAAAGGGTTGGAAAATTCTGGTCTCACTGGCAAAACTAAAGATTTTAAATATCTAAGCAGAAGAATCTAAAGATTATGTTCTGGCACTCAGAATTCCCAGCTATGCTAAACACATGGCTTAGGCAACCTAGTGCCTTTTTCTGATACAGTGGATTGAAGCCAGATCCTCATGTGTTGGGAGCAAGAGTGGAATCAAACCTCATGTATACAAATGCTTTCCCACTAAGCTAAATCCTCAGCCTCTTCGTATTCCTGCTTTCCTACATTTACTAACGTGGCCTAGAAGTTGTGATCTTTCTACCTCAGCCTCCTGAGTATTGAGATTAATAGGTGTGTAGAAGCACACATGGCTTTAGTTGAACATTTTTTTTATGAAAATACTATCATTTTCCCTCTTGTTCTAAATATACACATGATAAAGGACATGATTACATGTCCTTAATAATGACACTTAATGATCTTCATAATACCAACACTGTCACAGAAAATGTTAGCATGTGAAAATCAGCTAAAGCCCGACTTTAAAATTCTACTAATATGTTTTTTAATTTTTGATTAAAATTTAAATTTATAAATGTTAGTCATATAACTGAAATATAAGTTACAAGAAACTACTTTGTATCTGCAATGGTAGGAACAAAATATAGAATATGATTCAGCCATTAAAGTAAAATTTACATCTAGAGGACAGTATTATGAAAATGCTTCCATGAAAAAAGGTCTGATATACACATATCAATATCAGATACAAAATGCTCAGAAGAGAGTTGGAAGTACAAAGATGGAAAGATAGAAAAGAATCTCAAAATGAATCAGATTACTTTATCAAGTTTAGAGATGAAAACTAAAAAAGCTAATCCACGTTTCTGCTCATTTAGATACTCCACTTTGTAAGAAGAAATGCAGACTACATCACTGTGTGTAATTCAGAACCCTCAAAAGCTGCTAAACTTATAGATACCAAATCAAGAGAACTGTCCATTCAATACTCAAATTTTTATGATATCTTTTTGCTTCTTTGCAGTAAGAATTTTGTAAGAGGTCAAATACTCTTCAACTATAAAAGTGAATCCATAGTAGACAATAAAATCCTCCTCCCTTTGAAAACCAGTTGATAAAGTTCTTGGGGCACATAAACTTCATTTGAACTTACCTTACCTGAAGAATCCACCTGCAGACCAGAGCAGGACACTGACCCAAGCTGGTGGGAGCTGGAGGATTTTTGTTCTAGACTTTTGTGCTTATTTGTCTCTGAGGCAACTGAAAGTACTGGCTCAAGCTTCAGAAGCTTTGAATCTTCACAACAATTAAGAATAATTCTTGCTCTTTCTCCTGTCTCATGCCTTTCCAAAGTACCTGGAAAAATAAGATTAGAAATAAATGTTGCATGCAAAATATTTATCCTTACAAATAAGAGAATATAATTCTCTTAACAGAAAAATTGAAATCCTTTTAGTTATCTTGCCTATCCTGGCAAGCAATAAATAAACCAATAAATATACAAACAAATAAAGTCAGCCTGGGAGCTTTTGCTAAATTATTTACATCACCGTCTCATAAAGGCTGAAATGATAGACTTGAAATGTTCATTTTCCTCATGAGTTCTTTCATCCACCGAAAACAGGGCATTTGATAGTCTTTTAATAGTAAAATCCCTTACTTATTATGCAGTATACAAGTGATCAATAACAACTATGAAATACTGTACTGCTGTCACCTAGTGTTTCAATTCACAACCACCACAATATCCACAGCATTTTGAGTTCCCAGCCTTAAACTGTTTCTATTGCTAAGATATAATTTTAATGATTAGGATATCATCATTGCTGATTTGTCCTATATCCTTTTGTCATAACTTGTTAGTTTTGTTGGTCTTTATAATCACCACAATGGTATTAGAAGATCAACAGACAATGCTTTGCACTGTCAGAAAGCCCAATTTGAAGTTAAAAAGAATAAGCATCAAATAGGAGAGAAATTATCAGACAGCCAAAAGTCAAGTGGTTTAACTCACTGAAATTTCAGTGAGTAAATTAATCATCACCACAATCACCCATCAGTTATGATTTCATTTGTATTGCTATTGATATATTGATAGAACCTATATACAACTGAGTAAAAATGCTAAAGGAAGTTTGAAAGGGACTTCCCCAATTCCTCCCCACCTTATCCCCCCATGGCCTGCTAGGAAACTCCCTCCCTTTCCCTTGTCTTCAGAGCAGTGCACCAGAAACCCACCCAGATGATAGGCCCCTTCAAACAGCAAAGGTGTCAGTGGTTGTCCCAGCCATCAATCAACCATGTTGAATTCCATTGGCCATCTGTGTATGGCCAGCCCAACCACATGGCTGGGGCCTATAAAAGTAGCCTGTAAGATTAGGCGGGCCACTCTCTCACTCACATCTTAGAGACGACCCTGACCGATCAGTGTAATTCTCGTTGCTAGGCGCAGAATAACACTCTGTTTAACTTCCACTTTTGTGTCAGACTCGTTCCTTTGATCACGGACCCTAATATTAACTTTGTATGTAATACTAAAATATTATAATAAAAATACCATAATGCTGAACTAATACTAAAACTTTGTACATAATGCTAAAATACTGGGGTAGAGGGAAGGAAAGTGGGAGAAAAACATGGAAAGGGGTAACAATGTTTGGGAAGTAATGTACTCATTACTTTACGAATATAACTGTAATACCTCTATATATCACCCTGACAATAAAATTAAAATAATAACACTAAAATACTAAAATATTTTCCTACCGGTGAGGAAAAAAGCTTTATCATTTAAGAGCTTCTTCTTATTTGTACTGCTAAGCAAAGGTCAAGTGAAGTCATCACTAAAGAAAATAGTAGCACAATAGAATTCTATGCTACCGTCAGAAAGAATGACATCGCCCCACTCATAAGGAAACGGAAACACTTGGAAAAAATCCTATTAAGAGAATTAAGCTAGATCCAAAGGAACATAGGCTCAAAGGTTTCCCTGATTTGTAATAATTAGTACACATCTAGGACTCTCCTAGCAGAGGATTACAATAATTCAAAACCTTTGTACACAGGTCATATAGGATGAGACTAAAGGAAAGAAACTCAGATATGGAAACAAGAGCTTTATTTTGTGTGATTATTGTTCTTAATGTACTATGTTATGTCTCTTCTCTTTTTTTTTTGCCCTTATGGTTCATCTCATATTGTTACTGTCTCTGAGTTGGTTACATGGTGTGTTGTACATACGTTTATTTGTTTATTTGAAATAGGAAAGGGAAAGGGAGAAAACAAGATGATTGGGAAACAATGATAAAAACCTCAATGTGTCTCAATGTGTCAGAAGAAATACACCTACTACCTGACAAATGTAACTGTAACCCCTCTCTATAAATTATCTCGATAATAAAAAAATGTAAAAAAAAAAGAAAATAGTAAGCAAGCAAATGTGTAGAGTACTTTGACTTTAGATTAGAAGATAGATATGAAGATTGTGATTATTCAACACTTTTCCATTTTTCTTTCCTTGAAAGAAACTAAATAACCATCAGTTGGTAGTTTGGACATGAAGCTACTAAAACAGGCAGATGTTTAGTTTTCAGTATCCTCACAATATTTTTCCATTGAACATTCACAAATGGATATCTCTTAATATAAAACACATAAACATATCCTTCTAAGCTTTTCTGATATTGAAAAAACACAAGAACATGAGGATTTTTTTTAAATCATTTGAACTTTTAAATTTAAGTCTCCAAAGTAAGTGCAAAAATAACTACCACCATTGAGAATATGAAGACAAGAAAGTGGGGGTGGAATGCAGTTATAAAATTTAATGCATATGCTATGATGTTAAGAAAATTGAGACAAGAATGATAAAAGGGATGACACCAATCAAGATGCAAAGATACATTAGCTGACTTGTCAAATGGTTAATTCTTTTGTACAATGAGTAACTCTGAACCAGTTTGACCCTAACAAAGAGAGATGTATACAACACATGATTGAAATAATGTTGAAAATCAGAATACCATCTCTTCTTCTATATACCTATAACGAATACCAAATACACAAACACACAAAATCTATAGCCAGGCATGCATAATCCTCACTTCTCTCATCCCTAGCTTCTCTGGAGGCTGAGATATGAGGACCAAGATTCAAAGCCAGCTAAGGAAGCAAAGATTCAGACTCATCTCCAATTAACAAGTAAAAAGCATGAAGTACAACTCATGGCTCCAGTGGTAGAGTGTCAGCATTGAGGGAAAAAAAAGCTCAGGAAAATACTCAGGCCCTGAGGTAAGGCCTCAGATGTACATACATATAGTAAAAGAAAAAAAAGGGAAACAAAAAACACTGAATTGTACAATTCATTTCAATAAGTAGTGTGCATGTCCATTTTTCTATTAATATGAGTTTTGATAAAATTGAATTGTACACTATTCTATAGGCTGTTGCACTCAAAGAATTCAGACTTTGAAGCATTTTAAATTTTTAGATTCGGGACACTCAGGTGATGAAGTTTGTATTAAAACACTCCCAAATCTGAAACCTAAAAGGTATCTTCCAAGCATTTTTCTTCTTTTTTTTCATATATTTTTATTGTAATTAATAGAAGGGTTACATTATATTCGCCAGATAGAAGGTGCATTAATTCACATACATTGACACCCTTTCTCATGTCTTGGTCCCCATTTCACTCCTCCCCCCGACCCCCACCCCTCATCTTGTTTTCCTCCCTTCCCTATCCTATTTCAATAACCAAATACAAATATATCCAATATATCAGATAACAAAGTGAGATACTGTAACAATATGAGATAACCAAGGGACAGCAAAAGAGATGAGAGATAACAGTACATTAAGGACAACAATCACTCATTATATGGTTTTTGTTTCTATATCCTAGAGGTCCTTTCATTTAGAGTCATACTATATGGCCTTATGTATCTACGTTTTGCTCTTTTGCAAATCTCTGCTAGGAGAGCCCAAGGTTTCTACTGATTATGACAAATGAGGAAGACCATTGAGCCTATGTTCCTTTGAGTCTGGCCTACTTCACTTAATATTTTTCCCAAGTCTTTCCATTTCCTAATAAATGGGGCAATGTCATTCTTTCTGACAGCAGCATAGAATTCCACTGTGTATAAATACCACATCTTGTTAATCCACTCATCAACTGAGGGACCTCTGGGTTGGTTCCATATCTTTGCTATGGTAAAGAGTGCTGCAATGAACATCGTTGTGCTAGTGGATTTAGTATGTCCTTGTTTCTGAATGATTGGGTAAATGCCAAGTAGTGGAATTGCTGGGTCATAGGGGAGCTCTATGTTTAGTCTTTTGAGGAACTGCCATACTGCTTTCCATAGTGGTTGAACAAGTTTGCACTCCCACCAACAGTGTAGTCGTGATCCCTCCTGGCCACATCCCCTCCAGCATCTGTTGTTATTAGTTTTCTTGATCCTGGCCATTCCTGAGGTGGAATCTTAGAGTTGTTTTGATTTGCATTTCTTTTGTGACCAGAGATGTCGAGCATTTCTTCATGTGTCTATAGGCCATTTTTATTTCTTCTTCAGAGAAGACTAAGTCTTTGGCCCATCTTTTAAAGGGATGGTTGTTTCTTTGGAGATTAGTTTTGGAGTGCTTCAATTTTTTGAGCTGGTGATATATTTTAGATATGAGGCCTTTGTCCATTGTTTGGTTGGTAAAGATCTTCTCCCACTCTATAGGCTTCCTAATTAATTTAGTAGCTATGTCCTTTGCCATACAAAAGCTCCGCAGTTTAATGCAGTCACACTTATCCAGCCTTTCTCTGATTTGTTGTGATTCTTGGTCCTTATTAAGGAAGTTTCAACCTGTGCCAAGGAGGCCTAGTGTATCTCCTATTCCTTCTTGTAAAGTTTTCAGTATGTTGGCTTTTACCTTGAGGTCTTTGATCCATTTGGAATTAATTCCAGTGCAAGATCTAACTTTAGTTCTCTACGGGTGCTTAACCAGTTCTAGCAGCACCACTTGTTGAAGAGGTTGTCTTTCTTCCATTCTATTTTTTTGGCTCCCTTGTCAAAGATTAGGTGGCCATAGGTCTGTGGTTTAATATCTGGGTCCTCAGTTCTGTTCCATTGGTCTTCAGGCCTGTTCTTGTGCCAGTACCAAGCTGTTTTGATAATTATAGCTCTGTCATAGAGTCTAAAGTTTGGTATTGAAATTCCTCCAGCGCTGTTCTTTCTGCTAAGAAGTGTTTTTGCTATACAGGGTCTTTTATTATTCCATATGAAATTTTGGATTGCCTCTTCTATTTCTTTAAAGAATGACATCTCCCAAGCATTTTAAATAAGAGATTCTCAATCTTTGGTTCATGAAATAATGGACGCATGAGAAAAGTGTAAGAAACATGAGAAACAAGTAGTTAGGCAACTAATAGAAACTGATAGAAAGTGATGAGATAAATTTGACTGATCCAGAATTGTTCATGTCTGTCTAAGTCAGTGCACAGGAAAAAAGGAACAGCTAAGACCTCTTTGTGGATTCCTAGAAGAACATGGAGGATATCTTTACATTGTTTTCATACGTGTCTTGTTTTTACTATCAAAGCAAGGCATCTGACAGCATCCCTCATCAAACCTCTTGAAGCCAGAGGTCTATGATCACATGTGCAGTCCTGTGTCAGCTGATGTGTCCCTTTCTATCAAGATGGCAGAGGGTAGCTTCACTGTAGGGTGAGTCAGAGCTGATTCTCTGAATCAGTGTATCAAATCTTGCTTTCAGTACTACTGGTTGCATGGCCTTTAGCAAGGTTATTTAGGTCACTGTGCCTCAGTCTCTTCTCTAAACAATGAGGATCACAACTTTTACCTCACAGGGTCACTAAAGGTTCCCTTAATCAGACATCTGAACAATCCTTTGAGTTTGGGCACACATAGCAGAGGTTCTACTTAGCCCCTTGTGAGCTATTTAACCACTGTCCATGGCTCTCTAGCTTTGGACTGTGACTGATCACTGGCCTCAATCAAGGTCATTGGTCTTCTGGCTGCCTGGAGCCCCCACTGTCTTCTAAATGAGGCTTGATTTTCCATAGACAGCCTGGCCTCCAAGGCTAGGTGATAATCAAAATCCAAGTCGAATTATAGATTTGACTTATTTTTAAATCCTTTGCTGTAAAGCAGAATGGGGCATAGCATAAATTAAAGGCTAAATAAGACTCCTTAATGGACTATATGACACCAGCAACTTGACGAATGATGTTTTTCAACTGTAGTTAAAGCTTGGGATTAAGAAAGGGTATCAATGTTTGTGAAGTTATGCACCTTCTATCTGGTGAATATAATATATCCCTTCTATTAATCACAAAATATTTAAAAAAAACAACTTGGGATTAAATCTAAACTCCTGACCTACAAGTCCTACTCACCCATACCTTCTTCACTATGTTTATAAATGAGATTTCCTTTTCCTTTCCTTAGAAACCATCAAATCCTTTTATATCTGCTCCATCTCATCTTAGATATTCTCTAAGAAGGCCCATCTAAAGCAAGTTCTTCTCTTGTCTTGCATTATTTTCTACCTCAATTTCCTTAAAGCATTCAGGACATTTCCCATTTGTGTATTTTAGTTTCTTGTTTAGATTCTAGGCTACTTCCACACCCAACACTAGCTTCTGTTTGACAAGTTTGTGTTCTTTATATGTGGAACAAAGTAGGGTAAAATAAATAGTCCCTTAATGAATGGATTGGTCAAATTTTACCCTTTCCTTGTATGAAATAGAAAGGGCAGATGCAAAGCATCCAGAGCACAAATGGGTCTCGGTGTGATATGAATTAACACCAACTATGATCATTATACATTTGGACCCAGATTCCAGAGACTGTATATATAAGACAAGGTGGCATTTAAAATCCTAAGGCAGATACCAGGCCCAACTCCCAGCCACAGCCATTACCAATGCCCTAAGAATTGAGAACTGGAGGCATTCGTGTCAGTCTCTAAGTAGGTCATGTTACCTTGACCTGTACGCTCCCTCACCATTTCTTCCTCAGTACAGGATGAGCTAGTTAAAGCAGAGAAAAATAAGAAAATGCATAGAATGAAGAGATGGAGAAAGGAAATCAGAGGAGAGGTCAGAAGGGATGGGGAACTTAAAATTTCTAATTTTGTTTCTATTCCTTTTCTAAAAACTATCACCCTTAAGGTCTGTGCAACACACCTCTGGCAAAACACTACAAATATTTCCTTCTGATTGAAAAACAACTTTACTTGGCTCCTTCTGCCTGTTAGCGACCTAATGGGCCCTGACCAAGACAGAAATGTTTCCACTGTGGTCCAGGACAAGTTTGACGACAGCTATTGAAATATACATCATCCAACACTCCAGGTAGACATCTCAGCAGAGAGACAGAGGTCATGCACTATCAGCAGATGAGCAAGGAAAGAAGGAATCTGGAGTAATCTAGCTCAAATACTAGCTGCACAAAATAGAACAGAAAGGAGGATGATTCCTAAACCACTAAAATGTGATACTCTGTCCTGTAAATTCATCAGGAACATCCATATTCATAGGGCACTATTGGCTTTTGTTTGTTTTTTCATGGGCAAGTAATTGCAAGCTATTCGGGAGGTTGAGATTTAAGGATTATGATTTGAAGCCAGCCTAGGCAAAATGTCTTCAAGACTCTTGCCTCAATTAACCACCTAAAAAATCCAGAAGCAGAGGTGTGGCCAAAAGGGTAGATTTCCGTCCTTATATGGAAAAAGCCAATGAGCATTCAAGGCCCTGATTTCAAGCTACAATACCAGCACATAAAAAAAGGCAAATAACTTTCCGCCATCTTTCCGTGCCGCCATCATGGTGCGCATGAACGTCCTGGCTGATGCCCTCAAGAGCATCAACAATGCTGAGAAGAGAGGCAAGCGCCAGGTCCTCATCAGGCCATGCTCCAAAGTCATCGTCCGGTTTCTCACTGTGATGATGAAGCATGGCTACATTGGCAAGTTTGAAATCATTGATGACCACAGAGCTGGGAAAATTGTTGTGAACCTCACTGGCAGGTTAAACAAGTGTGGAGTAATCAGCCCCCGATTTGATGTACAGCTAAAAGACCTTGAAAAATGGCAGAATAATCTGCTCCCATCCCGTCAGTTTGGCTTCATTGTACTGACCACTTCAGCTGGCATCATGGACCATGAAGAAGCAAGACGGAAACACACAGGAGGGAAAATCCTGGGATTCTTTTTCTAGGGATTAACACATGCATATAAATAAAATGCCTCAGTGGAAAAAAAAAGGCAAATAATCACCTTATGATATACCTGTTGTGAAATCTGATTGTGAAGTATCATTCTACCTTAAAGTAATATTCATGTATCACAAGAGATTCTGCCTCCCACTGTGGTACAAGAGTAGGGAATAAGAAAATCATCCATGTAAATATGACTTGTAGATGTAATAGTCCTTAATATCCACAGAGAGAAAAATTATAGCTGGGTGTGGTGGCTCACACCTGTAATCCTAACTACTCAGGAGGTTGAACTCTGAGGATTCAGTTCAAAGCCAGCCCTGGCATAAAAAGTCCATGAGACTCTAGTTTCCAATTAACTGCCAGAAAACTTGAAGTGGTACTGCGGTTTAAGTCACAGAGCACTAGTCTTGAGATGAACAGCTCACAGACAATGCCCAGGCCCAGAGTTCAAGCGCTATGACTGACCAAAAGAAAAAAAAAAGGAAGCCCAGCATTTAAATACTTTTACTTACTGTAAAAATATCAGAATTTGCTCAGTGTTGTAACCATGTGATTAATAATATACATATTTACATTAAAATCTTAACAAAAAGAACATGCAAATATATCTGTTACAAATGTGGATCTTTTCTCCATCAGAAGGCATTTTCTAATGTAATCCACCTCATTACTGGGCAGTATCTAAGAACAGCTACATTTCAAATTAATTCCAAAGTAGAAAAGGTTTGGGACCTCACTAGCCCATTTGGAAGTCAAATTCATACAAGCAGGCTTCGACCAAGAGCTTATGGGTAGTTATCATCAAATTCCCTGATTCATGGAATTTGAGCATTGGGCTCTTTTGAGATTTATCATTTATCTTTGCTTACACTGAAGTTCGCTGACTTGCTTGCAGAAGTGTGTAGACATCGACCCACTGCCCACTTCCTAACAAAACCATTTCCCAGTTACTGCATTTTACACCAGAGTCTTGGAGATAACCAACTAGAAAGAAATGCAAGTGTAAGGAAAGGAATGAATATACAAAGATCAAATTGCAAGGAAAGGAATGAATATACAAAGATCAAAGTAAGCACAAAGATACTTATTTTCATTCTTAACTATATTTGAATAGAATAAATTCAGCCATAAGACAAAATATGGAAGATGGGGCTCATTTTTACACTATAGGAAGGCCATAATGTGATAACAAACTCATGATTGGCTTCACATCTATCTTCTATGCCTGAAGGGTACAGAATGTATTTTTTAAAAGTCCCTGACCACTGACCTTAACCCCTGGCTCTAACACAGCCTGCAGACATTCAGAGCAACATTTGGCTTTCATCAGCAGGGCCATGTTCAACCCTCATATCTAATTCAAACCACCAAACTCCAGAATGACAAGATGGGGGAGACAGAAGGAGAAAAAAGGACAGAAAGTATATCAAGAATTAAAATTGGCAACATATAGAATTACAGATAATGCCTTAACTTTTAACAGATTTCAAATATTTTCTTGGTAAGATTTGCTAAACCCATGTTTACAGAGCATATATCTACTATGAATAATTTGTCATCATTAACCTCACTTTGGAAATAAAGACAATTTGTAAAAAGTATGTTCTATATTAAAATGCAAAGAGTATGCTGATATTTCTAATTCTCTGTCATATCTAAACATAAAAATTATCCTGCTTTTGTGTATTACAAAAATATTTGCTGTGTATGTTTGAAATGTTATATCAAGTGTCTTGGTTCATCTTCCTTTGCCCTTCATTAAAGGTTAGATCATTTGTTAGATATGGTCTCCTTGAAGTGATTTGGGTTTATTATTTCTTTCACTTCAGGCACCAATTCATTTAATTAGGTTATTATCTTTCTGAGTTATCTGAAGTTTTCAATGGGAAGAGGAAGGGTTCTGAGAAAGCAAAGATTGAGGTAAGGGACCAGGCAAGTGATGAAGGTCTTGAAAGTTTTGCTTTTCAATTTTTTTGGAGGAGGAAGATAGGGTAGCGATAGGAGCATGAACCATTATTGACTGACATCAACTTTCCAGGCTGTATTTGCTGTATGCAAATAAACATGGGTGACCACAGCCCCAGCAAGCATATCAAGTTTGTTTTGAAAGCACTATAGTTCAACATAGCCATATTAGAGTCAATTCTTTATCAGGTCTGCACCAACGGACCCAGAAATGTTCACCCATTTCTTCACATTTCATTTATGACTCACTGATGCATGGGATCTTCTACAGACTGTTCTGCCCAAACACTAACATAATAGGTAGAATTCTAAGAATAATCCCAAATGGTTCTCATTTGAATGAGATTGCCTCCTTTGGGAATATTAGTGGCAAGCACCTCAGGTGACACAGCTAAGTGGGCTTTATAGATATAATTATGGTTTCTAATCAATTGATCTTAGAAGAGATAAGCTGGGGGCTGGGAGTTTGGCCTAGTGGTAGAGTGCTTGCCTAGCATGCACAAAGACCTGGGTTTGATTCCTCGATACCACATACTTAGAAAAAATATCCAGAAGTGGTGCTGAGACAGTGCTCAGGCCCTGAGCTCAAGCCCTGGACTGGCAAAAAAAAAAAAAGAGGTAGCTGGTTCATCTTTGTAAGCAGAGAGCTCTATCTGTTGGAAGAGAGAAAACTCACGGAGAGTAACAGCATGAGGATTTGGTATGCTGCTGCTGGCCTTGAAGGTAGAGGAGACCATGGGCAAGAATCAGGGAGTGGCCACTGTGAGTTAAGAGCAACATCTGGCCTTAACCAGCAAGGACTCAGCCCTACAGCTGTGACAGAAGTCTATCCTGCCATGATGTCAAGGACTATGGAAGTGAATGCTTCCCCAGTGATTCTCTGTAAGAGTCTACCTGCCTTTCTTTGGAGATCCTAAATAATCAAGTTGATTTCACATGGATTTCTCCCTTACAGAACAGATATGAAAGAGATATTGATTCAAGCTGCTAATTTTGTTTTTTGTTATATTGAAGCAGGAAACCAATACAATCTGGAAAATGGCCATTTGTTTACTCTGGATCATATTTACAGTTCTTTTTTTGACTACTTTTATGTGTTAATTTTTGACTCTGAAATAATTAAATGCATAAAGACACACATAGAGCAGATTGTCTTTTAAAAAAAATCCTACAAAAGCATCCTATTTCCAAAGGCATGATATATAAGATGTAAAATACTGCCTTCTTATGCTCATCATCAAAATTGCCATTGTTTGCTACTAACTGGGTATTCTTAAGTCTATTGCAGTCACCTCAGCAAAGCACAAAGAAACTGAGGATGAAAAGGAATAAGTGACAAGGAGTAGGTGGGGCATATCTCACTGGCAAACACATAAAGGCTGAAATAAGTAGGATGCTGAGTTTTGTGCACTGGGACATTAGAGCATGCATTTAATGAGTCCTTAATAGTGACTGCAAAAGCACCCAGCACAGGCATGCTTAGTCATATGAATCAAACCCCTCACTTTGGCTGACTGCATTGTCTGTGCCATAATGATTATGAGATTATAATCTCCTAGAATTCTTTTAAGTTCAATCCTTAACATGAAAAGTACAACTTCCTTTACAAAATCATTAATGAGGATGTCTTTGCAGAAAGATTAATCTTGAGAGAACTATTATGGTAGTCAGAAAGGGATATGTACTATGTGAAGTTACTCCTTTTTTCTTTCATTTTAAACCTCCTATGGTTTAATCCTCTGTTGTCACTGTATTTGATTTTGGTACCCTGTGTACTATATATAACTTTATTTAAAATAAGGAAGGGAAGGGGAACAGAAAAATGGTGAGACAAAAGCTAAAGAAAAACCAACGCTAATAGTGATATTCACAAGACAATATGTTGGAAATAAACTTTACAGCTTGGGGGTGAGGTCAGGTATGTGGGGGAGAGAAAATGGTTGAAAAACAAGAGAGTATAAAAATTGATCAACAAGAAAAGTACTTACTATCCTATATATGTAACAGTAACCCTTCTGTACCTTGACAATAGAATTAAATTTAAAAATGGATATAAGAACAAAGTATATAATAAGGAATATGCATCAATGTGATATTTCAAACTAGACAGTGATATTTCTGGAAGAAAACTGGTGATCAAAGAAAAATCTGCAATGCCAAATAATTTGCTTAAAGTAAACTTCTAGGTGGCTGGGGATGTAGCTCAGTGGTAAAGAGTTTGCTTAGCATGTACGAAGCCCTGGTCCAATACTCCAGAATGCAAAAACTAAAAAGAATAGGAGGAAGTAAAGAAAGAAGAGGGAAGAAGAGAAGGAGAAGAAAAGTAAGCTGTTGGGACCAGATGTAATATTGCACACCTGCAATTCCCAGTATTTGTATTTGAGAGGCAGAGATGGAGTCAATCATAGTTTAAAACTATCCAAAGAAACAAGTTATCAATGTGACAACTCAACAGACAAATAAGGCAGTGATGGTTCACATCTGTGTAAGGGGTACTGATAGGAGGCTAACAGTCCTAAATCAACCCTGAGCAAAAATTCAAGACACTATCTGTATAAATAAAGGGGAAAAAGGGGATACAATGTGGCTCAAGTGGAAGAGAATCTGAGTTCAAACCAAAATAGTTTTGCTAAGCAAGTCTTTGTATTGCAATTTTCTTCTTGGAACTTCAACTTATAGATACTAACTGTGATCTGTCTGCATGAAGTTCACTTCCTTGAATAAATGTTCACAATGGTGAACTAGAAGGTCCTCAGTGATGCTTCGAGGGCTCTGATGCTTTCCAGAGACTCAAGAAGAAGCAAGTCCCAGGTTATAGACCTAAGTCAACAGGATTTGCTTCACTTAAGTATGAAAAAGTCCTGGAAAACCACTGAGCCATTCTATGACCTAGGGCATATTGATAAGTCTGAGATTAACAATCAACATTATTTGCAGCACACGTGATAAAATCTGACATTCTTGCAGTCAAATTATCTGTTCATCCCTCCCATGGCAAGGACTTGACCTTCAGATTTGTTTTCACGTGGTTCATCCCCAGAAACACAAAAGACCTTTCCCATCTAATCCCAACAGTAAGCAAGTTGATGGCAGGAGTTGGATATTATTGATACCCCGAGATGAATTGAGGGCATTTGATATCCTTTATCTCTCTGCCAAGTCACAGAACCTGCTTTCCCGGAGAATAACAATCATTACAGTCCACTGAGTCTTGCTATTTTTCGATAGTTTCTGTGGCAGCTGGCTACTGAGAAGTTGCCAGGGAATTGAAAAGAGGCAGTGTGGAGGGGGGCAGATGACTCCTTTGGATCTATTTCCACTCAGCACTGCAGCTGGGAGATCCACTAATGTTCCAAGTCCCTATAGCATGCTTGGGGCCTAGTTGAGGAGCAGCCACAGAGCAGCCATCCTGAAGTATGTCTCTCTCAAGGCTGCAGCACCCCTTCCCCATTGCACATCTACTGTCAGTTTGTAACAAACAGTCCCCTAATAAACACTCTTACTGCTTGTTCTGCTCAGCCAGCACAGCCAGCAACCAATCCTCAAATGGAATCAGACCACAGAAATCACTAAAAACAATCACAGCCATACTTCCTTCACCAGAGGAAACCCAGGAAGACAGCAACAGCCAAAAGAAACAAAGGCAGGAAAGATGGAACTTAATCGGTGAACGTGATTTCATGAACAGAGAACATTTATTTTTATCATTCAGATGAGATTGTATTGATTTTCCTACTTTTTCCTCTGAGCATACAAAATGTTCCAAAGACATTCTGCAAATACCACATGTCTATTAAGATGCCAGGAAGAAAAAAAAAAAGGTGGAGTTGAGAGTGAGAGACCCCTGAATTCAGTTCCTAGTAATGTAAATAAATACATTAATTAAAAGACGGAGAACAACAAGCTCATGTCTGAGAGCCAAGGATCATAAACTGAAGCTAGCCCAAGCAGGAAAGTCTTTGACATTCATACAGTTTCTCCAATTAACGAGTAAAAAGCTCGAAGTGGAGCCATGGCTCAAGTGGTTGAGTGCCATCCTTGAGTGACAATGCTTAAGCCCCAGTAACATTGTGTATACAATGCACGCACACATGTGCACACAACACACACATATACATATGCGCGCACACACATACACACACAGACACACACACACAGAAGATGGAATTGAGTACTAAACCAATTAAAACGTGTGTACAGAAGGATGTCTGATTAAGTAGAAAAAGTTAATCACACTTTATGGAATTTAAAACTAAGTTACTGGTACTTAAAAACAAAATAGAAAATTATCCATATAAAGAATCATTCTATACTTCTGTATCTAGTATTATCTATAATTCTATAACTTCAATTTTTTATCTTATAAAGACTGATGGAAAAGCAAGATAATAGTTAAGGAATGAAAATTTATTAGTAGGACAGTAATATATCTACAAAGAGATTATTGTATTATCCCCATCCTTGGATGGGAGGACATGTGTGCAGTTACAAAGGCAAATTAATGTTTAGATAATTTCACTAAAATAAGCTCTGGCTCCCCAGGCAGAATTACAGACCCATACCATGTTGTGGAACAAAGATACATCTGCATGCTTTTGCATATCCAAACGAGCACTGAGGATTTCTACTAAAGTAAAAACACACATTCCATGAGACTTACATGCCTGGTTAATGTGAAGTTGTATCTAATCTCACTGTGCCTTGGACTTGAATGTCTCTGGAGGCTGATGAGGACAAGCCTCTCCTATGCATATTGAATGTTTACACATTTTTTTTTTTGCCAGTCTTGGGCTTTAGCTCAGGGCCTGAGCACTGTCCTTGGACTTTCTCAAGGCTAGAGCTCTACCACTTGAGCCTCAGCACCACTTCCGGCTTTTTTCTATATATGTGGTACCGAGAAATCGAACCTGGGTTTTCATGCATGCTAGGCAAGCACTTTAACCAGTAGGCCAAACTCCTGGCCCGAATGTTTACACATTTTTACTGGAGAAACATACATTCCCATCCTATGGCCTTTTCAAAATTGGGTGGTTTCTGTTGTTCTGTCTCAGTTATGTTAAGCCATTAACATATGGGTCACTTGTAAATAAATTTTTCATTCGGTAAAGTCTTTTCACATTCTCTCCTCCCCAACCCCAATACTGGTGTTTGAACTCAGGGCCTCACAGTCATTCACTGACTTGCTGATCAAGTACTCCACCACTTAAGCCAAGCCTCCTGGCACTTGGATGGTTATTTTAGAGATGGGGTCTAATGTACTTTGAAGTGAAAACTAGCTTTGTGATCCTCAGCATCCTATAGCATGTGCCATGGGCACCAGCACCTTCCACATTCTGAATAGGATGCTTTGATACACAAAAATAAATTAGATTTATAAATCCCGATTATTTTACTTTGATTCATCTAGTTTATTATGATAAGCACGGGACATGATGATTTCATGTGTTTATTTTGTAAGCATTGTGTGTTAAGGAGTCAAAAGTAATGAAGTCTCCTGTATTAAACAGAGTGGTAATTTTAAAAGGCTTTATATTAAATAATAGCTAACATTTAAACCAAGTTATCTGCTATGGAGATTTGATTCCTCTTTGAGGAGGAAAACTTGACTTGTGAGGTTAAGCCAAGAGACGATAACAATTCAACCTTAGCAATTTGACACCCAAGGCTCGTGTTGTCTAAGTCCACTACCTTCTGCATAAAACATTAAATTGAACCACTGTGAAAATATTTAGTTGCCAAACTTCAGAGTTCATACTCACAACTGTGTACATATACACATAAACCAAAACAGCAAACTATAATGTTGTGATGACTAAGGCCAACAAGGAAGACAGGAAGGTTTAGAAAACAGGTTGCAGACTAAAAGTATGTGTTGAGCAATAACATCGATAATAATTATTATAAAGGAAAAAGAAGCTTGGCAAAGGTGATATAGGAAAAAGATCCCACATTGTATTTTAATATATCCTATTTTTGTTTTCTAAAAACAATCATCCCAAGAGGGTTCCATCTATAATGTTCAACAAAATAACATGGCTCTGAGAAAATGACATACTAGAAAGACTATTATTCACAGGATGCTGCATACCTAGCACCTTTAACATACTTGTAGTAAGAGCTGTATACTCGTTAGTTAACACAATGTAACTCTGCTCCTTTTTCTATAAAAGTAATGACCCTGATAAGAACAAAGTAAAACTGACCTTCAGAATGATCCAGTTGTTCACTAGGATAATTAAAAAAAATTACTTTATGGGCCAGAAGCATGGCCTAGTGGTAGCGTGCTCACCTAGCATGCACAAAGCCCTGCGTTCCATTTCCTGGAACCACATATACAGAAAAGCCAGAAGCGGTTCTGTGGCTCAAGTGGCACAGTGCTCAAGTCTTGAGCAAAAAGTGTCCAAGGACAGTGCCCCGGGCCCAAGTTCAAGCCTCAGGACTGACAAAAAAAAAATAGTTTATAATTTTAGAAATTCTTGTCATTACACACTACATAAGAAAGTGGCAAAGTAGAACTTACAGACTGGAAAGTGATTTCTCCACATAGTAAACTTGTGAGACATTTCCTTACAGCAAACAACGAATGTAATTACAAGATTCTTTCATACTGGAGATAATGTGACCATAATTCTACCCTACCATGCCCTGCACATATTCTGCATTTTTTTACGCTAGCGTTGGGGTTTGAACTCAGGGTCTGGGTACTATCTCTTAGTTTTTTTCATTCAAGGCTGGCATTCTACCACTTCAATCTTAGCTACAAGCTTGCCTTGAACTGAAGTCCCAGACATCAGCCTTCTAAGAAGATAGGATGACAGATGTGAACTATCTTCACTTGCAAACAATGACATCAAATTCAAATCTATAGTTGATTAAACTAGGTATTGTTGTAAAATATAGTTTATTAGCTATTGGTTAACCAAACTCATTGTATCTTCCTTAAACTTACATCATGTGCTTTGAAACCATGGAAAACACAAATGCTTCATTTATATATCACCAAAGCAGATTGAATAATTTTCTAGATAAGCACTAATAACTATAGTGACAAAATAAAATTACTGGTCATCTTTACTATATATTAGGTTGAGGTAAGAGTATCATGATCTCAACCCAACCCTGAGGAAAACAAACAAAAAACCTTTGTAGAAAAATAGCCTAAAGTAAAAGGCTCAAGTATTAACATAGCAAGAACAGGCTCATACTTTCAAACTCAAGTATCACAAAAAAGTTTAAAAAATTAAAAATAAAAATGAATAGTTAAAGAATATAATACACAGGGTAAAAATAGCCCTGAAATGTTATCATTTAATATGTTATCATTTTCTTACTCCTTAATCCATTTTCTTCCTTTCCTTCTTCTCTCTCTCTCTCTCTCTCTCTCTCTCTCTCTCTCTCTCTCTCTCTCTCTCTCTCCTTTCCTTCCTCCTTTTCTCCCTCCTTCCCTCCTTTCTTCTTTTATTTTTTGTGTGCCCTAACTTATGACTTAAGCTCTTGCTTGGCTTTTTCACTCAAGACTGGTGTTCAACCACTTGAACCATACCTACAATTCCAGTTTGTTGCTGGTTAATTGTCTGGACTGGTGTGATCATCAGATCATAGCCTCCTGAATAGCTAGGACTGCCTATGTAAGCTACTGGCACTGGGCACCCTGCTCCTTAATTTCTTACTGAAATGAGTAGGCTTTCTTAATAAAGTGGTTGCTTAATAGTTACAGTCTATCTTTTCACAGAAATTAGGTCCTAACTATAGACTGGATCCTCAAAGCCATGCTACAGTTAAAAAGCTTTCTGTTCAAGATCACATGGCCCACACTGCCTCAGTTGGAACTGAAAGGATTTAAACTAGACTCACCTGGACCCTGAATTTCATCCACTTATTGGTCAGACTTCAGTCTGAACTCCAGGTTCCAAGCTGTTTGAGATTTCTCCAGACTTGGAATTCATTGAATACAGTATCTTTCAATATGCCTTGTGGAGCCTGGAAGTACCT